>NC_081409.1:913295672-913951505 GCF_030272615.1 Cryptomeria japonica | reverse complement strand
TGATTATGACTTGTTTCCGCATCTTGTTTCAAACTTTCCATGTTAAAGCCTTGTGGCAATTTTTCTCCTGAATTTGCCAACATTAGGATGGTGGTGATTTTAAGTGAATATGTGGCATTTTTGGAAGGTGGCAGTAATGGAAGCTGAAATATGCAAGAAAAAGTATTTAAAGTCCTTATTAGAGAATGCTTTATATTCCTTTTCTATTTGTAGATGATGGCTTATGAATCTAGATTTAATGTAGCTTATATTATGTGGATGTTGCAGTATTATGTTTTCATGTCCCTAGTAGTTTAGATGTTGAAGTTGGTTGTTGCAATTTCCTGACAGTGAGGTTGCCTATCAGGATCGGTTTGAAGAATGCTTTGCATTGCTCCATGGTATTATTTCAACTATTGCAGCTTGGAGGACATGTTCATATTTCTCATGTAGTGTTCCAATTCAGAATTCAAGTGTTGGTTTTCTTTGTAAGAGAAATTGTGTTGTTCTATTGTTCGACGATGTTTGTTGTGTAGGTCTTTGGCTAACTCAATTGGTCTATCTTATTTGGATCATACTCTTTTGGTTCGAATATGCATTGGAATTTGAGTTAAAGTTTTGTTGTGGGTCTTACCAAGGCATGTGAATATCCACATTAAGTTATTTGCGTTGGATAATGTTTTTGTGCCAACTGGTTAATGTGCTTCTATTATTTTTTTACATGTTACATTTGATACCAACTTTGGAGGATGTGTTGGTGTGTGTGGTTCCTTGGAATCGACTTAGAAAGACATGTTGTGATGTGTTTTGGTCGCCTTTATCTCCTGGAGTGGATTGCATTCAGCACAGTCACTCATGGTAGGCAACTTTGTGTAACTCATGTTTACTTTGTTTGGGGCCAACCTACTTGAGTGATTCAGTGAATAAGTTGATATAAATAGATGAGAAAATGTGTGAATTTTTGCATGGATTGATTGAGGACGATGTAGAAGTATATGTGTGGAAGTAGAAGTGTGAATATTAGTTTGTGATGTGTTTATGATCAGGAGATCCCACTCAGTTTAATTCATCTTTTCTTTGTGCCTACTGGAAGACAATGAGTCCTTTTGGTACCTTTTGCAAACCTGTATCTTGTCTTGGGATCGTGTGTCTTAGTATTGCAAGTATGTTGTATCTTTCCCTAGAGTAGTGAGTTTCGGCCTGCAAGTCCTTTGTATCTTGTCCTGGAGCGGTGAGCTTCGGCCTACAAGTCCATTGCATCTTGCCCTAAGGTTGTGTGCCTTAGCCTAAAAGTCCAAATCAGGAGTAGTGACCTTCCTTGACCTTGAGCCTAAAATATTGTATTCAGTCATTTATATTGTGAGAGTGATTATCACCATGGTTTTTCCCATATTGGGTTTTCCACGTAAAATTCTAGTGTTCATGTGTTTGGGGTTTGTTGTTTCATCTTTCGTTAATGTTAAGTTGGTTAATGATAATTGATAAGTGTTTGTGATAGAATAAGTTTAAGGATTTGGTCGAGACTGATTCCCCCCCACCCTCTTAGTCTTGCAACGTATTCAACAAGACATTTTTCTGGCATCTTCCTTTGTATCTTGTTACCATAAGAAAAATGCTTTCGCACATCTCCCTCTTTGGATTATATCATTTCCTCTTATCCTAATTGGATTTTTTTGGATGCCCTTTTTATTCTATCTTTTCCCCCATTTTCTTTTGAGGTTCATTCGAAAAATAATGGAGGGGCCCATGCTTGTAGAAATAAAACCAAAAGAAAGAGGAAGGGTTGGACTCCTACAACCAATAAATTACACTGGAAAAGGGATTGTAGAAAGAATGATACTAAGAGTAAGGGCAAGGTAATTATGGAGGAAGATTTGAACATGGAAGAGGAAATGCTAGAGGTTGAGAGCCGTTGCCCTAGTTTCCTAGGTGAGTTGTTTAATGTGTTGTGCCATCCTCATGTTTGGAATTTGTGGCCTTTATTGCCAACCTAGTAAAAGATAAAACAAATGAATTGTGTAAGAAGGTCAACATACATAAAAAAAAAACCTTAAGTTGTATTTTTATTGAAATCAACAAAATCAAGCTTAAAACCTCAGTTATTGAAGACGAGGAATTTGAAACTAGATATCTCCTAAAAGTATACTAGACTCAAAGCTCATGAGAATGAAATTGGTAAAATTAAAACAAACCTAAGGAGGGTGGTGGAATTCAAAACAACCTTTATTAGGAACTTGGCCAAGAGTACCAAGTTTCTTCAAGATAAACTAAGTTTTCTTTCCACTCAAGCACATGTTGGTCCTTGTGCAAGAGTTGGAGGAAGCAAGACTAAGGTGGTAAAAGAGTTGACAAGGATGAAATTACTACCATGGACAAACACCTCAAATAATTACAAGGGGGAATAAGATGCAACATTGCTATAAATTAGGTTTAGTTTCTTTGAGGCCTTGTTATTTCCTTGTTTTGTTTCTATTTCAATTTGTTGTGCTTATGTTATTTTGAATTATCATTGTTGCAATATTGTAACACCTATTGTAATTTGACTATAACTGTCAAACCATTTTGTTATTGTTTTTATATAAGAATTGATACCCTTTCAAAAACTTTCTTTTATTCTCTATTAAAAACAAAATTAATGATAACCTAGAGGAATAAATGTATGTTCAGAATGGAGAAAAGGTACCCCATTTGTGATCTCATAGGTTGATGACTCAAGATCAAAAGTTTTTACCCCTTACAAAATAAATAAATAAAATCATCAACATATAAGACGATAATGACATGGTGTGATGGTTAATTCATTGCATTTTGGTTCTTGTCACCAAGATTTAAACCCCTTATTAGGTATGCATGTGCGATTTCTAGATTTAGTTATGTTTGATTTGTTTAGTATCAGCGTTTTGGGTCACACTTTATGATCCATCATCACATTCTACTCCTCTAGCCTTCTACTATCCTACTGATGGATTATGGGAGTGTGACTCAAAAAGTTGATACTATTCAAATCAGACACAGTTAAATTCAAAGTTATGCATATTATTATGGACTATGGAAATCTAATGTCTTTAACCCTTATGAAGTGTTATTGTTGAGTGTTCATATTGGAGATGAAATCCCGACTATGACCTCACCAATTTATAACTCTTGTCAAAGACATTCACCCTTTAAATGACATGGTGTGATGGTTAATTCATTGCATTGTGGTTATTGTCACCAAGATTTAAACACCTTATGAGGTATGCATCATGGGAAATTTCTAGATTTAGTTTTGTCCAATTTGTTTAGTATCAATGTTTTGGGTCATAATCTATGATCCATCATCACATTCTACTCCTCTAGCTCTCTACTATTCTGATGATGGATCACGAACTGTG
This sequence comes from Cryptomeria japonica, assembly GCF_030272615.1. Classification (NCBI taxonomy): domain Eukaryota; kingdom Viridiplantae; phylum Streptophyta; class Pinopsida; order Cupressales; family Cupressaceae; genus Cryptomeria; species Cryptomeria japonica. The sequence continues at coordinate 913,948,152 of NC_081409.1, read as the reverse complement.
ACCCGAAACGTTGATAACTAAATAAATCAAACACAATTAAATCTAGAAATCACTCATGCATATTATTATGGACTATGGAAATCTAATGTCTTTAACCCTTATGAAGTGTTATTGTTGAGTGTTCATGTTGGAGATGAGGTCTCGTGTTGAAAATGAGGTCCTCGATTGTGACCTCATCAACTCATAACTATTATCAAAGACATTTACCCTTGCCAAACAAAATCTTAAAGAAAATGTGACCCTTCATGCATAGAGAGCAACAACCACGAAAGAAAGAATGACGGATCATGGGAGTGTGACCTGAAAAGTTGATACTAAACAAATCAAACACAATTAAATCCAAAAATCACTCATACATATTATTATTATGGACTATGCAAATCTAATGTCTTTAACCCTTATGAAGTGTTATTGTTGAATGTTCATGTTGGAGATGATGTCTCGACTATGACCTCGCCAATTCATAACTCTTGTCAAAGATATTTACCCTTTAAAAGGCATACTGTGATTGTTAATTCATTGCATTGTGGTTATTGTCACCAAGATTTTAACCCCTTTTGAGGTATGCATGGGCGATTTCTAGATTTAGTTGTGTTTGATTTGTTTAGTATCAACGTTTTGGGTCACACTTTGTGATCCATCATCACATTCTACTCCTCTAGCTCTCTACTATTTTGATGATGGATCACGAACTGTGACCCGAAACGTTGATAACTAAACAAATCAAACACAATTAAATCTAGAAATCACTCATGCATATTATTATGGACTATGGAAATCTAATGTCTTTAACCATTATGAAGTGTTAGTGTTGAGTGTTCATGTTGGAGATAAGGTCCCATATTGGAGATGAGGTCCCAACTATGACCTCACCAATTCATAACTCTTATCAAAGACATATACCCTTTAAATGGCATAATGTGATGGTTAATTCATTGCATTTTGGTTATTGTCACCAAGATTTAAACCCCTTGTGAGGTATGCATGAGTGATATCTATATTTAGTTGTGTTTGATTTGTTTAGTATTAATGTTTCAGATCACACTCTGTGCTCCATCATCACATTCTACTCCTCTAGCTCTCTACTATCCTGATGATGGATCACGAAGTGTGACTCAAAACATTGATACTAATCAAATCAAACACAATTAAATCCATATATCACTCATGAATATTATTATGGATTGTAGAAATCTAATGCCTTTTTCCCTTATAAAATGTTATTGTTGAGTGTTGATGTTGGAAATGAGATCCCATGTTGAAGATGAGGTCCTTGATTATGACCTCACCGATTCATAACTCTTATAAAAAAACATTTACCCTTTAAATATATATTTTTTGCCAAACAAAATCTTAAAAGAAAATGTGGCTCTTCATGCATAGAGTGCAACAACCACAAAAGTAAGTTGGTCCCTTCTCATATCCATCGAATCCGGGTGCCTAACAATTTGAGATAAACTCCCGGCCTACCTAAGGATAAGGTAGGTATTGACCTTCCTAGGCTGCTCTCTCTCTCCCCTCTCTGGGGTACAATTGACTTGTAATATCATAGGTACTCTCCCAACACCTGGCAATGGTACTCTTTACACTATTATAAAAACTTGGTGACAATCAACAGTCCATGTTCATGTTCATGTTCATGTTCTAGCCCTAACCCTAGGCCTGTCTCTGTCAACAACACCACACCATATATTACGTCGGATGTGATGTTTTGATAAAGATGGCGTCCCTTCGAATGGGGGAAGCTGCTCTACACTGCCCCTCAGGTACCCAGTTGAGGGAACTATACTACTTATACTAGCCTTTACTACCTGCATTATTTATGTTGTTTTAGAGATCTACGTACATAGGTAGATTTGTTTTCTTTTTTATCTTTTGGGTGGGGACTGGAGGAACAAAGTTTGTTTTAAGGCCTGTGCTTGCACGCTTAGCTCTCTCTAGTGGTGATGATCAATCTTTAAATGCCTACCACCATCAATGGCGTACTTTTAGCTTTTGGCTTTTGCTTTTGGTGCCAATTGTATTGCAATCAATGACTTCATTGCAGTGTTGAATTGTAAGTTCCGAGTAACGTTGGTCAAAAAGCCATAAAAGATGGTCTCATAGTCTACCATGCTATCAAATGCTATTTATATCTCAAGATCCTCAAAATTGTGTATCTTTCCATAGTACACGGCAGCGTTTATCATGGATTCAGTGTTCTACTCTCTAGATTATGGTTTTATATTTATTGAAACAACGAATTGCTCCTCGCATAATAGTGTTCATGATAATGATGTTGGATAAGCATGAGGTATTTGTTATATTGAAAGTTAAATTATGATATGTTGTAATAGCATTTATTTTGGTTTCAAAATCTTCAATTCGTATATTGTATTGTTGACAATTTAAAAAATCGTAACCGTTCTTCTCAAAATCAATGGTGTATAACGATCAATAACCTGCGTGTTATTGACTTCGTACTGCGGTTTTGGAGTCATAATATTTGCAGGCCTTGTTATCAGGTATCATTTGTGTAAATGTTGGGTTAAATTTATTGATAAATATTATTTTACTAGTCATTCATACAAATCTATCTTTCATGAGAATGAATAGTTTTCTTAACACTCATTTGCATCAACGTGATGCTAACAAAGATGAAGTATTACAACTTTTTGGGAGGTCACCTATCCAAGTACTACTCCAACTCAAACATGCTTAATCTTGTAATTTCTTCCATGATTTTGTCCACTTAGCTTGCTAACCCATTTGCAAAACCTTAAGCATGTGTAAGTGTGTAGATCTCTCTAGGAGTATTAATGCTTCATCCTTGTGACCATCACCTAGATGCAATGATTGTTGAGGAGATCATTTGTTCTCATGAAAGATGGGTTCATGTGAACTACTGTTCATGAAGTTTGACTCAAAAACTACGTAGTTGAACCTTGAGAACAATATCATAACATGATATTTATACTAATGTAGGTTAAAATAAAAGTAGTGCAATAAATTATATTTTAAAGATGAATAGAGATAGAAAGAGGTTTTATTTTTAGTGTGATTAATGTAAATTTCTTATGTAATTTAAAATAACCAATCAATTTTTTTACCTAAAACCATCTAAGTTAATTTCATTAGACTACATAAATAAATTAGATTTCATTGTATGAAGAAAAAACTTAAGCACTCACATTATAGTGGCAGTCTTTCATTGTGGGATAGAATCACTTAACAAGCATTGTGAAAGTGTTGGCTTTCTAGTAGGTCAAACTTATTGGCTCATTTCACAAGTAATGGTTCACACAAATTCATCTCGTGAGAAAGAATGGTCCACTTAACACATTGCATTTGGATGATGTTCATAGGGGTGAAGCATTGAGACTTTTGGGAGGTCACTCATTCTAGTATTATTCCAACTCAAGCATGTGTAACCCTAGAATTTCCACTAAGATCAAGTCCACTTAGCTTGCTACTTCGTTTGCAAAACCTTTAGTAAGTGTTAAGTAGACCTCCTTGAAAGTTTTGATGCTTCACCCTAATGAACATTACTTAGACGTAATGAATGTTAAATGATCATTCATACTCAATACCCATTGTATTTGGGTGATGCTTCGCCTTATTCCAACTCAAGCATGTGTAACCCTAGAATTTCCACTAAGATCAAGTCCACTTAGCTTGCTACTTGATTTGCAAAACCTTTAGTAAGTGTTAAGTAGACCTCCTTGAAAGTCCTGATGCTTCACCCTAATGATCATTTCTTAGATGTAATGAATGTTAAATGATCATGCATACTCAATACTCATTGTATTTGGGTGATGTTCACAAAGGTGAAGCATCGAGACTTTTTGGGAGGTCACCCATCCTAGTTACTTCAACTCAAGCACGCTTAATCTTGGAGTTTCCCTCAAAACTAAGTCCACTTAGCTAGCTATCTCTTTTGCAAAACCTTCAGCAAGCATTAAGTGGACCTCCTTTGAGGTATCCATACTTCACCCCTACGAGTATTACTTACAATAAATGTTAGATCATTCATTCTCGTGAGATGGATTTGTATGAACTACTATTCATAAAATATGGATCAATAAATTTGACCCAAAAATCTATGTAGTCGAATCCTGACAGCAATACCATAACATGATAGTTATACATCTCTAGTGTGGGAGGAACAAACTTATGCACTCACGTGATGGTGGTGGTCTTTCATTGTGGGACACAATCCCTTCACAGTCAATTTTATATTAGTGGTGAGAGTAATTGAGCTTTATGCAGATTACGTACAGCTACTTTAATCTACACAGAGACAATTACTTCAATCTTAAGATGAAGAAGAGAAGCATTCATTCTCACTCTTCACATGACCAGCTTGTTATTTTTTTTTGTCTCGTAAGAAGTGGGCAACTATTCAAAGCTTCTGCCTTCTTACATATTGTGTGTCAGCTCCATTATCAAAACCATTCAGCTTCTAATTTGTAGATTAAAAGAAGTGTGAATGGAGTTAAAACAATAAAGAATGGCCTTCACAGATTAGTGCTTGGATCACCACAAGCCATGCAATATGCTGTCATTTTCTGACATGTCTTGGTATTGCAGGAGCAAATTTGTTAATATGGAAGAGACAATATACTATTGTTGTCCAAACATGGATCTTGTTCAGGACCCACGTTCTTTATGCCTCTTAAACAAATATCTCGAAGATAAGCAAAAATCCATTTTCAATGGAAGAAATTTTAACAATTCGATCCTGTTACCTATGATCTCCCTCTGCTCTACCCTATATACCTAGGTCATCAAGTATGGGTAGGTTTTTTCCTAACTTTTCTTTTTCAATTACAATTAATGGATGATTCATTTTAGGAGGAAAGTAGAGCCATAGATGGTGGTGTCCATTGAAAAATTTAACCTAATTAAGTGAAGATATTTTTAAGAATTTATTATTTTTCAAATTCTAAAACGTTTTGAGAGTGAGTAAGGTTATAAATGAGGATTCTTGTTCTAGTTTCTATATAGGGTTTATATCAGAAGATTTTTTTCTCATCAAGAATTTATTTTTAATATAAATTTCACAATGTAGTAATTATGTAGTCTTATTTCCATATTTCCTTTCAAATGTATTGCATTTATGAATGTAAATTATATTTTTTCATATTGAATCAAAATAATTTACAAAGAATACGAGCAACCAACATTAAGTTTTGGGCCCAGCCTTAAACCACACACACTAAGCAATATATTAAGCTTAGAGAATGTCAATCAACTCTGAGTGTTTAACACTTTTAAGCCTAGAAGTGTAAGCTTAGTGTTTGTGATTTAAGTTGTTCGACATTTTGGTAGTAGTTTTAGTCTTACTACAATGGTAATTTTAGTCTTAATGCTTGTAATTTTTGTTAATTTGTTGTCCCTTTTAATATAATTATATTATTAATTTTGTAATGGCTAATTAGTGGATTAACCTATTGAATTTTGTATCATTTATTTTTACAGTTTTAAACCAATAGAAGAAACCATGGATAAAATGTCTCATCAAGCATAAAAAGTCAACAATATAAGCTATTAAAGTAAAGTTTCATGAACCAAAAATGTTTTAACTTGTAGGATTTAAATTGAGGCCTTTTAAAACATGTGGAATGTTGTAAACTTGACTTAAAGGAATATCCTTACTTTATAATTGGATATTTAACAATCGACATAATGTTTAATAATGACAAATGATATATAGATGAAACCACTAAATAATTAAGGAACCAAAAAAGTAACAACAAATAAAGGACCTTGCTCTTGGGGACTTCCTGATGTTCAATTCTGATTACTTTAATATTCGTCATTCTACCTATGCTCGCATCTTGGTGGACATTGATGTGTCTAAGGGATTGCCTGCAAAGATAAAACTTATGTCTCCTAAGGGCCATTGGATTTAGCCTTTGGACTATGAAGGGATTCCCTTTAGGTGCAGAAGGTGCTTTAAAACGGGTCATGTTGCTGCCAAATGTGATCTTGGTGTTACTAAGAAACGCTTTGTGTCTTGGTGGAACAGTGCTTTAGCTAAGCATTATTCTGTTGTGAAGAATTCTTCACAGTGAAGTTTTTTCTAGGTGGTTACTCAGGACAACCTGGCTACCACAACGGTCGGGTTGACGGATGGGGTGGCTTCCCCCATGGTGGGTGGCATTGTTTCCTTGTGGCCTGAGGTGGTTGTTGGGGGTTGTGGGTTGCAAACTGGTGTTTCTTTTGTTGAGGTTGTCCCTCTCGTTGTTGTTAGGAAGGAAGGTGATGTTGTTGGCTCTTTGGTTACTGGATCTGCCCCGGTTACTAGATCTGACCGGTCTGTTGGGGTTGTTCCAGTCTCTAGGGAGATTGTTGGTGCGTTCCCTTTACTTGGATCTGTTACTAGGGCTGATTCTGGCTTGAGCCATGTTGGTCCTGCTAGAGTTGTGTCGTATGTTGTTCACTCCATGGTTGTTGGGTTTCCAGCACTAGATCCGTTGGAGTGGCAAGATGAGGCTGCTAAAGTTGAAGACAGTTAGATTAAGGCTAAAGGAAAACATTTTAAGCGGTCCTCACCTTCTTTTGACATGATCCTTCAATCCCATAAGAAGGGCTCCATAGGAAAATCCTAAGTTAGGGGGTTGTCTTTACCCTTGTGGACAGCTGGAACTTTCTTTGTTTTTTTCTCTCTACTGCCCTTTGTTTGTTATGGTCTACCTACAGTTGGCTCATGGTTTGGTTTTACTTTTCAGGCAACTTTTCTCTTTGGGGTCTCTACCCTTTCTTTGTCTTGTTCCGTCTTGTCTTGGTTGTGTTCCATTTTGTGAAGCTGATTGAATATCTCATGTTATGGGTTGCAGGAGCCCCTTTTAAAACCTGTTTTGTATAGGGTTTTGGGTCCCTTAAAAACCTGTTTTTACTTAATCAAAAACAAATAAAGGACCTTGAATTCTTGAGTTGAGACTATAACAATCTCAAGTATCATTTTTTGTGTTGTCAAATTAAACCAAGTTCATCTTTGCACCCTCATGTATGACTTGAGTGAACATGAGAAAATTAAAAAGGGATAAATAAAGAATGCAAATGTATACAAATTGAACCTTTACCTCTTTCTTATTGGATTGACCTAGAAGAAGGGTTGCACCCAATACTCTCTTTATTTTCTTTTTTGATGTATGGAATGTGGTTGCTTATGAAACCAACAACATGATAGCAGAATTGAGATGATGAGAGGTCAAAAGGAGAGCACAAAGATATGTTAAAGATACATTAGATGAAAAATGCTACATCATTTAGCTAAGATGATAGAAGATGTCCAAATGGGAGGAGAGGCCTCTAATTTATTATAGACTTTTCAAGAGGGAAATCAAGGGCCAAGATGTGTTAATTAATAGATGGCTAAGATTAATTAAGGATTAAGGTTTGAATTGAAGTTTTATTCATGTGACAAGTGTACCATTAGGTGCAAGAGCTAGGTTTGAGAAATGGAAGGCTCACAATTGATGAAGGCTCTCAAGCAAGGGGAATTGAAAAAATATCAATAGATAGTTGATTGGAAAAGGTGGCTATGAGATCAATGATGGGGATTGGACATATGAAATAGGTCATAGGTAATATTTAGTGGGATTAGTTGAAAAGGGTATTGTGGGAGGCAATATTTGATCTCAAAAAGTCAAGATTTGTCTTGCTGCACATTCCCAAGGAGGTGAAGAAATTTTAAATTAGGATTTAATTGAAAAGAAGAATCTTATCACATGTGCACAAGATTAGGGGTTAATTAGTCTAAATTAATTAATTAATTATATATTAACTAATTTATTTAGTTAGAAGATTTAGAAGATTTAGGTGGATAAAGTTGACTTAATTAAATAAATATAAATTAATGTGATTAAAGAGGGAGATAAAGGTGAAAGACTAATTAAATAAATATAAATTTATTCAATTGAGGATGAGGGATAAGAAAAAGTTAAATTAACTAATTAAATGGCTTAGAACAAGGTAAAATGAGTGTATTTAGGTATAAGCTAATTTAGCTATCACATATGTAGGTTGAACCATAGCCATTGACATAAACGTTATGAAGGTTGTCATCTTAGAAACCCTTGAAAGTTGTCAATGATAGAGACCACAAATTGTTTGAGGTCATGTAGATTTTCATTGGAGGGTTGTACTAGTGGAAGACAAAATAAATAAAGGTGCCACTTGAAATGTATGATTTCATTGATAAAATGCATCAAACCTACATGCAACATCATAGTTTAAGTTTTTCTTTCATTCACACCTACCTATAGTTTCATTATTGGTTCCTTTTTGGGAAGCTACAATTTTTTTCTTGGGTATTGTTTTTTTTTTATGTCATCATTGCATGTAAAGGGCATAACTTTTTTTTTGTAAGTCTTTATTCCATGTGATGAGTGTAAAATTTAAACAAGTAGCACAACATCTATTCATGCAATGTTAAAATTTTCCCTCTCCAATCTCAATTTAAAAAAAAAAAAAAAAAAGATTTTTCAAATGCAAAAATTAGGCAATACAGAGACAAGTGAAATTATTATAACATTTGCCTAGCAACTTGAAATTGAGTGTCATTTTTTTGAAATTGATGTTTATTTGTTCTCATCCATTAGAAATAATAACACACTAAACTTATATAGTATCTTTGTTTTCCATTACACTTTTTTGTGCTCTAAATAATAAAGTTTCAAAATAAGGAGAGTTTGAATGTTGAATCAAGGGGGTGTCTTGTGTGCTTGTGTACTTAGTTTTTCACTTCATCTTTAGTATTTATTAAAAAAATCATATTAAGCATGTAGCCAAATTAGAGTATCGCACCATTTACACCCTTTTAACTACCATGATTTAAAATTGAAAGTACAACATGTTAAATAACAAAGTGTTGCATCAAGTAATGATAGCAACTAAGAAAGAACTTACTGGTTAGGAAACAAAAGAAATGTGATTTAAAAAATGTGGCGAAGCCTTCAAATACATGCGTCTCTTGAACTCCTTTTTCATATGGAATCCTTGAATACATCAAATAAAATTTGACTTGCACTAGAGAAACTTTCTGGGAAAATAGATGAAATGAAAGGTCATGAGTTGAGAATGAGCTCATAAGTTTGAGCCTAGTTCCTTTGACACCCTTGATTATTTCTTCATCTAATTCAAATCTCCAAGGTTGCAATTGAAAGAATGTGGAATAGAGAAAAGGAAGGATCAAATTTGTCTTTGTACACTCTCCAAATTGGGTACTAACTACTCTATGAATGTATATACCTTATACTACATCAAAAGGGTCCTTGGACCTACATGGAAGATTCCTTCTCTAGATAAGTTTATTAGTGGCTTGACTAGGGAATGGGATAAGTTATTACACATGGGCACATTGAATTCTTCAAAAACACAAGCCCTCTTTGTTGGGAATGGGAATAGGAGGCACTAAACAATAGAGAGGAGAAGAAAAACACTCAAAATGACAAGAAGACCATTTTTTTTTAAATATGAATCCTTCAAAACCAAACTCAAACTTCTTCAAAACAAAGGAAACCTAAGAAAGAAAAATTTAAGTGTTCCTATTGCAAGAAACTTGGGCACAATCAATGCAAATGTATGAAGAAGTAGATTAACCGATTCTCACATCTTCTCGAGAAGCACAACATGGGGGTCCCTGAATCTATCAAAGAATCCTCATCAACTCAATAATCTACTACGACAAAGGAAAAAGGAAAAGATAAATCAATGGATAAGGCTTGCCACTACATCATCATCATTAGTTATATATTATATCATTGACTTAGGTGCCTCACATTACATGGGTTCTTCATAGGTTTATTTTTCTTCCCTAGAGCCTCATAGTATGTCTTCTTCACTTTAGGTGATGAAACTCTAGTGGCATTTGTAGGGAGATCATTTCTTGGGTGGGCTATTCCCAAATTTTCTAAGTGTACCTTCTCTTTCAGCTAATCAAGCATATCTATTTATCATATTAAACATAGTGGGGTAGGCAATACTATTGAGTTCACACTCGATTCAATGCTTATTAGAGACTTGCAAAGTAGAGAGACTATTCCAATTGGCACAGGTGATCGTGTATCTTAATTATATGTCTTCTCATATTTTTATCTTGATGATCTTATAGTACCATTGAATAGTTTACACTCTCATGCATCTAAAGTTGATTAGATAGTTGATGAGAAGTTTGGTCACTTGAATTGTGTGTACTTTTATCCACCTTGGTGTTAAACACACCACGGGACTGAGAGGGGGGATGAATCAGTCCATACCTCTTAATACTTTACTCTTGATCTTTTAAACTTCAAACCACAATTAGCTTATTACTACAATTATGAAACATGAAATAACACTTGCACAATAAACACATGAACATTGAATTTACATGGAAAACCCTAAACGAGGAAAAACCATAGTGAGAATCACTCTTACAATATGAATAACGGATTACAATGTTTTAGGCTCAAGGCCAAGGACCTCATTGCACCTGATAGGACTTGTAAGACTAAGGCGCACAACCTTAGGGAAAGATACAAAAGATTGCACAAGATGACAAAAGAAACACATCACCTTTCAATAGGTACAGGGAATAGATGAATCGAAATGGACAAGATCTCCTTATAATTAAATTATCCTTGAACCACTATGTCAAGTGACCAATATCATGGCAAACACATTTGACATCAATCAATGTCTCAAAATATTGTTGCATTGAAGATATCATCAAAGCTCTTCGCAAACTAACTTTTGCACCAAATCTATTTGTATATCATTCACATCCACTTCTCATCAATTCACTTGCATTACACACCTTAACTCATACAGCCACACATCTATATATACAAGATCATTTATTAAAACTTCAACTAGGCTAGCCACATACAGTTAATACAAAATTACATAATTTAGGACACTCAAACCAATAATACCAAATGTGGTCCACTACAAGAGATAGAGGAGACCCAAACACATCCCAACACATCCTTCTAAAATGATTCCAACAAATCACACACACTAACACATTCCCCAAAGTTGACATCAAATGAAATGTGTAGATAAACAATAAAGCATGCCAACTAGTCGGCCCAAAACATCCTCCAATACAAAATACACAAAGTGGACCTACACATGTCATGGGGAGACCCATTTCAACATCCAAACTCGACCTTGAATGCATATCCAAACCAAAAGAGCATGATCCAAATAAGATACACCACCTCAATCAGCCAAAAACCAACCAGTTGACGACACTAAACACAAAACAATATAACTTTGATTGCCAATAAAACTAGCACTAGAAAATTGAGTTAGAACATTGCATGAAAAAAATGAACATGTCCTCCAAGATATAGGACATGAATCCACATATTAGAGAACTGCCAAGCATTCTTTAGACCAATATTGACATGAATCCACAAATTAGACCAGTATTGACAAACAAACTCACTATCAGAAATAGCAACAACCAACTCTATCATCTAAGCAATAGAGGACCTGAAAACCTAATAGTGCATTATACACATATCATAAAAATTATATCCATAACTAAAATCCATAATCTTCATAAATCAAATAAATACAAAGAATTCTTCCATTGGGACATTAAATAGTCTTTCGTGCATGTAAATATTTTTTCTTGCATATTAAAACTTCCACTACACCAATCTTTTGGAAACACCTTAACATCACGACTAGACCATATAAAAATATCAAAACACTAACTTCCAGACCATGTACAACACATGGTAACATCAATGACAACACTAGACAAGTTGACATCAATGACAACACAACTCAACATAACTCACATTTCCAACATTATCCCCCTTTGTCATTGATGGTGACACTTGTACCACCAACAACAAACAAGACTTTCTATCTCTCTCCCCTAATAATAACTCTCTCCCCCTTTGACTTCAAGGAAAAAGGGTACACTATTACAAACAACAATTGCATTACTAAATTATCTTCCTTTGACTCTCTTTCCTCTTCCAGGAACTACATTGATCACTACTACACTCCACCTGCAACCACACACATTACATTTCTCCCCCCCGAGAGAAATAAGTGCAATCTACGAGACAAAAGATGAACTTTAAATCTCCTCCTACATAGATGCACCACTTGAATGCATCTAGCTTAAAGGGGGGGAAATAACCTATAATTTATCTCAGAGATACTCAAAGGTATCCTTCACCAAATCCTTAGCTAGGATATCTACAATTAGTTCCTTAGTAGGTACATACTCCAATGTAAATTCCTTCTTTGTAACTTTCTCTCTAAGTAAATGGTACCAAATTAAAATGTGTTTACTCCTTGAATGCATCACCAAATTCTTTGAAATGTTAATTGCACAATTGTATTATCACACATAATAGGAATTGTCTCATCATACTTCACTTTGATATCTCTAAGAGGTTGATTCATCCACATGACTTGATTATAGCAAGATGTTTTTGCAATGTATTTTGCTTCTCCAATAGATAATGACACTAAATCATGTTTATTACTCAACCAAGAGACCAATCTATCTCCCAAGAAAAATACACCACCACTTGTACTTATCTTGTCATCAGCACATCTAACCCAATCGGCATCTATATATGCTCTCAAAGTGAAATAATCATCCTTCTTATACCATAATTCATAATTCAGAGTCCCTTTCAAATATCAGAATATCCTTTTTACTACTTGATCATGTGATTCTTAAGATTAGATTGATATCTGGCAACCAAACAGACAACCTACATAATATCCAGTCTTGAAGCAGTAAAATACAACAATCCTCCATTCATAGATCTATATTTTTTTTGTTCAACACCTCGAGATCCATCATCCTTTCTTAGCTTACAATTAGTAGCCATTAGGGTTGCAATTGGTTTAGAATTCTTCATCCCATACTTCTTCAACATCTCCTTGATATACTTGGTCTGAGAAATGAAAATGTCTTTTTCTGATTGTGTAACTTGAAGACCAAGAAAAAATGACATCTTACCTATTATAAACATCTCAAAATCCTTCTTCAAACTTCTTACATACATCATTGTCTCCTCCAAATATGATATCATCAACATACATAACAACAATCAACATTTTGTCACCTTCAACTTTGAAATAAAGATTACTATATGTAGTAACTTTTTCTAAAATTGTGTTACAACAAATACCTATCCAACCTTGCATGCCAAGCCCTAGGGGCTTGCTTGAGTCCATAAAGTGCCTTCTTGAGTTTGCAGACCATATTAGGATCTTCTGATAGCTTGAACCCATTCAGTTGTTCAATGTATACTTCTTCAAGTTCTCCATTCAATAATGTTGACTTGACATTCATATGATAAACTTTAAAGTTTTTATATGCAGCAAATGCAGGAAATATCCTTATAGCATTCATTCTTGCTACCGGAGAAAATGTCTCCTCAAAGTATATACCTTCAACATGTGAATAGCCATTGCACACCAATATTGCCTTATTGGACTTGTAATTTTTCCATCTTCATTTAGCTTGTTTCAAAACACCCACTTAGTTCCTATAACATTCTTATCCACCAGTCTAGGTATCAACTCCCATGTCTGATTATTCTCTATCTAGTTCAACTCCTCTTCCATTGCCTTTATCCAACTTTCATTCTTTCTTGCATTGCATAGGTCTTTAGCTCCACCTGAGATAAGAAACAATAATATGTGTGTTCACTAGGTTCTACAAGTCTTCTTCTTGTTTGAGCTCCTTTGTTCTTGTCTCCAATGATCTGTTCTTCTGAATGATTCTTTAGCACATACTTTGTTGGTGTTATGGGTGTTTGTTCAGGTTCTTTTGCATCTACACTTGTCTCTTATTTATCTTTCAAAGTAGCCTTCTCTTCGACAACAATAGGTACAATTTATATTTCAAACTTTGATTCGGGTATAGTCTCAATTTGATTTCATTCTTTACTAACTCTGACATTTGCATTCTCCACAATCTTATTCAACCTCTTGTTGTAACACTGGTAAGCCTTACTCCTTGTAGAATCTCCCAAAAACATTCATTCATCTAATCAAACATCCCTAGATCTTCCTTGTCTCTCCTTATGTAACACTTGCTTCCAATAATTCTAAAATATTTGACTATTGGAGGTTTTCCCTTAAATAACTCATAAAGTGTCTTTGTATGATTCACTCTTATTTGTACCTTTTTAAGAATGTAAATAGCAATATGTACAACTTCTCTCCAATACACATTAGGTAGGTTGACATCCTTCAATTCTCACTCTTCACATATTTATCTCATAAGAAGTGGGCAACTATTCAAAACTACTACCTTCTTGCATACTTTATGTCAGCTCCATTATCAAAACCATTCAACTTCTAATTTGCATATTTAAAGAATATATAGTCTCTTTTTGGTTGGGTTGTGAAGTGTGAATGGATTATTTGTCTTTTCATAAAATATTTTATGCTTTGAGTTGGTAAATAGTAGCTAGTTAGAAGGGTTGAGTAGTTGAATTTAAAATCTAAAGGTTCAATGGTAAGTTTGCAAATATTGTAACCAACATACATCGATTGCTCAAATTGCATGTTTGGCTAAAAGGAGAGAAATGGGTAAAACTGAGGAGCTAGGTCCTTAAAAGTGAATAAAGATAGAAATATATATAATTTGAATTATATATCAATTCCTAACAAAAAAATCATATCACTTATATATTTATCATTGTATAAAGAACAATCAAATCAAAATGAATTCTAACTCAATATGAAAATATAAAATATACAATTTTCACCATTACAAATTTAAATAGTATAAAAAATGATTATATTCTATTATTTATATTTTAATTTGAAAATAAATTAAAATATTAAAAATATAATTTTATATTTAACTTTTTTAAATCTTTAAAAAAATGTAAAAAATAAAAAATCTAATAACCTTTAATAAGAAATAATATTCAATTTTATATCCAATACTATTTACTTGCATTTCTTTACCTTTAGTTTTTAAATATTTTATTAAATCTACGGAAAATGGCATTGCTGATAATTTAACATAAAGAAAAAAGAAAAGTTTCTTAAAGAGATGAAAGGGCTCTATTTTTTATTATATATAAAAGGTAACCCTTTAGGTCTCATTTTTAATATAAATTTTCCTTGGTCTAAATTTTTACTTTTGTTTCTAAAAGTTCATTTTATACAACAATGTCAAGGAAATTTCGTTTTACTTTACTTATAAATTGTTTAACTTTACATTCATCCTTTATACTGTTTGGGGTGTGTATTGAGGTGTGCATTTGACCACTTTAAGTATGATTTTTTTTCTTTTTTTTTAAAGTTCATTACTACCTTAGCATAAGCATTGATAATCCTTTAAATGTGGGTGAATTTTATTGCAACTTTTATAATGATTAGTTTATTATATATAAAAAGTTAAATTTATAATATAATTTTTTATTTTTATTTTTAAATGTTTAATCTAAATTAAAATTAGTTATTCTTTATAATTACTATTTGTTAATTTAAGTGTAAAAGGTTTAATTTATATATTAAGACGTTATAAGATTTATTTTTTTGATAGTTTTCAAAGATTACAATGTTTTGAAAGCTTTTTAGTTATCTATTTGCTTCAAAGAAAGAAAGGAAAAAACATTGGATATCTCATTTAATAGAATGTGTAACAATTATAAGGAGGCTACATATATAGAAAATGCAAGAGTGGAAGGAGGATTATCTCTCATTTTTTGAAAATTGTAACTCCAAAATAATGAGACGGCCCCTCATTATTCATAAAAGGAAAGTGAAAGTCCTATGAAAGAGTGTGACATCGAGACTAAATACTAAATAAGTAAGATTAAACTAAGATATAGGAAAATATACAAATAATAGAATATATAACTAGAACAATGACCCTCTTTTAGAATAATTTAGGTGGGTAAGAGATGGGTCCTAACAAGTTTCATATGTACAAAAAACTAATTGGGCTTTTAAATCTCAATATAGATCACTAAACATGCTTTCCTTTCAAGGGTTTGGTGAAAATGTATAAAATTTATTGTGATATGGTATAAATTCAAAGATCAATGACCTACTCCTTAATAATCTCTATGATGTAGTACATGTTCACCTTTATATATTTTGTGTTCTATTGGTGGATAAATTCTCTTGAGGTTTGAATGGGGCTCTAGTCATCATTATTTTTCACCTCACACACTTATAATGAGGGTTCAAATTTTTTTAATGAAAGTTCAACACTTTGGAAGAAGGATATGATAATCCCCTTTCTTATGAAAAATTAGAAGAATATTTCAGATTTTAGTAATTTGTGTTTGTGATCTAACCTTAGCATGTTTGTGATATGCTATGTGTCATTATGATCTCGAAATAATTATTGTTTAATCATTTTAGCTTCTTTATTTCCTAAAATTCATGTATGTTCATCTAGTGGAATTTACGTTGTACCCACAACAATACTGAAAGGGGAGAGGTGAATGAGTCTGGATCTTCTAAAAACTGATCAATCAAATTATAAATGTTCAACATTTAACCATTCTACACCAATATTAAAAAGCATCAACCATCAACACATGAACACGAGATTTATATGGAAAACCCAACAGGAAAAAACCATTGTAAGAATCATGCTCACAATATGGATAAAATTGATTACAATGTTTTAGGCTCATTGCCAAGGAGCATCATGCACCTAGTGGACTTGCAAGACTAAGGCGAACTACCTTAGGGCAAGATACATGGACTTGCACAACTGAGACACGTTACTTTAGGGAAAGATACAAAGAATTGCCAAGAGACCCACTATCTTTCAACAACAAAAAGAATAGAAAAACTAATATAAGAAGAATCTCCTAATCATGAAATTGTCCTCGAACTTCAATGTCAAGTGACCAATATCATGCCAAACACATTTGACATCCACCATTGTCTCAGAACACTGTCACACTAAATATATATCACCTTCAAAGCTCTTCACAAACTGACTTTCGCACATTTGTAGTATCACATCATTCACATTCACTTCACATCAATTCACACTCTATCCCATACACAACTCATACATCTACACTTCTTAAATACAAGTTAGCTCATAAAAAACCTAGTTGAGGGTCGACTACAAACAAAGTAAACAATATTGCACAAAATTAGACATCCAAACCAAAAATACCCAAATCGGTTCACTCCAGGAGAAAGAGGAGACCCAAATCCATCACAATAAATCCTTCCAGGTTGAATCCAATGAACTGCACATGCTAACATTGTTAATCTTAGAGGATCCGATTAATACTAAGAGGGGGGGTGAATCAGTATTAACAATACTATGAAATCGGAAACTTAGACTCATAAAACTTTCACCAAATCAAACATAGACCAACATTAGAGTCATTTACCAGTACCGGTATTTGCTGGTAAACATGTGCTAAACTGATATACCAATGTTGCACATTAAGTGTTCATTAACCATGCATAAATTGAAAGTAAATCATACCATCACATCAAAAACATTTACCATATGAACACCATGATTTTCACGTGGAAACCCAAATAGGGAAAAACCACAGTGGGAATTGGTACCCACAAATATTTTACACTCTTTCGGGATGCGCCCTGTGTTAGTCCCAACCGATGCTAAGAGGGGAGGGGTGAATTGGCACTTAATCAAATTTTCACAATTTACCTTTTATCTTAAATCTGCATTCATCTAAGATCCAACAATATACTTAATCACTGAAGTAAAATATGCAAGCATGAAAAGTTGACCGTAACACCAAGGAGTTATCTCATGAAAACCCAATAGGGAGAAAACCACGGTGTGAGTAGGAACTCACAAAATTTGTACTCTTCTGGAGTACACCTGGCTAAGAGCCATCCCTGTTAGGAGATTACAAAGACACTGTTAGGTGCCACCCGGTTAAGGGATTTTGAACAAGGTCGGTTAGTGCCTTTACCCTGTTAAAGGTAGCCTGGTTATAGGACTTAGAACATCAATTAAGATGTCACCCAACTAAGGGATTTTACAATAGGGACCTGTTAAAGTCCACCCAATTAAGGGATTTATGTTGCAGTTGTTAGAAAGCAATAGATGGATGATCTATTGAATTAGCTATTGATAGCTTGATCAGATCTCAATATGTATCACACTCAATACACACCAGTTGTGTCTTCTCTGCACAACACCAGTTTCCTTCTTACACCTTCGGCTCTTCACTCAGCCAGTCACCTATCCCTCAGTCCTACACTCTACCGATCCTCAGACCTTCGGCTCTGCACTCCGTCGGTCCCCTAACCTTCGGCTCTGCACTTTGTAGGTCCTCTGATCTTTGGCTCTGCACTCTGTCGGTTCACTATCTCTCGACTCTGCACTTAGTCAATCTACCTCAAACATACTCTATTGTGCTAATACCTTTTATCACTTCCTCTCTCTCTCTCTTCTTTTCACTCTAGATCGCCTTCAACGAATTCTCCTTGTTGCAAGTTTCACAATCAAAACTTTCTGAATGAACTTCAAGAACACTTTATACAATTTTTGCTAACACCTTCAGGCATTCCCTCAATCAAATCAATCATGGATTCCAAAAGATTTCAAATTCAAAATCTCCCACTCTTTCTCTGTGCACCTTACAAAAATTTTGTCAAGTGTTCACCCAATTCTGCCACCGCATCTCCTAAAGATAGAAACTTCTAAGTCGTGTTCAGCCAAATAAGTGAGAACCAGAAAATCCACATCTAATCATGCTTGACTGCATGATAACTGAAAGTTGACCTTACCAACCTATGATTTGGCATAGACACAAGCTTGCCAACTCATCCTTTACCACCACTGTTGAATGAACGATCACCACTCCGAGATTTATGGTGATCACATGTCTTCCTTCTGTCATACCAGTGTATCAGTATCTCACTACACTTCTATATTACTGATTTATCCTTTGATTGTCGGTTTGTTGTGCTAGCACCAAGTCTCTTCCCCTGTTTACCAATGAGTTACCGTTTTGTTGGAAAAAACAAGTTTTCTTGCCTGAGTCACCTTTTGTGACTTCACCATCACCAAAGTGACCGATCTTCCTGAACGATAGACCGGTTGACTTAAATTATCTTTCCTTGAGTTGAATGAAACTTTGATCATTCAATACCAATGTTGTTCCCATGTATTGTAAGTCATCACTTTTTCTTACTGAAAAGCAACACCACTCTACCTATACCACTTCACCACTAAGTGTTGGACATCAATGACAAACCTTAGCACATATACTGGTTCTCTAGATTGACCAGTTTTGTCAATGCCAACAATCCAACAATCTCCCCCTTTGGCATTGATGGCAAACACTTCAAACTCTGTCTAATTAGATGCATGTTTCTTCATCGCAGTACCAGTCTAGTCATTCTGCCCTAAGTGATAAATATCTCCCCCTATCACTGATATCTGCCAATGCTCAAGCACTCTAAACATATCTCCCCCTTTGACAGTAATTCCAAAGAGTCCTTTCTAAACACTTGCAAGACTTCTCTCCCTAACCGGAGTAGTCCACACTCATCAATCTAGTTGTTTTTAAAAAAAACTTGAAATCATACCAGATCGATGTAGAACCTTGTTTGCTAAGATTATTGAATGGAGGGGAATAAACCCCAACTTACCTCTGCGATAGTCAAAGGTGTCCTTTTGTAGTGGCTTGGTGAAGATATCAGCCACCTGCTCTTTTGTTGGTATGTACTCCAACATCACTTCTTTTTCCGTAACTTGTTCCCTTAGATAGTGATATTTGATGACTATATGCTTCGTTTTGGAGTGCATCACCAAGTTCTTGGATATGTCAATGGCACTGGTATTGTCACAATGAATCACTACTGGTCCAACCACTTTTTCTTGTATTCCTTCTAGCAGTTGCTTGATCCAAACTAACTGTGTGCAGTTAATTGCAGTAGCTACATACTCGGCTTCAGCTATGGATTGAGAAATGCAGTTTGTTTCTTACTTGTCCAAGATACAATCCTATCTCCGAGAAAGAATGCACCTCCACTGGTGCTCTTCTGGTCATCAATGTTTCCAGCCCAATATGAATCAGTGAAGACAAAATTGAATTATCCCTTGTGTGGATACCAGAGACCATACTCATCAGTCCCCTTTAGGTATCTGAATATTCTATTGACTACCATCATGTAAGTCTCTTTCGGGTTTGCAGAAAATCTAGCAACCAAGCCAATAGCTTGTGTTATGTCCGGTCTGCTATGGACTACATATTGTAACTTACCGATCATGGACCGGTAAAGTATCTCATTTACTTCTTCAGCCTCATCATGTTTAGATAGCTTGCAACCTGTAACCATTGGAGTTCCAATAGGTTTGCAATCTTCCATTTCAAAAGTTTTTCAGAATTTCTCTTATGTACTTAGTCTAATTGATGAAGATGACATTCTTTAATTGAGAGACTTGCATATCAATAAATAACTTTATCTCGCCAATCATGTACATCTCAAATTCTTGTTGTATTTGTCCTACAAAGCTTCTGCTCATCTCATCGTCTCTCCCAAAGATGATGTCATCTACAAAGATCTTAGCAATTAGGTGTTTTCCTTCAGCTCCACTCTTCAGATACAAGTTATTGTTATCATTGATTCTTTTGAACCCTATGCTTAGTAGATATGAGTGTAACCTCTCATACCAAGCTCTCGGTGCTTGTTTCAAACCATATAAAGCCTTCTGCAACCTACATACCATATCCCTCCAATCTTCAGATGCAAACCCTTATGGTTGCTCTATGTATACTTCTTCCTCTAATACCCCATTTAAGAATGTCGATTTGACATCCATTTGGTATACTTTAAACCTTTTATAAGCAGCATAGGCCAGCAATATTTAGACCCCTTCCGGCTTGGCTACCGGTGCGAAGGTTTCTCCATAGTCCAAACCTTCTTCTTGAGCATAGCCCTTACAGACTAATCTTGCCTTGTTTCTTATCACCTTACTGGTTTCATCCATCTTATTTCTGAACACCCACTTGGTGCCTATTATATTTTTATTTTTCGGTCTGGGTACTAGAGTCCATGTATCATTTTTCTCTATTTTCTCCAACTCTTCTTCCATGGCTTTCACCCAGTCATCATCTTTTAGAGCCTCCTTTTTTATTTGGGGCTCAATAATTGAGAGAATACACCCATTCTATCTTGCTCTTCTTTTGGTTAGAACTCCTGCATCCTTGTCACCGATGATATTTTCTGCATAGTGATTATTTCTAACATATTCAGCCAATATCGATTCACTCCTCGGAGCTTCTTCTACTGGTTGTGTTGGTTATACTTCACAAGCTTCTTCATTAGCCACTTCAACGGGATCTTCTTCAGTAGGTTCCACTGGTACATTGTACTCAAACCCTTTATAGTCCTCCGGTTCACTCTTACTGTCTTGTTCATTTTTCTTAGAGTACTCATCTACTCTGACGTTTGCACTTTCTACAATCTTACCGGTTCTTTTGTTTAAACACCGATATGCCTTTCTCTTTGTTGAGTAACCTAAGAAGGTTCCTTCATCACTCTTGGGGTCAAATTTTCCAGTGTACTGGTCCCTTTTGATATAGCACCTGCTTCCAAATACTTTGAAATAATAGACATTAGGTGAGTATCCACTCCATAATTCATAGGGGGTTTTGTTTGTCCCCTTCTTACCTGTATTTGGTTCAAAGTGTATACAACAGTTCTTATTGCTTCTCTCTAGAAGATATGTGGGATGTCCTTCTATATCATTAGAGTCCTTGCACAATCGACAAGAGTTTTGTTTCTTCTTTTAGCAACTCCATTATGCTAAGGTGTTCTTGGTGCAGACATTTGTCTAATGATTCCCTGTTCCTCGCAGTAGTTCATGAACTCTTAAGAGGTAAACTCTCCTCCTTTGTCTGATCTCAGGCACTTTAGATTCTTACCGGTTCCTCTTTCTACTCGAGCCTTAAACACCTTAAACATGTGAAAGGCTTCAGATTTTTCCTTCAAGAATACAACCCACATCATTCTTGAAAAGTCATCCACAAATAATATAAAATATCGGGCTCTATAGAAACTCTTAATTCTCACGGGACCACATAGGTCTATGTGAACTAAATCCAGCACGCTTTCAGATGAGAAAGTTTTACTACTGATACTGGACCCGACCAACTTTCCTAGTTGACACTCCTTGCACGTAGCATTTTCAGGTTTTACTATGCCAAGCATACCTCTGACAGATTTTGCCTTACTGACTTTACCTATGCTATCAAAATTAACATGACACAATCTTTTGTGCCACAACCAGTTGTCTTCTACCTTAGCCACTAGACAATTACCTATGGTGGTGTCTAGATGAAACAAATTGCATCTTGATTGTTTACCAGTTTCAATCAGACTTCCAGATTTGTCATTTATTTTACATATCCCTTCATTGAACTCTAATCGGTATCTCTTATTGATAAGTTATGCAACATTTAACAAACTATACTTTAATCCTTCTACCCAATAGGCATCATCACAATTTGTCTTATCATTCAAGGCTATAGGCCCCTTACCTCTTACTACAAATTGGGCATCATTTCTGAACCTCACTGTTCCTCCATTACAATCCTCCATGCTGAGGAATTTGTTTCTGTCACCGGTCATATGGTGAGTGCAGCCACTGTTAATCATCCATTCTCCACACCGGTTTGTGCTTGAAATCAATGCCATATCTCCTTCCTTTGTGTTGTCCTCTTTGACTACCATAAAAGCAATGCCATCTCCATCAAATCCCTTTGATTCTTCATTAGTAACTCCATCTTCTGCAAGATAACATTCCTTCTTTCTCTTGTCCCTGTAACTTCTGAAATTGTCTTTCCTATCTCTATCATTGTCAAGGCATCTTGAAGCAATATGACCTATCTTATTATAGGAAAAGCACTTTAGGGGTAGTTTACCTTTGTATTTACCTTTACCTCTTGTCAATCTTCTTGCCAGTAGAGCTTCAATTTCATCTTGCTCCTATTCCTCATAGAGCAGATTGTCACTCTCATGGGAATGATCGGTTCTAGTAGTAGAGCTACTACTGGTTTCTTTCCTTCTCCTTGTTGGAGCATGCATCATGGATGCTTTGAAAGAAACATCAATATTTGGTACAATGTTGTCATAATTGCTCAATTCAAAAGCAATCAACTTACTGATCAGTGAGTCAAGAGTTACATTGTCTGTTCCCAAGGATCTAAGTTCCTGGATAGTAGAGACCCTTATGGCATATTGTGGTAGCAGAGTTCTTAGGATTTTGCTAACCACATCATCCTCCTCGAGCTTTCCTCCTGCACTTTTAATGGAGTTTACTACATCCTTTATCCTCTTACTATACTGCTCTATGTTTTCACTTTCCTGCATTCTCATCTCATCATATTTTCCTCTCAGGTTGTCTACTTTGGCCTTTTCAACATGGGGATCTCCCCCATAGATTGTCTTCAGCTTATTCAATATTTGAAAAGTTGATTTCAATTCTTGTATATCATCAAATTCATTATCTGAAAGAGTGCTAACAATTAGATCCATAACAACAGTATTATCTTGCCTTTTGTTGATCTGGTCCGGAGTAAGAGTCCCTGAAGATTCATTGTACTCTATGATCACATGATTCCAATAGTTTTCACCTAGGGATCTTAGATAGAGTTTCATTTTTCCACACCATAAGGTGTAGTTCTCCTTAGAGAAATTTGGACCCTCCTTATGCATCATCTTTGATCTTTCCCTAAGTCGGTTAAGCTTCTTCTGATTCTAGGGAACTGATGCTCTAATACTAATTGTTAGTCTCAACCGGCGCTGAGAGGGGAGGGGTGAATCAACACAATCAAATTTTCACAATTTAACTTTTATCTTAAATCTACATTCATCTAAGATCCCACATATACTTAATCACTGAAGTAAAATATGCAAGCATGAAAAGTTGACAGTGACACCAAGGCATTATCTCGTGGAAACCCAATAGGGAGAAAACCACAGTGTGAGTAGGAACTCACAAAATTTGTACTCTTCTGGAGTATGCTCGGTTAAGAGCCATCCCTGTTAGGATATTATAAAGACACTGTTAGGTGCCACCCGGTTAAGGGATTTTGAACAAGGTCGGTTAGTGCCTTTACCCTATTAAAGGTAGCCTGGTTAGAGGACTTAGAACATCAGTAAGATGTCACTTGGTTAAGGGATTTATGTTGCAATTGTTAGAAAGCAACATATGAATGATCTGTTGAATTAGCTACTGATAGCTTGATCAAATCTCAATATGCATCACACTCAATACACATCGGTTGTGTCTTCTCTGCTGAATTAGCTACTGATAGCTTGATCAGATTTCAATATGCATCACACTCAATACACACTAGTTGTGTCTTCTCTGCCCAACACCAGTTTCCTTCTTACACCTTCAGCTCTTCACTCAGCCGGTCACCTATCCCTCAATCCTACACTCTACCAATCCTCAGACCTTCGGCTCTGCACTCTTTCGGTCCCCTGACCTTTGGCTCTGCACTTTGTCAGTCCTCTGATCTTCGGCTCTGCACTCTATCATTTCACTATCTCTTGACTCTGCACTTAGTCGATCTACCTCAAACACACTCTATTGTGCTAATACCTTTTAGCACTTCTCTCTCTGCTTTTCACTTTGGATCGCCTTCAACAAATTCTCCTTGTTGCAAGTTTCATGATCAAAACTTTCTGAATGAATTGCAAGAACACTTTATACAATTTCTGCCAACAACTTCAGGCATTCCCTCAATCAAACCAATCATGGATTTTGGAAGATTTCAAATTCAAAATCTCCCACTCTTTCTCTGTACGCCTTACAACAATTTCACCAAGTGTTCACCCAATTCTACCACCGCATCTCCCAAAGATAGAAACTTTTGAGTCATGTTCAGCCAAATAAGTACGAACTAGAAAATTCACATGTAATCATTCTTGACTGCATGATAACTAAAAGTTGACCTTACCAACCTATGATTTGGCATAGACACAAGCTCACCAACTCATCCTTTGCCACCGCAACTAAATAACTGATCACCGCTCTAAGATTTATGGTGATCACCTGTCTTCCTTCTGTCACACTGGTATGTCACTTCACTTTTATATTACCGATTCATCCTTTGATTGCCAGTTTGTTGTGCTAGCACCAAGTCTCTTCCCCTGTTTACCAATGAGTTACCGGTTTGTTGGAACAAACAAGTTTTCTTGCCTGAGTCACCTTTTGTGACTTCACCATCACCAAAGTGACCGATCTTCTTGAATGATAGATCGGTTGACTTAATTTATCTTTCCTTGAGTTGAATGAACCTTTGATCATTCAATGCCAATGTTGTTCCCATGTATTGTAAGTCATCACTTTTGCTTACTGAAAAGCAACACCACTCTACATATACCACTTCACCGGTTAGTGTCTTCTTCGGTAAGTTTTGGAGATCAATGACAAACCTTAGCACATATACCGGTTCTCTAGATTGACCAGTTTTGTCAATGCCAACAATCCAACACCCTGTTAGGAGCCAAGCTCGGTTAGAAGCTTACAATGATGCCCTATTAGGAGCAGAACCTGTTAGGCGTCAACTGGTTAAGGGATTTACCTCAACCCTGTTAGGAGCTTTGATCTATTAGGATCAACCTCACAAGAGGATTTAGAACTCAGATATTGAGTCACCCTATTAGGGGATTTTACAGTGCGAGGCATGTTAGGACCTACCCAGTTAAGGAATTTTAGTTGTTGTAATTGTTAGATAACAACAGTGAATGATTTGTATATAGCACTCAAGTTCTTGCTTGATCAGATCCAATTAAGTTCTAAGTCTACAACACTCTGGAACATCTTCTCTCACCCTGGTTCGGCTTCACACACTTCTCAAAAATAACTAACACTTCAAAACATCAACCTTACCGGCATAAATAACCTTTACAACTAGGTCAGCATCAAAACCCTAAGACTTACAACATAGATCATCAAATATCTTTACAACTCATTACAGATCATCATATAGATCATTACAATCAATTACAAATCAATATCAACCATTGAATGATCATAAGTCGTCACAGCAATTCAATTTGATAGAAAGTCAAACCCTTATCTCATTCTGCTAAGCACTTTGCACGTTCTCAAGAAATTCGCTTCTCCAAACATGCCAAAACATCTTTCAAACACTTCACATGGTTTGTGTCATGTTATCATCAACATGTGAACTTGATGTAGATCACCGCCAAACCAAAAATCATTACCGGACAAGATAATTCTTTACCGGTCCTTAAACCCTTCTTAAATCTTGGCAAAAACTCAATAGAAATTATAAACATAACTTCTGGTTGTCACAACATGATGTGGTTTCAGTCAGATACATGTTACAATGATAAAAGCTCATATTCAAAACCACAAAGCCTCAATCATCACCAATTGCCAGATACAATCAAAATATTTCCTCGTTTACTAGTTAAGGTCCTAATTCTTAGTTTCTTGATTCTTTACCGGTAGACCAAAAGATTTAGATGGCACAATACAACATAAGTAAACATTAGTAGACATAAATAAACATTAGTTATTATCAATGACAACACAAATAATTGATCAGAGTCATCCATCATGCAATCTCAATCTCTTCATCACAATGTCATCTCAAACAGTCTTGTACTGGTTCAGTCATAATTCTCCATCTATATTAGTTATGCCAAACATACCAACATTCTCCCCCTTTGGCATTGATGGAAACACTAAACATCAACATACTCCACTCATACTATTATTGATCTTCTTTGCAACTCTTCTCTTCTCTACTGCACCTCATCTGCCAGTTACACTTTATCTTCATTTCTTCTCCCCCTTTCTATTACGCATCTTCTCCTCCTTATCATATTTCTTCTCCCATGAATAATCATATTTCTTCTCCCATGACTAATCATATTTCTTCTCCCCCTTTGATAGCAATTCCAAAGGTGCATAAGCATCGTCGATCATCAAATTTGCTGCTGCTGACTTCAACATGTCTACAAATTCATCTAAGTTGCTCCCCCTATGGAGTAGCCTACATCTCATCAATCCAAATTGAAAAATAGACATTAAGCCTACTGGATTGATGTGTCTCCCGCATCCTAGTTCTTCTTGTATATGGATCTGACCCCTAATTTACCTCTAAGATACTCAAAGGTAGTCTTTGGTAATGGTTTAGTGAAAATGTCTACTAGTTGCTCTTTGCTTGTCACATACTCCATTCTGACTTATATCTCATGTACACTTTCCCTTAGAAAATGATATTTTAATTTTATGTGCTTTGTTCTTGCATGTAACACAAGGTTTTTTAAAATATTAATTACACTAGTATTGTCACAGTAAATAGTTACCGGTTCAGACATATCAAATTTGAATCCTTCAAGCACATGTCTCATCCAAATTGCCTGCGTGCAATTCATTGATGCTGCAAAATACTCTACCTCTATCGTTGACTGAGAAACACACTTTTGCTTCTTACTTGTGTGAGATTTTTCCAAGATCAAGAGGCAATGGAAAGCACAAATAAGAGAGAACAAAATAGATGATAGAAATAAACTGTATTCTATCAAGATGAAAAATATGATCAACTGGATCATTAAGCATTCGTTACATACAATGAATATGTGCCTACTTATATAGGCAAGGCTATATGGATATGTGAGCACACAAACATGACATGTGGCTCAATAAGAAACAAGGGTAGGTAGGAAATAGGTGTGGATAGGTAGGAGAAACAATATAATAGTCCACATGAGGTGGATCACCCATTGAATGTGGAGTGTAACAAAAAGATCACACCATAAAAGGTGGAAATTCTCCTACACACACTATCCCAATGTGGCACAAACACCCAAGTGTCTCATACCCAAACTACTATGAAATGCATTTCCTAAGTATACTTAAGTAAAGTGTAATAATATCCATGATGAATAATTATTTACACCAACACCCCCCCTTAAGTGCAACTTAGGGGAATGCACTTAAGTCTACAATACAACTAAGCAATGCAAGATGGGTCCCGGCTACTAGGCCATGTTAGGTACCCATGTACAAATGCAAATGCATGAAAACCAATGCAATGAAATCTCTCACAAAGTGGGGAAAGAGAGAAAAACCCAATGGGAAAAAACCCTCCCCCAAAAGAGAGATGAAAATCATACAAGAGAACTCTCATAGAAGTATGTGAAGGACAAAACCCCATGTGAGGAAAAAGTCCCCCCCATATGAGAGAAGAAGAGAAGCTAGGAAGCCCCCCCTCAATGTGGAATCTGCACCAATGATAGAAGCTCAATGTATGAAGAAATTGCTCCACGAACGTCGAACAATATTCCTCCCCTTAGGAAGAAACAAAACCAAAGGTGTATCCATGAAGTCTCCCCAATCATGAAGGGAAGATGTATGAAGAAAACTCATGATGAAAGGAATCTCTAAAAACTGCTCAAGTGTCCCCATGTCGATGCTGAAAGATACCCCCTCCAAAGGTGGTAAACTGTGCCACACTGCTGAAAAAGGCACTCCAAGATCTAGTGGAGATGGATGTAGAACATGTCCCAAAGACTCACATGTCTCCTCAAAAAATAAAGAGACCTTCTCAATCCAATGATAACCTCAGATTTGACCCATCAAGCTTCAATAAAAACCTGCAATAGAAAGATCCAAAATGCAAACCCCAAATAGCATCAAATTTCTCTCAATTAGCAAACCAATGACACTCTAATGGCTCTGATACCATGTGAGACATGGACCAGCTCTGATACCATGTGAGACATGGACCAACTCTGATACCATGTGAGATTTTTCCAAGATCAAGAGGCAATGGAAAGCACAAATAAGAGAGAACAAAATAGATGATAGAAATAAACTGTATTCTATCAAGATGAAAAATATGATCAACTGGATCATTAAGCATTCATTACATACAATGAATATGAGCCTGCTTATATAGGCAAGGCTATATGGATATGTGAGCACACAAACATGAAATGTGGATCAATAAGAAACAAGGGTAGGTAGGAAATAGGTGTGGGTAGGTAGGAGAAACAATATAATAGTCCACATGAGGTGGATCACCCACTGAATGTGGAGTGTAACAACAAGATCACACCATAAAAGGTGGAAATTATCCTACACACACTATCCTAATGTGGCACAAACACCCAAGTGTCTCATACCCAGACTACTATGAAATGTATTTCCTAAGTAAACTTAAGTAAAGTGTAATAATATCCATGATGAATAATTATTTACACCAACAACTTGTCCAAGCAACCAATCTACCTCCAAGAAGAAAAGCTCCACCCATAGTGCTTTTTCGGTCATCAACATTCCCTACCCAATCTGCATCAGTAAACACATTCAAAGAAAAATTTCCTTTATAAGGATACCATAAACCATAATCTAATGTGCCTTTCAGGTACCGGAATATCCTTTTCACCGCTACCAAGTGAGTCTCCTTTGGATCCTTTTTAAATCTAGCAACCAATCCAATAACATGTGCAATATCAGGTCTGCTATGAACGGCGTAATGCAATTTACCAATCATAGGCCTGTAATCTTTCTCATCAACAGATGGTGAATCATCTTGTTTAGACAACTTGCATCTTGCCACCATCGGAGTACCAACTGGTTTACAATCCTCCATGCCAAATGTTTTCAACATCTCTTTAACATACTTACTCTGACAGATAAATATTCCACCATCCAATTGTTGGACCTGCAACCCAATGAAAAATTTAATTTCACCAATAAGAGACATATCAAATTCCTTTTTCATCTCCTCAGCAAAATCCATGCATAAATCATCATTACCACCAAAAATTATGTCATCCACAAATACTGCAGCTATCAATACTTTGTCTCCATCAGTCTTAAGATATTTGTTATTGTCCTCACCGGTACGCTGGAAACCTATCTTGATCAAGTGTGCATGCAATATTTCAAACCATGCTCTTGGTGTCTGCTTCAATCCATATAGTGCCTTATGTAGTTTGCAAACCATATCTTTGTCTTTAGACAAAGCAAATCCATCTGGTTTCTCTATGTACACTTCTTCTTCAAGGATGCCATTAAGAAAAGTTGATTTAACATCCATCTGATAGACTTTAAATCCTTTAAATGCAGCATAAGCAAGTAGCATTCTTACTCCTTCCAATCTTGCCACAGGTGCAAAGGTTTCCCCATAATCTTCTCCTTCTTCTTGTGCATATCCTTTGCAAACCAATCTTGCTTTATTTCTCACAACCTTACCTTCTTCATTTAACTTGTTTCTAAAGACCCATTTAGTTCCAATCACATTCTTGTCTTTCGGTCTAGGAACAAGTGATCATGTCTTGTTCTTCTCTATCTGATCCAACTCCTCATTCATTGCATCAATCCAGTCATCATCCTTTAATGCCTCTCTTACTGTTTTTGGCTCAATAGTAGAAATCAGACAAGAATTTTCTCTGATTTTCCTCCTTGTTTGTACTCCAGCATTTTTATCTCCAATTATTTGCTCTTCTAAGTGATTTATCCTGACATACCTTGGTATTACTAGTTTCGGTGCTATGCTTCTTGCTTCATGTTCTTCATCGCTCTCTGCTTTTATTGGTTGAGCACCTATTTTTGCAGCATTTTGCTTATCATCCTTCTGCACTTTCGATTCTATAAACACAAGTCTTTCTTCATCTTTCTCAGGCTCAGATCTGTTGGTCTCACTAGATTTCTCAGAGAGTTCATCTATCTTCACATTAGCACTCTCAACGATCTTCTTAGTTCTCTTGTTATAACATTTAAATACCTTACTCTTTGTAGAGTAACCAAGAAAAATGCCTTCATCACACTAGCATCAAAATTTTCAATGTAATAATCTCTCTTAGTAAAACATTTGCTCCCCAAAAAATTGAAATAACTTACACTAGGAGTCTTTCCATGCCATAATTCACAAGGTCTTTTGTTATTACCTTTATTGACAAGTACCTGATTCAAAGTATAAACAACGGTACTAACTGCTTCTCTCCAAAACATCTTCGGTACTTCACCTTGAATCATCATGGTTCTAGCTGTTAGGAAACTCACAGATACTGGGGGGGGGGGGGGGAGGTGAATCAGTATCTAATCGGTAATTAGAATTTCTCAACTTAAAACATGCAGAACATATTGTAACAGTGTACTGGTATGCAAGAAATAATGCAATAAATAGAAATGAAAGAAACCACATGAAAATCACACCATAACACAATGATTTAACGAGGAAACCCACTGTGGGAAAAACCTCGGTGGGATATGTGACCCACAATATTCACTTACTGGACAATAAGAGAATATTACTTACAATAAGGGCCTGCACATGCAGGAAGGCCAAGTGCCTAGAGCTCACTGCTCAAATGGGAAGTCTCACTGACTTACAATGTGGATTATACAAATCCAATAACTTGTACTACTTTACAATAGCATCTTCAATGCCAGATTCAGTACCGGTTTCTGCTCTATTCTTTACATATACACCTTAACCTATATTTTGCATAATAGGTCTGCCTAATCTTTTTCTCCTTACTTTTTTGCTTACATCCCTTCCTTACAAAATGTCTACAATGATCTCTTTTATATATAAGAGTCATTTTACAACTTGCCAAGTCGGCTTACAAGGTTTTTACAATAATAAACAAAAATGTAATTTATCAAAAATCTTGTCGGCCTTTGTGCCGATATGCTTCCTTTCTCTGTGTCGGTGCCGGTGTTCTGAGTGCCGGTGTAAAGTGTGTTCTACTGATGTCAGTGTAATGCCTTGCTGGTGTTATAGGATTGTAAGGTTGCCATCAATGACAAAACCTTCAATCACATACAATGTCTCATTGGAGTGTGCATGTGCCAACAATCTCCCCCTTTGGCATTGATGGCAACACTCATGAGAAATATCAAAAGTGTATCCAAAAAATGTGAAGTCCAAAAATGTTACCAAAAATGTGTGCTTCCCCTGAGCATATGATTCCTGTAATATTTGAATTTTCTCATACCACTACTCCCCCTTTGGCATCAATGACAAAGGTTGTCAAGATGTCAGTAGAGTTTGTGATTTCAACCTTGTAACTGGGTAGCTACAATTTGAAATAGATCCGCCAAAATCAAGTTTATACTCTCCATAAACTTTTTACTATCTCTTATTGTTGTCTCTGTTCTTTTAGCTGTACCGGTGAGGTGCTACAAATGCTCTGTCGGTGTTTTCTGTCCCTGTATCAGTGCCTCAGATATTTCCTTCCGCAATGATGCTCGATAGTTCAATCTTGGACTTAGTTTTAATCTCAGATGCTTTTCCTTATTCATTATTCTCTCCTTTTCTCTTTCTAATTTAAGTAATTCTTCTTCAAAATTTGTTATCTTTTGCTCAAAAACTGATAATGTATCAGGTGAGTTAACAAAATTACCAGCAAGTTCATTGATTTCATCCTGTACCTTGCTTATTTTCTTATCTATGTCTACAATCAAAAAGTTTGTCTTACAGGTGTCTTTGTACAGATTTTTGTACTCTTTCAATAAGTTACACAGTTCTGGTAGAAGTGTGTCAAAATCCCTGGTACACTTCTTTATCTGCTCATCAAAGAATCTTTGTTTTTCAATTTCCAATTTATCCTTCAATGCCTCTTCCTTTATTTTCTTAATGTTCTCTATGATATATTTACACAAAGTATCAAGTTGTCCTAAAGAATCTTTATTGTCTATATTACAGTTAGGAGAAATTACCTTCAAAATTGGTATGGTGACATCTATTGCCTTATAAGCTTGTGAGCTGCAATCTGTTATCCTTTTACTTGAATCTAAAAGTACTCCAGTCACATTAGTTGATTTGTAGCCTGATGATGAGGAACCTACATTTTGAGTACTGCCGGTGGAAGTAACCAAGCTTGTGTTAACCTCTGGTAGGTCTATTTGTGTTTGCATTTCCTTAAGCAATGGTTTTTCTACTTCTCCAGTTGCTAGTTGCACTGTTTCCTCATGAACCTATTGTTGTTCCTATTCTGGAGCCTTTTGCTCTATTTGTTTCTCTATTTGTTGTATTGTCTCAGTTTGAGTCTGAGTTTCTACCTGTTGCTCTTTGACATCTGTCGGTTTCTTTTGTGTGTTTTCAGTTTGCTCATCTACCGGAATCTCACTAGCTATGTCAGTCTTATCAGTTGTATCTTTTTCTACCACAATGTTGATCTTTTGAGTATCAACATCTACTATATATAAGACTTCAGGATTAGGATTGACATCCTCTACCTCCATACTTTCAACTGTCGGTTGTTTTTTTGTAGCTGTTGTTGTTACCGGTGGAGTAATCAAAGGAGGTGGGGGTAAGTTGTCTTTAACCTTGATACTAGGTGGTCCAACAACTTTACCTTTACCCTTGTCTCTTTCTTTCTGATATACCTTTATAGGTTTGTGGCTCATGTATTCTTCTTGTTTTTCTTTTTCCACTAGGAAAAAGTCCCATGCATTTTCTATCTCCTCATTCACCTCATTAACTCTTCCAACCATTAAAGCAATGTGTCGGTGTGCAATAGAAAATACTGACCGGTTGGCTTCAGCAATTAAGTCATCAATTTCTTTCGGTGAATTCATCGGGTATACAGCAAGTAGCTTTTCTATCTTTATTTTCTTGTCAAGTTCTACTACTGCTTGTCTTCTTGCTTCCAATCTTTGAAATAATTCATTTGGTACTTCATCTGCTACTTCCATCAGAAATTTCTTATACATGTCCATGTGTAAAATAACACTATTTTCTACTTGTTCTTTTTCATCTACTGTCAGAGTGTTATACAATTTTTCTATATTCTTTAGTTTCCCTTCCTCTATAATTTCATTCAACAGTATGTCAAGAGGAGCCAGGTTTTGTTTTGTTCTCTTCTTCTTCTTGGGTGTCAGTTTCTTCTTTGGTGTAGCCTTTCTTACCAGAGATCTCACTGCTTGTTGTTTTTGTCTCGTCCTCCTAGGAGAGGGTGTGGTTGCTAGTGAGGGATCTCTTTTCCTTACAACTCTCTTGAAAGTTGCAGTCATGTCATTCTCTGAAGAAGTGCCTAACGGTGATAGGTGAGTTTCAGGTTGTAAAGTTCCTACTCTTCCTCAGTAATACCTGTTTGTTTTAGCACATCTTCTTTAATGGCCTTTACCTGTCTAGAACCTCTTCTCACAACTGCTTTGACCTTTTTCACTCTCTTCTTAGATTGTATTTGGCTTTCAATAGTTTTTGCACTACCAAATACTTCTTCCTTAGGTTCTTTAGGGTATTCCAGAAGTGCTTTAGCATATGTTTCAATGATAAGGTCATCTGTTTCATAACCCATTTCTATTACCCAGATTGTTCTTGGGATGACTGCTTCCATCCATATCTCATCCTTCTTAATTACAAATCATATTTCATCCTTATATTTGTCAACAATCTTTTGTGATAATCTGATTCTTTTCTTCATTTTGGCCTTAAGTGCTTGAAAATAGTCTTGGATATTTTGATCCTTATCTTCTCCCATATTGTTGAATAGTATTGTTAGTTGTTTACCTACCGGTATATCATATCCAAGTTTTTTGTAGCCTATATCGGGAACCTATTTGGTTATATGTAGCATCAAACATACTAGCAGATTTCCAAACCTAAAAATTCCTTTCTTGTCCTTCTTAATCTTGCCTAAGTTGTCAATTAATTCGTCCTTCAACCACTCACATACATCAATCTTTGCATTATCTGTGACCATGTCATAAGCACTCTTAATGCACAGACTTGACACTGAATTGAGTCTATTTGCATTAGTTGCCTTATATCCTAAAATCATGTTGATAAATCTTACATTAGTATCTTTTACATCATTGACTCTTAAGGACCTTTTATCAGATGTGGCACCAGTTAGCTAAGTAACTAGGTCATTTGAGACCTTCTTAGTTTTGTCTGGCCTTTTACCAGTGGTCGGTAACCCTGTGACAACTTTCACAGCTTCCTTGGTGATTTTGTGAATTGCATCTAACCAGAAAAATTCACCATGTACCTTGCTTAAGACTATCTTAATCACATCCTTGGGGAAATCAGGAATGCTAAGGATCTCTATAAATCCTAGGGTTTCAATGATCTTATGTTCATCTTTTACATTACAGGATTCATCACATATGACAAATTTAAACATGGTTTTAATCTCTTCATCTCCTAGTTCCTCAATGTTACAGTGAATGTAAATTCTAGGGTCTTCAGCATAAACAACTCCCTTAGGAATTTGAGAAAAAGCACCTAAAGTATCATCTTTCTTTGCTACCTCAGGAACTAATTGAAATACGGGCCTAGGTCTTTTTACAACTTCGACAACAGTAGGGTTTGTTGTATATTCAAGTGCAGAGGTGGATGCCATGATAAAATACCTTTTACTACCTTTAGGATGGATGATTGCTTGAAGTGTTCTTGCCTCTTGCTCAAAATGCCTTAGCTCGGAATCTTCACGCTCTTCGTAGGTTTGAAATCTTGGTGAAATGAAATGGAGCCAAAACCACAAATTTATAGTGTTAATTTTCCATCTACCACATTAAATGCATGTCGGTTAAGTAGTAACTTAACATGTCTGCCGGTAATGAAGTAATTTCCAACTTCTCATCTCTAACCGAGAGAATGATAGCACATGTGTCATTAGATTGCCAAACCCTCAAGGAAACTTTCTTCAATTTGATGAAGAACTTCCTGCCGGTGGAGCATCACTCTATCCTGTCGATGAAGCATCACTCTGTCTTGTCGATGAAGCATTGACTAGTTCTACCAGTGGAGGAGTATTCCCAATATTTAGATCAGCTTTTCTAATCCATTGTTTTGAGAATTCTTGCTTAACCTCTTCAACTTTTTCTTTACCTTTCAAGCTAGAACTTTTGTTGTCTGTCGGTGATCCTTTACTTCTATAGAATTTTGCAATATGCCCAATCTTGTTACATGCATAACAAGTTGCATTATTCTTTTGAATAGCTTTCCCATAACCTATGCTGGTTTGTGTTCTACATTGATTAGATAAATGTCCAAATCTTCCACAAACATAAGATTTCACATTCATTCTGCAATTCTCAGAATTGTGACCAACTTTGTTGCATTTAGAACATTGACCGGTGGGTGTGTTGATATTCTGATAATTTCTAGATCTACATTCATTTGCTCTATGACCATACTTATTACAGTTAAAGCATTTTCCATTGAATTTATAAGCATTAGGTTCCCTTACCGGTTTGCTGTGATCCTGTGTGTTTGCAGTACCAGAGCTTTCACCAACTTCAAAGCCAATTCCAGAATTGTCACCTTTAGGTTTTTGATTCTTCAGCAAGTTACCAAGTTCCTCTGAGCTTTTCTTGAATTTTTCTTTATGTTGATTTGCAGTTTCTAGTTCTCTTTCTAAGACTTCTTTTTGTCTCATCAGTTCATTGGAGTCATTCTGAGTGTGCATCAGATCTGTCTTTAATAGATCATTTTCATAGCTAAGTCTTGTGTTCCCATTTGCTGCATCACTTAGTCTTCTAGTCAATTCTTCTTTATTTTTCTCCCTATCTTCAATCTCTTTACAAAATCTCAGTCATATCCTGCATCTCATTCTTTGTAGTTATGTTCTCCAGTTTTAGCTTACTTAACATATCATTAAGTGATTCCTTTTCATCATTCTCATTTTGCATCTTTTCACAAAGTTCTCTTCTCTTATTTCTTGCAATAGTAAGATTCTCTTGAAGTGCCTAAATGATATCCTAAGTTGCTTTTAGATCATCTTCTAGTTTGATATTTTTCAATTTTTTTGTATCATAGTCTGAGAGAGCTGCTTCAAGTTGCTTCATCAGATTTTCCATCTTTACCGGTGTCAAGATCTTCCTCAAGCTGTTAGACTTCTGAAAATAGAGGACCAAGCTCTGATACCAATTGTTAGGAAACTCACAGATACTGAGAGGGGGGGGGGGGTGAATCAGTATCTAACCGGTAATTAGAATTTCTCAACTTAAAACATGTAGAACATATTGTAGCAGTGTACCGGTATGCAAGAAATAATGCAATAAACAAAAATGAAAGAAACCACATGAAAATCACACCATAACACAATGATTTAACAAGGAAACCCGGTGTCGAAAAAACCTTGATGGGATTTGTGCCCCACAATATTCACTTACTGGTCAATAAGAGAATATTACTTACAATAGGGGCCTGCACATGCAGGAAGGCCAAGTGCCAAGAGCTCACTACTCAAATGGGAAGTCTCACTGACTTACAATGTGGATTATACAAATCCAATAACTTGTACTGCTTTACAATAGCATCTTCAATGCCAGATTCAGTACCGGTTTCTGCTATGTTCTTTACATATACCCCTTAACCTATATTTCACATAATAGGTCTGCCTAATCTTTTTCTCCTTACTTTTTCGCTTACATCCCTTCCTTACAAAATGTCTGCAATGATCTCTTTTATATATAAGTCATTTTACAACTTGCCAAGTTGGCTTACAAGGTTTTTACAATAATAAACAAAAATGTAATATATCAAAAATCCTATCGGCCTCTGTGCCGGTATGCTTCCTTTCTCTGTGTCGGTGCCGGTGTTCTGAGTGTCGGTGTAAAGTGTGTTATGATGATGCCGATGTCATAGGATTGTATGGTTGCCATCAATGACAAAACCTTCAATCACATACAATGTCTCATTGGAGTGTGCATATGCCAACACTAGTAGCTTCAACAACTATTATATTCATTCTCTTTGCTATCCCATTATGTTGTGGAGTTCTAGGAGCTGACATTTACCTCTTAATTCCCTATTCATCACACAACTTCACAAACTCATTAGAAGTAAATTCACCTCCCCGATCAAATCTCAAACATTTTAGATTCTTCCTGGTATCCTTCTTAACAAGAGCTTTAAATGCTTTAAATTTACTAAATGCCTAAGACTTTTCTCTTAGAAAAGTTACCCACATCATTTTGGAAAAATCATCAATAAATATCATGAAGTACTTATCACCAAAATAGCTCTTAGTCCTCATAGGACCACAAAGATCAGTATGAACCAAATCAAGAATATTCTCTAAAGAGAAAGACTTACTCTTAAAAGATACAGAGGTCATCTTACCCATCTAACAATCCTTGTATAACATATTGTTTGGCTTCACAAGCTGGGGCAAACCTCTCACAATACTTGACTTACAAACTTTAATCAAATTGTCAAAATTGACATGACAAAATCTCTTGTGCCACAACCAGCTATCTTCAATATTCACCACCAAACAATCATTTACATTAGTATTTAGATGAAATAGATTACGTCTAGTATGCTTTCCAGTAGCAATCAATTCTCCTTTGTTTCCAAGAATCCTGCACACTCCATTTTTGAATTCAAGTATATATCCCTTATCATTAACTTGTCCAACACTCAAGAGGTTATGTTTTAGTCCATCAACCCAAAAGATATCATCTGCATTACTCTTCCCATTTAATGAAATTGATCCTTTACCTTTAACCATGCAGGGAGAGTTATTACCAAACCTTACAACATCTCCATCAAACTCTTCAAGGGATAAGAACTTACTTTTGTCACCGATCATGTGATGTAAGAAACCACTATCTATTATCCATTCATCGCTATTATCCATGTGAGACACCAATGCCTCATCAGTCAGATCCTCCTTCACAGTAACAAATACTATCTCCTCATTGTCATCTTCTTTCGATTCATCATCGGTCACACCTTCATCCACTACAACATAACAATGTTTCTTACCTTTTCCTTTGAATTTCCTAAACTTCTCTTCCTTATCAGTGTTAGGGCAGTTAGCAGCTATGTGTCCAATTTTACTACAAGAGAAACACTTCAAGGGTAATTTACCTTTATTTTTTCCCATTTCCTCTAGGGAATCTTTTAGCCAGTAATGCCTCAAGTTTTATTAGATGATCTTCATCATCACCATCACCTTTGCTACCACCATGACTAGACCTACAGTCATGATTATGACAAACATCTTTTCCTTTCCTTGTTGATGTACCAATTACATAAGCCTTAAAAGCAGATTCATAAAAGCAGATTCAGAAGGCTTAGAAATACTATTATCAAAATTATTTAGTTCAAATGCAATTAACTTTCCAATTAGAGAATCAACAGTGACTTTATCTTTTCAAATGGATCTCAATTCTTGAATAGCAAAAACTTTGATAGAATATTGCGATAAAGGAGATCTAAGCATTTTACTAAAAAATAGTATCATCTTCAATCTTACCTCCAGCACTCTTTATACCACCTATAAATTCCTTAATCCTTTGACCATATTGTGCTATGTTCTCACCATCAACCATTTTCATATCATCAAACTTTCCTCTTAAAATTTCTTCCTTTTCTCTTTGTACATGTCCATCTCCTCCATAAATTAAATTAAATTTCTCCCATACCTCATTTGCAGTCTCTAATCCATGAACATCTATATACTCAAAGTCAAACAAAGTATTTACAATTGCTTCAAGGGCCTGAATATTTTCTTGTTGTTCTTTTAGTTCATCTGGTGTCAAGGGGCTGGTAGTAGGAGCAACATACTTGATTACCACATGATTCCAATATTGTGAACCCATTCCTTTAATGTAGATCTTCATCTGATCACTTCATATCCGGTAGTTGTCCTTGGTAAACTTAGGACCCTCCTTCTTCATCATCTTTCACATGATCTTTCCCTCAAGCTGTTAGGCTTTCTACACACAGAGGACCAACACTCTAATACCAATTGTTAATCTTAGAGGATCCAGTTAATACTGAGAGGGGGGGTGAATCAATATTAACAATAATTTGAAATCAAAAACTTAGACTCATAAACTTTCGCCAAATCAAACATAGACCAACATTAGAGTCATTTACCAGTACCGGTATCTATTGGTAAACATCTACTAAACTGATATATCAATGTTGCACATTAAGTGTTCATTAACCATACATAAATTCAAAGTAAAGCATACCTTCACATCAAAAATATTTACCATATGAACACCATGATTTTCACATGGAAACCCAAATAGGGAAAAACCACGGTGGGAATTGGTACCCACAAATATTTTGCACTCTTTCGGAATGCGCCCTATTAGAAGCTTACAATGATGACCTGTTAGGAGCAGACCCTGTTAGGAGTCACCAGACAGTTAAGGGATTTACCTCGGCCCTATTAGGAGCTTTGATCTGTTAGGATCAACCTCGCAAGAGGATTTAGAACTCATATATTGAGTCACCCTGTTAGGGGATTTTACAATGTGAGGCATGTTATGACCTACCTGGTTAAGGGATTTTAGTTGTTGTAATTGTTAGAGAACATCAGTGAATGATCTGTGTATAGAACTCAACTACTTGCTTGATCAGATCCAATTAAGTTCTAAGTCTGCAACACTCTGGCAGATCTTCTCACACCTTGGTTCAGCTTCACACACTTCTCAAAAACAACCAAAACTTCAAAACATCAACCTTACCGACATGAATAACCTTTACAACGAGGTTGGCATCAAAACCCTAAGACTTACAACATAGATATCACAGATCTTTACAACTCATTTTAGATCATCATGTGGATCATTACAATCAATTACAAATCAATATCAACCGTTGAATGATCATAAGCCGTCATATCAAGTCGATCTGATACAAAGTCAAACCATTAGCTCATTCCGCTAAGCACTTTGCACATTCCCAAGAAATTCACTTCTCCAAATGCGCCAAAACATATTTCAAACACTTCATGTGGTTTGTGTCGCGTTATCATCAACATGTAAACTTGATGTAGATCACCGCCAAACCAAAAAATTATTACCGGTCAAGAGAATTCTCTACCAATCCTTAAACCCTTCTTAAACCTTGGCAAAAACTCAACAGAAATGATAAACATAACTTCTGGTTGTCACAACATGATGCGGTTTTAGTCAGATATATGTTACAATGATAAAATCTCACATTCAAAACCACAAAGCCTCAATCATCACCAATCACCAGATACAATCAAAATATTTCCTTGTTTACTAGTTAAGTTCCTAATTCTCAGTTTCTTGATTCTTTACCAGTAGACCAAAAGATTTAGATGACACAATACAACATAATTAAACATTAGTAGACATGAATAAAAATTAGTTGCCATCAATGACAACACAAATAACTGATCAGAGTCATCCATCATGTAATCTCAATCTCTTCA
This sequence comes from Cryptomeria japonica, assembly GCF_030272615.1. NCBI lineage: Eukaryota > Viridiplantae > Streptophyta > Pinopsida > Cupressales > Cupressaceae > Cryptomeria > Cryptomeria japonica. Next base: position 913,907,052 of record NC_081409.1, on the reverse strand, counting down.
TCACAATGTCATCTCAAACAATCTCATACCAGTTCAGTCATCGTTCTCCATCTGTATCAATTATGCCTAACATGCCAACAAACATATCCTCCAAAGTCGACATCAAACATAATGTGTAGATAAGCAAAAAAAACTTAGCAACTAGTCGACCAAAAATATCTTCCAATTCAAAATGCCTAACGCGGATCTCCACACACCACAAAGGGACTCATAACAATGTTCTAACTCTCCTTCCAATCCATATCCAAACCAAAAAGTATGATCCAATCAATATAATCCAATTGACACACTAAAAAACATATCACAGCTGAATATACCAAGCACAAATCAAAATAACTCACTTGTGGAACAAAAACAACACTAGAGAATTAAACTTAAATATCGCATTAACCAAATAAACATATCCACCAAACCACATCACAAGATTCTACAAATCCATATGCCACCAAGCATTTTCCATACTAGTTTGACAAACTCCCTCACTATTAGAAAACAACAACAACAAACTTCTACAGCTTGCAAACCAAAAAGAACATAATCTTCACCATTTGGAGGAATGCAAAGCATTCTACCATTGTGGCATTAAGTAATTTTTCCTGCATATTGAACTTGCCACAACTGTAACTTTCCAAATAAGCTCCACCAACACAAACTCAACAGCAACACCGAACAAAGAAACCTGCAACAATACAAGACTCCATCTAGACCACCAAGTTTGGCATCAATGAAAACATAGCTTAGATTTCCAACAATTTACTCTTACATTTTCGTCACATCAGGGATTTAGATTATGCTACTAAGGGAATAATCTTTTAAAAATGGTTAATTATTGGAAAAATAAAAAAAGGGCCCCTCTATTTTCTATCAAACCTTGGCAAATGCTTCTCACAAGAGGATTTGAAATCTACGCCCCATGTTTGAGTTACTTTGTGCATTTCATTCTCCTCTCAACAATGAAAGGTTGTGATGTGATGTGTTCATTTCTAGAAAACAAACTTTCTTTGTGATTTCCACAAAAGGGGAATTAAAGTGTTGCAAAGCATACAATACATGTGTCATTTGATAGTATTTACTTGTTGGCTTAACCATCCTTTATATAGATTATGTCTCATGTAAGACATAGCATAAACCATGTAGAATAATAATCACTCACTCATTCAACTTTACATTGTACCTCCAAGGCTTCCTTGCAAAATCAAATAGACATTTCTATCTATCAAATTACAAGAGCTTGTTCACCTACCACATTCCTTGCAACTCGTGCATTTTATGTCATTAATCAATAAGGGATGAGATTCTTCATGCATGTCATGTGTTTACTTCACCTTGGCCATTGTTATATAAATCACTTCAACATCTCAACATTTCTATTAGAAGTAAACCTACCTCCATTGACTTAAGTATAACTTTTCCTAAACATGAAGTTGTCATTTAGTTTCCACCAAACTAAAATTAAACCAGACCAACTTCTTATTAGGCATTACTTTGCCTGATTTAGCACAAAGTGTGTAATTTGCATGTTACAGTGTTGTATCAAAGGACAACCCTAATTCACTTTAGGCTTCCAAGATCCAACTCTAGAAATGAATATTGCATCATCATGTAGGGAGTATGAATAACACATTATTAGCTAACACAACATCATAGCAACATGTTATCCATACAACTTGGTTGCTTGCTGTGTCCTCAATTATTATTCAAACCATTAACTCGAATGTAGAGGCTTGAATTAGGAGAATATCCTCACATAACAAGCTCCTAAATGTGTCCATCAACACCGCAAATTTTTAGACAAGGCTCGATATCAAGTCAAACAAATTTCAAACATCGAAAGGCACATAGGCAACATTTGTAGTCAAGTTCAAGATCAAGTTTGAACTCACAAACATTGAAATCATTTAAATATAGCACACATATTACCTAAAACAAAGAATAAAATAATTAGCAATTTGTCCAAGCATATCAATCATAGATCTTATCATATATAGCTAATTTAGATCACTAAAAAGCAATCTTTAACAAAATATTCCATTATTACTTTTGAAGTTAAATCTTTGATCCTTTTCAACATTTTGAAAAACATATTCAATATTGTTACTAACTCAACTCATTATTTTTTAATTAATTACTTAATGTGATGTGATTTATCATTTATCTTTGAACTATTAAATAAAAAAAACTTTATTTCCTTACACTTATGTAAAAGGAGATTTCATTTGTCTAATCATCAAGAACTTATCATTAAAGGTGAGTGTGCATTACCCTTTTTTAATTAAAATATCAGATATAAAACAATCATCAAAAGATTCCAAAATAGCTATGCAATTAGATATCAACCCATGGATAGTCGAACCAGGCTCCTAAGCCCTCCTCAAGCAATTGATAATGTTAAAGAGAATCTCCCTCAATCCACACCTTCTTATACTCCTGAGACGGAGCCAAATTGAAACCAATGTAGGCTGTGTTTGCTTTCAATGTTATTATCAGCTTAACTCATTATTTTTTAGTTAATTACTAATTGTGATGTTATTTATTGTTTATCATTGAACTTCTAATATAAAAACATTTGTATTTCCTTACACTCATATAAAAGGTGATTTCATTTGTCTAATCATCAATAACTTATCATTAAAAGTGAATGTCCATTATTTTTTTATCTTTAAGTGTTTGAAAATTTTAATTAAAAACGTTTTTATTTTCTTACATGAAAAAGATATTTCATTTGTCTAATCAAGAACTTATCATTAAATATAAGTATACATTACTTTTTTACCTTGAGTGTTTGTCAACATCAAATCCTAGTAAATTACTGATTTTCTCTTTAATAAGCAAGTTTTCATTCAACTTCGAACACTTAAAACAAATCCAACATAAATACACATTATTAAACTACAAGATAATGATTGAGCCAATCCCAATAACATGATAAGGCTTTTATCTTTAAAAATATTATTCAAATTGGGCAATAATAAGACAACTGTACTTCCATTGTTTATGATAATCTTTTTAACTAGCCATTCTCGATTTCTTTCCCCAAGACTGAACGGACTGACTGTAAAGTCCCATTAACCTAATAACGCCTGTACAAAGTGTCATTTAAGTACGTACTTCATCAGATTTCTATTAATTAAGATTAAACCTCACCCTCATTAGTTAAATCGCAATATTCCTTGGAGATCGTGAAGTTCTCTGCACGGATTCTGCTTTATGGTATTTTAATAAATACACTAGTTACAAGTATGTATTGGGACTGGCTGTTTTTCCTGGTGTCCACTTCATCGACAGCAGATACCCAAACAGAACGTTTTTAGAGCAGCCAGTGCTAAAAAACTTTACACGCAATCACAAGAAAACAGAGATTGGCAAGCTGTCAAGAAAACACATGATTAGAAATGTGAAGTGCCCTGCTTTGGACTGCTTTGCATGCAGGGCAGGGAAGAGACCCTACAAATGGAGTGAACTGTAGAATAATTGCTTCATTATATGTGCTTTCTTTTCATGCCAGTCTGTTACTGCCACAATTCACAATTATCACGAAGGACGATGGAACTGAACTGAGTAGGAATAGAGCATGCTTGTAACTTGTGCCTCTCCCTCAGATTAGTCGGCTTTTGGGTCACTCCTGTTTGTACGGGTGTTGCCATTAACCCCATCCCGTCAGTTATGAAGTGTTGTTTTTTCCCCGTATTCAGTGGAATAATTACTAGGAGAGGAGTTTGAGATTTTTTATTTAAATAGAAAATGAACTACAGTGCACATTTGTCCAAATGAACGTGTGTGTCGTTTAATGCATTCGTTTTTTCTTTGGACAGTTGGATTGAAATGATGGCAATGCAGAAAAGGAAGGGAGGAAGGCGACAGCGACCAAGATCCTGCCAACTCAACTGGAGACTATGTTTTTCCGATTGCTACGGCATCTGTGCTTCCATTCCTCTGTTTCTACCTCTATCTCTAAACTCTACCAAATGCTCTCTAGATTCGGATAAAAAGGAGCACGCGCATGCTTTCTCCTCAGTGCAGAATCTCCTTCAGATACATGCTTGCAGTTTCTCTTTTCGATTAACTCACCTGCACCTCTTACCGTTTTTATTGCTTGCTAGGATTTTGAAAAACAGCTTTTGGAAAAATATTGTAGGAGATTCAACCTCCGTTCACAATATAATCTTTCAAAGCTTCCAGTCAATATGGGCATCAACTTTAGCACTCGACTCACTCCGTCGAATGAAAGGTTGAAGAAGTTGAGGATTTTGATTTCCAATTTTTAATTGGTTGCCCTCCACTGTCATGAGACCTTCACCTAGACACGCCCACTCCAAAATCAGCCTCAAACCAAAAGTCTACTCCACTTCACCAATGAAAGGTTGAAGTGGTCTCCAATTTTCAATTAATTGCCCTCATGTGCCATGAGACCACCCAGACAAGCCCATTCCAAAATCAGCCTCAAACCAAAAGTCCACTCCACTTCACCAATGAAAAGGTTGAAATGGTGGATTTTGATCTCCAATTTTCAACTAATTGTTCTCATGTACCATGAGACCACCCAGACAAGCCCATTCCAAAATCAGCCTCAAACCAAGAGTTCCACACATTCCTTTAGGACCACTGAACATCCTCTTGCTTCCCAGCTCCAACCCCCACACCACAAGCATGATATCGATATTAGTTATTTTAATCATTTATTTGTATAAATAATTATTATAAAATAAATATTATGATTCAAAACAATTGTTTCTAAAGTGGGGTTAATTTAAAATCTTTGACTTGGAAGATTTTTAATAATGTTTGTTTTTTCAAACCTATGATTCTAGAGATGACTACTTTTCACCAACATTTTGGCCATTATCGTTTTTTAACGATAAGAGAAAATTAAAACTATTTAACCATCTAACCTCTGAAAAAATAAGTGGTTCTATCAGTGAATAGAAAAGCCGTGTTGTGGCATGATATTTAAAATATAGTTTGTATTTTATAGAAAAATCACGACATTGTGAAGAGTTGTTTCCTATTACATCGCGGGGCATGTTTCAGTGTTTTTTATTATTATTTTATTAAAGCAATGTCGTCCATGAATTCATAATTAAGAGCAACATGTACATAAACTAAATTTTAAGCTTTGAGCCGCCTTGTAGCTTAACCAATAAACGTAATCTTCCATAGAAAGCTGATAATGGCAATGTCAGCATTTTAATTTAATAAATGATTAAAAGTCATTTGCTTTACTTGGACCAAAAGCCCTTAACACTTTAGGCTTGGTATATGTGAAACCGCGTTCAAATTCCTATCACCAACAGATTATAGATGCTTTTAATTATAGGTAGTTGTGGAAAATCTTTTAATTGTCATTGTAAATCAAAAAAGTTTTACCAACCCCAAGAACGGATAATCAGTTTTTCTTTTGGGTGGAAGAGAGTTTGTCTGTACAAATTGGTCAAAGTGGTGGCAGGCAGATATTTAGCATCCAAAGGGAATAGGAAAGTTCACAATAGGAATGCAAAATAAACAAGTAAATAAAGAAAGTGGCATTGTTAGAAAGGAAAATTAAAGTTAGATTCCGAGTTTTTTGAGCTTCTCCACTCGTCTCTTTAACAGGGGTTTTCACCTTTGGGCAATGAAAAGAGAGATACTGTGAAATTATATTTTACCTTCTCATCCTTTTAAGGGCATAATTAACATTATAATATAATCTCTCATAGAAAGATTCTTATCCACAAAACCATTTAATCCAGCACCAATAAAGATATTCTCTTTTCGCCTTTATACATTCTTTAAACAATTGCATCAATTTTGGCATCAGGATGACATGAAAAATGTAGAATCAGAATTATATAATCAACGAATTTTTTTGTTTTTATAATTAGCAACTGGGGTTTACAGAGAAAATAAACGATGGGGTAGTCAACAAATTGCAATAGAATAACTCAATCTCAATCTCTGAAATACAGAAGAAACCTGGTGGGAGTTCTATCTTCACAGTACACCAAATCCAAAACCCTCCTGCTTTCCTGTGTATATATCTGCACAAAAATATACCTATATCTATATATATGTATAATCAATCTCCCCTATAATAATCTCTCAAACACGCCAAAACACTCTCGCCGTTAACAAATCAATGACGGACGGACAACTGACTGACTCAAATCAACGCATTCACTTACATCACAATCTCACTCCCGAGCTATGCCGATCCGGATTAGAAATCCCTTGTAACAACAATCATAATAAATATTAATCTTAATAATATTTTTTTGAGGGTTTTCATTTTTACCACCGTTGATCTGCTGCCCTGCCCAATCTTCCTTGGCTGATTTTTCTCTTTTTAGAAGAACTAGTGTTTTGAGTGCTCTCACTGCTGATACAGGCCGCAGCGTCCAGTACTCCGATTGGACTGTGAGGCGTGCCACTTGAAATCTTATTTGGTGTAGAGCAAAAATCCATCACAAGCTGCTGCATTAAATTGTAGCAGTTAATGATCTTCTCCTGCAGAAAACAAAACAACAAAAAAAAAAAACAAGATCAGTTTTCCAGGAATCTACCCTGCGAATCCGATCAACGCAATACAAACACAACCTGCGGGCTACAAAAGATTTTGAGTATTTTCTTGAAGGAGAATGCATTTCAAGAAAATGAATCAGAATTTGCGGGAAAATCTATTTGCTACCAAAACAATTAAAGTTTGAAGATAAAATAAGGCATTATCGAAACAAAATATTGATCCATTTAAGGCTGAAATTATACTTGGTTGATTGCTTTGGAAGATAGTATGGCTTCTTTGTAATCTGCCGATTCTGTCGGTAAAACTTCCTCACAGGCACACATAACAGCTGCCGCAGCAATCGATGATGGCTGATGAACCAAGAAATCAATCGCTGCAAAATCGAATGCATTGAATGAGCACTTGTTGAAACCGAAAGATATATTTATTAATAAAGATTGCACAAATTTCATTCCAAACGTTTTGTACTGTAATTGAATACTGTTCCTTTCTACCTCTATTAGTATTGATTATGAAGGCGATTGTTCGAGATATCAAGTCATGAGGCACTGCGCTGGTGCCTTTCAGTCTGTACAAGAGGTAATCAATGAAGTTAAATGGTGTAATGGAGCATAATCTCCATTTTAATGTTGTCAGGATTAGGACTTCCATTCTGTATATTGTCCGCGCTTCGAAAACAAATTTTGCGTCTCCGACCTGAAGATTAGTTGAAAATAGAAAGTATTGAGCTTTTGCCATAACCAAACTTATGTATAATGTAATTACTCAGCTTTTACCATATCAAAATTATTGAACTGTGAGAAGAAGCTGAAATACTATTTTACCTGCAAATCAGTGAGTGACGGAACCTCTGTCTCCTCCATTTTAGCTGCCAGTGAGAGGCACGCAACCGATAATAACTGTAACGGCCAGCCTAAACCTTGCTGTTTACAAAAGAATTACAAGACAACGCAAAGAAAACTTTAATACCATAATAGTTAAAATTCAATGCAGAATGTAGCTGTGAGGCTTCAAGGGATGCGTTACCGGCAATTGATAGATTGACAGGAATCGATCCAGGTAATTTACAGATAAGTATAATGTAAGCGGTCTGAAATTATGATGCTCTTGAACCTGCAAACAAAATGCTCTCCTTAATTCGAATGCAGAAAAGCAAATTTGATTCAAAGCAAAGATTCTCTTGCAATGAATGCAATCCGATTTCACGGATCCGGTTACCACCGCGCAATCTAAACAGCAAGTTAATGAATTTAAGAATCTGCAACAAAATTCAAAATCTTAATCCTCCCGAGAGTCAGCTCCAATGTACCTTGTGCATCCAGCTGATCGCTTCTCGACGAGCCGTGACATCTAAAGCGCGGTTTCTGTAACGCTCCACGTAGTCTTCCCGGGGAAGATGCTCTTTCTCTTTCTGCACTAAGAAAGACACCATTTCATCATCCTCGACAGGAAAGTCTGGCAATCCAGCGAGCTCGATGCACTTTAAAGTCTCGACCTTGTCCTCGGGAAAGCTCGAACTCGCGACCTCGTCATCCCATCCTCCATCTTCCGCGCACAAAAGGCTCGACAAGCAGTCAAAGCTAAGGGCCATTTTTACAATACAATCCGCTCAAATTGCAAAAGAGCAAAGTCTGCCACTGTCATCGTCTCCCCTATCGAATACAGTTCATCATCGCTGTCTTGATTCCGAAGAATCAAACGTCACAGTTTCGCCCTCCAAATATGCATTATTTTTTACAAAATGCATCAAACAGCAAATTTAACCATCTGCATAAAAGATTATGAAAAATCTTCCAACCTCTGCATAGATCCTTGACCGATCCTTTTAAAATTTACAAATTTGCATTACATTTCCACAATCTTATACATATCTGCAGAAACTAGATTTCAAAAATTGCAATTTTTGACAGCAGAAACAACCTTCAAAAGAAAAGATGAAAAACCCACAATCAAATGAGATTTCCACAGATTGAACCCGGCCAGGTAAAAATCTGGCCAAATCCAAGCGAAATCCCTCAGAAACAGGTATTTTCAGAGAATGTGCCGTTCATTGTTGCCATGAATAGCATGGGTGAGTTTTCTGAAGAGTTCTAGTCCATACTTGTGAGCATATCTTGCTTTCCTCTAGCAGGGGACTGGACAAACAGAACGCTGGGCGTCAATCGACGGAATTTTTTTTTGTCGTTATTCCCGTCGCCCTCTCCACCGTGATTTATAGCAGGGATATTTTTCCTTTCTTATTTTCGCGGAAAAAATCACTTTTCCCCGCTTCGTTTTGAGGTTTCAATTTTGGCGGGTAACTCTAACTCCCCGCTAAATTTAACGCGGGCAATTCACTGCACTTAACGTATGGATTTTTACCCCAGAAACTGGCAAATTAGGTGTAATCGCTAATATTAGTAGTTTGGATATAGAAAAAATTAGCATTTCAGAATTTCGGATTATGAGTCTAGTTTATAACTTCTTTTCTTATTATTTAGTATTTATCTAAAATGTTAAATAGTTTATTGTAAGGTATCTATATAGAATTTTTTTTTTAATAAGTTAAAATTAATATTGTTTAAAAAACTTCAATAAAATTATAAGTCCTTATAAATTAATTGAAATAGTCTTCCTTCCTATGTATGTGTTCTAAGGTCCACCTACATATATGAATCTATTTTTGAAGAAAGTGAAATTGTAAGGTCCATCTACATATATGAATCTATTTTTGAAGAAAGTGAAATTGTATGTATAGATAGGTTGAGAAAGTAATGTATTTTAAGAACTTTTTTTGTGATTTTAGATATATATATATATATATATATATGTCATTGTCACTACTTATGTAATGAAGATTTGAAATGTAAATGACCATCAGATTTATTTAAAGAGTTTTTGTTACACTCCTTGACATAAAAGTGTCTATTTTGTGGAATGGACTTTGTTTCAAAGATTTGGTACAATGATTAATATATGTTAATTGAACTAGGGCTTAGTTATCTATTGTGTATTTTTTCTTTTATCATTACTAAAATTGTTGATGGTAGGTTTTTTAGTTAAAATAGTCGTGGGTTCTATTAGAACCTGTACCCATAATAAGGAACAAATAAACAACAAAGCCTAATAGTATTGAAGAGAAGAAACTACTTCAAATAGAGCCAGTCTCTGTGAGGAGAGGAAATGAAACATGAGAATTAACTTGCACATAACTTAGTACCCCTACTAGATTTCTTTTGAGACTTGAGAACTATCTTCAAAGATGGCTTCTTATGCTCCAAAGGCATCCTATGTTGAACCATAATGTAATTTAAATGACTATATAAGCTAGCCACATTTGATAAAAAAAATCCTCAATGAAAGGAAAAACCCAATCAAGAATGGAAGATTCCAATAAAGAAGGAGCTAACACATTGTTTAAGGAAACTTAATGCTCTAAGTGTTCATGACCAAAGAATTGATAACTAGAAGAAGTAAAGAAGTGAGCATGGAGAGCAAACAACCTAGTATCTAAGAAACACTTATAGAAGATAACAAAACAAGATCACTTTTTGCTACAAAAGGGGAAGGTGCACTAGAAGAAGCCACATGGGAAGTTGGAATAGTAGTTGCAATATCATATCTAAAGGGGATAAAATTTTATACTTCATAGGAGTATGAAACAAAGGAGTATCACCTTGTAACATCAAATATTGTATACACTTGTAATTTCATGGTATATTTTCTCCTCACTATGGTGTTTGATCCCTTAGCCTATTTATAGGCTCATTTTAGCCCCTGCATAGCCTTTCTCCTTCTCCACATAGTTAGTTCTTATTTCTTATGGTGTCCTTTTATCAATTTTGATGTCACATTTATGTTAGCCTTGTGCTTTTGTAGTTTCTCATCATTGTTTGAGTTTAAATTATCCAAACACTAGTGTGACATGTTAGTGTCTCGTGAAAATTTCTTTTTTGGTGGTCATTTTTTTAGCATTGTCGCTTGTAACTTGCCCAAGCCAATGGAATACACTAAAGACGAACCCAAACAACTCACCAATCTCTTCCTTTGGCATTCTTCTCTCTTTTGGTTCCTCCGTGTGAGCACATTAGCCTCCAACTACATTCTTATGTTTGTCTCTTTTGTGTTGCAAAGTTTATTAGAATGAGTTTCTTATGGATTATCATTGTTGGCAATTGACACTCATTGGATTCATTTTGTTGTCATTGATGGCAACAAGATTTGATGGGAGTCATTTACCGGCATTAGGAGGCATTACCGAAAGACACCGACTTTGGAGCATTCAGGGCTATATCGGCACTGGCATCCAACACTTCAGGGAAGCCGACATCAAGGAAGATTTATTTAGAAAATCATTTTGTAATTATTGCATAAGTTCGACATTGTATATCTTTGTAATGTATTGTAAGCCGACATAAGGCATATCGTTTGTATGGGTATATAGATCAGTGTATTAGATCATTATGATATATGTGTGTGAACAAGAAGCAATTATGATGCGAGGATAGAACTTGTGAGGATTGTGGAATGCGAAGATCATTTGTATGCAAATGTTGTATCATGAAATGATCTGTAAATATTTGTAAGACATTCTTGGAGGGAAGGTGATACCGGTAGTAGTGTTCAGGGTTTATGAACCGATACATAGCAGAGCTATAACCGGAACTCTTTTTGGTATAGCAAATGCATTTTGTGAATTCACTTTCATTGTTTTACTTCAGCAGAAGCTTGTAGTCAGTGAGACTCTTTAGTGATGAGCATGTGCTCTAGGCAGTGTGCCTTCCTACATGTGCAGGCCCCCATTATATGTAATATCTTTCATATGGCTAGTGAATTGATATTGTGGGTCACAAATCCCACCGTAGTTTTTCCACGTATAAATTTTGTGTGTTATGGTGTTCATTCATGTGGATGGTTCATTTGCTTCAAGTTATATGTTTATTTGTTTACCGGTTTAAGTGTGTTGGGTATAAAGGCATAAAATCATATCTTATCGACAGAACACTGATTCACCCCCTCCCCACCCCCCACTCTCAGTGTTCTTGGATCCCAACAATTGGTATCAGAGCCCGGTACCTTGGAGGAAGTTTAATAGCTTGAGGAAGATCCTGAAACCATAATCTTTAGGCATGGCTATGGAGAAGCAACTCAAGATGGCTCTTGAGGATTATGATGTTGAAAGGATGAAGAACTTGAAACTGCAAGATGAACCGAATTCTGCAAATGAATTCATTCTTGTCCTGCAAGAAAGGTTATCATCTGCTCAAGCTAAAAGGAAGGAACTTCTGCAAAAACAAGATGATGATAATGCTCTCAAGGAACAATGTCAAAAGTTGAGTCAAGCAAACATGCTCATGCAAAATGAAATGCAAGACCTGACAATGACAATGTCTAAGGATATCGAGGATAGAAAGAAGAAAGAAGAAAATCTTGCTACATCTCTGAAGAACAAATATGAGGAATGTGACAGATTGGCCCATGAGAATGATATGTTGAAAACTAGTTTGGTGCAATCCCAAAATAATGAACAAGAACTTGAAAGACAAGTGATGCTCTGCAAAAAGGATTAGAAAATCTGTTTGATGGCAACACACACAAGAGCACAAGAAACAAACGTTAGTGTTAGCAACAAAAGATTATCCTAAACAGGCATATCAAGAGAGATATTAAGCATGAAATAGAAAGCATATAAACATAGAATAAAATAGCTAATCAAGATGCTCATAGTTGCTCCTCCCTTGTTCCTCTCCTCTCCAAGTCCCAAATGAGTGTAGCTCTCAGCAGCTTTTTTGCACTATGGATGCTTATGGAGGATTGAGATTTAATATTAAGCTTCAAATATGAAATGAAAAGCTAAATACTATGCTATTGATGCTAAAATGATTAATTTTACCAAAAAGACAAGATTTTAGTTATGCTATGCTAAATGCTCTCTAAAAATGTCTATAGCCTAAATGCATACAAGTTTTCAGGATCTGGATTATGAAGGAATGGGCTCTATTTATAGGAAAAATGGAGCAATGGATGGCCAGGATTGAAAGGTTTAATCAAGGGTCAAGCTTGAAAGTTGGGGATCCATGTGCACAATTTGCACCAATGAAATGGTGACAAGTGTCAACATAAGATTGAGTTGAGAGAAGAGGTTGGAGGCATTAAATGCCTGAGGAGACCTCATGGTTATCTAGAAGGTAAGGGTCAAGCCTAAATTAGGATTACCCACTGGATTAGGAGTTAATGCAAGGATAAACCTTTGTGCAAATGATTAAGAGATAATCATGGTCAAAGCATTAAAGGCTTGATGAGACCCTTGGGTTGGCTAGAGGTTGAGTCAAAACAAATGTTTTAACCATGTGGGAGGGTTTGAGGTAACCATTAATGGTTATTGGAGACTTTGGGGATTAAGTGGTTGAAGGTTGAAAGCCTTCAATGGTTATCAAAGACTTTGAGCCATTTAGTGGTTGAAGGTTGGAAGCTTTCAAAGGTTATCCAAGACTTTGAGACATTTAGTGGTTGAAGGTTGAAAGCCTTTAATGGTTATCAAAGACTTTTAGGCTTTGAGAAGTGACTCCATTTTGCTTAGGAATGTGACAATAATTAGGGGATGGATTAAGTTAATTAGGAAGGGGTTAGAAGAATCTAGAAGGGGATTAGATTTTGCAAGTGGATTTGGTGGGTGAGGGAAAATAGGATTTTATTAAAATAAAAATTCATTTATTTCAATAAATGTGTGCAAGTTGTATTTGGATAAATATTCAAATAAATATTAATTTATTTAAATGAGAAAAAGGAAGATAAAGCATTAAAATGCTTGAAGACTTTGAGGGGAAACATTAAAGGCTTGAAGACTTTAAGGAAAACCATTAAAGTCTTAAGAAGACTATAGAAGGAAGCCATCAAGTTTGAAGACTTTAAAGTCATCAAGTTTGAATACTTTAAGGGAAACCATTAAAGGTTTCAAGTGGGTGAGGATAAATAGGATTTTAAATAAATAATTTATTTAAAATAGTTGTGCAACTTGCTTTTGTAGGAAAATACAAGTGGGTGGAGGATAAAGGTGTTTTAAATAAATTATTTATTTAAAATAATTGTGCAACTTGCTTTTGTAGGAAAATACAAGTGGGTGGAGGATAAAGGTGATTTAAATAAATGATTTATTTATTTAAATGTGAGAGGTGGGATTTTGGGGGTTTTAAATAAATATTAATTTATTTAAATGTGAGAGAAGATTTAATTAAATAAATATGATTTATTTATTTAATTAATGGTCTGAATTTGGTTAAGTGAATTAAATCAAATAAATTGAATAATTTATTTAATTAATAGGAGAATAGGGTTAAGATGAATTAATTAAATATTAATTTAATTAATTATTAATTGATGGTTAAATAATCAAATAAATACTAAGTATTCATTTAATTAAGTGGACAGATTTATGTGACTACATTTGCCCCTCTTTGAGACGGTGCAGTTTATCGTGTCGTTTCAAAGAAAGAAAAATAGGTGTGAAGAAATGCCCCATAAAATGTAAATTTAATGGGTGGTATGCCCCCTCGAGGGATGGACCGATTTTTTTTTGAAAAATCGGGCGATCTCTCGAAAAAAAATGAAAAGCGGAGGGGAGGTAGAATAGAAGAAATTAGAACTAATGATGAAAGAATGTGAGAAAATGGAGTGAATATGAAGAAACAACAAGCCAATGAGTACCCTGAGGTCATGCAAGAGATACATAGCAGATGTAGTGTGGGGTTTGGATTGATGCTATACAATTGATCAAAATTGGTTAGACAATCTGGTGCAATCGGTTTAATTGCCCCGGTCAAGTCAAAGCGTGACAGTTGATGTCAGTTGGTCGCTTGGACATGATAAAGTGTGAGTAAGTGAAGCAAAGTGACCTGATGTGACTTAGACAATTGATGTAATTGCCCGATGAAGTCAAGGTATATGAAGCAAAATACTCGTTGAGACTTAGACAATTGATGTAATTGTCCGATGTGATTGTGTTTGATTGGTTTGATCAATTGATAGTGTGTGCGTGTGATGGATGGTTGTGGGGAATCATGGCAGCCCCGTTGAGACTAGGTCATTGTGATAAATGCCTGATGTAGTCTAGGATTACCATAATCGATTACCTGTTGAGACCCGAAGATACTTGATCAGAGTATCTGTTGATAGTCTAGGTGTGTGGGAGTCGATGTATCTGTGTAGACAGAGTAACTGGCTTAATTTTGTGGATGAGTGAGGATGGGAAGCAATGAAGGGATTAGGATGATGTTGATGATCAAGATAGGGAGGGTGAGGGGGGATTTGATGTTAGATAGAAGATATGGAGGACTTATGACTCATTCCTATGGAAGAAGAGGAAAATAGAGTATGCATTATTATGACTATGTATGCATGATATGCAGCTATTATGAATGTATGGATGGTTGGAATGCAACGAAATGCAGTATATATAGATGAGATGGAATGACGATCCATAGTGCTCTATTTTCATCATTGAGCTTTAAAATGTTGGAAGAGAATACAAGCATCTTGACATAATGATTCAAGATGACCAGAGTATTTCTTACATGGATTTGATATAGCAAGTTAATACAAGCAACTTGATATAATGGATCAAGTTGACCTGAGTATTGCTTGCGGAACAGATAAGGATTATCTCCTTTCATGCATGACTTGGAACGTCCTCCTTGATCTTAGGCTGATCATATCCCGAGACAAGTGCATACCGTAATAAGAGATAAAACCTTTATCCAGTTTGGATGAGGTAGGAGGAACCAAAGAAAGAGAATTGTACCTGTAAACAAATAGTATATACATAAAGAATAAAGAATATGGATCCTTGGTAATGGTTCATGCTCATATGGTCGAGGTATACGCTGTAGTCAGCAAGCCGTAATGATCTATGACTGTATTTGGCATAAGATCACGTAGCCTAGTGAACTTCCCACGTAGACACCATTAGTACATGCCCCAGAACTTCATCAGAAATAATGCGCAAACAAAACAAAACAATGCTGAAAAGATCCCGATACAGATAAACAAATGATTGTACTCACAAATCAACCAAGCATTTGATAGCTTAACATAATTTTCTTGTCAAAGAAAACGTCACTTTTGTCTTTGTTTTGGTAAGGAAGGATGCATCCTTGTTTTTAAAGACAGTTTCTGATTTGTTGGATGTGGATTGTGTGGTCGATTGATAAATGGTCATTGTGTGAGTACTATGTTAATGTTGGTTTTGCATCTACTTGAATGAATATGTACAAGGTGTTGCCATGTTTTTGTGTGATTTTCGATGGTTTTTCGATGTTTTTGGATTTTGTGTAATAGTTTTTGAATGTTTGTGGATTTTGTGAGTCATTTTTGAATGTTTTTGGATTTTGTGAGTCATTTTTGAATGTTTTTGGATTTTGTATTGTTTGTGAATGTTTTTGATATTTTCTGATATGCAGGGGAGCCTGATGCCTTGTACACCTTAGGTATAAAACCGTTTGAGGTGCATGCTATTGATTGGATCTGCGAGCGGTTCTCCTTCTGATGTAGCCAACTGATATGGCCCGGACTCGAATACAGCAGTGACAACATATAGGCCGAGCCAATTTGATTCAAACTTGCCTTGATGTTCTCTGTTTGGTTGGTTGCGAGGATTCTCTCGTAGAACAAGATCACCTACCTCAAATGTACGAGATCTAACTCGGTGATTGTAGCTTCTACTCATGCGCTGCTGATAGGCTTTGAGGTGATTGTATGCAGCTTGTCGCTTCTCATCAAGTAACTCTAAGTCTTGAAGACGGGATACTCTGTATGCTTCATCATCGATGAGATTGTGCAATGAAACTCGTAAGGATGGTATCTCGACCTCAATAGGTAAGATAGCTTCAGCACCATAGACCAATGAATAAGGAGTTGCACCTGTAGGGGTCCGAATGCTAGTTCGATATGCCCATAGCGCTGGATTCAATTGAACATGCCAATCACGGCCGACATCATTGACTGTCTTCTTTAGGATCCTCAATATGTTTTTATTGGATGCTTCGGCCTGACCATTGCCTTGTGGGTAATAGGGAGTGGAAAAGCGGTGTTGGATATGAAATTTCTCACAAAGCTCATGAACATCCTGATTTTTGAAAGGAAGACCGTTATCTATGACAATGGACATGGGCACACCATACCGGCAAATGATGTAATTGAGGATGAATGAGGCGATCTGCTTGCCGGTGACTTGGGTAAGTGGAACAGCTTCGATCCACTTGGTGAAATATTCGGTGGCGGTAATAATGAATTTATGGCCATTGGATGAAGATGGATGGATTTTACCCACAAGATCAAGACCCCATTGACAAAAAGGCCATGGTGTTGTGAGTGGTTGCAGTTCTTGAGCTGGTGCATGTATTAGGTCGCCATGAACTTGACATTTTTTGCACTTCCTGACAAAGTAGTAGGAATCCTTTTCCATAGATGGCCAATAGTATCCAGCTCGCATGATCTTCTTGGCTAGTGATGGACCACTTGAGTGAGTCCCGCAAATTCCTTCATGTACCTCTTCCAAAGCCTTTGTTATCTCACCTTGTTCTAGACATCGAAGGAGAGTACCATCAAGGCCGCGTCGGTATAGGGTTTCGGCAATAATGGTATATCGAGCAGTTTGGCGAATGAAGGTTTTACGTTGGTTATTTGATTGGTTGGGAGGAAGGGTGTGATCGCGGAGATAGGTGTAGAACTCACCGTACCATGGGGATTCAGAACCAACAAGGCAACATATCATGTCGGATTCGGGGATATCATAAGCGGGAATCCAAAGCTGTTCTACCAAGAACTCGTAGCGTGTTGAATTCTGTGGAAGATCTAAGAGAGATGCGATGGTAGCCATGGCGTCAGCAGCTCGATTCTGATCTCTTGGTATCTGCTCAAAAGTGATAGTAGTAAATGATGTCTTTAGAGTGTCCACTATTTGCTTATATGGCATGAGTTTATCATCCTTGGTCTGATATTCATCGGTTGCTTGTCGAATGACTAGTTGGGAATCGCCATATACTTGCAGTTCTTGTAATTTCCATTGTATGGCTAGCCTGAGTCCTGTGATCAAGGCCTCATACTCTGCTATGTTGTTGGTGCATGGAAATGTGAGCCTGTAAGACTTCGGGATGCTATCACCCTGAGGTGTGATAAACAGAATGCCTGCCCCCGAGCCGTGCCTAGTGTATGAACCATCAAAATATAGTTTCCATGGTTGTGCTGTTGTGATCATGAATATCTCTTCATCTGGAAAATTGGAAATGAGGGGATGATCGCCCATGAGTGGTGCATCGGCCAACTGATCTGCAATGACCTGCCCTTTGATAGCTTTACGGTCCACATACTCGATGTCAAATTCACTTAGAATCATTACCCATTTGGCCAAGCGACCTGTCAATGCTGCTTTGCTGAGTAAATACTTGAGTGGATCAATCTTTGCGATGAGTTGTACCTTGTGTGTCAACAGATAGTGTTGCAATTTAGTGGCTGCTAAGATTACTGCTAGGCAAGCTCGCTCAATAGGTGTGTAATTGAGTTCATAGCCAACCAGTGTGCGAGAGATGTAGTAAACAACACACTCTTTGCCTTCTGCATTATGTTGTGCCAATAATACACCTAATGCTGTACTTGTCGCTGAGATATAAAGTAACAACGGTCTACTTGGATCTGGTGGCATCAACAATGGTGGATTCATGAGATAGTCTTTAAGCGTCTGAAATGCTTGTTGGCATCTGGCATCCCACTGAAAGCGGATGTTCTTGTGTAGCAAGTGTGTGAATGGGTGACACTTATCAGCCAATTGTGCAATGAATCTTCGGATGGATTGAAGCCGCCCTTGTAATGTCCTTAGCTGACTGATATTCTTTGGAGGTGGCATGTCCATTATTGCCTTAACCTTTGTTGGATCGACCTCAATGCCTTTGCTTGAGACAATGTATCCTAGAAGCTTCCCGGAGGTCACTCCAAAGACACATTTCTTTGGGTTGAGTCGAACATGATATTGTTCCAGTCTATCAAAGATTTGATCTAAGATGTGGAGATGTCCTTCTCTAGTAAGTGATTTTGCTAGTAAGTCATCCACATAATCTTCCATCATAGTATGCATCATGTCATGGAAGATGGTGGTCATTGCTCTTTGATAGGTCGCTCCTGCATTCTTTAGACCAAAAGGCATTACATTCCAGCAGTATGTGCCCCATGGACATGTGAAGGCTGTCTTATGTTGATCTTCGGGTGTGATCTTTATCTGATTGTAGCCAGAAAAGCCATCCATGAGTGAAAGCATCACATGTCCTGCTGTTAGATCCACTATGATGTCGATATTTGGTAGGGGAAAGTCATCCTTAGGACATGCCTTATTCAGATCTCTGAAGTCAGTACAAATGCGGATGCCCCCTTTTGGTTTGCCGACAGGCACAATGTTGGAGATCCATTCTGCATAATCAATTGGCCTAATGAAACCAACATCTAGGAGTTTCTTGAGTTTTGTTTTGACTAGCACTGCAATCTGGGGATGCATCTTACGAAGCTTCTGCTTGACAGGTTTGGCTCCTTCTGCTACGGTGAGGTGATGCATGACTAAATCAGGATCAAGCCCAGGCATGTCTGCATATGACCATGCAAAGTTGATCTGACGCTTCTGGAAGAACTCTATAAATTTAGGTTGTTCCTCTGGAGTGAGAAGAGATGCCAGATGTATGATATGAGGATTTTCAGGAGTCCCCACATTTTATTCTTTGGTTTCCTCGATGAGAATCGTTGATCGTTCCTGTTGTGCATTAGCAAGGAGAATGTCAAACCCTTCATCCTCAGGCGCCTCAGAGAGGTTTTCACCGTTGGATACGCTCTTTCTTTTTACTTTTGTCGAATCAAACAGTGCCACAGTGTGGTTTTCACTGAAAGATCCATGTTTTATTGTTATATTTTTGCAGCTGAAAGGTTTGGCATCCGCCCCGAAGTATGCTGCGCTATTAAGTTCAATGGCGAATCCAGCTTTGTGATCCCCGCTTGGTAGGTTATCCCTTAATTCCAAAAAGTCAATGATAGCCTCATCGTTTTGGAAGAAATCAAGACATGGGGGATTTGGTTGGTTCCATTCGATGAGTTCAGGGTGGACAATGGGCATTACTTCATCGACTAGATTAAGTTTGTTAGAGGTATCAGTGAGGGTCAAGACAATGTGGTGAAGGTCGTTGATGGTACTTTCCCTGTCAGAATCAGGCGTAGGATGAGACGTAGGGTCTGTGGAAGATGTTTCCAGCTCAGGAACCCAAGTGGTCTTTATCTGTGCTTCTCCGTAAACAGGGATGTCTTTGCGTGGTAGAGGTGGTGATGTGTCTTCCTCATCTGAAGTATTAAGCTGTACAGAATCAAATTCCCACTCATGTGAGTCGATCTCTGAATCACTTTCCAGCATCCGATTGCTATACCATACTGGGATGTCTTTAGAATTAAACACGACAGGTGTGATTGGTTGATGTACCTTTGTAGTGATCGGTGCTACAGGAAGTTTGATGGGGATAAAAGGATTTGTTACTGGAAGTATCAGCAGTGTTGATTTAGTGGCTTCTGTTGGAATGGCTGGTGCCATAGATGTTGCTGTAGGTTTCCATACAGTTGTTGCTACAAATGGTGTTGCTGATGGGATTACTGGTTCGTTTGGTGGGATGAATGATATTGATGACGATTGCGGTGGGGTTGTGAGCCTCGATGGGGCAGTGGGGATAGTGCTTGATGGTTCTTTGATTATGAAAGGTGTCCTCTTTGCAGTAGGTGGGCAAAATGGTTTGCTGGGTTTTCCTTTGAATTTGAGTTTAGGAAGGATCTCTTTTTCAAAGCCTAGGCCTGTATTACCTTTGGGCTTGAATTCTGGTAGCAGAGGTTCATGTCGTCCTTGTTTGCAGTATCCCAAAGCACTCTGACCATCATATCCCATTCTTTGCATAATGAGGAGCCCTTTGCCATACTGTTCTGTAGGAAGTGTAACTCGCGGTTTATCAGTGGTGATGGGATCTTTATAGATCCAGTCCGCTAGGTCCTCATCTTGTGTCTCTTCCTCTTGACTCTTTCCAAGGACGAATGGCGTCAAGGCACATGCTGGTATGATTAGTGGTTGCTGGAGTAACTGTTGTGGCTTACCATGTGTTCTAGGAGAAGTGGGCATTTGTCCCACACAAAAGAGCTGACTCAAGTTGTATTCTCCAGGACCTTCCTCTGCTACTTTCATCTTAAGCTTTTCTTGCTTCGGTATAGTGGTGTTTGAACTGGCAAGAGAGGCGGGATTTATATATGATGTGGAGGAAATGGCTTCTCTATTATTAGGAACGGTAATCTCCGGTTGATGGCTGATATTATGGCAAAATGCGAAGGGATTTGCATCGCCCAGGATTGTGATCTCTACACCGTTATGTGGGAACTTGATACATTGATGGTAGGTAGATGGAACGGCTTGCATGGCATGTATCCAAGGTCTTCCTAATAATAGATTATATGGCAGAGGAAGGTCCAGAACCTGACAAATTATGTGTTTTACCACAGGGCCCACTCGGATTGGTAGCACCACCGCTCCTTTGGATGAACGCTCTGCATCATCATAGGCCTTGATGGTGATCTTCTTGCGAGGATCCACTGATTCTAGTGCATATCCCAATGCTGTGACCAACTGTAGTGTACAAATGTTTAGGCCTACTCCATTATCTATCAAGACTCGCTTGATCCTGTGTTGGTTGATAAAGCCTTCAATGTGTAGTGAAGCGTTATGAGGTTGTTGGAAGGAAGAGTTGTCACTTTCAGAAAAAGTGAGACAAGGTGATGACTTTAGATTTCCAACCATGGCTTGAAATTGGTCTGTGTTCAGGTTTGCAGGGACTGACGCCTCTTGGAGTGCTTGATCCAAGATTGTTTTATGAGATGGCGATAGGCGCAATAGTTCTAAAATGGATATGAGCGCAGGCGTTTTATCTAATTGTTCCACAAGATTATATTGCTTTGGGACGGAGGTGGTGCCCTGTGGAGCTGCCTTGATGGTGACCTTGCCACGACGTGTAACAACATTGCAATTTGAGGTGGGATTTTTGAAGGTTATAGTTGCAATTTGTTCACTGGCATCATACAGGTGATTTACAGTGTAGTTATACGCAACCTGCGTATAGTCAGTGGTATCAGTGCCTCGCTGGGAAGTGGAAGGACCCCTTTGATCTTGTGATGGAAGTGGATTCTTGAACATCTGATGATCATTATTTGTCATTTTTGGATCATGTCCTTCAATTTCAATTTCTCCTCGATCAATAAGATCCTGAATGAGATCCTTCAATCGGTGACAATTACTTGTCTTGTGTCCTCTTCCTTGATGGAATTCACAGTGTTCAGTATCTCTCCACCATGCTGGTTTGACTTGAGGCTCATAGTTTGATAGCTTGGGTAGAGTGACCAAATTTTGAGAGAGGAGTTGTCGCAACACTGTTTCAATGGGTTCCCCTAAGGGAGTGTATGTTCGTTTTTGTTTTTGCTGACAAGGTCTTGGTTCATCATGAGACGTGATGCGACCTTGATTGGAAGGAACATTTGTGTTATTCTGAGGTGGAGGATTTTGTCCTGCAAACCGAACCACAGGTTGTGCATTTTGGATAGTTCGAGCATCCACAACCCCATCGTTGATGATATTCTTATTCTTGTTCCAGAAGTTTGGTTTATCACTATTGAAGCGCGGGCGAGGACCATCTTTTGGTTCATTAAATATTTTGATGAGTCCTTTCTTGATGAGTGCCCTTTCACATTTTAAACCCTTGGTGATCATATCGTTAAAAGAGTTTGTGTCTTTGACATCCAAGTGAAATTCCATTTCTTCTTTTAAGTTGGAAATGAAAATTTCCACTAGTTCTCGTTCAGGTAACTGAAGAGAACGTCTGCTAGACATTTGGCGCCATCGTTGCAGGAATACTGAGAATAATTCACCTGGTTTTTGTTTGGTATTGCATAGATCAGCCATGGTGATGTCGCGTTCAATGTTATAAGAGTAATGAGATAGGAACTTCTGGATGAGTTCCTCAAATGTTCTAATGCCACCTGGTAGTCGGGAAAACCATGACGTGGTTGTTCCTCCCAAACTTTGGGGAAAAAGGCACATTAGGTATGTGTCTTCATATGTCACTTCAAGACAAGCGGAATGAAATTCTCGGACATGATCACGAGGATCCCCCTTTCCTCTATATTTTTCAAATTTGGGTGTTTCAAATCCTCGTGGAAAGGGTGGCATATAAAGATTCCTATCAAACGGATAGGGACAGATGTCATTAAGTGAGAATTGATTGGTCTTAACACCACTATGAAGTTGTTGGGCGAGATTCTCGACTTGTTGCCACAACATCTCCATTTCATTCAGAGGAGGAGGTGGTGGGTTACCTCGAGGAATGTTATATCTGATGTGATCTCTACCTCTTTCCTCCTCATGGTGACTTTGTCTTTCTGATGCTTGTCTTAATTGGGCAAGATCAAAGTCAGAGGGGAGTTTGGCTCCTTCTTGAGCGAGTTTTAAGAAGTGAGCATCCGCATTACTCCTGAGTATTTCGTCAAACAGTCTGTTAAAGAGAGGGTTATGCTGGGCCCTCTCTATTGTTGCAGGAGTGGGAGTACTTGGGTTTTCGTCATCTGCATTTCCTCCAAGTGCTTCTTGAAATTCATTGAGATTTTCCTCTTCTTCTTCTTCTCTTTCTATTTCTCGTTGTCTCGACTGTGATCGGGTTTGAGCCATTTTGTTTGCAAGTTTGTGTTTGAAGTTGATTGAAGATGATGATGAGTTGGTGATGAAATGAAAGATTGATGGTTGGTGATTTGTGTTGTATGGGGATCTCTAGCACTTTAAGGTAGATGTAACTGAAATTCCTTCTTTGAATTGCTTGTTTGTTTTGAGGAGTTTGGATGTGATAAGGTGTAGAGAAATCTGAGATGTGTTACAGATTTTGACTACCTAGTAATGAGAGGATTCACTCATGAACTAGTTTTAACCTGCGTAGATGTGTCTCTTAGGATGAGCTTATCCTAGATGTAGAAACAATCTAAAAAGTGATGTGATGTGTTTGATTTCAAGCAATATCTAAAAGAGAACTTGGGACAAGAACCTCTTAATGTTTTGAGAGTTGGGACGAATTGATGATGAAGTGATGATGTATGAGTGAGATGATGGATGAAAATGTTTTCAACTTCAATAAAAACTTTGTGTTACAAATGGGACAAACTCTATCTCTTCCCTTTCAGGCGTTGGTGGCACTTCTCGAGCTGTGTTGTAGGTGATACAAATGTTTGGGAAGAAGTTGGGATTAATCTTTCCTCCTTGATTTTTGTGATAACTCAGAGCTCTATATTGCATAAAAGCTCTACGATTCAATGATTCTGAATCAAACTCGTTTGTTTTACCTTGAAGGTATAGATGCATGCGATGTAGAAAGACTCTATGTGAGACAAAGATTTGTCTATTGAGATAGAAGAAGTTCCTCCTTTTGATCAAAGCCTTTGAGCTTAATGGTCTCCTTTTCAAGTTGATATTCTGATGACACTTCTTTCGCAAGATGTGAAGAATGGTCATAAAATTTGTCTCTTTGTTGTTTGCACTTTGTTTTTGGTATTTTTGGTTGTGTTGACAGATGTTGGATGAATACTTTGTTTTTGGGATTGATTTTCTGATTTTTCTTTGACAAGAAAACAAAGCAAGCACACAAACACAAGAATGTTGCCTCAAAGGCACAAATGAGTATGGGTCTAGATCAACCCAATCCTTGGACTTGTTTTTGACCCTTCCTTTAGATGTATTTCCAAAGCCTGAAGTCGGCTCAATTTGCACTTGGTCTTTAAAATGATCACACTTCAAACACTTTTTATCCCTAAGGTCAAATGGCCAGTTGTGATAAATTTAGCCCACATCTTGATATTTCTTCGACTTTGGTACTACATACCTTATGAATCCTGCCTTGGCAGGTAAGGATGTGATATACTAAGTCTTGCACGAGCATAACAAATAGATGATCCCTATGATGGGGGAGTCACCACTTTTATCAAGCCACAAGTGACTTTTCAAAAAGCTATGTTTCTACTCAAGGAAATATGTATGGTGAGTATCTTGGGAGCAAAACCATCTATGCTCTTGCACTAAATTATATCTCAAATATCCTCAATCAATAGAACGGGTGGGCTACTACTTAAAAGTGTTTAGTCATGTTCGATGTTTTTGGACATAAGTTCATTCTGCAGTGACTCACTTAAGAGCCTTGTAACTGGTGGTGGGGCCCATTTGTCCTTTCGGCCAGTTACACTGTAGGAACAGCTATACCCAAGGCTACAGCTTTCGCTCTCACCTGATTTCTATAGCGGCTCGAAGGATTTACCGCTCAAGGTCGTTCCCAAGAGTGATGTGTCTCTTGGCAGGCCTCTCTTAAAAAGATAAAATTTTGAGTGTTACTAACACTTTTCTCTTGCACCTAGGACCACGAAAGCCAAGGGAGAGGATAGTGTGTGTTAGAAGTAGGACCACTCGACCAACTCTTTGCACAAGTGTGCCAAGCACGAAAAACACTTGTTCTTTTTAATCTATCATTGCAATGTGATCTAACTATTTGGAGATGTTGCTCCAACAATCATGGTGTTCTTTTTAATTTTCAAAGGCAATTGTTTGAGTAAACTAGAATTTGAAAATCCTGGTCAACTTAATGAAAAATACGTTTGCATGAAGTAAAATTGCTTTAAAAATGAGACAAGTTGATTGTGAATTTTATTTGCACCAAAAATGGAAGTGTGGATTGTGAGTTTTATCTTGATGCAAGAAATAAATTTTGCCTTGTTTATTTTAAGCACCAAAACGAAGTTTGTTTCCTAACTTGCAAAAAAAATAAAGTTGTTTTTGTATAAGTTTGTGGTTCTTTTTACCTTGGAACAATGAAATTCTTTTTAAGAGCCCCAAACAAATATGTGATTCTTTTTTTAAAAGCCCAAAGTTGAAATGTGAAGTTAATTTTAAACCAAAATAAAAAGTGAATTCATTTTTAAAACCAACTTCAAAAAACAAGTTAGTAAAAAAATATAAATCTACTTTTTAATCTAATTTAAATTTGCACAAAAGAGAAAAAAAGTTAGTAAAATCCGCCTATTTGGTGGGCTTCTACAAGCCTAATTTTTTTTTTTTTTTTGGTTACAAGGTGATTTGTACAACGTTTTGTTACAATAGCGCTAGTCTGCGTTTGAACAGAGGCACTATTTAACACAACGCACTAAAAGAAAGGGAAAGACAGAGAAGGAAAAAGCACTGAAACAGGGTGAATAGCGCCAAAATAATGTCAAATGCACCAAAACAGTGTCAAAAGCGCAACCTGTGTGACATTTTCAACATTCAAACATGTTATTGGTTAAAAAAAAAATAAAAAATAAAAATTGATCTTTTTGGTGTTTGGATTCACGTCGGGTTCACCAAATGATGCTCTGCAAAAAGGATTAGAAAATCTGTTTGATGGCAACACACACAAGAGCACAAGAAACAAACGTTAGTGTTAGCAACAAAAGATTATCCTAAACAGGCATATCAAGAGAGATATTAAGCATGAAATAGAAAGCATATAAACATAGAATAAAATAGCTAATCAAGATGCTCATAGTTGCTCCTCCCTTGTTCCTCTCCTCTCCAAGTCCCAAATGAGTGTAGCTCTCAGCAGCTTTTTTGCACTATGGATGCTTATGGAGGATTGAGATTTAATATTAAGCTTCAAATATGAAATGAAAAGCTAAATACTATGCTATTGATGCTAAAATGATTGATTTTACCAAAAAGACAAGATTTTAGTTATGCTATGCTAAATGCTCTCTAAAAATGTCTATAGCCTAAATGCATACAAGTTTTCAGGATCTGGATTATGAAGGAATGGGCTCTATTTATAGGAAAAATGGAGCAATGGATGGCCAGGATTGAAAGGTTTAATCAAGGGTCAAGCTTGAAAGTTGGGGATCCATGTGCACAATTTGCACCAATGAAATGGTGACAAGTGTCAACATAAGATTGAGTTGAGAGAAGAGGTTGGAGACATTAAATGCCTGAGGAGACCTCATGGTTATCTAGAAGGTAAGGGTCGAGCCTAAATTAGGATTACCCACTGGATTAGGAGTTAATGCAAGGATAAACCTTTGTGCAAATGATTAAGAGATAATCATGGTCAAAGCATTAAAGGCTTGATGAGACCCTTGGGTTGGCTAGAGGTTGAGTCAAAACAAATGTTTTAACCATGTGGGAGGGTTTGAGGTAACCATTAATGGTTATTGGAGACTTTGGGGATTAAGTGGTTGAAGGTTGAAAGCCTTCAATGGTTATCAAAGACTTTGAGCCATTTAGTGGTTGAAGGTTGGAAGCTTTCAAAGGTTATCCAAGACTTTGAGACATTTAGTGGTTGAAGGTTGAAAGCCTTTAATGGTTATCAAAGACTTTTAGGCTTTGAGAAGTGACTCCATTTTGCTTAGGAATGTGACAATAATTAGGGGATGGATTAAGTTAATTAGGAAGGGGTTAGAAGAATCTAGAAGGGGATTAGATTTTGCAAGTGGATTTGGTGGGTGAGGGAAAATAGGATTTTATTAAAATAAAAATTCATTTATTTCAATAAATGTGTGCAAGTTGTATTTGGATAAATATTCAAATAAATATTAATTTATTTAAATGAGAAAAAGGAAGATAAAGCATTAAAATGCTTGAAGACTTTGAGGGGAACCATTAAAGGCTTGAAGACTTTAAGGAAAACCATTAAAGTCTTAAGAAGACTATAGAAGGAAGCCATCAAGTTTGAGGACTTTAAAGTCATCAAGTTTGAATACTTTAAGGGAAACCATTAAAGGTTTCAAGTGGGTGAGGATAAATAGGATTTTAAATAAATAATTTATTTAAAATAGTTGTGCAACTTGCTTTTGTAGGAAAATACAAGTGGGTGGAGGATAAAGGTGTTTTAAATAAATTATTTATTTAAAATAATTGTGCAACTTGCTTTTGTAGGAAAATACAAGTGGGTGGAGGATAAAGGTGATTTAAATAAATGATTTATTTATTTAAATGTGAGAGGTGGGATTTTGGGGGTTTTAAATAAATATTAATTTATTTAAATGTGAGAGAAGATTTAATTAAATAAATATGATTTATTTATTTAATTAATGGTCTGAATTTGGTTAAGTGAATTAAATCAAATAAATTGAATAATTTATTTAATTAATAGGAGAATAGGGTTAAGATGAATTAATTAAATATTAATTTAATTAATTATTAATTGATGGTTAAATAATCAAATAAATACTAAGTATTCATTTAATTAAGTGGACAGATTTATGTGACTACAATAAGTAATATCTCTAAGAGATGATCTGACTACTTCTAGTGAGTACAAATAAAAGTTTAGGATCAGTGTTGCTCAATTAGATGACTTGTTGAAAAGACAAAGGCATAGTGATGATTCTAAAGGACTTGGATTTGTACAAGGTGAAAGCTCCAGTACTGCAAATCAAACAATCGGTGTCCAAAACTTATTAGAACAGAGGATACCGGTAAGGAAATCTAATGCTTATAAATTCAATGGTAGATATTATATTTGCAATAAATTTGGGCATATAGCTAAACAATGTAGAAATAGAGCAAATCAAAACTACAATTATGTTCCCGGCCAATGCACAAATTGCAAGAAGTGTAGTCATAAGTCAGAAGACTGTAGAATGAATGTTAAATGTCATGCATGTGGAAAGTTTGGACATTTTGCTAATCATTGTAGGTCAAGGAATGATACTGGATATGTCAAAGCAATTCAGAAGAACAATGTTACATGTTATGCATGCAACAAAATAGGTCATATTGCTAAGTACTACAGAAGCAAGACTCAACTGGTTAGTAATGATAAAAGTAATGAAAAAGGAAAGCAGAAGGTAGATGAAATACAACAAGATCACACCAAGAGATGGGTTAGGAAATCTCAAGGACCAAGTGGAGATGGATCTACACAAATAACTCCACCGGTAGAACAGGGCATTCCTCCACCGGCAGGAAATTCCACCGATAATTGAGGCATAAGCCTTAGGGGTTGGCAAACTCATTGCGAAATCTTGCATATTACCTTAGAGGAGATCTGGAAATTTTTGTTCATCATTGATGAAGGTTCACCCAACACAAGACTATGAAACCGGCATTCGGTAAGGTTATTCGTGAAGCGTTTATTATCAAAAAAAGATTAGGATTCTATCCGCTGATAAAAAGGGTAAGTGGATTCATTTTCACTCACCGAGCATTCAATAATTTAGAGTGAAGTAAAGGTGAATTAAGAGCGTGCAAGAGCATTGTTAAAGGATTTCGAGCAGTTATCAAACAAGCACTCAATCTTCCAACTGATGTTCACTTTCAGGTATTCTTCGAAATGGCATCTGGATCTTCAGCTCCTACTTTCATTGCAAACCCCACTGTTGTCGAGGTTAAGGATAGGTTGAGGCCTGTATTCAAGGAGGTTCCCTTGATTGCTAAGAAGGAAGACTTTGTGGGAGCATTTTCTAGGGTTCCCGATGGTGTGATGTATGTTGAAGACGTAAGGGCATACATTCATTGCACCCTGGAGGATCTAGGCACAAAGGAGATAAAAATAATGTATCAATGTGTGATACTGGGCAGCTCCAAAACCATCAAGCCAGAATTCAAGGCAATTGAGGATCTAGGGTTAACCGGTATTCTGTACATACCGGAATTCAAGGTTGAGATCATTAGATACATTCTGAGCAGGGTTCACAACGAGTTTATCTGGCTAGATCAGCCTTACATGATCACTAAGGAGGCTATTCAAGCGGTCACCATCTTACCCAAGGTCAGTCAAGAACCTGGCAAAGAAAATTCCAACTCAGAGGTCGAGAAACTCGCCGGTGCAACTCATGATCACAGATCAATGAGGATCAGCACAATCACTGATACTGATGTAAAATTTGCAAGTATGATAATCGGTTATAAGGTAACTCAATCTAGCGGATTGAATTCTATTTCTAGTTCATGCATTCATGTCGCATATCATATGCTAAGGAATAATGCATAATATGATCTATGTGAATGGTGAAGGACTGAGCTAATGTTAAATCTTGGAAAGATCAAAGGAGTTAAAAAATGAACTTTTAGAAATGGAAATCTCATTGTATGTCTAATGCTTTACTTCATGAATGAGCTACCTAGTCTTGGAAAGAAGCGTTGGGCTCATGACATACCGATAGGTATGCAGATCAAGGAAGCGATCACCAGTCTTGGTACCAACAGAGAAGAAAAACTATGGGGTTACTTTAAATCATTTCAGTAAATTATGAGACAGAGGGAGAGGTTATCAAAGAACATTGTGTTGGCATATGCACACTCCAATGAGACATTGTATGTGATTGAAGGTTTTATCATTGATGGCAACCTTGCAATCCTATGGCACTGGCAAAGGCATTATACCGGCATCAGCAGATCACACTCTACACTGGCACTCAAGACACCAACACCGACATAGAAGAAAGGAAGTATACCGGTACAGAGGCCGACAGGATTTTTGTTATATTATATTTTGTTTATTATTGAAAAACTTTGTAAGCCGACTTGGCAAATTGTAAAATGACTCTTATATATAAAAGAGATCATTGTAGACATTTGATATAGGATATATAAGAATTAAGGAAAATATTAGGCAGACCTATTATGCGAAATATAGGTTAAGGGGTATATGTAAAGAACAAAGCATGAACCGGTACTGAATCTGGCATTGAAGATGCTATTGTAAAGCAGTACAAGATATTGGATTTGTATAATCCTCATTGTAAGTCAATGAGACTTCCCATTGAGTAGTGAGCTCTAGGTAGTTGGCCTTCCTGCATGTGCAGGCCCCTATTGCAAGTAATATTCTCTTATTGGCCAGTGAGTGAATATTGTGGGTCACAAATCCCACCGAGGTTTTTCCCACACTAGGTTTCCTCGTTGAAATCTTGTGTTATGTTGTTCTTTTCATGTGGATGTTCTTGATTCTATTTATTGCATTATTTCTTGCATACTGGTACACTGTTATATTATGTTCTGCATGTTTTAAGTTAAGAAATTCTATACACCGGTCAGATACTGATTCACCCCCCACTCTCAGTATCTGTGGGATTCCTAACAATTGGTATCAGAGCTTGGTCCTCTATTTTTATAAGCATAACAACTTGAGGAAGATCTTGACACCGGTAAAGATGGAAAATCTGATGAAGCAATTGGAAGGAGCTCTTACAGACTATGATGCAGAAAAATTGGAAAATATATAAAACTAGAAGATGATTTAAAGGTAGCTCAGGATATCATTCAGGCACTTCAAGAAAATTTTGCTGTTGCAAGAAATAAGAGAAGAGAACTTTGTGAAAAATTGCAAAATGAGAATGATGAAAAGGAATCACTTAATGATATGATAAGCAAGTTGAAACGAGAGATCATGACAACAGAGAATGAGATGCAGGATATGACCATGAGATTTTGCAAAGAGATTAAGGATAGGAAGAAGAATGAAGAAGAATTGACCAGAAGACTAAGTGATGCAGCAAATGAGAACACAAGACTTAGCTATGAAAATGACATGTTGAAGACAGATCTGATGCATACTCAGAATGACTCAAATGAACTGATGAGACAAAAAGAAGTCTTAGAAAAAGAATTAGAAACTGCAAATCAACATAAATAAAAATTCAACAAAAGCTTAGAGGAACTTGGCACCTTGCTGAAGAATCAAAAACCTAAAGGTGACACTTTTGGAATTGGCTTTGAAGTTGGTGAAAGCTCCGGTACTGCAAATACTCAGGATCACAACAAACCGGTAAGACAACCTAATGCTTATAAATTCAATGGAAAATGCTTTAACTGTAATAAGTATGGTCATAGAGCAAATGAATGTAGATCTAGAAATTATCAGAATATCAACACACCCACTGGTCAATGTTCTAAATGCAACAAAGTAGGTCACAATTCTGAAAACTGCAGAATGAATGTGAGATGTTATATTTGTGGAAGATTTGGACATTTATCTAATCAATGCAGAACACAAACTGGCATAGGTTATGGAAAAGTTATTCAGAAAAATAATGTAACTTATTATGCATGTAACAAGATTGGGCATATTGTTAAATTCTGTAGAAGTAAAGGAATACCGATAGACAACAAAAGTTATAGCTTGAAAGGTAAAGAAAAATTTGAAGAGGTTAAGTAAGAATTCTCTAAACAATGGATTAGAAAAGCTGATCTAAATACTGGGAATACTCCTCCACCGGTAGAACAAACCAATGATTCACTGGCAGAACAGAGTGATGCTTCACCGGAAGGACAGAGTAGTGCTCCACCGGTAGGAAGTTCTTCATCTAATTGAAGAAAATTTCCTTGAGGGTTTGGCAATCTATTGACACATGTGCTATTATTCCCTCGGTTAGAGATAAAAAGTTGGAAATTACTTATTATCGGCAAACAATGTTAAGTGAATACTTAACCGACATGCAATTAATGTGGTAGATGGCGAAAAGACACTATAAAATCAAGGTTTTGGCTCCATTTCATTTCATCGAGATTTCAAACTTACGAAGAGCGTGAAGATTCCGAGCTAAGGCATTTCGAGCAAGAAGCAAAAACACTCCAAGCAATCATCCATCCTAAGGCGGTAAAAGGTATTTAATCATGGCATCCACCTCTGCAATTGAATATATAGCAAACCCTACTATTTTTGAAGTGATAAAAAAACCTAGGCCCGTATTTCAGTTAGTTCTCAAGGTAGCAAAGAAAGATGATACCTTAGGTGCTTTTTCTCAAATTCCTAAGGGAGTTGTTTATGTTGAAGACCCCAGAATGTACATCCACTGCAACATTGAGGAACTAGGAGATGAAGAAATTAAAACCATGTTTAAAACCGTGATATGTGATAAAACTGGCAATGTAAAAGATGAACACAAGATCATTACAAAGATCCTTAGCATTCCTGAATTTCCCAAGGACGTGATTAGAATAGTCTTAAGCAGGGTACATGTTGAGTTTTTCTGGTTAGATGCAGTCCACAAAATCACCAAGGAAGTTGTGAAAGTTGTCATAGAGTTACCGACCACCGGTAAAAGACCAAATAAAACCAAGAAGGTATCCAATGACCTAATTACAAACCAAACTGGTGCAACATTCGACAAGAGGTCCCTAAGAGTTAATGATGTAACAGACATTAATGTGAGATTTATCAGCATGATATTAGGATATAAAGCTACTCATGCAAATAGACTCAATTCAGTTTCAATTTTATGCATTAAGAGTGCTTATGATATGGTCACAGATAATGCAAAGATTGATGTATGTGAGTGGTTAAAAGATGAATTAATTGACAACCTTGGAAAGATCAAGAAGGACAAGAAAGGAACTTTCAGGTTTGGAAATCTGTTAGTATGTCTGATGCTACATATAACAAAATAGGTTCTCGGTATAGGCTACAAATAACTTGGATATGATATACCAATAGGCAAACAATTAACATAACTATTCAATAACATGGGTGAAAACAAGGAAAACAATATTCATGACTTCTTTCAAGCATTAAAGGCCAAAATGAAGAAAAGAATAAGGTTATCACAAAAGATTGTCGACAAATACAAAGATGAAATATGCTTTGTCATCAAGAAAGATGAAATCTGGATGGAAGCAGTCATCCCTAGGACAGTTTGGGTAACCGAGATGGGCTATGAAATAGATGATCACATAGTTGAAACATATGCTAAAGCACTTTTGGAAGCCCCCAGAGAACCTAAGGAAGAAGTATTTGGTAGCGCAAAAACCATTGAAAGCCAAATACAATCAAAGAAAAGAATGAAAAAGGTTGAGGCAATTGTAAGGAAAGGTTCCAGACAAGCAAAAGCCATCAAAGAAGATGTATTGAAGAAAACCGATATAACAGAGGATGAGTTAGCAGCTCCACAACCTGAAACTCACCTATCATCGGTAGGTACTTCTTCAGGGAGTGATATGCCTGCAAATTTCAAAAGAGTTGTAAGGAAAAGAGATCCCTCACCGACAACCACACCCTCACCTAGGAGGACAAGACAAAAACAACAAGCTGTGAGATCTCTGGTAAGAAAGGCCACACCAAAGAAGAAACTGACATCCAAGAAGAAGAAGAGGACAAACAAAGACTTGACCCCTCTTGATATACTGCTGAATGAAATCATAGAGGAAGGTAAATTGAAGAACATAGAGAAAATATATGACACCTTAACAACTGATAAAAAAGAGCAAGTTGAAAATAGTGTTATATTGCACATGGATATGTACAAGAAGTTTTTGATGGAAGTAGCCAATGAAATTCTAGATGAGCTATTTAAAAGACTAGAAGCAAGAAGACAAGTAGTAATAGAATTAGATAAGAAAATAAAGATTGAAAAGCTACTTGTTGTTTATCCGGTAAACTCACCCAAAGAAATTGATGAACTAATTGCTCAGGCCAACCAAACAGTATTTTCTACTGCACATCGGCACATTGCTTTAATGGTTGGAAGAATTAATGAGGTGACTGAGGAGACAAAATATGGATGGGACATATTCCTAGTTGAGAAAGAAAAACAAGAAGAGTACAGGAACCCCAAACCCATAAAATTTTATCAGAAAGATAGAGACAAGGGTAAAGGTAAAGTTGGTGGACCACCTAGTATCAAGGTTAGAGACAACTTACCCCCACCTCCTTTAATTACTCCACTGGTAAAAACAACAACTACAGAAAATCAACTGGTAGCTGAGAGTATGGATGCAGAGGATGATAATCCTAATCTTGAAGTTTTATATATTGTGGATGTTGATACTCAAAAGATCAACAGTGGTAGACAAAGATACAATTGATAAGACTGATATGGCTAGTGAGCCTCCGGTAGCTGAGGAAACTGATAACACATAGGAGAAACCGACATAAGATAAAGAGCAAAAGGTAGAGATTCAGACACAGACTGAGACAATGCAATAAACAGAGGAACAAACAGAGCAAAAGGCTCCGAAACAGGAACAACAACAACAGGAACAAGTACATAAGGAAACAGTACCACTGACAACTAGTGAAGTAGAAAAACCATTGCTTAAAGAAATGCAGACACAAACAAACCTACCAGAGGTCAATACAAGCTTGGTTACTTCCACTAGTACTCAGATTGTTGATTCATCATCAAGCTACAAATCAACTAATGTGACTGAGGTACTATTAGATTCTATCAAGAAAATAACCGACTGCAGCTCACAAGCTTACAAGGCAATTGATGATACCATACCAATTTTGAAGGTAATTGCTCCCAACTGTAATATAGACAATAAAGATTCTTTAGGACAACTTGATACACTGTGTAAATATATCTCAAAAAACATTGAGAAAATAAAAGAAGAGTCATTGAAGGATAAAGTAGAAGTTGAAAAACAAAAATTCTTTGATGAGCAAATAAAGAAGTGTAACAGAGATTTTGACACACTTCTACCGGAATTATGTAATTTATTGAAAGAGTACAAAAATTTGTACAAAGATACCTGTAAAACAAACTTTTTGACTGTAGATATAGACAAGAAAATGAGCAAGGTACAGGATGAGATCAATAAACTTGCAGATAGTTTTGTCAACTCACCTGAAAAACTATCAGTTTTTGAGGAAAAGATAACAAATTTTGAAGAATAATTACTTAAATTGGAAAGAGAGAAAGAAAGAATAGTGAATAAGGCAAAACACTTGAGATCAAAACTAAGTCCAAGATTGGACTATCTAACATCACTATGGAAGGAAGTATTTGAGGCACTAATACAGGGAAAGAAAACACCAGCAGAACATTTGCAGCATCTCACCGGTATAGTGAAGAGAACAGAGACAACAATAAAGGATAGCAAAAAGTTTATGGACAGTATAAACTTGATTTTGGGAGATCTTTTTCAAATTGTAACTACCCAGTTACAAGGTTGAAACTACAAACTCTACTGACATCTTGACAACCTTTGTCATTGATGCCAAAGGGGGAGTAGTAGGATGAGAAAATTCAAATCACGAGAATCATATGCTCAGGGGGAGCACACACATTTTTGGTAACATTTTTGGACTTCACATTTTTTTTGGGATCATTTTTTAAATTTCTCATGAGTGTTGCCATCAATGCCAAAGGGGGAGATTGTTGGCATATGCACACTCCAATGAGACATTGTATGTGATTGAAGGTTTTGTCATTGATGACAACCTTACAATCCTATGACACCGACAAAGACATTATACTGGCATCAACATATCACACTCTACACCATCACTTAGGACACTGGCACCGACACAGAAGAAAGGAAGTATATCGGCATAGAGGCCGACAGGATTTTTGTTATATTATATTTTGTTTATTATTGAAAAACTTTGTAAGCTGACTTGGCAAATTGTAAAATGACTCTTATATATAAAAGAGATCATTGTAGACATTTGATATAGGATATATAAGTGTATATGGTGAAAATGGATAACAATAATAACGATATTGAAAGGCTAAATGAATTCAACCACAAAACCCTAGCCTAACAACAACAAAGATCCACCATAACATATGAAGATTACCTAAGACAATGCAAATCAAATGAAATCACAAAGATTATACCATCACATGTCCAATAGGGTTTGGATCTCCATTCTTCCTATCTCCATTAATCTTGCTAGATATATTTGCTCTCAGATTTTATGTGCACAAGAGCTCAACAAAGAATGAAATGTGGTTGTAAGTAGGATCGTAGTGTAGTCAAGTCATTAAGATCATTCATTAGGGTTTGATAATGAGGGAAGCATCTCCTTATATAGAAGACACAATATGAAATGGAGGGATACGATTGAGAGGTGTAAAAGGAGGTCGGCTATGATTAGAGGGTAGGTAAAAGAAATAATAAAATAATGAAAGGGGTAGGTAGTGTATGAATTAAGAGATGAATGACATGTGTCATGGGTAGAATAGGTTAATGAATTAATTAAATAAATAAAGATTCATTTTAATTAATAGAAGAAGTGGGATAATTAAATAAATAAAATATTTATTTAATTTAGGAAAAGGATAATTTAAATAAATAAATGTATTTATTTAAATGAGAAATAAGGCTAGAAGAGGATAAATGAATTAATTAAATAAATAAGGATTTATTTAATTAATAGAAGAATTAAGCTTAGATAATTAAATAAATAAAACATTTATTTAATTAGACTGGACAATTTTAGGTGTCTACATTTTGCCCCTCTTTGAGACAATGCGGCTTGTCGCGTTGTTTCAAAGAAGATAAGATGAACTGATACAAAGTTGCCCCAAGATGGGAATGATATGCCCCCTCGAGAGATTGGATGAAAATGTCTGAAAAGATCGCAGACAATCTCTCGATAAGAAAGACGGGCTAGAATGGACTGACCGGATAAAGTGACAGAGTCACGGGATAATGAAGACTGACTTGAGAGACGAGAGCTAGGGCTAGGGTAGTCTATAAGATAGACCACGGGGGAAAATACATCCTCATTGTCATCTACACATCCACGAGAGCAAAGTACAGAGCGAAAATAGAGCAGCAACAGTCAGCAGTGATGGCCTTCATTCATAGATTCGACCACGTTCGCCGATTCCAGAGGCCAGCAGAGGCAGAAGAGCCGGTAAGTACCGCCAAACCTCCTAGTACTTTGATGCATTTATTGTTGTCATTAATGCATGCTAGGTAATGTAATAAATGTGCTTAGAATAGGATCCAAAAAAATGTCCAAAAACATCCAGGCGCATCTGCGTTGGTGCCAGGCGCGTCCATGCTCACAAGGTGCATTTGTGTTTGTGCCAGGCGCGTCTGTGTCAAATGCGGCTGCATTTGTGATATGTAGGCACGTCTGTGTCAAGAAGGCACGTCTATGTAGAGCATAGGCACGTCTGTGTTTTGTCAGGCGCATCTGTGTTTTTCAGGCACGTCTGTGCAGTCTTTAAGCGTGTTTATGTCAGGTAAGCGTGTTTGTGTTAAAAAAAATGTGAATTTTTGTCTTCTAGGTCAAATCGGCAGTTCTGTGATGAACATACGTTGTCGATTGGATAAACTGCTAAGAGGATACACTCAAGCAGGTCCTCTAGGAAAGACTAGAATAGATCAAGGCACTTTGTGATGAACAGGGAGTACCAAGATATAGTACTTTGTGATGAACAGGGAGTACAAAAATATGAGCAGCACTTTGTGATGAACAGGGAGTGCAAATGTGAGTAACACTTTGTGATGAACAGTGAGTACCACTAGGATAGAAGCAACACTTTGTGATGAACAGTGAGTGTCACTAGGATAGATAGCCATGTGCATTTAGATAAAAAGTAGCATTTTGTGATGAACAGTGAATACCACTATGACTGACATGATTGATTTGCTTGACTGCAAGAATATTTGCCTATGCTGGAATCACGGGAGAGATTCCCATCGACTCAAAGATTGTGACCTGAGCTAACAGCCGAGGAGCGAGCTGCTATTGAGGCTATGGGATTGAGACATGTTTTGTATGTGCTTGAGTTTCGGGCGAACATGGGACTATTGACTGCGCTGGCGGAGAGATGGCACTCCAAGACATGTACTTTTCATTTGCCAATGGGGGAGATGATAGTCACCCTTGAGGATGTATACAAGATTCTACGGATACCGATCGATGGGGAGCTGATCCCATACGATCGAGATGGAGATAGGGAGGCCTTGAAACGAGTGTTCCATGACCTAGGACTAGAGATGAGGGCTGGACATGTGGCTTGGGATACGATGACAGCTACAGGGCTAGCGCTGCCAGCAGTGGTAGGAGGAGCGATTAGTGGGTTCCTGTGTTCGGATAGGGCGACACGGGGGTTGGCTGTAGGTTGGGGAGGAGCATTGGAGACATTGGTGACACAACACACTAGATATGTCTGGGGACCATGTGTGCTGGCACACCTGTACTATGAGCTGCACCAATTTGTATATCATGGATTAGTGGGATTGGGCTGCGGGGTGACATTGTTGCAGGTGTGGGCTTATGAGCATCTGCCAGTGATGAGGCCGATACACTTCAGAGGCAGAGGTCATGGATGCTGTTTTGTGCACTTATATGACATGATCACATCGCAGCCACGGATTGGTAGGTTAGAGCATTGGTGGTGGGTGATAGATGACATTGACATGGTCATATGGAGACCATACCTGGGATGCGAGCAGTGGGAAGATGATGCGATTGAGCTTCCTTACACCTTTCAGAGCAGGTACCTGATTGGGCGGACGCCCTATGTGCTGGAGAGGCAACTAGTGGACAGGGTTGGCAGGCAGTTTGGTAGGATTCAGTGGATGCCACGGGGTTCAGGCATGTATGCACGGACTGTGAGAGATTAGACACAGTTTGGACCCTTGTTATCATATGATCAGGCTGTTACACAGCTGGTAGAAATGATGCCCCTACCCTGGGACATGTGGCCAGAGATTGAGGATGCCGACATGGATGCCGAGTACATAGCATACTGGGCGGAGCATCCATTCCCACGCCTGACGGATCCGGGAGAGCCATTAGATGGAGATAGTGGTGGGGATGATGATGATGGTGGAGGTGATGGGGGCAGAGGCCGACGGAGGAGGAGGGGAGCAGTTGGAGAGAGGAGGGTTGCACCGTGGAGGGAGGGTGGTGAGGAGAGGTAGGCTCGGGTGGTGAGGGGTCATGGTGGATTGCTGCTATAGGTGCTAGCAGCATAAGGTCCCAGACAGGTGCAGGTATAGGTACAGGGACAGGTACCAGTGCAGGTACAGACACAGGCACAGGGGCAGGCACCCATATAGGGGGAGCCATAGGGGGCTGATGTAGAGGAGGATGAGCTGATGGAGCTGAGGGAGATCTTCTAGGGACAGGCAGATGAGATCCAGGAGTTGGAGAGGGAGAGGGATAGGCTCAAGAGGAGGCTTAGAGATACTGAGCGGGAGTGGGATCAGGCCATTCAACGCTATACAGAGGCTGAGACAGTACTGAGGGCTGGGAGACAGGCAGCAGAGGACACAGGGGCCGGATATGCCTATGTCCTGCGAGCAGGGGAGGAGATTACCTACTGGAGGGATCTCTATTATGGTGTAGTGCCAGCGGATCAGCGAGCGAGGAGCTTCCATAGACCGTCGCGTACAGTGACAGCTACAAGAGGGAGCCGAAGGAGATAGGCATCGAGTGGTGGGGTTATGGGTCCTCCACCACCACCAGATAGAGGGAACATGAGGGATGATCCTAGGGCGGATCCTTCAGGGGCTCAGATTCCATTGAGGCCAGGCGGCTCTGAGGGAGGGAGTTCATCATAGCCGTAGAGGGCTCCCTATGTATCAGTATTGTACCATTTTTGTATGATGATGTAGGCACCTGCGGGTGTTTTGTAGCCATATGATTGTTTTGACATCATTGTATTTTGACACTTATGATATATATATGAGATGATTCATCTTTGCAGTAGCTATATGCATGTGTACCTATATGATGAGATGTTCTTATGTGATGTTTGTTTTATGTGATGGATGCAAATATGTATATGATGCAATGCAGTATTTTTGTTCTTTTATGTTTTATATGTATGTATGATGCTAATGT
This sequence comes from Cryptomeria japonica, assembly GCF_030272615.1. NCBI lineage: Eukaryota > Viridiplantae > Streptophyta > Pinopsida > Cupressales > Cupressaceae > Cryptomeria > Cryptomeria japonica. The sequence continues at coordinate 913,866,942 of NC_081409.1, read as the reverse complement.
GAATGTATGTAATGCAAATGAATATGATAATGCAAATGTATATTTACATGATGAGAATATAAAATGTGCTAACAGGTGTTGTGTGCAGGATGTGATGCAATTGTGATATCTATATGTATGTATGAAATGCTTATATGTGGTAATGCACGTGCAACTACATGAAATGCCAATGTTTTTGGTGTGTCATTATACCCAGTCATGTGATAGCAGGCTACGCGGACTCAAAAAGGACGATGGAAGTCAATCAAGAAAGGGGGATGAAAGACATAAGATATGAAAGTGAAAGAGCTTCTTGTGTGTTATCATCATTGAGCTTTATTATGGCAAGTAGGTTATGATAATCGAGGCATATGTTCGACCCAGAAAGTCATTGTACCTGTTTGCATGGAGATAAGACAATCACAAACAAAGAATGCCCTAGTTCATACTAGACTCACAGTGTCCTCATATCCTTGGACAAGTCATAGCATTACTAAGAGACAATCCACAGACAACAAATACGAATAGGTGATGATACCCCATCCTCGCCTTTCTAGTCAAAGACATCCTGGAGACAGAATCTCTAGTCAGAGACATCCCGGAAAAGCTAAAAGACATGTCACCAAAAGGATAAAATCAAAAGAAAACCAAGACTCGACACCAACATCCACTGTAGTCCTCAAGTTTAGTGTCTCTTGTCACTTGTATAAGGCTTATTTGATTGTGGTCACAATGTTTACTTTCACAAAAAGGATAGATAGCACGGAACCATATGTTGTTTGAGTCTGTTGAAAGATTTGATTTTGTTGAAGCCCATTGTTGCTGCTGTCTCATCGAAAACTTACTGAATCCATGAAACCGATACTCTATTGCGAAGAAGACGAAACTTTATTGCGGATTGGCGATGCAGATGTTGCTTTATTGAGGATTGTGTGCGAATAGATTGAAGAAACTGGAAGAAATTGTACTCCTCAGAACGTGTGATGTTCTCAGTTCCACACCCATCACTAGACGTAGGATTTGCCTTAGCCACAGATAGGATCTGATTTATTATGAATGGAAAGGGGTGAAAAGGGAGTTTTATTATGAATGGCTAACCAATCTTAGGTAGATCAATAACAAGTCATGATGGGAATGGGTAAGTTTATTATGAACGAATAGGTTGTGAGTGTGTGCAAAGTGAAAGGATGAAAGTAAATCCTAAAGGAGGGAGGAGCAATGTCTCTACGTATGGTGCTAGTGACCCAGTTTTCACCATGGTACTTGCTTAGGGCGCCACCGAAGTGGTTTTCACCGTTGGATGAAATTATTTCTCTTTACTTTTTTTGATTTTTCAATGTTTTTGTGTCACAAGGCGCCTGTTTGCCAGGTTTTCACCAAGTAACGATTTTTATGTTTTTATGATTTTTTTGTATTTTTTAATTAGGATACTCTGAAGAGCTATGTGTAGAACCTGCGAAGGTGCATGCTGTTGATAGGATCCTCCAAAGGTTCACCTTCTGTAGTGGAAAGCTGATATGCACCAGATCCATATGTTTCTATAATGATGTAAGGACCAAGCCAATTTGGTTCGAACTTGCCCTTCTTCTCTTTGTCTTGCTGATTTTTGGGGTTCTCTCTGAGAACCAAATCACCTACCTCAAATGTGCGAGGGTTGACTTTGTGATTGTAGCTACGACTCATTCGTTGTTGGTAAGCCTTGAGATGATTAAAAGCAGTTTGTCTTCGTTCATCCAGTAGTTCCAGTTCTTGTAAGCGAGAGACTCTATAGTCTTCATCACTGATGATGTTTTGCAAAGAGACCCGTAAAGAGGGTAGCTCGACCTCAATAGGCAAGATGGCTTCAGCGCCATAGACAAGTGAATAGGGTGTAGCTCCTGTAGGTGTGTGGACACTTGTATGGTAGACCCAAAGTGCAGGATTAAGTTGGATATGCCAATTATGGCCAGCATCGTTGACTGTCTTCTTTAGGATTTTAAGGATTGTTTTATTAGACACCTCAGCTTGGCCATTACCTTGGGGGTAATATGGCGTGGAGAAACGATGTGAAATATGGAAGTGGTCACAGAGTTCATGAACATCCTGATTTTTGAAGGGACGCCCGTTATCAGTGATAATGGAAACAGGAATACCATATCGACAAATGATATAGTTGAGGATGAATGTAGCCATTTGTTTTCCTGTGACTTGTGTGAGGGGCACAACTTCAATCCATTCTGTAAAATACTCTATGGTAGTGATAATGAATTTGTGACCATTGGAAGAAGGAGGGTGAATCTTGCCTATGAGATCGAGTCCCCATTGACAAAAGGGCCAAGGAGACGCAATGGGTTGAAGTTCTTGTGCTGGTGCATGTATGAGGTCTCCATGAATTTGACATTGCTTACATTTCTTGACAAACTGATATGAGTCTTTTTCCATATTGGGCCAGTAATATCCAGTCCTGATGAGTTTCTTGGCCAAGGTAGGACCACTAGCATGTGGACCACATATCCCTTCGTGTACTTCACGTAACGCAATCTGAGCTTCGTCGCTTTCTAAACATCTAAGAAGAGTGCCATCTAGACTTCGCTGGTATAGGATATCAGCTAAAATGACATGTCGAGAGGATTGGCGAATGAAAGTGTGACATTGGTTATTTGATAGATCAGGAGGTAGGGTATTGTCACGAAGGTATGTGAAGATGGAACCATATAACTAGGACTTGGGACCGACAACACATATCGTCTCAGTAGGCATAATCTCATATGAAGGAACCAAAAGATTATCCACCAAGAACTCATAGCGGGTCTCGTTTGGAGGTAGATCAATCAGTGAAGCAATTGTAGCCATGGCATCTGAGGCGCGATTCTGCTCTCTTGGTATCTGCTCAAAGTCTATTTTTGTGAAGTGTTGTTTCAGGTCATCCACCGTTTGTTTATAAGGCATTAATTTTTCATCTTTTGTTTGGTAATTATCAGTTGCTTGATGGATAACAAGTTGAGAGTCCCCGAAAACACGAAGTTCCTGGATCTTCCATTGAACTGCAATTCGTAATCCTGTTGTTAATGCCTCATATTCCACTATATTGTTAGTCCAAGGAAATGATAAGCGGTATGATTTTGGTATAGAATCCCCTTGAGGAGTTATAAAGAGGATGCCGACCCCTACCCCATGCTGTGTGTATGAGTCGTCGAAGTACAGTTGCCATGGCTTGGCATGTGACATTGTTAAAATGGATTCATCTAGAAATTCTGAACTTAGAGGAACATCATCTATCATGGGAGCATCTGCTAATTGATCTATGATGGCTTGTCCTTTAATTACTTTTTTGTCCACATACTCGATGTCGAATTCACTCAGGATCATTACCCATTTGGCTAGTCGCCCAGTAAGTGTTGCTTTATTGAGAAGGTATTTCAATGGGTCTATCCTTGCAACTAACTTAGTCTTATGAGTGAGCATGTAATGTCGTAATTTCTGCGAAGCAAAGACCATGACGAGACATGCATGCTCAATTGGTGTGTAGTTTAGCTCATATCCTACCAATGTGCGACTGATATAGTATACTATTTTTTCTTTGCCCTCAACAATTTGTTGTGCTAAGAGTGCCCCCAGTGCTGTTGAAGTAGCTGAGATGTATAGTAACAGAGGTTGATCTGGAACTGGTGGCATCAGAACTGGCGGATTGAGAAGATAATCTTTGAGCGTCTGGAAAGCCTATTGATAGTTATCATCCCATTTGAATTTGATATTTTTATGTAGCAGGTGCTAAAAATGATTACACTTATCTGCAAGTTGTGCTATGAATCTTTAGATGGACTGGAGTCTGCCTTGTAAGGATCAAAGTTGACTGATATTTCTTGGTGGTTGCATCTCCAAGATGGCCTTGACTTTTGCTGGATCAACTTCGATTCCTCTTTTGGATACAATGAATCCTAGGAGCTTCCCGGAGGTTACTCCAAAGACACATTTCTTGGGGTTTAATCTTACTTTGTATTTTTCCAACCAATCAAAGACGACTGAGAGTATGTCCAAATGTGTATTTCTGTCTAGTGATTTGCCCAAGAGGTTGTCGACATAATCTTCCACGGTTACGTGCATGAGATCATGAAAGATAGTAGTCATGGCTCTCTGATATGTAGCACCTGCATTTTTTAGCCCGAAGGGCATGACATTCCAGCAGAAAGTTCCCCAAGGACAAGTGAATGATGTTTTGTGTTGATCCTCGAGCGTGATCTTTATTTGATTATAACCAGAGAATCCATCCATCAACGATAACATTTCATGACCTGCTGTGAGATCAACAATCAAATCAATATTTTGTAATGGGAAGTCACCCTTTAGACAAGCTTTGTTGATGTCTCTGAAATCTGTGCATATTCTGATGCTGTGATCTGGTTTACTGATAGGCACCAAGTTAGAGATCCATTCAGGATAATCAATTGGGCATATGAATCTGACATCCAATAATTTCTCAAGTTCTGCTTTGACTAGTAATGCCACCTGTGGATGCATTTTTCTTAATTTTTGTTTCACTGGCTTTGCCCCCGGTTTGACTGTCAAATGATGCATTACCAAATCCGGATCCAATCCAAGCATATCAGCATATGACCAGGCAAAGTTGATTTGTCGTTCTTTGAAGAAACTTATGAATTTTGACCTTTCGGACTCTGCCAATGATTGAGCTAGGAATATGTTGTGTGGAACCTCTTCTGTGCCAATGTTTGTTTTGATAGTCTCCTCTACCAACATGGATGACTTTTCCTCATATGATGCTGGGAGAATGTCGAGCCTTCCATCTTAGGGTGCCTCAGAGAGGTTTTCACCCTCAAATACGTCCTTTCTTTTTACTTTTTTGGGGTCAGACAGTGCCGCAGTGTGGTTTTCGCCATAAGACCCTTGATTTGTTCTTATTTTCACATTTTTGCGACTGGAAGGTCCGACACCCTCACCAAAATATGCCACGTTGTTGATTTCTATAGTGTATCCCGCCTTATGGTCCCTAGGAGGAAGATCATCTCTTATGCCAAGATAGTCGATAAAAGCCTCATCATTTTGGAATGTGTCAAACTGTGCAAGTCCTTCATGATCCCAGTCAATGAGTTGGTGGACAAGGGGAAGGCCGTTAATGTCTTCGAAGTTAGCGGGGCTAAGAGTGAAGATGCAGTTATATTCAGGTATGTCAAGGTAATTATCGAGGTCATCGATGGCACTCTCCTCATCAGTCTCGATCGCGAACGAATCCAAATTATCATCACTAGTAGCACATTCTGGGACAGGTGTTCTCATCCTATGTGATTTCAACCTAGAACCTTGAGGCAAGGACTGTGTGGAATCCTCATGGGTTGTTTCTTGACCAACTCTGAACTTGTTATAAAATTCCTCTTCTTCTATTGGTTCATTTGGCTCTCTAAATATCTCGGTGAGCTCGTAGTCACTGGAGGACTTATATGAACCCCATTCCCATTCGTTAGAATCTGTGGAATAGCGATCCTCTTGTTGAATTTTGGCAACTTTGATTTGTAAGGCTTCTTCTGTCCTTTGGGTGTGGACCTTGGAAGTTAAGAAACCAAGTCCTTTCGAGCGTTCCTTTTTGAAAGTCAATTTAGGTTGTAAAGGTTCAATGATGCCTTCCTTTCATAACACAAGAGGGCTTTTTCCATCATACTCGAATTTTTGTAGAATTTTGAAGCCTTTGCCATATTTCTCACATGGTAGACTAATGTGATCTTGTGTATCATCTTCAATGTCTTTGTAAAGCATTTTGTATAAATCTTCCTCTTCCAGTTCACCCCATCTTTGAAAGGTAGTAGGGTCCCATTTGAGTATCATGATGGATACTTGCTTGTTAGGATGTGGTCTTCCATATTCTTTTGGGGAACTCATGACTTGTCGTAAGTACATGGTCTGATTTAAAGTGTATTCCCCCATGCCCTTGTCTTGAAACTTGCCTTTAAGTTCACCTTGTTTTGATGTCGAAGGTTTTAATGACTCAGGATCAATGTATGTCGAGGAAGGAACAACTTCATGATTACTGGGAATGATAGTCTTAGTTTTTGATCTGATGTTATTGCAGTATATGAACGGATTAGGATCGTCGTTAACTGTTACTTCCACTCCATTATGAGGAAACTTAATGCATTGGTGATATGTGGATGGGACTGCCCTCATTTCATGAATCCAAGGACATCCTAGTAATATGTTATAAGTGAGATCTAGATCCAAGACTTGACAAACCACATCCTTTGTAACTGACCCAACTCTGAGAGGTAAGGTGACTGTGCCCTTGGATGAATGCTCTTCATCATCATATGCCTTGATGGTGATTTGATTTGTAGAATTCACAGGTTTATCAGAATATCCCAATTGTTTAATAGTGCTCAATGTACAAATGTTTAGACCTACTCCTCCATCTATCAGGACTCATTTTATTCGATGTTTGTGTATGAAGGCTTCAACGTGTAACGGTGCATTATGTGGCTGACTTATGGAAGCATCATCAACTTCTGTGAAAGTAAGGGAATGTGGAATGGAAAGGTATCCCACCATGGCTTGAAACTGGTCCACGTTCAGATCAGTAGGAACAACAGTATCTCTTAAGATTTTGTCAAGAATGGCTTTATGAGCGGGGGATATGCGTAATAGCTCAAGGATGGAGATGAGCGCGGGTGTCTTCCCTAACTATTCTACAAGGTCATACTCAGGTTTGGTTGATGAGGAGGCGGTGTTCTTGGCTGGAGCACCTTGCAAAGTGATTTTACCTCGACGGGTTGTAACATGACATTCAGAGGTTGGTTTTGAAGAAGATCCAATACCTTTTAGGACAATCTTGGGTCTCCGGGTAGAATTCTCAGGGTTTTTGTCCTTGATGATAATGGTAGAAACATAGTTGTCCATCAAGATGTGATTGATGGTTGAATCATGGTTGTAAGATGCTTTGGTATAGTTGGTTTGGTCATCTGTGGCTTTAGCTTTTCCCTTGTCATGTTTTGGGAATAGTTCCTTAAACATCTCATGTTCTTGATTAGATGAATGTCCCTCAATCTCAATATCACCCCTATCAATGAGATCTTGTATTATATTCTTCATTCGATGACAATTTCCTGTCTTATGACCTTTGCTCTTATGAAATTCACAATACTCATCATCATTCCACCAATTTGGTTTAACCTTTGGTTCATATGGAGGAAAATCTGGAACTGTGATTACCTTGTTTGCCACTAGCTTTTTGAAAACTGACTCAAGTGGTTCTCCCAATGGAGTGTACTTCCTTCATGATCTGGAAGTTGTTTGAGTATTCACTTGATTGTTTGCAAAACTTGATCCTGAAAAAATGAATTTGGGTTGCACTGCATTGGCGTCAACAACACCATCATTGACAATGTTCTTGTTTTTGTTCCAAAATCTCGGCTTGTCTTTTCCTTTAAAGTCATGTTTGTTTTCCTTGAATATCTTAATGACTCCTTGTTCAATTAGGACCTTTTCTATCGCTAAGCCTTTTTCAATGACATCCTTGAAGGTGGACAAACAAGCTTTTCTTAAGTCATAACCAATCTCTTTGTTAACATTCTGGGTGAACATTTCTACCATTTGTTTTTGTGGAATTTCACAATTGCATTTGCTGGCTAAATTCCTCCATCTTTGTAAAAATGATGCAAAATATTCTCCCTCCTTTTGCTTGGTGTTGCACAAAGTAGTGACTGATATGTCTGTCTCTATGTTGTAGGAGAAATGTTGAATAAATGCCTCTGCTAGATCACCCCAAGACTTAATTCTTGGTGGGAGTTGAGAGAACCATTCCATAGCTTGATCACCTAAGCTTTGTGGGAATAATCTCATCAAATATGTCTCTTCTGCTGCTACCTCAATGCAAGATGTGAAAAACTATCTTATGTGTGCCTTAGGATCCCCTTTTCCTCTATACTTATCAAACTTAGGCGTCACAAAGTGTGTAGGAAATGGAGGCATTGGAATGCTTTTGTCAAATGGATAGGGACATATGTCTCTCATTGTGTATGTTGGCTTTGGTGTATTTATGTCCTCCATTTTCTTTTGTAAGTCGCTGATTTGTTGCTCCAAATTGCTCTTAGGTGGAGATCGACTTCTTGGACCATACCCCATGCTTGAGGCACCAATTGGAGGAGGAGCATGTTGCATATATGGATGGTATTTATCATACACATGTTCATATGGAGGAGGTCTGTAATGATGCTACGCATATGGACCACTTGGTATCGTTTCATGTTGAGGAACGCCATATCTATTTTGTCCATGTATACCATACTCTACAGGCATGTCATGTTCTAATGTGTTGCCCCCAAATTTGACACGGGGTTTCCTTGTGTCCAAATTTTGACCATGCCTTTTAATGTCCAATTGCTTTGGTGGTTGATCCTTAGCATTGGTATGTGATTGAGCATATTTGTCTGCATAAGACTTCCATAATGGTCTATGAAGATGAGTATCATATGCTTGACCATGTGTGTGTGGGACCTCTGGTTTTTGAAACAAAGATGATGGTGATTCAGGTACCATATGTGGTCCTCTATTGCCTCCACTATTAGGCCTTCTTTGATCCATGTTGGAGTGAGGTTGTTGCAAAGGTCAATTTTCCATTATTTGAGACATGTCAAAATCATGAGGTATCTTGGCTCCACTTTGTGCCATCATGTGTAAGAAGTATTGTCTATCCCTTCTCATTATTTCCTCAACCAATCGATTGAAATGGGGATTCATAATGGATTCTTCCATATCTGCTGAATGTACAGAAAAGTTGTCCATATTGTCATTGTGTGTATCATTGTTGTTTGTAGTGTCCATGTTCTCAACATTTGGAATGTTTCTATAGGCATCCATGTCAGGTAATGTAGTATGACCAGGATTGAAAAAGATATCATTGTCATACTCATAAGAACTCATGTTTGCAGACTCTTGAGCCTCTTTAGTTTCTCTCCTAGATTTTTGAAGACGGGTTTCAACCATGAACTAGGTATTGACCGAGATGTGTGAGACTAGATGAACATGGAAAAAGTATGGAAGACCAAGAGTTGGATGGAATGTAAACTAATCTGAAGTGTACTTGCAATGTCCAAAGTGTAAGACCAAGTATGTATGTAGTAGAGTAGGTGTGACTTCCAAAGAGAGGATAGTTTCTCTTGATGAGGTAAGTTGACCTTGACTCTAAGTAAGACCAAATGAGACCCAAAGGTAAGAAACCTTGATGAGGGACAAGCAAGTGACCTTTTGACTCAAGTTGAGACAAATGTGAATGTAAAGTGAGATGTGAAGCAATGATGGACTTTGTGAGACCCAAAGATAGGTTGAATGCTAAATGAAACCCTGGAGAAATGACCTAGGAAGCTCAAGAATTCCGAGATTGACTGTGTTTGTTTACTGGACTGTAAAAGTTTTTTCAATTCTGAACACAGACGCACCTGTATACTTCACAGATGTGGTTTCCTGACACAGACGTGGCTCTGTTCAACACAGACACGTCTCTGAGATTTTTGCAAAGTGTAATGGTGATTCTGGGAACACAGACATGTTTCTGCTCTTCACAGATGCGGTTATACAACACAGATGCTATTATGTCAGACACAGACGCGTTTTTGCAAAATTTTTGCAATCTTTTCCAATTTGTGAAGTCATTTTTGTTATGACCAAATATGACTGTTTGACTGTTTTTCGTGACAAGAGGACAAAGTGTTGATGAGGACTCAATGTTTGCAAGTGTCTAAACTCAAAATGACTCCAAGAAAAGTGTGTTGTTTGATGTAAAAATGTTTTGCATACACTTGAAGACACAAAAGACACAATGTTTTGTTGTTTGGTCTTGAATGTTTTGAATGTTTAAAATAAGTCAAGCATAATTCTTATGGTTGGCCAAGACAATAGTTGTTGATCCCACATGGAGTTTTACCCTCGAGGCTACACTATTCAGAGCGGATACTTAGATGCTTGACCTCACTGGCTCCACCCTTGACACTCACTTCTTGGGTCAGCCAAGCATCAGTCCCCACAAAAACTCCCCGTGGCGAACTTTGTATCTCTACTAAGAACTGTATGTGTGTGGGCCGCTACCAGAGGTCCGACCTCCTGCCCCAACAACTAGAAGGATTTGGGCTTCTAAAACAAAAAGGTGCTAGTAAGGGCATCCACTCGTGTGGCCATACATGCGGCACTTTCAGCTATGTAAATACAGAAGGCTCCCAACCGGTAGGGGTTATGCCCTACAACTGATCAAATAAATTTGATCAAATGGGTTTATGGGGAGACATAGTGTCGGTATGAACTAATCAGCACACGTTATCCATAGTTTTTACCATGAATATAGTTGTTTATAGTGGTTCGGAAGAGGTGGCTTTTCCTCACTACCACTTGGGTCATTCTCTTCTCACTAGTAGTCCTAATTACCACACGAGAAAATAGGCCCTCTAAAGATTAAACAAAAAGAGCCTATTGCTCAAGACACAAAAGACAATGATTCAATTTTAGTGCACTTAATTGAAGTGTTTGCTAGTCTATGAAAACAAAGCACATAATAAAAATCCAAAAACCCTTGCCAAGGACCTGCAATAAAGAGTTGTTAGTAGTTTGGATTGTTTCAAATGATCACCCCTTCCCGCAAGCACACAAGTTAGGTAAATTTTAAATCCAAAAGACTTTGTGAAAATAGGGGCCTTCAACCAAACGATTTTGCTTTTAAGAAAAGCTGCACCAATTTCGTTAGTTAGATTTGAAAATGTTAGCTCAAAATAAACCAGATCTAAAACCCTAAATGCAAAATCCAAAACTGAATCAATAAACCCAAAATTTGAAACTGGTGAACACAGACGCGACTTCGTGACACAAATGCGGTTCTATGGGACACAAACGCGGCTACAGAACACAGACACGGCTTCTAGACACAGATGCGGCTAAAAAACACCACAAACGTGACTTAATAACACAAACACGCTTTTTCGGAACCTGCAAAATAAAATACTGCTAATAACATAGACGCAATTCTAGATGTCGTAGACGCGCCAGAAAATCAGAAATGTGATCCGAAAGTGCGCAGACGCAAAAATATCCAAATGCTGTCGAAAATGTCAGATCTGCAACTTCAAAACACAAAATCTACAACAAGAATGTTAAATGCAAAAGGGACAGGAGTCCCACCGGACGTGCCAAAATGTATATGGTGAAAATGGATAACAATAATAACGATATTGAAAGGCTAAATGAATTCAACCACAAAACCCTAGCCTAACAACAACAAAGATCCACCATAACATATGAAGATTACCTAAGACAATGCAAATCAAATGAAATCACAAAGATTATACCATCACATGTCCAAGAGGGTTTGGATCTCCATTGATCTTGCTAGATATATTTGCTCTCAGATTTTATGTGCACAAGAGCTCAACAAAGAACAGAATGTGGTTGCAAGTAAGATCGTAGTGTAGTCAAGTCATTAAGATCATTCATTAGGGTTTGATAATGAGGGAAGCATCTCCTTATATAGAAGACACAATATGAAATGGAGGGATAAGATCGAGAGGTGTAAAAGGAGGTTGGCTATGATTAGAGGGTAGGTAAAAGAAATAATAAAATAATGAAAGGGGTAGGTAGTGTATGAATTAAGAGATGAATGACATGTGTCATGGGTAGAATAGGTTAATTAATTAATTAAATAAATAAAGATTCATTTTAATTAATAGAAGAAGTGGGATAATTAAATAAATAAAATATTTATTTAATTTAGGAAAAGGATAATTTAAATAAATAAATGTATTTATTTAAATGAGAAATAAGGCTAGAAGAGGATAAATGAATTAATTAAATAAATAAGGATTTATTTAATTAATAGAAGAATTAAGCTTAGATAATTAAATAAATAAAATATTTATTTAATTAGACTAGACAATTTTAGGTGTCTACAATAAGAATTAAGGAAAATATTAGGCAGACCTATTATGCGAAATATAGGTTAAGGGGTATATGTAAAGAACAGAGCAGGAACCGGTACTGAATCTGGCATTGAAGATTCTATTGTAAAGTAGTACAAGATATTGGATTTGTATAATCCTCATTGTAAGTCAGTGAGACTTCCCATTGAGCGGTGAGCTCTAGGCAGTTGGCCTTCCTGCATGTGCAGGCCCCTATTGTAAGTAATATTCTCTTATTGACCATTGAGTGAATATTGTGGGTCACAAATCCGATTGAGGTTTTTCCCACACCGGGTTTCCTCGTTAAAATCTTGTGCTATGGTGTGCTTTTCATGTGGATGTTCTTGATTTTGTTTATTGCATTATTTCTTGCATACTGGTACATTGTTATATTATGTTTTGCATGTTTTAAGTTAAGAAATTCTATACACCGGTCAGATACTGATTCACTCCCCCCTCTCAGTATTTGTGTGATTCCTAACACATTGTGGAGAAGTACTCCACTAACATCTGTTTCATGGTGAAGACTGATGAAACCCTTATGGAGGCAATTGAACCAAGGACCATCTGGGTCACAAAGCTTGGATATGAGGTGGATGACAACATCATGGACCTCTATGCAAAAATGTTGCTAGATGCCCCATTGGATGACAAGACAGAGCATTTTGGCACGACAGAAGAGAAGGCCTTTGAAGTCGAAATTGGCTTCAATAGGAAGAGAAGGCAGAAGAAAATAGAAAAGATGTCTACTTTTGTACAAAATATCATACATGAAATTGATATTGAAATGGTTTCTGGATCTAAACCGGTAGTGGATAGTACTCTAGAAGTGAAGAATCCTGAAGCTTACATTTCCACCATCACTTCTGATTCTGATCCTGAGGAAAATGAACCTCTGGCTTTCAGGAGGGTACAGAGGAAGAAGGAAGATCAACCACCAGTAGAGTAGAAGAAGATGGAGCCAAGGAGGAGACTTGTCAGAAAGGTAACAAAACCTACTACACCCCCACCTTTGGCAAGGAAGCCTACACAAAAGAGGAAACCAGTTACATCTACTCCGACAACCCCAATCAAAAGAAGAAGAGTGATGATACTGAGTCCGGTAAGACCAAAATGACTTGTGCTGAGTTAATTGATGAAATTATAAAAGATGGAATTTTGAAAAATATATCTATGTATTATGAGAGTTTAGAAGAAAATGAGCGAAATGAGATAAAAGAGGCAATTTTTTTACATATAGACATTTACAAGAAAGCCTTAGTAGAAATTTTGAAGGAAATACCTATATCATTGTACAATAAACTAGATGCTAGAAGACTTGAAGCAGTCAAGAGGGATAGGGAGATCAAAGTGGTAGAACTTTTGTCTTTATGTGGTGCTATTAGCAATGATGAAATGAAGAAATGTATTGATGTTGCTAATAGGACAATTTTCATTAGCAAACCCCGATAGATAAGCCTAATGATGGGCAGAGTTAATGAGGTGATTAATGAGACCAATGAGGGTTGGGCAAAATTCTTCTAGAAGAATCTAGACTTTCTTACATCTAAGGAAGAGTTTGTTAAGGCAACAACTTCCACCATTCCTAATAAATCAAAAGGGAAAGGTATTTTGGGTAGTTCAACTCCAATTTTGACTAAACCGACAGTAACTATAGATATACAAACTCAACCGGCTAAGGAGAGTGTACAGTCCATACTAGAAGAAACCATTTTTGAAGAAGGCAATGTATAGGTTACAGGAAATATTGTGGATAATACTCCACCGATAGTAACTAACACTGCACCAAGTGGTGAAGCCACCAGTGCTAAAGAAGATAAGGTAGAGGGAATTGAGTCTACATCGGAAGTCAATATTGGTTCCCCAGTAAAGGTTTTGGAAATTAACACTTATCAAGTTGAGAATAAATCAGTCATTGAGATGAGTCCAGCTGAGTTAATGACGATGGCTACTCAAAAACTATTAAAGAAGGGAATTGCAGATAAGGGAATAATTTATCAATCAATTACAATGTTACAAAAATTAATCCCTAATTGTAAGATTGAAGATGGAGCAAGCCCTTCCGACAAGCTCAAAATACTAATAGAGCACATTTCTAACAATTTTCAATCATTGCGGCAGATAGCAGACTGGCAAGATTTAGAAAGATTCTCTACAACTAAAAGAGCAGCTTTTGATCAAGTCATTGAAAGAGAGAAAAATAAAATTGAAGCTAAACTCATTCTTATTGAGGTTTGTCTAAAACAATGTACAAATATCTACAGGGTTTGTTGTAACATAGAAATTATTACAACAAATATAGATAGCAAATTGAAGGAGTTGTATGATAAAATAGCTAACATTGCAATTTTTTTGATGGATTAACATCACTGACAACATCCATTGATGGAAAAATTTTGTCCTTGGAGAATCAAATGTTTGCTTTGGAGAAGGAGAAAGAAAAGATTACTCAAAGAGCAAGGATTCTTAGAGGACTTGTGAGTCCCAGATTAGATTCATTGGGTGCACATAAGAGAGAGTGTATGGACATGATTACTAAACCCACATCGACAGAAGTCAAAGAGAAGGAAACATTGACACACTTACTAAGTGGACTGGTATCCATTTATGAAACTTTCAAAACTGGCTGGGATACATATCTTTAGTTGGTGAATAAGGCTTACCCAGAAATTTTGAAGTTAGTCATGCTCCAGTAAAATAAACAATATTTATTCATTCTTTTGTTCTGAATTCTTTCAATTTTTTCACCGGTCTTTGGCATTGATTCCAAAGGGGGAGTGTATATATGTGAAAAATATCAGAAAATTATCAGACAGGAACACACGGGAAGGATATCAGAATATTAGGAGTGTATTGCTCAGGGGGAGCATACCGGCAGGGAATCCATTTTTCACATGAGTGTTGCCATCAATACCAAAGGGGGAGATTGCTGAAAATTGACACTCATTGGATTCATTTTGTTGTTATTGATGGCAACAAGATTTGATGGGAGTCATTTACCGGCATTAGGAGGTATTTACTGGCAGACACCATCTTTGGAGCATTCAGGGCTATACCGGTACCAGCACCAACATCCAACACTTCAGGGAAGATGACATCAAGGAAGATTTATTTAGAAAATCATTTTGTAACTATTGTATAAGACCGACATTGTATATCTTTGTAATGTATTGTAAGCTGACATAAGGCATATTGTTTGTATGGGTATATAGGTCAGTGTATTAGATCATGATGATATATGTGTGTGAACAAGAAGCAATTGCGATGCGAGGATAGAACTTGTGAGGATTGTGGAATGCGAAGATCATTTGTATGCGAATGTTGTATCATAAAATGATCTGTAAATATTTGTAAGACATTCTTGGAGGGAAGGTGATACCGGTAGTAGTGTTCAGGGTTTATGAACCGGTACAAAGCAGAGCTATAATCGAAACTCTTTTTGGCATAGCAGATGCATTTTGTGAGTTCACTTTTATTGTTTTACTTTAGTAGAAACTTGTAGTCAGTGAGACTCTTTAGTTATGAGCAGTGTGCCTTCCTACATGTGCAGGCCCCCATTATATGTAATATCTTTCATATGGACAGTGAATTGATATTGTGGGTCACAAATCCCACCGTGGTTTTTCCTCTTTGAGGTTTTCCATGTATAAATTATGTGTGTTATGATGTTCATTCATGTGGATGGTTCATTTGCTTCAAGTTATATGTTTATTTGTTTACCGGTTTATGTGTTTGATATAAAGGCATAAAATATTATCTTACTGATAGAACATTGATTCACCCCCCCCCTTAGTGTTCTTGGATCCCAATAAACCTGCTTTGGTTTTCATTAGTGACTGACTAGTATAAGTGACGTTTAGTTCTCTGTACAATTGTGTTGAATAATTTGCTCTACATATCTTCTATGTTGCATATCTATCATTGCAGTTTGGATATGTTGGTAAGCTATGTTTGGAAATGTTATATTTTGGATTTGGTGCTCCAGATTGTTATGATGAAGAAGTTGTGTTTACCAATATGTTTTACAATGTTTGACAGTGTTTCCATATGAAATGCATGCTCCGTATTTCTCCGCATTATGGTTTTTGGTGTTGTAGTTTTGGTGTTAAGTTGATAATGTCCTTAGCTTCATTCTATTTGGTTGACATGTGTTCTTGGGCCTCAGAAGCATGATTTTTCAATTTCAATGGTGTTTTACTCTTGCTTTGGCTGACCTCGAGTCTTTACACTTCATATTGTTGCTCCAATGATTATGGATCATTGTATAACGTGTATGATGTTTATTTTGGTCTTGATTAAGATGTGTTGTGGTCCACTTTACATTATTCTCCACCATGAGAATGTTTAGTGATGACCTAATTTGAATTATGTTTGGCTAAGTTGGTTAGACAAACTTGGGAGACTTTGTATGTGAGGATGATATATATAGTGATGCTTGGGTATTATGGATGTGTGTGCACAATGAAAGAAAGTGAAATGCAATAAAGGTGTATGAAAGAGGAACCATCTTCCTGGCCATTTGATGGTTTATGTTGAGTTGGTGAAAAGTGTTGAGTAGTGTTATCTTTCATGTGTTAGTTACTGGAAGTAGTGAGCTGAAGGTATCTACAGATCTTGTGATTGCAGAAGTGCATCTGTGGTGGATTCTTTCTCTTTTATTCTTCTTCATTGTGGTAGTGAGACTCTCTTTCTTTCTCTCAAATAGTGAGCCTTTGGAAATGAGCCTTTCTTTGTAAAAATCACCTTAACTGGTGTCAAATCCAATATTGTAAACACCTCATTCCAGGATTCAAATTCGAGTAGGAATTCTGGATCGGCATCAGGACAACATGCAGTAGATGATTCAGAGATTCCTGTAGAAGGAGAAGGTTCAGATGGTAAGGACCCCAATGATCCTGTGAATTTGGGGGACCCAGGGGGAGGAACAATGCCATGTGAAGAGTAGTTAGCAATAGAGAGTGGGAAAGGGCAGGTTCAAACTTAAAAAATAGAAGATGGCAACTCGGAAGGAGCCCAAGGACAACAAACAACTTGTGTTTCAGAGAACACGATGGAAGGTAAAGATCATCCGAAAAAGGTTCTTTTGTCAACGGACCCTAAAGGGGGACCCAATGGACAATCACGTAAGTGGTCCTTGTTGTTTGGGGTCAAGCCCAAAGGTAAGTCCTCATCGCCTCCTATTAAAAACACCTTGAATGTGTCTCAGGGCAAGTTTGCTATCATTGTTCCTGACCAAATCATTGATCAAAACATCGCTAGAATGGAAAACACTTTGATTGGTTATTTCTTTAGATCTAGACCTAACATAGAAATAGTTAATGGATTAGTCAAAAGAAAGTGGAACCTGAAAGGTCAGGTTGATGTGGTAGCAATGAACAAAGGTTGTCTATCTGTCTCCTTTTCTTGTGATGAGGATAGAAGAAACATTCTATGTAGTGGGTCTTGGGCAATAGGCAAATACACCATGTACATCCAGAAGTGGTACCCTAATGTAGCGAAAGGAAAGATTTTTTTGGCCCAAGTCCCAGTGTGGGTCAAACTCCCTGGGCTCCCAATGGAATTCTGGGAGGAAGACGTTTTTGGAGGAATTGCCAATACCTTTGGGGAGCTTATCGCCATTGATCAGATCACGACTTCTAGAAGAAGGCTAATCTATGCAAGGATCTGTGTTGGAGTTGGACCTAATACGAACTTGCTAGAGGAAATAGAGATAGAATCAAAACTGGGGAAGTGGAAGTAGAATATTGTTTATGAAACAATCCCCTTCACCTGTTTTCATTGTAAAAAAGTCAAACACTGGGCTAAAAAATGTCCATCTAAAGAGGATAAACCCCATATCCAAACTAAGGTTTGGAAAAAAGTGGACAAGCCACTAAAAGCTCGGGATTCCAATGATCCTAATCAAGAGAAGCAGTCCCAGATAGTAAGGGTGGAGGAAGAAATCACCAGTGAAGTGGGTAATGAACCAAAGATTCAGATGTTGAAACAAGGTGTTAAGGACTCAGTACACAAAGAAAAAGACAACACTCAGTAAGAGGATTAGAAAGAAGACAAGACAGAGGTAGAGAAAGAAGATAAACAACCCACAGATAATAAAGAGGAAGGAGATAACTTCAACCTTGTCTCAAAATATCAAGATCAAGATAAAGAAATAGACTGGTTCCAAGAGGCCCAACCTGATACCATTTTGGGCCAAGGGCTATCGGAAATCTCATTAACCACCCCAGCAAAGGGAAAGCTGGCCTATTCAGAGGAACAAGATCCAAAATGGGGAGATGAAGAGGACATAAAAAAGGCACTGGGGAAGAATGAATTAAAGTAGGGGGACAAAGAAGTAGTAGAGGATAAAAGAAAGAACAAGCAAAAGAAAAAGAATAACAATAACCCAGTAAATAGTATGCTGACTAGAAACACTAGAAGCAGGCTTGGTGATGTGGGAGCACAACACACTTCTCCAGGAAGACACTCAAATGCCAAAAAAAGAACATTGGAAATAAGCAAGAATTTAGCAGATGGTACCCAAAGAACCATCTTTAAGGCAGGTAATTCTAAAAATCCATGAAAATCATCTCCTAGAATATTAGGGGACTTAATAGTCCTCACAAACATAATTTAGTTAGAAACATGATTAGAGACAAAAACCCTGACATTTTTTTGATTCAAGAAACTAAGATGGTGAAAGATAAAGTTGAAAGTTTGAATATTTTAAAAAACGGAGGAGTCAACGGAGGTAGTTCAGAAGGTGCCTCGGGAGGAATTGTTACATTCTGGAACAAAAACAATATAGAAGGAGAGGTATTAATTTAGGACATCAATTTAGCCTGTATTAGATTTAAGCACATTAAGAATTGCACTACGTGGGTCCTAACAAATGTTTATGCTCCTAACACTAAGATTGGATGAAGCGAGATGTGGAAATATCTTACTAGGTTGAGAAGAAGGTTTGCTGAGGACAGCTGGATAATTATGGGAGATTTCAACACTCCCTTGAAGGAAAATGAGAAAAAGGGAGGGAGTCATGCTAATAAGGATAGCAGATTGGACCTAATGGACTTTATAAACAATAATGCCATTCATGATCTGGAGTTGCAAGGAGTCAAATACACCTGGGCTAATCGAAGAAGTGGTGAGAATTTGATTCAGGTAAGACTGGATAGAGCTCTTCTTTCCTTAGATTGGTTTAATCTTCATGAATGTTCTTTATCTTCTCAAATAAAGGCAGGATCAGATCATTACCCTATAACCTTAACGGCTAAAGTAAAAAATAGAAGGAGAAATTTCCCTTATAGATTTGAAAATATGTGGACTAGACACCCAAATCTGGAAAGTAAGATTAAGGACTGGTGGCAGGTTAGTATTGAAGGCAATGCCATGTATAAAGTGGTCAAAAAGCTGAAGAATGTTAAAGATAATGTCAAGAAGTGGAATAAGGATTGCTTTGGGAACATCTTTAACTCAAAAGCGATGACCCTCTTAGAACTCAAGGAAATCCAGGATGAGATACAACACAATGGTTATACCGATATATCTAGAAACACTGAAGATGCTATTCTAATAAGATATCATGAAATAATAGCTAAAGAGGAAACCTACTGGAAATAAAGATTGAGAAATGTCTGGTTGAAGGAGGGGGATAGGAACACTAAATACTTCCATATGTCCACCCTTAGACATAAGGCCATAAATAGAATTGTACAGATTAAAGTGAATGGCATATGTGTTGAAGATGATGATTCCATGAGCAAGGCTGCAATGGATTTTTTCTCTAATCTACTTGCTAAGGATCAGAATTTGAATAAACAGGCCCAAAGGGAACTTCTGGACAATATACCTACCATTTTGGGGGAAGATCACAATGACTGTTTAACTGCCATTCCCTCCCATGATGAAATTCTAATAGCTGTTAAGTCCTTTGAGGGCAGCAAAGCCCCAGGTCTGGACGGCTTTCCCATGTTATTCTTCCAAATGTATTGGCATATTATTGGAGATGATGTTACCAGAGCTGTGAAAGAGTTTTTTGGTGCTAAAAAACTTTTGAAAGAGGTTAATGGTACTTTTATAGCTCTTATACCCAAAAAGATGGGGGCAGATTCAATGGATCTTTTTAGACCTATAAGCTTATGCAACTCTCTCTACAAGATTATCTCTAAGGTCCTTACCTCTAGAATTCTCAAATTGCTTCCTTCCATTATATCGCCTCAGCAAAGTGGTTTTGTCCCGGGAAGGCAAATTCTGGACTCTATCATCTTTGTTCATGAAAACATCCATTCTCTAGCCTTTTCTAAAAAAGAAGGTTTTTTTTTTCTGAAACTTGACCTTTCTAAAGCCTATGATAGAGTGGATTGGGATTTTATGATGGATGTTCTTTCTGCTTTTGGTTTTAATCCTAGGAGTGTTGGCCTTATCAGGCAACTTGTTTCTTTGGCTACTTTCTCTGTGTTAATGAATGGCTCCCCCTCTCCTTTCTTTAAAGCCTCAAGAGGTCTCAGGCAGGGGGATCCCCTATCTCCAGTGATCTTTATCATCATGGTGGAATGTTTGGGGAGATGTATTGGAAAACTGGTTGAGAAAAGGGAGTTTTGTGTTTTGAATTCTTCTTCGGCAGATCGAATATGCTCTCATCAGCAGTTTGTTGATGATTCTATAATAATGTGATAAGCCACTGTGAAGGACGCTAGAAAACTAAAAAAGGATTTGGATATCTATGGAGAGGCTATTGGTCAGCTTATAAACTGGTCTAAGAGCTTTGTTTATTTTATCAATACCCCAGAGAGAAGGAGGATTAAAATTAGTAACATTCTGGGTACCCAAATTGGTAGCTTGCCTGCCTCCTATTTGGGGCTCCCTTTAGGTCAAGATCCTCTGGATACCTTTTGGGGAGCCTTGGTGGATAAATTCCATAAAAAGCTATTTGGATGGAAGGGAGCTCTACTTAGTCAAGCAGGTAAGGTTCAAATGCTAAAAACCACTCTTCAAAGTATCCCTCTCTATGCCATCAGTCTATTTAGGATTCCTACTAAGTATGCTAAGGCCATTGAAAAAATATAGAGATCCTTTTTATGGACAGGGGTTGAGGAGAAGAAGAGAATGAACTTAATTTCTTGGGAGAAGGTCTATAAGCCTATGAATAAAGGCGGTCTGGGCCTGAGAAGAATAAGAGACATAAATGAATACCTTATGGCCAAGCAGATTTGGAGAGGATATAGAAATCAAGGAGAGTGGAAAAAAATATGGGACAACAAATATAAAAGCCAATGTCCAAATCTTCAAAGTTTCCTCAAAGAAAAGATTATCCCAATTGGATCTAATATTTGGAAAAATATCTCTAGGACTAGAGACTTAATTATCAAAGGTACAAAATGGAAGTTGGGGAAAGGGAATCTTATTTAGTTCTGGGAGGACCCTTGGCTTATGAAGATCCCTTTAAATGAAAACCCTGAGTGGAACATAAATTAGAATCAATGCCAGGAAAGATTTGGAACCAAGGTGGAGGATTATTGGAAAGATGGATAGTGGAAAGACTTATCTCAAGTAGATAAGTCTTTGGGTAGTTTGAACAAAGTCATGAACTCAATGGTGAGGATTGAAGAAGAAGACTAGATAATTTGGAAACTCACAGCTAGTGGTATTTTACTATGGCATCTCTTTATCATCAACAGTACAATAACATGGAAAGTCCTTGCTGGGCTAAAGCATGGGTGAAAGGCCTTACCCCCAAGATAAACATTTTCTTTTGGATAGCCCTCCAAGACAAAATTCTTACTATAGAGAATATAAGAAAAGGAGGTATCAGTATACCAAGTTTCTGTACACTCTGTAAGAAGAATGAGGAGAAAATAAATCATATGCTCTTTCATTTCCCCTTCTCAACTAAAGTTTGGGGAAGTTGTCTGGATCAACTCAATATCAGTTGGAGCTTCCCCAACTCGATTTAGGAGATTTTCAAGTCATGGCATCATCCTTCAAAAAATAGAACCACTACCTTACTATGGAGAATTGCTTTACCACACATGTGCTGGGGTATATGGAAAGAGAGAAATGATAGGATTTTCAGAGAAAAGAATACCAAGGCTAACATTGTGTTTGAAAAAATAAGAAGAAGCATAGTGGAAAATATGAATATTATAGGCGGTATTGATAATCCTAATAGTAAGGATGATCAATTTGTCTATAAAAAATGGAGATTAAAAGCTCAAGAGAGTATCCAGAGTAACCCTAGAGAGGGAGTGATATGGACCAGCCCACCTAGGGGATGGATGAAAATCAATTTTGATGGGGCCTCTAAGGGAAACCCGAGGGTTGCAGGATGTGGAGTGGTCCTAAGGGATGAATAGGGAATATGTAAAATCATAAAATGTATTCCTATAGGAAAACTGACCAACCATGTTGCCTAAGCCATGGCGGCTTATCATGGGATTATCCTTGCCAAAGAAGCCAAATGCACTAAGTTTTGGTGTGAAGGAGACTCCTTAAACATTATCAATTGTTTAAATATGAAATTCCCGTCATCATGGTCGATTAGTAATGCTATTAAAGCAACAAGGAAAATCAGCGAAGAGTTTGAAATGTGTGTTTTTACACATGTTTATAGGGAGGCCAACTCTTGTGCTGATTGGGCAGCCAACCTGGCTTGCCAATCGGGAGACATCATCACTAGTTATGGTGAAATGGAGATTGCAAGTGAAATGAAATGCTTGCTCAATAAAGACCGAAGCTATACAAGGCAACATGGTACTTTTAATCATTATTTCTAATGACCTTTCTGTCTTTTTCGATGCAGGCCTTACTTGAAGATAATGAGCTATTAAATAGGCATCATATCATCATTATTTGGCACGGATTATGGGTGCTCTTACAAAATAACCACAAAAACCAGAGGAAAAGTTATCAAAATGAGAGAAGGCATTGCAAGGAAGGTGCTAGAAAAATGGGAGGAAACAAGAAGGATTTGAACCTGCATCCTGCACTGAATGGAGAAAGAACAAAGAAGTCTGGAGTATCCTTCAGCAGGGGGGTCTTAATATTTTCATGGAACGACTGAATGGGAAGGACCCCACAATTACCAACTACTTCATCAAGAACTGGAAAAATGGAAAAGTTCTGATTGGATCACATATGATGAATATAGACGAAGAGGTTGTCGCTGAGGCCACAGGGATGACTACCGAGGGTATGAAATTTTATAGGGACAGAGCGATATCAGATAAAGCTGCAGACAAGTTTCCTATTATGGATGGTGAGAGAAGAAAGATGAATCAAAATTGACAACTCCTACCACTCCCTTGCAGGCCATGGAGGTTTGTCTTATTTGCTTCTATTGAATATATTACCTTAGTTGGTAGGTTTACTAGGGCTTATGGGCATCACTTCATCCTTCTTAACCATTTTCGTCATGGAGAAAGGGTTAGCCTTCCCTATTACCTGGCCTGTTCAATGGATCATACTATAAAGGAGATTCAGAAGGACCCTAAAGGTGATCTTGCCCTCCACCAAGGGCTTATGGTCCTAGTTTATAAAAAGCTAAAGGGGAAGTGCATTGAAAAGCCTATTAAAGGCAAAAATGCCAGAGATGAGACTACGGAAAGTAAGGATAGTGGTTTCAACTTTGATTCTGAGACTGAGGGAGAGTCGGAAGAAACTAGCAAAAAAGGGAGGATTAGGGCCAAGAAGAGGAGGATTATTGTGGAACATGAAATGTTGGACTCTGAAACTGATTCCCTTGAGGAAAAACCTGTTAAAAAGAGGAAAGGGAAAGCCTCTAGAAAGAAGGCTCACAAAAAAAAAACACTAAAAAGGGTAGCAATTCTGATCTCAATTATGTTCTGGTTGAGTCTGAGGAGGAGGATGATGATAATAAGAGGATTGATAGTCAGGACAAAGAAGGGGAGGGTAATCTGGTGAAGGATAATTTGGAAACCATGGAGACCGTGAATACCACTAGTCTGCATAACGAGGAAAAAGGGGGTCACGTTGATAGTGGTGAGAAAGATACCATTAAGGCCTTATGTGAGACCATTACTACTTTGGTGAAGGATATTAATAGTTTGAAAACTGATACACAAGCCATGGCAAGAATTACAGTTGGTGACAAGCCCTTGGCGGAGCATGTTAAAGAGTTAGTAGCCGTTCTGCATAATGCGCAAGCTATTGAATGTATGGTTGGAAAAATATTAGCCACAGAGAAAAAGGTCAATGGGATGGGAGATAGAAAGGAAATGGACAACAAACTAAAAGATTTTGGCAGTAGAATTGACAAGCTGGAGCACAATGTCAAGCAGCTTGCTGACCAAAATTCCCAAATCCTTAAATCTTTGATGGACAACATGAACATCTTTATCAACAGGTATGAGAATAATGCAGAGAAGGATGGTGATAAAGAGCAGGTGAACAAGAAGGGTCATGCAAGGAGGACCAGAGCCAACACAAAGAATAAGGTTAACATCGAAGGTCGTGAGCTGGAGGATATGAAGACCTCAGCGAACAACATGAAACAAATGGTTGTTCACGTTGAGGAGATCCTGAATAGTATTTAGTTCTAGTTGTTGTCCTTGGTTCTATCTCTTTGTTGTCTTTTGTTGTCCTTTTGTTGTCTGTTTCAAGTTTTATGTAATGATGTTTTAAGTTGTGCCCTTCTGGTGGATTCATTTTGACTTTTTGAAGTGATCAGGCACTTTTTAAACTTTTCTATTTTCCCGGCTTGTAAAAGGTTTGGGTACCTTTCAAATACCTGTTTTTACTTAATCAAAACAAGTGTTCATATATTGAGAATAGCTTCTGTTACTACTTATCAAATTGCCATTAGTTTTTTATATTCAAAGTCATACTATATATTCTAGTCAGTTAGTACTACCGAATCATGTAGTTGGTATGCACAGTCTAGTCGGTTACAGCAGAAAGCAGTCACAAAATGCAGTATACACCGAGCTGTCTACCGAGTATCTTTTTGAGACTACCGAGTAGTAAAGATGACACACCGAGTTGATATTCACCGAGTGAAACGTGTTACCAGATACATTGAACCTAGACATGCATATGAAAATGTGTTACAAGATCGAGGCACATCTAATCGTTATTACATTAGAAATTGCACTAGAAGATTGTGTATGATTACAAGGACAATCTAACCAATGAAATATTTTGTTTAGTTATTCATTCGAGGAATCTTGTTTGTAAGATCAAAGCAATGAATTGGATCACCATTTTAAGAGATCTATTTATACAGCATAAGTGAAGTGTATGTATGCATGAAGGAAGACTGTTACAGAGACACAGAGGTCACCGAGAAGGTTTTTAGAGAATAGTCGAAGAACAGAGTAAATAGAAGGGTTTACCGAGTTACTATATGGGTTACCGAGGTATGTTATAAGCAAGGTAATCTTATTCTAAGCACATAGAATCTGCTATAACATTTCAAATGTAAAGTTGCAGATATTTGTAATGATTTTATTGTAATATTGTGAAGTTGTAAGAGAAACCTTTAACAGGGTAAAAGACTCTAATCAAGTCTATAAATTGTAAAGCCTCTAACCAAGTCCAACATTCAGAATAAATGTTGTAAAATCCTTTAGCAAGGTAGATCTAACAGATCTTGTTACTCCTAACAGGGTAAGCTATCAGAAATAACTAAATGTAGCTCTAACCGAGCATTCTTTATTATTGCACTAGTGAAGTTGTGGGTGCCATCACCACCACAGTTTTTCTCTCTAACCAAGAGTTTCTGCGTAACCAAAATATATGTGTTATGGAGTGAATCATGTATGATTGTTATCTATTTGTTTTAACTTTATTTTATGTTACTGCACTATTATGTTTTTGCATAACAATAAAGTTATCATTGAAGAAAAGTTTTGGAGTACTGATTCACCCCTCCCCTCTTAGTACATTAGCTTTCCATATTGGGCCTAACAGCTTCTTTGTGGTTTTTCCCCTAACAAGGTTTTCCACATAAAATTTAGTGTCTCATTGTGTATTGTGTGCTCTAGTTTTTCATGTTCATATCTTTATGTAGATTGTGTGTTAAAGTTAAGTTGTTGAGGATCTGATTTAAGAAATAGATTTAAGATTTTATACAATTGATTCACCCTCCCCTCTTAGTTGTCTTGTGTGTTAGTATATTCAACAATCGGTATTAGATCTTTGGTTCCTTGGAGAAGAAATTAATCACTTAAGGAGATCTTGATGGTGCACAAATAATTGACAATCCCTATGTTTGATGGATCTAACTATGATTTATTGAAAATGAAGATGAAAGATTACTTGATTTCTCTTGGATATGAAGCATATAAGTTTGTTACAAAGAAGTACATTAAATAGCAGATTGGGGTAAACACTCCAGATAAGATCAAGGATTTTGAAGACAATGAAAAGGCAAGGTATGCTATCTTTAGTGCTCTTTCTAAGACTGAATTAACAAAGCTTGTATCTTTGGGATTTTCTTATGAGGTTTGGGATAAATTAGAAAAGACTTATGAAGGAGATGATGTTGTTAAACAAGCTAAGTTGCATAATGCTAAAACTAAATATGAAATTATGTGGATGGAAGAAGACAATATAATCAACTACATGTAGAAGATATATGATGTTGTAAATGAGATCAGAGGTCTTAGAGGTAACTTATCGGTAGATGGAGTTGTGAAAATGGTACTTAGATTTATTACTAAACCTTGTAGCTCTAAAGTTTTAGTGATAGAAGAATCACATAATCATAATAAGTACACTAGAGAATACTTTTATGGTTCCTTACTTGCTTTTAAGATGAGAGAATTTGGTACTACTAGTGCGAGAACAAAGACAACATTCAAGGCTACTAGATCAGTGAAAGATGAGGAATCTAATGAAGAGAAATTTGATGAGATTGAGGCAAACTTTGTGAGAAGGATGAAGAAAGGAATAAAAAAGTACAAAGTTAAATTGCCCTTTAAATGTTTCAGATGTGGAAAGATAGGTCATTATGCTTCTAGATGTCCTAATAAAATTGGAAATCAAAAGAATAAGGAATTCAAAGAAAAATTCAATAAGAAGGCTTATTATGTTAAAGAAGATGCAAATATTTTTAATGATGAATCTAGTTATGAAGAATACATTGAATGTTTGTTCTTGGTGATAGTTCTGATACTTAATATAAGTACAGATCTAATAGCCAACAAGATGAGAGGGGGGGGGGGGGGTGAATCATACAAACTTAATCATCCATAAAAACATCAAATTCAACCTCGGTAACATATATTTCAGTAATAAAACCAAAACTGTTAAACATGCAAACTCAAAAGCATATAAACATCATAAACCTCATAACACTAGATTTAACGTGGAAACCCAAATAGGGAAAAACCACTGTGGGATTTCAGACCCACTAAGAAATATACTCTTCTAGAGTATTCTCAGTTAAAAGCAAATCTTGTTAAAGATTACAAACACATTGCTAGATGTGACCCGGTTAAGGGATTTCCCTCAGATCTGTTAGGATCTTCACCTTGTTAGAAGTGACCTTGTTAAAGGATTTCAAACACTCAATCAGAATGTCACCTTGCTAGAGGGTTTTACAAATAAGACTGTTAAGTCCACTCGGTTAAGAGATTTTCTGTCACTTTCACAAAATAACAGTAATAAAAATCTATCTGCAACTTCACATCTAAAATGCTAAAGCAAATTCCTATTTGTTCAATACAATCTAGACATAGAACTAATCTTGTCTATCTACTGGGCTTCTATACTTTGTTATTCAAACAGGTCTTCAAGCTTTTGTGCTTGATAATCACTATGTAGCATCCCTGTGCATACACTTGCTCACATACATTGTTTATCAACAATTTCCTATTTATAAAAAATTAGGTAATCGCTTAATCTCCTTGATCACATTTCCCATGATCAATCATAGCCATCAGATCTTTGATCTTGTCCTGGTTCAATGCATCTTTCGATCTGAAAATGTTTTACCCCACCTAGGCACCTGCATACATTTCTTGGAACTTGTGCCAGGGTATTGCGGTTCAATCTGAGTTGTAGATCTTCATGCCGACTTTCCATTGCCTTAGATTCGTTAACAAACTTCATGCACAACTCACCAATCATTTAATCAGTTCCAGCTCATCAGCTTCCTTCATTAAATATCGCATGTAACCATTTAATGCATTTTGTTATAGCTCGGTTACAACTCGGTAACAACTCGGTGAATACTAAACTTCACTCGGTAGACATTCTGCCTTTATTAACCGATAGTGATAACCTTAGGGTTTACCAACTAGGTTCTTTGCTTGATAACATAGTATAGTATTAACCTTTACATTTTACAACATATGTATGATGTTAAAACAATATAAAATATCATGATCTCATCATTGTCTAACTTGGTACTAGTTGCCCATTGAATACCTTATTCATCCCCTTATTCATCATATTCTTTCCTGTGTCTTTTACCTACATCTTTACAATCTTCAAATCATACTTCTCAAGATATGGCAACATCATACTGAATTAGAAAATCAATTTCTTGACATCAATGACAAAATAATAATATCAAGACAGTAAAACATCCTTAATCAGTTATATCCATAATCATTAACAACCTTCTCAATATCCTTATGGAATGCCAACAATCTTTCATTGTCTGTTATAATGCAATATTGCCAACAATCCCCCCCTTTAGCATTGATGGAAAAACCAATTGATTTGACCTTAAAAGATTCAGATTGTTGTGATTCTGAAATGTTGAAATGCTCTCTTGCTGTCATCAGAATTTCTCCCCCATACATTAGACTTCTCCTATTTCTTTAGTTTTCTTTCCAATTTGTAGTCTTCTCATTAGTCTTCTCCCTTGTATAGTAGTCTTCTCCCCCTTTGACAAAAATGCCAAAAAGTAAAGAACTTAAAGCATAATTTCTTCCTGTATGAAGTGATTTCTTGTTGTTGTGTATCAACTAAGTCTCGGTCAGAGCATTTGTCTTCAAAACCTATTCCCTATAATATTTCATGTAATAATTCATGTACACCTTTAGAAAACATCCTAAAGTGTATAAATCAGCATCAACTCCCAAAAGATATTCGATAGAGACATCAGATTGATGCTTTCACCGAACTCGATCAGTGAGTAGAAGATAGGGGTAGGACCCCTAACTTACTTTTGAGATTTTCAAAAGTGTCCCTTGGTAGTGGCTTGGTGAAGATATCTACTATTTGTTCCTTTGTGCTAACATACTCCAACACCACTTTCTTCTCTTGAGCTTCTTCTCTAAGATAATGATATTTGATAGAGATGTGCTTTGTCTTAGAGTGCATAACAGGATTCTTTGAAATGTTAATGGCACTAGTATTGTCATAGAATATAGTTACTGACTCGGTAACTTTCTCATTTATACCTTCAAACAGTTGTTTGATCCATGCAATGTTGGTACAATTCAATGCTGCAATAACGTATTCAGCTTCTGTTGTTGACTATGAAACACATCCTTGTTTCTTGCTAAGCCAACTCACTAGTCTTTCTCCTAAAAAGAAAGCTCCTCCACTTGTGCTTTTTCTGTCATCAATGTTGTCTGCCCAATCAGCATCAGTATAAACTTTTAAATCAAAATCATTTCCTTTCTGATATACTAAGCCATAATCCTCCGTCCCTTTCAAGTATCTAAAAATTCTTTTGATTGCAATCATGTGTGTTTCCTTAGGATCTGCAGAGAATCTTGCAACTATACCTACTGCATGTGCTATGTCTGGTTTGCTGTGAACAACATATTGTAGCTTTCCAATCATGGATCGGTAAAGTGTCTCATCAACAGATGCAGATTCATCATTCTTTGATAATTTACAGTTGGTAGTGTAAAGCGGAAAATCGCAATCGAACCCTAGTTGCTCTCCCCTCTTCCAACTCCAAGGAGAGAGAAGGGAGATTCACTAGGGTTGATGGTTTTCACTTAGGGGAGAGACTTTACATTCAAAAGAGGGGTTGAAACCCACAAGATCCAATCCCACGCAATGCAAGATTGGATGCTAAATGAGTTTCAAGGGTTATGACAGCAAGGCTACCCTCTTTTGTAAAGAATGTGCATAGAGGAATTAAGCTAGGAATGCATAGAAAGTGACAAAGATTCGCTTATAAATTGAGATAGGGATACAGTATGAAGCTGCGGACTTGGAATTAGTAGTGAAATGTCGATACGGCGCCGTCCTACAAATTTGAGCGAAATTTGTCAGGACAATGGCGCCCGGCGCCACGGTCCTCCGAAAAATCCGCGAAACGAAGGGGGATCTGTTCGTCTCTGCACAAGGATTCCAGATCTTCAATTTCAGCCGCGTACCTACAACCTACACACAGAAAAGCAAAGATGATTGGGGGGTTAGGGATTAGGGGTTTGCCTATAGGTCAAACCCCGTATTTGGAATTAACCAAGAAATGAGCAAGAGCTGTAAATGTAAATGACTGTAAAACAAGTACTAATACCTTGTTCTAAGGATGTTTGTATCCTTATGTGCGAAGGTTTAGATGTTGTTGTTTGTTGTATGTTTGTATGTTGTATGTAGCATGTAGTATGTGATCTCCTCTTCAATGGTTGAATCCTTGTCTTGAATGCAACACTTAGCCTTGAATGGAGACTTGAAATGATCAGTTGCTTGAAGGAATGCTTGAATGCTTGAAGGCTTGAATGCTTGAGTATAGTTTCCACGCTTTGTACACATGTGACCTTCTTACCCAAATGGGAGAGGACAATGTAGTTTATATACTTGTCATTTAGGGCTGATAGACTGATTTTCCCGACCTTAGGCCGACTAGGGAAAGTTAATTTCCAAATTGCAAACAAAAAGACCCGAAGTCCAAAAGAGACTGAGCCCAAAATAGGACCCAGGGACCAGGGCGCTGGGCGCCCTGGTCCTGAAGGACCAGGGCGCTGGGCGCTCTAGTCCCACCTCCCGGTACAGCAGGGTGCAAGGAGGTTCAGGCCAGGGTGCTTGAAAAATGCAGTTTTCAGTGTCGTGAGCAAGTTTCGGGGTCTCCATTCAGGTTGCGTGTTGCGTCGCCATTGTGAAGACCAAAATGCAGTCGAAATTGTAAGTGTCGCAATTTTAGGACGCTACATTTAGCCCCCACTTTAGTGGGAGTATAGGCGTATGCTCATACTTCCGGTAAAGTACAAGGAAACAACATTGAAAGACTTTCACCACGTCAAGGAGGCAAGATACACCAAGCCCCCAGTGGACTAAGGATCTTACGAATTCGATTGACAAAGTAAAAGGGAAGATCACGAGGGAGAACCATGACTGTTAGTAGTAAGGTTCCCTCACTATGAGTCATGCAAGAAAGATTTCAAAAATTTTCAAGGCAAAGCTAAATTTGTCAAGAAATTTTCAAGTATCTTGAAAAGATATGAATGGGATGTATGCCCCCCTACGTTAAAGCGATCGCACATGCCTCACCGGGGGTGATTGCTTTAAGGTAGTGATACATAT
Source organism: Cryptomeria japonica (assembly GCF_030272615.1). NCBI lineage: Eukaryota > Viridiplantae > Streptophyta > Pinopsida > Cupressales > Cupressaceae > Cryptomeria > Cryptomeria japonica. Next base: position 913,835,614 of record NC_081409.1, on the reverse strand, counting down.
AAGAAACGAGAAAGGAAAGGAGCATGTTATCGCAAGGATTTAGCCCCCAAGTGTGAGATAAGCCCAAGGATAATAGACACAAAACACAAAGCACAAGGTGACTTCGCTTTCCTTGGGGTCAGTATGCTGTATGATTATTCATGTATATCATATGTATGTATGCATAATTGTTCTTCATTCCCCAATCAAGGAAGGTCACCTAGAAGAAGGGAACACATGTGTCTTTTGAGTCAACATGAGAGAGATCAAGAGATCTCAATGCTTTGCATCGTCCTCAAGTAGACAACACTAAGGACAACAAATAGAAGAATGAGAATAACATATAGAAGGAGTAACACAAGAGAGGAGGAGAGAATCTACTATGCTAATGTATCTAGTCTAGCACGTCATCTACCCCCCGATCTTGCTGATCAATGTTTCGGGAAGGCAGGGAACATGCTAGAGGAGGAACATCCAACACAGCAGATGGAGCTATCACAAGATCCAAACAAGGGCTATGTTCATGTTCCGGGCCACATTGTTCTTGTCTAGGAGCTAGGATAAGTGCTTTAGAAAATTCATTAGATAAATGGTTATCAATATCAACAAGTTCATATTCACTATCAGAAGCAAGAGAAGTAGCATTTTCATCATGAATAACATTTTCATCTATATCATCATCAAGATTTATAAAAATAGGATCTTTAACTCGCACAGGATCAAGACCATCATGCATCTTATGTTTAGGAGATTTTGGCTCAATTTCCGGCTGAGGAGAAAATGGAATAATGCTTGTTGAAGGTGTTTTTGGAGATTGCAAATTTTGAGCTCTAAGACGACGTTTTCGCCGGCGTTCACGTGCAGAACGATTTCGTCTAGTCTTAGTAGGAAGTGAAGAAGATTGAGGAGGAGGAATGTTCTCATCCTTATCACTTGGGTGTTTAGGTTGTGGTCTCTTAGGCTGGATAATAGGAGAAGAAGAAGGTCTCTTCTCTCTATAAAAAGGAGGAGGAACTGCTCCATATAAAGGAGGAATTTTTGGTTTAGGAAGAAGACCAAGTCCATCATGACGAGGAGGGATGGGTCTACTTTTAGGAAGTTTATTAGATATAGACATAGTCACATCCATAGGGATGGGTTGGGAATCTTCTTGAGGAAAGACATTAGTTTTATCTTTCAAAGGAAGAACTTCCTTCTCAAGAATGATAGGAATGTCAAGTTTGGGTGTTCTAGGTTCACTTAGAGATAGGATCATATATGTTTTCCACTTTTGATAAGATTTGAAAAGATGATCACTTCGCGGAGGAAGAGATTGGAATTGTTTAGGCCAAAAGTAATCAATAGGAATGCTAGAATTTCTTTCAGCTGGTTTAAAGAGACTATGATTGACAGTAACAACTTCACCATTATGGGGAAATTTCAAAGACTTATGAATAGGAGAAGCAATAGCTTTCATGGAAGATAGCCAAGGATAGCCAAGCTTCACACGAAATTGTTCAGAAGATGGAATAATAGCAAAGTTCACATCAAGGGATTTGTTATGGACCTCAATAGGCAATGTAATAGAACCAATTGCAGGAGAAGAAAATGCATCAAATAGTTTCACAATCACATCTGTTTTGTCATAGATCACTTGATTCAATTGCAAAGTAAAAAGAAATTCTTCAGTAATGATATTAACCATGCACGAAGGATCAATAAGCACTCCACGGCAAGGTGTATTCTTGACTTTTGCAACTATGTATAAAGGACCATCAGGTGCCCTGATGGTTTCACTGGAATCAAATGTGATGGAAGGTTCTTTAGGGTTTTCTTGCTGCTCTACAAAGTTAATCACATTCGGAGCCATAGACACAAGACCATCAGATGAGAGAGAGGAATCATTAGCCTCAATCAAATTAGAGGTATGAGAAGGTAATGGATCAGTGAAAATCTGAAGATTTTGGTTAGGAGGAGCTACAGATGTAGTGCCTTTATCATTCACTCCAGAAACAGAGATAGTATTATTATCAATCAAATCTTGAATTTTACCCTTTAAAGAAAAACATTTTTCAGTATCATGCCCAGGCTGTCGATGAAATTGACAAAAAACTTTGTTATCAAAATAAGGTGAAGTAATCTTTGCAGGATCAATTTGCCTTATAGGAGGAAGAGTAAGCACATTTTGTTCCAATAACTTATTCATAATACTATGCAATGATTCATTCAAAGGAGTATACTTTCTTTCTTTCTTGAAAAATTTAGAAATAGGAGGCACACCTGATGCTGCATTCGCATTGTTGTTGATGATGTTTTCATTGAATTTGATGGAATCTCTGTTCGGTTTAAACTTCCCAAATGGTTGTTGACTGCTATCACCCTTATCACTCGGAGCCATAGGATGTGATTGTTCCATTTGACTCACAGTCAGTTGATAATTGTGAAGAGTTGCACACAACTGTTGGAAAGAAGTAAACTTAGAAAACAAAAGTTTGTCTCGAATATCTTTTTGTAAATTAGAAATAAAGATTCTTTGAATATCATTGTCAGGCACTGGAAAAGAAATTTGAGCATACAAATGCTTATATCTACCAATGAAATCAGTCACTTTTTCTTTAACACCTTGTTGACAATGCATTAAATCAATCAAAGTAACTTTAGGACTTATATTGTTTTGAAATTGTTGAATGAAAGCATTTGCAAGTTGTTCGAAAGAAGTAATAGAATAAGAAGGCAACGAGCAATACCATTGTAGGGCTTTGTCTCTTAATGTTCTAGTAAACAATTTTGCAAGCAACCTTTGGTCATAAGCAAAATCGGTACAAATTGTTTGAAAAGTCTTAACATGTGTTAGAGGATCACCCTTACCATTATAAAGCTCCAAATGCGGAATTTCAACATGTTTAGGGGGAATAGCTCGAACAATGTCAAGAGAAAGTGGGCTCGCAACGTCAAATGTGGGCACACTAAACTTAGATTGATTCATAGAGGCAATTTGTTGCTGTAAAGAAGAGACAGTTTGTGCAAGATTGTTAATGGTCGCTTCAGTCGAAGAGTTCATATTAGATGTGTTAGATTGAGATGGAGGTGTTATGTTATTGAAAGAAGGCAAAGAGTAAGGTGGTGGGACTCTATGATAATTAGTCATAGGAGATGATTGGACAGGAGGAACACTACAAGGAGGAATGGAATGATTGAATGAATTGCCCCCTTGCGTCATGTTCATTTGTGGAGATATAATAGGGACACTCATTGAAGGAATGAATGAAGAAGTCAGATTAAATGAAGGAAGAGGGTTAATTGAAGAAGAAGGATTGCCCCCATGACTAGTGATCATAGGAGGAAAATCTTGTGTAGAAGTAGCCATTATATTTGATGTAAAGGTAGGTATGCTAGCAATAGAAGTCATCAAAGGAATAGAATGATTGACTTGAGTAGGAGGTTGTGTATAACCCAAATTTTCAGCACAACTCTTCATAGGCATCACATTCGAATCCACAATGTGTGCAATACCACGCAAAATATCAATTCCATTTTTATCACTTTGAAGCATATGTTTTAGACCCTCAATTAAAGGAAGAGCTTGACTATCGGGGTATTCTTGAGACATCCACTGTCGAAAATCGTCAAATTGGTTATCCAATTTTGAAAGTTGTTCTTCAGAAACCTCATGGAGAGCTTCTTCATCATTAGGAGGATTAGAGGAATTACCCATGTCCTCGTTAAAAAGGCTATTCAAATTAGGTTCCATCTCCTCGGTAATTAAACCTCGGAAAGACTTAATTCTACGGCTTTGTCTAACGGGAATAGTGTAAGTAGGGCTTATTGTTGTAAAACTCATGCACTAGAGAGGGAGAGAAAATTTTGATTTTAGAGGTAGCAATTTTCAGTAAAATCAGCCAATCTTCTGGATTTAAGCTGTTAAATGCAATCACGACAGTCTCCCGAAATTTCAGAAAAAATGTCCGGGACCGTGGCGCTCGGAGTGCAACACGGTCCTTGCAACTTTTTTTGAAATTTGCAGGGATGAAAGGTATGATGATTTTAAAGCTAATCTGAAAAAAATTGAGTGATTTTACGATCTGTAGATAGGCCAAATTAAAGTTGCAATCTCAAAATTGAACCCTACCAAGATTGTCGAAAAATGCAAAATTTGAATTTTGAAAAAGAGAGGGAAACTGAAATTTTGAATTTTATGATTTTAGAGGGAATGTCAAGAGCAATGCAAATTTTGAAATTCAAAAATTGACTCAATTTCATGCAAAATTCAATTTTGAAAGCAGAAATTAAAGTTGTTGTAATTAAGCACTTAATTTCAAAAGTCACAAATTGTAAGAATTTGAATAAAGCACTGAAATTTCGAATGAATGCAAACACACTTTTCAGATTTAGGACAGTAAGAACACAATTTTGACACAAAATTTCAATTTCGATGATTTTTGAATGTTTAGAAGGTTAATCCAAGCAATCCCTAGACCAACTTTGACTTTAATTTTGAAGGTGTTATAATTGATAAAATCAGCCAAAATTCTGGATTTTAGCAGGAAAATACAGTAAGATCTCGCTCCCGAAATTTCGGAAAAAATGTCGGGGATGATGGCGCTCGGAGTGCACACGGTCCTCGCAACTTTTTTCCAAATTTTCAGGGATGAAAGATATTGTGATTTTATTGCGGAATCCAAAGTTACAGCTGATTTGGAGATGTTTTGATCAGTGAAATTGTCGGACAAAGGTTGAATCAAGAGGGTTTCAAAAATTAGGGTTTTGACACTTAACCACTTAATTTTCAAAATCAAAGCACAAATATGAATTGATAATTTGTAATAGAAGGGCAGATCTAAAACAAGCATTAACAATTAAATATTTCACAAGTTTAATTACTAAAAAGAAATTTTAGGGTTTTTATGCAATCACCTCTAAAATTTTGCAAAAGATCAAACATGGAAATGTAATCAATTTTTTCAGATCTAAGCATGAAAAATCAGAAAGGATGTTCACGTCGGGTTCACCAAAATGTAAAGCGGAAAATCGCAATCGAACCCTAGTTGCTCTCCCCTCTTCCAACTCCAAGGAGAGAGAAGGGAGATTCACTAGGGTTGATGGTTTTCACTTAGGGGAGAGACTTTACATTCAAAAGAGGGGTTGAAACCCACAAGATCCAATCCCACGCAATGCAAGATTGGATGCTAAATGAGTTTCAAGGGTTATGACAGCAAGGCTACCCTCTTTTGTAAAGAATGTGCATAGAGGAATTAAGCTAGGAATGCATAGAAAGTGACAAAGATTCGCTTATAAACTGAGATAGGGATACAGTATGAATCTGCGGACCTGGAATTAGTAGTGAAATGTCGATACAGCACCGTCCTGCAAATTTGAGCAAAAGTTGTCCAGACGATGGCGCCCGACGCCACGGTCCTCCGAAAAATCCGCGAAACGAAGGGGGATCTGTTCGTCTCTGCACAAGGATTCCAGATCTTCAATTTCAGCCGCGTACCTACAACCTACACACAGAAAAGCAAAGACGATTGGGGGGTTAGGGATTAGGGGTTTGCCTATAGGTCAAACCCCGTATTTGGAATTAACCAAGAAATGAGCAAGAGCTGTAAATGTAAATGACTGTAAAACAAGTACTAATACCTTGTTCTAAGGATGTTTGTATCCTTATGTGCGAAGGTTTAGATGTTGTTGTTTGTTGTATTTTTGTATGTTGTATGTAGCATGTAGTATGTGATCTCCTCTTCAATGGTTGAATCCTTGTCTTGAATGCAACACTTAGCCTTGAATGGAGACTTGAAATGATCAGTTGCTTGAAGGAATGCTTGAATGCTTGAAGGCTTGAATGCTTGAGTATAGTTTCCACGCTTTGTACACATGTGACCTTCTTACCCAAATGGGAGAGGACAATGTAGTTTATATACTTGTCATTTAGGGCTGATAGACTGATTTTCCCGACCTTAGGCCGACCAGGGAAAGTTAATTTCCAAATTGCAAACAAAAAGACTTGAAGTCCAAAAGAGACTGGGCCCAAAATAGGACCCAGGGACTAGGGTGCTGGGCGCCCTGGTCCCACCTCCCAGGACAGCAGGGTGCAAGGAGGTTCAGGCCAGGGTGCTTGAAAAATGCAGTTTTCAGTGTCGTGAGCAAGTTTTGGGGTCTCCATTCAGGTTGCGTGTTGCGTCGCCATCGTGAAGACCGAAATGCAGTCGAAATTGCAAGTGTCGCAATTTTAGGACGCTACAGGTAGTCATAGGAGTACTTACTGGTTTTGAATCCTCCATTCCAAATTTCTTCAAGATTTCCTTTATGTACTTTGATTGAGTAATGAAAATCTCATTTTTCATTTGCAGTATTTGTAAACCTATAAAATACTTTATCTCACCAATCAATGACATCTCAAATTCTTTACTCATTTCATTTCCAAAGTTTTTGCACAAAGAGTCATTGCCACAAAATATAATATCATCAACAAATATGGCCAAGATCAGTATTCCATTTTCATCATTCTTCATGTACATGTTGTTGTTCTCACTTGTCCTTATAAAACCAATCCTAATTAAATAAGAGTGCAATCGTTCATACCATGCTCTAGGTGCTTGTTGCAAACCATATAAAGCTTTGTTCAATTTACATACCTGATCTTTATTATTGTCTTCAACAATCCTTCAGGTTGTTCAATGAAAACTTCTTCTTCCAATATTCCATTCAGAAATGCAGATTTGACATCCATTTGATATACCTTGAAATTTTTGAAAGCAGCATAGGCCAGCAATGTTCTTACTCCTTCAAGTCTAGCAATAGGTGCAAAAGTTTCACCATAATCAATTCCTTCTTCTTGAGCATAACCTTTGCAAACTAGTCTTGCCTTGTTTCGAATGACCTCTCCTTTTTCATTTAGCTTGTTTCTAAAAATCCACTTTGTACCGATTACATTTTTGTCCTTCGATCTTGGGATTAGTGTCCATGTGTCATTCTTCTTGATTTGATCAATCTCTTATGTCATAGCATTTATCCAATCTTCACTCTTAAATGCCTCTTTCACTATTCTCGGTTCAAATTCAGATATCAAACATGTGTTCTGTCTCAGTTTGTTCCTTGTCATCACTGGATCATCCTTATCTCCTATAATCTGACTTGGTGCATGATGTCTTCTGACATACTTAGCTAATACAGGTTTGGTAGGCTCTGTATGATCTTCTTCATCACTCGGTAACTGGATATTCTCTTCATTTTCTTCATCAGTCTTCTCGGTAAGACTTCTCGATTGAACATAGACAAATTCATCATAGTCTTTTGGTTCCTTGGAATTTCCTTCATCATTTCTTTTTGCAAATTCATCAATTTTTACATTTGAACTTTCTACTATTTTGTTAGATGATTTGATCAGACATTTAAATGCTTTTCTTCTAGAAGAATAACCTAGAATCGTTCCTTCTTCACTTTTTTGGATCAAATTTGCCATTTCTATCATCTTTGTGAACATAGCATCTACTTCCAAAGATTTTAAAATAACTTACATTAGGTTTCTTATCATACCTGATTTCATATGGTGTCTTCCTTTCTTCAATTGAACTTAGTTCAAGGTGTAAACAACTGTGCTTATTGCTTCTCTCCAAAATATTTGTGGCACCTTCTTTTCAATCATCAGTTTTCTAGCACAATCCACAATAGATCTGTTTCTTCTCTTAACTATTCCATTCTGCTGTGGAGTTCTCAGTGCAGAGACTTGTCTTTTAATACCATGATCATTGCAGAATAAGTTGAACTCATCGGATGTGAACTCTCCTCCTCCATCTGATCTAAGACATTTCAATTGTCTTCCTGTTTCATTTTCAACTCTTTGCTTGTACCATTCAAACATTTGAAAAGCTTCTGATTTTTCTTTTAGAAACATTACTGACATCATCCTTGAATAGTCATCCACAAATAATATGAAATATTTATCACCATAATAACTTTGAACTTTCATAGGACCACAAAGATCAGTGTGCACTAGATCTAGAATTCCCTTAGAAGTGTAAGACTTACTTGTAAAGCTTGGTCTTGTCATCTTACCCATCTGGCATCCTCGACATGTAGCATTCTCAGGTTTTTCAAGACTCGGTAGACCTCTTACTCGGTGCTTCTTGCTTATTTTGATCAGATTATCAAAATTTTCATGACAAAACCTTTTATGCCATAACGAGGTATCATCTAACTTTGCATACAAACACTTATTCCGAGTTGAGTCAAGGTGAAATGTGTTACCTTTTGTTTTTGTCCCGGTAGCAACTAACTTTCCATTCTTGTCATGAACTTTGAAAATTCCCTTCTAAAATTCTATTCGGTAACCTATGTTGTTTAGCTTGTGCTACACTCAACAAATTGTATTTCAAACCTTCAACCCAATAAACATCATTGCATCTTGCATTATCAAGAAGTGTTATAGAGCCTTTACCTCTCATCGGACATGGTGCATCATTACCAAATCTGACATAGCCTCCATCATAATTTTCTAATATAACAAACTTGTGTTTATCTCCTGTCATATGATGTGAGCATCCACTATCTATAATCCAAGAATCATTAGTGTTTATGTGAGATATTAGGGCTTTTTCTTCATACCTTTCTTCATCTGATCCATCTTTGATAGCCACATAAACTACTTCCTCTATATCAGTCTCATCTGATTTATCATCATTGGATTCTTCATTAGCTATTAGGCATGTCTATCTATCTCTTCTTCTAAAGTCTCAGTGTCCTCTGTAATGATTATCTTTCTATCTGCCATCTCAGTAATCTCTCTTTTTAGTAGAATCTTTTTCAGGACAGTTAGAAGCCATATGTCCTATCTTATCACAATTGAAATATTTCAAAGGTAGCTTTCCTTTATACTTACCTTTGCCTCTCAGTAACCTTTTGGCTAATAGTGCTTCAAACTCTTCTTGCTTTTTCTGATTTCCTCATACAGTTTGTGTACTGCCTCCATGTTCTTACAAAATATTTCACTTGCTCCACTATGATCTCGTTCAGAGTACTTATACTTTTTTCATTGAAATCATTAGATTCATCAAGATGAAAAGAACTAAATGCAGATTCAACTTTATTCACCAAAGGTCCACTGTTATCAAAGTTACTTAACTCAAATGCATGTAGCTTACCAATAGTAGCATCTAAAGAAACTGGCATATTAGGTACAGACCTCAATTTATTGATTGCAGAGACTCGGATTGCATAAGCTGGTAGAAGGGTTCTTAACAACTTACTTGTTATATCCTTTTCTTCAATAGTTCCACCTACTCCTTTGATTTGATTGACAATTTCCTTTAGTCTTGTACTATACTGAGTTATATTATCACCTTCATTCATCCTCATAGATTCAAGTTGTCCTCTTAGACTATCTACTTTTGCTCTTTGAACATGTTCATCTCCTCCATATACTGATATGAGCTTATCCCACATTGCCTTTGCATCATTGCAGCCTTCTAGATCATTAAACTCTGAATCGGTCAATGCAGATGTTATTTCAATCATTGCTTGAACATGTTCTTGCTTTGCCTTTATCTCTTCCATAGTCAATGGATAGGTGCTCGGTGTAACAAAATCATTCTCTAGATAGTATACATCATATTCTCCAACTCCTGATAGATGTAGCTTCATCCTTTTCTGCCATGTAGAGAAACCTGACTTGTTCAACTTCGGTGCATCCCTCTTATACATCTTTGGATCTTTAACTCAAGTGCCTTTAAACTTTCCTTTCGGAGTCCAAAGCTCTGATACCAACTGATAGTTCTGATACTTAATATAAGTACAAATCCAATAGCCAACAAGATGAGAGGGGGGGGGGGGGGGGGAATCATACAAACTTAATCATCCATAAAAACATCAAATTCAACCTCGGTAACATATATTTCAGTAATAAAACCAAAACTGTTAAACATGCAAACTCAAAAGCATATAAGCATCATAAACCTCATAACACCAGATTTAACGTGGAAACCCAAATAGGGAAAAACCATTGTGGGATTTCAGACCCACTAAGAAATATACTCTTCTAGAGTATGCTCGGTTAAAAGCAAATCCTTTTAAAGATTACAAACACATTGCTAGATGTGACCCAGTTAAGGGATTTCCCTCAGATCTGTTAGGAGCTTCACCTTGTTAGAAGTGATCTTGTTAAAGGATTTCAAACACTCAATCAGAATGTCACCTTGCTAGAGGGTTTTACAAATAAGACTGTTAAGTCCACTCGGTTAAGAGATTTTCTGTCACTTTCACAAAATAACAGTAATAAAAATCTATCTGCAACTTCACATCTAAAATGCTAAAGCAGATTCCTATTTGTTCAATACAATCTAGACATAGAACTAATCTTGTCTATCTATTGGGCTTCTATACTCTATTATTCAAACAAGTCTTCAAGCTTCTGTGCTCGGTAATCACTATGTAGCATCCCTGTGCATACACTTGCACGCATACATTGTTTATCAATAGTTTCCTATTTATAAACAATTAGGTAACCGCTTAATATCCTTGATCACATTTCTCATGACCAATCATAGCCATCAGATCTTCGATCTTGTCCTGGTTCAATGCATCTTTCGATCTGAAAATGTTTTACCCCACCTAGGAACTTGCATACATTTCTTGGAACTTGTGCTATGGTATTGCGGTTCAATCTAAGCTGTAGATCTTTATGCCAACTTTCCATTGCCTTAGATTTGTTAACAAACTTCATGCACGACTCACCAATCATTTAATCAGTTCCAGCTCATCAGCTTCCTTCATTAAATATCACATGTAACCATTTAATGCGTTTATTTATAGCTCGGTTACAACTCGGTAACAACTCGGTGAATACTAAACTTCACTCGGTAGACATTCCGCCTTCATTAACTAATAGTGATAACCTTAGGGTTTACCGACTAGGTTCCTTAGGGTTTATCGACTAGGTTCTTTGCTTGATAATATAGTATAGTATTAACCTTTACATTTTACAACATATGTATGATGTTAAAAAAATCTAAAACATCATGATCTCATCATTGTCTGACTCGGTACTAGTTGCCCATTGAATACCTTATTCATCCCCTTATTCATCATATTCTTTCCTGTGTCTTTTACCGACATCTTTACAATCTTCAAATCATACTTCTCAAGATATGGCAACATCATACTAAATTAGATAATCAATTTCTTGACATCAATGACAAAATAATAATATCAAGACAGTAAAACATCCTTAATTAGTTATATCCATAATCATTAACAACCTTCTCAATATCCTTATTAAATGCCAACAATCTTTCATTGTCTGTTATAATGCAATATTGCCAACACTTGGTTGTAAAGAAAGAATCTCATTCTATTAACCCTAAAGTTGTGAAGGAAAAAGCTCCAGAAGATGCTAAAATGGAAGGTATTGTTGTATCTACTTTTCATTCTATAAGAGATAAGGATTAATGGATTATTGATAGTCTTGGCTTAACTGATGAAGATAACGATGGGGAGATTGTTGGCATATGGAGATGTTGATGAGATGAAGATGACTGGTAAAGTTGATGGAGATTGTTGGTTAGATGATGATGATATAGTTGTAAGTTGTTTGATGAATTTATTTGTGTTGTCATTGATGGAAACCATGTTTGCCTAGTCATCTAGGTCATCTAGACCTATCAGTATAGCCTAACCAGTAGTGGAACCGGTTGACAATAAGGTAAATAGGAACAAAGTGATGATCAAGTAACCAGTACAGACGATTGGTGAAGAGTTAGACGTTGTGGTTTTACAGGATTGTTGAAGAAAGGAGCATACACCTATGTTCCAAACCACATCGGCAAATTTGGTGTATTGAGTGTGTTATGATTGACTGTTGTGAACTCTGTGAAGAAGAATTAATGTCGGTATCAGATCTTTAACCGATAATGATTTAAGGTTTGGCGATGGATCTTATCATGATCATAACTTAGTCATGACGTGTTAGATTCCATCTGTAATTATAAGATGATGTTTGAGAATGTACAAGGATCAGATTTCTTGGAAAACAACAAAGTGCTTAGTAGAATGTGACAAGGGTTTGATTGCCTATCAAATTGATGTGCGGTGATGTGCGGTGATCATTCAATGGTGGAAATTGTCTAGAAATTTGTTGTAATGATTTGTAATGTATTTTGGTGGATTGTTTTGTCGCGCTAAATGTAAATTCATTGTATTTTGAATGTAGTTAGGGTTATCTAGCCAACCTAATTGAAAGGTGTATTTAGGGCTAGTTGGAGAAGATATTTTCTATTGGTAGTTTGAGAAGAAGGTGTTGCCGAACCAGATTGAAGTGTCTACATGTGTGTAGCAAAGTTGTGCTGAAAATGATTTGTAATAGCAAGCAAGTAAGTGTTGTGATCAGATCATTTGCCTTGTTGTTCCTTAACAGTTTGTGATGCAAGTTAAAAAGGAATGCAAGAAACATAAGATTCAAATGTTAGTGTTGTTAGTAGCAATAAAAAATAAAAGATGAAAGAAACTACAATCTTAAGAATGCATATCAAGAGAGATATCAAATAGATTATGGAAAGCACAAAAAAATGAAGGAAAGACACAAAACCCTCCCAAATGCTCTCCAACATGCTTATAGTTGCTCCTCCCTTGTTTCTCTCCTTTCCAAGTTCCACACGAGTGTAGCCCTCAACTTTTTGCACTATTATGGATGTCTTATGGAGATTCAAGATTATGAAAATGACTAATTATGTAAATGCAAGCAAGCAAAATATGAGAAAGCGCCTAATTAATCTATGTTAATTTTATCCAAAATAACAAAGAAAAGTGCTCCTAGAATGCTCTCTCAAATTTACTATAAGTTCGATGCATAAAATATTTATGGATCTCGATGAAGAAGGAATTGACTCTATTTATAGGAAAAACAGGGCAATGGATGGTTGAGATTGAGTAACTCAACAAGGGCCAAGACTGATGGGTTTATGATCCATATGATGGCTTTCAACCCAATCCCATGATGACAAATGTCAACATGAGATGGCTTGAGAGGAGAGGGAAGAAGTATTAAATGCTTGATTTGAATGAATAAAGTTTTTATCCAATGAATAATGCCTTTATCCAATGGATAAACTCTTGTGCACAAGTTAGTGGGGATAACCATGGTCAAAGCAATGAATTCTTGTAGAGACCCATGAGTTAAATGAGGGTTGAGTTAGAGGGAAAGTCTCTAACCATGTGGGTGAGTTGAGTTTAACCATTAATAGTCATGTAAGAGCCATTAATAGTTTGAAAGACTTTAGGGGTTAACTTGTTGAAGACATGAAGCCTTTAAGGCTTTTCAAATACTTTGAGGCTTTGAGAAGTGACTGCAAGTTGCTTAGGAATGTGACAATAATTAGGGGATGGGATTAGGCTAATTTAGAATGGTTAGAAGAGTCCATAATGGGTTAGAAGAGTCTAGAATGGGTTAGAAGAGTAAGTGGGTTTGTGATGCAGAGGGTCAGGGGTTTTAGGTGATTTCAAGAAAATCATTCCAAAATCAATTATTACAATGTTACAAAATCATTCCAAATCAATTATTACAATGTTTAATGAATGCCCAAGACTTATACCATGAAAGATCAATCACTTTCAAGCAACAAAACACAAGAAATTGCAAGAAAATGAAGGTTTTATTCACTTTTTCTGTTAAATCAGTACAACATCCGTACTGTAGCATCCAACCACACCAAAAATGGAATTCCAAGGTTTTATAATACCTTCCCCTAACTTCCCAAACCAAAATCCATCAGTTATTCATGATTAAAATGCTTAACAAACAAGTTTTTAGCTTTTCCCCCCAAAATGACACTAGCCACTATTTTCAAATTTTTGAATTTAAAACTCTTATGAAATGGACTTCTACCCCAACCTAATGACTTCTAAAGGATCAAAATGATTTATCAAATAGGTCTAAACACCTTTGAGACCCTTCCCAATTCTATATCCATGAAACCCTATATTTGGTCCTATGGCCATATTAGGTCCATTAGGACAATTAATCATTACATTAGGATCATTACAATAAAATGCCATAATTGGCTTCAAGACATCATAATTGAGTCTATTAGACCCATACACCTCCTTGTCATGCTTCCATGGTGTCCTCCAAGTTGTCTTCATGCCTAGTGCCCCTGCACCAGTTTGGTGGGTGAGAGAAAATAGGATTTTAATTAAAATAAAATTACTTTATTTCAACCAAAATTGTGCAACTTGCATTTGTAGGAGAACGCAAGTGGGGGGTAGTTTTAGGGATTTAAATAAATATTTGTTTATTTATTTAAATGAGGAAAGGGGTTAAATTAAATAAATGTGCTTTATTCATTTAATTTATTTAGAGTATGGCTTAGTGAATTAATTTAAATAAATTGAATAATTTATTTAGTTAATAGAAGAAGAGGTTGAGAATGAATGAATTAAATATTAATTTAATTAACTATTGACTGATGGTTAAATAATCAAATAAATAGTAAATATTCATTTAATTAAGTGGACATATTTATGTGACTATAGTTTGAAATCTCTTAATTGGGTAGATCCTAATAGGTCTTATATTATAAATCCTTTGACCGGGTGGCTCATTAACTTAAGCTTGAAATCCTCTAACAAGGTTACTCCTAACAGGGTAGAGCTCCTAACAGGGTTGAGGCAAAATCCCTTGACCGTGTGACTCCTAATAGGGCCCGCTCTTAACGAGGCATATTGTAAGCTCTTAACAGGGCCAGGCCTTTAACCCGAAACATTCCAAAAGAGTGCAAATATTTTGTGGGTGCTAATTCCCACCATGGTTTTTCCCAGTTGGGTTTCCACGTGAAAAAAATATGTGTTCATATGGTGGTTGCATTGTTGATTTGTGAATTTGATATCTTTACATTGTTTGCATAATGATGAACACTTGAGTGAATGGTTTGGTAAATCTACTTATGAAGATTGTTTGAGTAGTTACCGGTATAGTTTTTTAAGTATTGCAGAATTGTTTTACTACTGATTCACCCCCACTCTCAGTAGTAACTTGATCGGTCAGCAAGAGTAAACACAACGGAAACACAAAGATATGATGGAGGTAATGCAAAACAAATTGTTTTATTTCATGAAAATTGATTACAACCAACTGGTAACTGTAGACACCCAAAATTGTCATGTTTAATTAAATAAATATTTTATTTATTTAATTATCTAAGCCTATTTCTTCTATTAATTAAATAAATTTTTATTTATTTAATTAATTCATTTATCCTCTTCTAGCCTTATTTCTTATTTAAATAAATACATTTATTTATTTAAATTACCCCTTTCCTAAATTAAATAAATATTTTTATTTATTTAATTGTCTTATTCTTCTATTAATTAAATAAATCTTTATTTATTTAATTAATTCATTATCTTTTTCTACACATGACACATGTCATTCATCTCTTAATTCCTACACTACCTACCTCTTTCATTATTTTGGTATTTCTTCTACCTACCCTCTAATCCTAGCCGACCTCTCTTTTTACACCTCTCAATCTTAACCCTCCATTTCTTATTGTGTCTTCTATTTAAGGAGATGCTTCCTTCATTGTCAAACCCTAATGACTAATGACTGATTTTGGAGTACTTGGCTACACTACGATCCTACTTGCAACCACATTCCGTTCTTTGTTGAGCTCTTGTGCATATAAAAATCTAAGAGCAAATATATCAAGCAAGATCAATGGAGATAGGAAGAATGGAGATCAAAACCCTATTGGACATGTGATGGTATAATCTTTGTGATTTCATTTGATTTGCATTGTCTTAGGTAATCTTCATATGTTATGGTGGATCTTTGTTCATTGTTAGGCTAGGGTTTAGTGGTTGGATTCATTTAGCCTTTCAATATTGTTGTTATTGTTATCCATTTTCACCATATACATTTTGGCACGCCCAGTGGGACTCTTGTCCCTTTGCATTTAACATTTTTGTTGCAGATTTTGCATTTTTGAAGTTGCAGATCGGACAATTTTCGACGACATTTTAGGTTTTTCCGCGTTTGCGAGCGTTCGGATCGCGTTTTTGTGTTTCAGAAGCGTCTGCAATATCGTGAATCGCGTCTGTGTTTTTGTCAGAATTTATTTTGCAGGTTTTTGGAGCCGCGTCTGTGAATTGAAAACGCGTCTGTGTTCGGAAAAAACATCTGTGTTCTGTGAGCGCGTCTGTGCATCACAGAACCGCGTCTGTGTCATACAGACGTGTTTGTGTCTGGTATAACTGCGTCTGTGCTTTCTGTTTTGCAATTTTCAAATTTTTCTTTGATTCAGGTTTTCGGATTTTATACTTAGGGTTTCAGATCTGGTTTATTTTCGGCTAACCCTTGCAGATCTAGCTAACTAAGTTTATGTAGCTTGCTTTGGAGGCAAAAACGTTTTTGTTGAAGGCCCCTTTTTCACAAAGTCTTTTGGGTTTTCTAAAATTTACCTAACTTGTGTTCTTGCAGGAAGGGGTTATCATTTGAAACAACCCAAACTACTAACAATTTTGTTGCAGGGCCTTTGCTAGGGTTTTGTAATTTTGTTGTGTGCCTTGTTTTCATAGATTAGCAAACACTTCCATTGGTGCACTAAAATTGAATCATTGTCTTTTGTGTCTTGAGCAATAGGCTCTTTTTGTTTAATCTTTAGAGGGCCTGTCTTCCCGTGTGGTTATTAGGACTACTAGTGAGAAGAGAACGACCCAAGTGGTAGCAAAAGAAAAGCCATCTTCTTCCAAGCCACTATAATCAAATGTATTCATGGTGAAAACTATGAATAACGTGTGTTGATTAGTTCATACCGACACTATGTCTCCCCATAAACCCGTTTGATCAAATTTATTTGATCATTTGTAGGGCATAACCCCTACCGGCTGGGAGCCTTCTGTATTTACAGAGCTGAAAGTGCCGCATGTATGGCCACACGAGCGGATGCCCTTACTAGCACCTTTTTGTTTTAGAAGCCCAAATCCTTCTAGTTGTTGAGGCAGGAGGTCGGACCTCTGGTAGCGGCCCACACACATACGGTTCTTAGTAGAGATACAAAGTTCGCCATGGGGAGTTTTCATGGGGACTGATGCTTGGCTGACCCGAGAAGTGAGTGCCGAGGGTGGAGCCAGTGAGGTCAAGCATCTAAGTATCCGCTCTGAATAGCGTAGCCTCGGGGGTAAAACCCTATGTGGGATCAACAACTATTGTCTTGGCCAGCCCTAAGATTTGTGCTTGTCTTATGCTAAACACTCAAACATTCAAGACTAAACAACAAAACATTGTGTCTTTTGTGTCTTCAAGTGTATGCAAAATTTTTTACATCAAACAACACACTTTTGGAGTCTAGACAGTTTGCAAACATTGAGTCATCAACATTGTGTCCTCTTGTCACGAAAAACAGTCAAACAGTCGGATTTGGTCACAACAAAACAACTTCACAGATTGGAAAAATTGCACGAAGTTTACAGAAACGCGTCTGTGTCTGTTTTAACTGCGTCTGCGTAATCTAAGCACGTCTGTGAAGGGCAGAATAGCGTCTGTGTTTTTATCAGCGTCTGTGTCCAACAGAGAAGCGTCTGTGTCTGGGAATCGCGTCTGTGAAGCATACAGAGGCGTCTGTGTCAGGAATTGAAAACTTTAACAGTCCAGCAAACAAAGAAAATCAGTTTCGGAATACTTGAGCTTCCTAGGTTGTTTCTTCAGGTTTCATCTAGCATTCAACCTGTCCTAAGGTCTCATACAGTCCATCATTTCTTTACATCTCATTTTACATTCATACTTGTCTAAAAACTTGAGTCAAAAAGGTCACTTGCTTGTCCTCACTATACTCTTTCAACACACTACATACAACTACACTTTGCTAAGTGGTCCCTCATCAAGGTTTCTTACCTTTGGGTCTCATTTGGTCTTACTTAGAGTCAAGGTCAGCTTACCTCATCAAGAGAAACGATCCTCTCTTTGGAAGTCACACCTACTCTACTACTTACATACTTGGTCTTACACTTTAGACATTGCAAGTACACCTCAAGATTCATTTACATTCCATACAACTCTTGGTCTTCCATACTCTTTTCACTTTTCATCTAGTCTCTCACATCTTGGTCAAACACCTAGTTCATGGTTGAAACCCGCCTTCAAAAATCTAGGAGAATAGCTAAAGAAGCTCAAGAGTCCGCAAACATGAGTTCTTATGAGTATGACAATGATTTATTCTACAATCCTGAGCACACTACATTACCAGACATGAATGTTTATAGAAACAATCCAAATGTGGAAAGCGCAAATACTATAAACAACAATGCTACACACAATGACAATGTTGACAACTCTTCAATACTATCAGCAGACATAGAAGAATCCGTAATGAATCCTCATTTCAATAGATTGGTTGAAGAGATAATGAGGAGAGATCATCAGTACTTTTTACACATGATGGCACAAAGTGGAGCTAAAATACCGCATGATTTTGACTTATCTCAACTTATGGAAAGTCGACCCTCACAACAAACTCAACCCAACATGGATCAAAGGAGACCAAATAGTGGAGGAAATAGAGGACCGAATAATATGATGCCTGAGTCACCATCAGTTTTGCTTCAAAAACCAGCAATCCCACATACACAAGCTCAAACGTATGATACTTACACTCAAAGACCATCATGGAGGCCTTATGCAGACAAATATGCACAATTACATGCTCAAGGTATGGATCAATCAAAACAAGTGGATACTCAAAGACATCCTCAAAATTTTGACACAAGGAAACCTCATGTCAAAATTGGGGGCAACACAATGGAAAATGAAATGCCTATTGAGTATGGTATATATGCACAAAACAGATATGGGGTCCCTCAACATGAAGTTATGCCAAGTGCTCCATATATGCCGCAACAATATAGACCTCCATATGGACATGTCTACGATCAGTATCATCCATACATGCAACATGCACCTCCTCCAATGGGTACCTCAAAAATAGGATATGGTCCAAGAAGTCGATCTCCACCTAAGAGCAATTTGGAGCAACAAATCAGAGATTTACAAAAGAAAATGGAGGACATGAGTACACCAAAACCAACATACACTATGAGAGATATATGTCCTTATCCATTTGATAAGAGCATCCCAATGCCTCCATTTCCTGCACACTTTGTGACACCAAAATTTGACAAGTATAGAGGAAAAGGAGACCCCAAGGCACACATAAGACAATTTTTCACAGCTTGCATTGAGGTAGCGACAGAAGAAACATATTTGATAAGGTTGTTCCTGCAGAGCTTAGGAGATCAAGCTATGGAATGGTTTTCTCAATTACCTCCCGGTATTAAGTCATGGGGTGATCTAGCAGAGGCATTCATTCAGCATTTCTCCTACAATATAGAAACAGATATCTCAGTCACTACTCTATGCAATACTAAGCAAAAGGAAGGAGAATCTTTTGCATCATTTTTACAAAGATGGAGAAATCTAGCCAGCAGATGCTCTTGCGAGATTCCACAAAAACAAATGGTAGAGATGTTCACTCAAAATGTTAACAAGGACATTGGCTATGATCTAAGGAAAGCTTGTTTGTCCACCTTCAAGGATGTTATTAAAAAGGGCTTAGCAACAGAAAAAGGTCTTAATTGAACAAGGAGTCATTAAGATATTCAAGGAAAACAAAGATGACTTTAAAGGAAAAGACAAGCCAAGATTTTGGAATAAAAACAAAAACATAGTCAATGATGGTGTTGTTGATGCCAATACAGTGAGACCCAAGTTCATCTTTTTGGGATCAAGTTCTACAAACAACCAAGTGAATGCTCAAACAACTTCTAGACCACAAAGGAAGTACACTCCATTAGGAGAACCACTTGAGTCAGTTTTCAAGAAGCTTGTGGCAAACAAGGTAATCACAGTTCCAGACTTTCCTCCATATGAGCCAAAGGTCAAACCTAATTGGTGGAATGATGATGAGTTTTGTGAATTTCATAAGAGCAAGGGTCATAAGACAAGTAATTGCCATCGATTGAAGAACATTGTGCAAGATCTCATTGATAGAGGCGACATTGAGATTGAGGGACATTCATCTAATCAAGAGCATGAGATGTTTAAGGAACCGTTCCCAAAACACGACAAAGGAAAAGGCAAAGTCACAGATGATCAAGCCAATTACACTAGAGCACCTTACAATTATGATTCTACTATCAATCACATCTCGATGGACAATCATATTTCTACTATTACTATCAAGAACAAAAATCCTGAGAATCCTTCTCAGAGACCCAAGATTGTCCTAAAGGGTGTGGGATCTTCCTCCGAGTCTACTTTTGAATGTCATGTTACAACTCGTCGAGGTAAGATTATGTTGCCAGGTGCCTCAACTAAGAATACCAATTCTTCATCAATCAAGCCTGAGTATGACCTTGTAGAACAGTTAGGGAAGACACCTGCGCTCATCTCCATTCTTGAGCTTCTACGCATATCCCCTGCTCATAAAGCTATCCTTGACAAAATCTTGAGAGACACTGCCGTCCCTATTGATCTGAATGTGGACCAGTTCCAAGCCATGGTGGGATACCTATCCGTTCCACACTCCCTCACATTCACAGAAGCTGATGACGCCTCCATAAGTCAGCCACATAATGCACCTTTACACGTTGAAGCCTTTATACATAAACATCAAATAAAGCGAGTCCTGATAGATGGAGGAGCAGGTCTAAACATTTGTACTTTGAGCACCATTAGACAATTGGGATATTCTGACAAAGCTGTGAATTCTACAAACCAAATCACCATCAAGGCCTATGATGATGAAGAGCGTTCATCCAAGGGCACAGTTACCTTACCGCTAAGAATTGGGCCAGTCACAAAGGATGTGGTTTGTCAAGTCCTAGATCTGGATCTCACATATAACATATTGCTAGGATGTCCTTGGATTCATGAAATGAGGGCAGTCCCATCGACATACCATCAATGCATTAAGTTTCCTCATAATGGAGTCGAGGTAATGGTCAATGGTGATCCAAATCCGTTCATATATTGCAATAACTTGAGATCACATACTGAGACTATAATTCCCAGTAATCGTGAGGCTACTCCTTCTTCGGCGTACATTGATCCTGAGTCATTAAAACCCTCGACATCCAAACAAGGTGAACTTAGAAGCAAGTTTCAAGACAAAGGCATGGGAGAATACACTTTGAATCAGACAATGTTTTTACGACAAGTCATGAGTTCTCCAAAAGAATATGGGAGGCCACATCCTAACAAACAAATCTCCATCATGATACTCAAATGGGATCCTACTACCTTTCAAAGATGGGGTGAACTAGAAGAGGAAAATTTATACAAAATGCTCTACAAAGATGTTGAAGAGGACACACAAGATTAGATTATTATACCCTGTGAGAACTATGGCAAAGGCTTCAAAATTCTGCAAAGATTCGGGTATGATGGAAAAAGCCCTCTCGGGTTACGCAAAGAAGGCGTCATGGAGCCCTTACAACCTGAGTTAACTACAAGAAGGGAATGCTCAAAGGGACTTGGTTTTCTGAATTCCAAGATACACAATAAAAGAACAAAAGAGGCATTGCGAATCAAAGTTGCCGAAATTCAACAAGAGGACTACTATTCCACAGATTCTAATGAATGGGAATGGGGTTCAGACAAATCCTCCAGTGACTATGAGCTCACCGAGACATTCAGAGAACCAGATGAACCCACAAAAGAGGAGGAATTTTACAAAAAGTTCAGAGTTGGTCAAGAACCAACCCATAAGGATCCCGCACAGTCTTCGTTTCAAGGTCCTAGGTTGAAATCGCATAGGATGAGGACACCTGTCCCTGAAGGCGCTACTAGTGACGATAATTTGGATTCGCTCGCGATCGAAACTGATGAGGAGAGTGCCATCGATGACCTCGACGATTGTCTTGACATACCTGAATATAACCACATCTTCACTTTTCGCCCTGCAAACTCTGAAAACACTAAAGAACTTCCCCTTGTTCACCCCCAACTCATTGACTGGGATCATGAAGGACCAGCACAATTTGATACATTTCAAAATGACGAAGCTATTATCGACTATCTTGGCATACGATATGATCTTCCCCCTGGAGACCACAAAGAAGGATACACCATAGAACTCAACAACATGGCATATTTTGGTGAGGGTGTCGGGCCTTCTAGTCGCAAAAATGTGAAAATAAGAACAAATCAAGGGTCTTATGGCGAAAACCACACTGTGGCGCTATCTGACTCCAAAAAAGTAAAAAGAAAGGACGTATCTGAGGGCGAAAACCTCTCTGAGGCACCCGAAGATGGAAGGCTCGACATTCTCCCAGCATCATATGAGGAAAAATCATCCATGTTGGTAGAGGAGACTATAAAGACAAACATTGGTACGGAAGAGGTTCCACACAACATATTCCTGGCTCAATCCTTGACAGAGTCTGAGAGGGCAAAATTCATAAGCTTCTTCAAGGAACGACAAATCAACTTTGCATGGTCATACGCTGATATGCCTGGATTAGATCCGGATCTGGTAATGCATCATTTGACAGTCAAACCGGGGGCAAAGCCAGTAAAACAAAAATTAAGGAAAATGCACCCGCAAGTGGCATTACTAGTCAAGGAAGAGCTGGAAAAATTATTGGATGTCGGTTTCATACGCCCAATTGATTATCCCGAATGGATCTCCAATCTAGTACCTGTCAGTAAACCAGATCGCAGCATAAGGATATGTACAAATTTCAGAGACATCAACAAAGCTTGTCCAAAAGATGACTTCCCATTACCAAACATTGACTTGATCGTTGATCTCACAGCAGGTCATGAAATGCTATTTTTAATGGACAGATTTTCTGGATATAATCAAATCAGGATTGCGCCTGAAGATCAACATAAAACATCATTCACTTGTCCATGGGGAACCTTCTGTTGGAATGTCATGCCTTTTGGGCTGAAAAATGCAGGCCCTACTTATCAAAGAGCGATGACCACTATTTTTCATGATCTCATGCACATAACAGTGGAAGATTATGTTGATGATCTCTTGGGAAAATCAATAGACAGAGATACACACTTGGACATACTTTCAGTTGTCTTTGATCAGCTGGAAAAATACAAAGTAAGATTAAATCCAAAGAAATGTGTCTTTGGAGTAACCTCAGGGAAGCTCCTAGGATTCATTGTGTCTAAAAGAGGAATCGAGGCTGATCCAGCAAAAGTCAAGGCTATCTTGGACATGCCGCCACTGAGGAATATCAGTCAACTTTGATCTTTACAAGGGAGACTCCAATCCATACGAGGATTCATAGCACAACTTGCAGATAAGTGTAATCCTTTCCAGCACCTGCTACACAAAAACATCAAGTTCAAATGGGATGAGAACTGTTAACAGGCTTTTCAGGCGCTCAAAGACTATCTTTTGAACCCACCAGTTTTGATGCCACCAATTCCAGATCAACCTTTGTTACTCTACATATCAGCTACTCCAATGACACTGGGGGCACTCTTAGCACAACAAATACCTGACGGCAAGGAAAAAGCAGTATACTATATCAGTCGCACACTGGTGGGATATGAGCTAAATTACACACCAATCGAGCGTGCCTGTCTCGCTGTGGTCTTTGCTTCACTAAAATTACGCCATTATATGCTCACTCACAAGACTAAGTTGATTGCCAGAATTGATCCACTAAAATATCTTCTCAACAAAGCTACACTTACTGGGCGGCTGGCCAAGTGGGTAATGATTCTGAGTGAATTTGATATCGAGTACGTAGACAGAAAAGCAATAAAAGGACAAGCAATTGCAGATCAATTGGCAGATGCTCCCATGATAGATGATGTTCCTCTACAGTCAGAATTTCCAGATGAAGTAATTTTAACAATACCACATGTGAAGCCATGGCAACTATACTTTGATGGCTCATACACACAGCATGGAGCAGGAGCGGGTATTCTCTTTATAACTCCCCAAGGCGATTCTATACCAAAGTCATACCGCTTATCATTTCCTTGCACTGACAATATAGCGGAATATGAGGCATTAACAACTAGATTAAGAATTGCAGTTCAATGGAAGATCCAAGAACTTCGCGTTTTTGGGGATTCTCAACTGGTCATCTGTGAAGCAACTGATGATTACCAAACAAAAGATGAAAAGCTAATGCCTTACAAACAACTGGTAGATGATTTGAAACAACACTTCACAAAGATAGATTTTGAGCAGATACCAAGAGAACAGAATCGTGCTGCAGATGCCATGGCTACGATTGCTTCGCTCATTGATCTACCACAAAATGAGACCTGCTATGAGTTCCTGGTAGATAACCTATTGATTCCTTCATACGAGATCACTCCTACTGAAATGATATGCATTGTTGGTCCTGAATCCCAGTTATATGGTTCCATATTCACATACCTTCGCGATAATATCTTACCTCTCGATCTATCGAACAACCAACGCCACACTTTCATTTGCCAATCCTCTCGATACGTCATTCTAGCTGATATCCTATACCAACGAGGTCTAGATGGCACCCTTCTTAGATGTTTAGAGAGTGACGAAGCTCAGATTGCGTTACGAGAAGTGCATGAAGGGATATGTGGTCTGCATACTAGTGGTCCTACCTTGGCCAAGAAACTCATCAGGACTGGATATTACTGGCCTACTATGGAAAAAGACTCATATCAGTTTGTCAAGAAGTGTAGGCAGTGTCAAATTCATGGAGACTTCATACATGCACCAACACAAGAACTACAACCACTCGCATCTCCTTGGCCCTTTTGTCAGTGGGGACTCGATCTCATAGGCAAGATTCACCCTCCTTCTTCCAATGGTCATAAATTTATTATCATAGCCACAGAGTATTTCACAAAGTGGATTGAGGCTGTGCCTCTCACACAAGTTATAGGGAAACAAATTGCTACCTTCATACTGAACTACATCATTTGCCGATACGGGATTCCTACTTCCATTATTACTGATAACGGGCGTCCCTTCAAAAATCAGGATGTTCGTGAACTCTGTGACCGCTTCCATATCTCTCATTGTTTCTCCACACCATATTACCCCCAAGGTAATGGCCAAGCTGAGGCATCTAACAAAACAATTCTCAAAATCCTTAAAAAGACAGTCGACGACGCTGGCCGTAACTGGCATATCCAACTCAATCCTGCACTTTGGGCCTACCGTACAAGTGTCCACACACCTATAGGAGCTACACCTTATTCACTTGTCTACGGAGCTGAAGCCATCTTGCCTATTGAGGTTGAGTTACCTTCTTTACGGGTCTCTTTGAGAAACATAATCAACGATGAAGATTACAGCGTCTCTCGCTTACAAGAACTAGAACTGCTGGAGGAACGAAGACATACTGCTTTTAATCATCTCAAGGCTTACCAACAACGAATGAGTCACAACTACAATCACAAGGTCAAGCCTCGCACATTTGAGGTAGGTGACTTAGTCCTCAGAGAGAACCCCAAGAATCAGCAAGACAGAGAGAAGAAGGGCAAGTTTGAACCAAACTGGCTTGGTCCCTACATTATTACAGCAACATATGGATCTGGTGCATATCAACTCTCAACTACAAAAGGTGAACCTTTGGAGGATCCTATCAACAACATGCACCTTTGCCAGCTCTACACATAGCTCTTTGGAATATCCTAATTCAAAAATACAAAAAAATTATAAAACAAAAAAATCGTTACTTGGTGAAAACCTGGCAAACAGGCGCCTTGTGACACAAAAACATTGAAAAATAAAAAAAAGTAAAGAGAAATAATTTCGTCCAACGGTGAAAACCACTTCGGTGGTGCCCTGGGCAAGTACCATGGTGAAAACTGGGTCACCAGTGCCATGCGTAGAGATTTTGCTCCTCCCTCCTTCAGGATTCACTTTCATCCTTTCACTTCGCACACACTCACATCCTATTCATTCATAATAAACTTACCCATTCCCATCATGGCTTGTTATTGATCTACCCAAGATTGGTTAGCCATTCATAATAAACCTCCCTTTTCAAATCCCTTTCCATCCATAATAAATCAGATCCTATCTGTGGTTAAGGCAAATCCTACGTCTAGTGATGGGTGTGGAACTGAGAACATCACATGTTTCGAGGAGTACAGTTTCTTCCAGCTTCCTTCAAGTCTATCCATGCACAATCCGCAATAAAGCAACATCTGCATCGCCAGTCCACAATAAAGTTCCATTTTCTCCACAATAAAGTATCAGTTTCATGGATTCAGTCAGTTTCAAATGAGACACAACAGCAACAATGAGCTTCAACAAAATCAAATCTTTCAACAGACTCGGACAACATATGGTTTAGTGCTATCTATCCTTTTTGTGAAAGTGAACATTGTGACCACAATCGAATAAGACTTAAACAAGTGACAAGAGACACTAAACTTGAGGACTACAGTGGATGTTGGTGTCGAGTCTTGGTTTTCTTTTGATTTTATCTTTTGTGACATGTCTTTTAGCTTTTCCAGGATGTCTCTGACTAGAGATTCTATCTCCAGGATGTCTTTGACTAGAAAGGCAAGGATGGGGTATCGTCACCTATTTGCATTTGCTGTCTATGGATTGTCTTTTAGTAATGCTATGACTTGTCCAAGGATATGAGGACACTGTGAGTCTAGTATGAACTGGGGCATTCCTTGTTTGTGACTGTCTTACCTCCATGCAAATGGGTACAATGACTTTCTGGGTCGAACAAATGCCTCGATTGTCATAACTTATTTTGCCATAATAAAGCTCAATGATGATAATGCACAAGAAGCTCTTTCACATTCATATCTTTTGTCTTCCATCCCCCTTTCTTGATTGACTTCCATCATCCTTCTCGAGTCCGCATAGCCCGCTATCACATGACTGAGTATAATGACACACCAAAAATATTGGCATTTCATATAGTTTACACCTGCATCACCACATATAAGCATTTCATACATACATATAGATATCACAATTGCATCACATCCTGCACACAACACCTGTTAGCACAATTTACATCTGCATTATCATATTCATCTGCATTACATACATTCACATTTGCATCATATATCACATATACAACATAAAAGAACAAAAAAAAAATATTTCATTTCATCATATAAGCATCACATAAGAACATTTCATCACATAAGGTACACATGCATATAGCTGCCACAAAAATGAATCATATCTCATATATAATCAAAGGTGTCATGATACAATGATGTCAAAAGAATCATATGGCTACAAAATCACCCGCAGGTGTCTACAATACAAAAATGGTATATATACTGATACAAAGGGGAGCCCTCTATGGCTATGATGAAATCCCTCCCTCGGAGCCGCCTGGCCTCGACGGATGCTGAGCTGTAGATGGACCCGCTCCAGGATCCCCCTGCCTGTCTGGTGGTGGTGGAGGACCCATAACCCCACCACTAGATGCCTGCCTCCTCCGACTCCCTCCCGTAGCCGTCGCTGTCCGTGATGGTCTATGGTTGCTCCTCGCCCGCTGATCCACTAGCACTGCACCATAGTACAAGTCTCTCCAGTAGCCAATCTCCTCACTGGCTCGCAGCACATATGCGTAGCCTGCCCCTGCGTCCTCTGCTGCCTGCCTCCCTGCCCTCAGAGCTGTCTCAGCCTCAGTATATTGCTGGATGGCCTGATCCCTCTCTCGCTCTGTATCCCAGAGCCTGATCCTGAGACGATCCCTCTCCCGCTCCAACTCCTGGATCTCGTCTGCCTGGCCCTGGCAGATCTCTCTCAGCTCTAACAGTTCATCCTCCTCAGGATCTCCACCCTCAGCCTCTACCTATGGCTCTCCCTCTGCCGGTGCCTGTCTTTGTACATGTTTGGGTGCCTGCACCTGTCTCTGTACCTGTGTCTGTACTGGCACCTATCCCTACCTCTGTCCCTGTGCTGCTGGTACCTGCAGGGGCAATCCACCTCACCCCCTCACTACCTGGGCTGGTCCCTCTTGTCCTCCCTCCCTCCAAGGTGCCACTCTCCTCTCTCCCACTACTCCCCTCCGCCTCCGTCGGCCCCTACCTCCATCCCCTCCACCATCATCATCATCATCATCCCCTCCAACCTCCCCCTCCAGCAGCTCTCCCGGATCTGTCAACCGCGGAAACGGATGCTCTGCCCAATATGCAGCATACTCTGCATCCATACCTGCATCCTCAACCTCTGGCCACATATCCCAGGGTAATGGCATCATCTCTGTCATCTGTGTCACGGCCTGATCATATGATAATAATGGCCCGAACTGTGCCTGATCCTTGACTGTACGGGCATACATGCCCGAGCCTCGCGGCATCCTTTGGATCCGGCCGAACTGTCTGCCTACCCTGTCAACCAGCTGTCTCTCCAAAATGTAGGGCATCTGCCCAATCAGATATTTGCTCCTGAATGTATATGGTAGCTCCAAGGCGTCGTCCTCCCACTCCTCGCACCCCAGGTACAGCCTCCAGATGACTGTGTCAATATCATCTATAACACACCTCCAGTGCTCCAGCCGGCCAATCCGAGGCTGTGACGTAATCATATCATAGAGGTGTACAAAGATCCGTCCATGCCCTCTACCTCTGAAGTGAATCGACCATGTGATAGGAAGGTGCTCATATGCCCACACCTGTAGGAGTGTCACTCCACAGCCTAGTCCCACTGATCCGTGATAAACGAACTGATGCAGCTCATAGTATAAATGTGCCAAGACACATGGCCCCCATGCATATCTGGTGTGCTCAGTCACCAGTATCTCCAGTGCTCCTCCCCAACCCACTGCCAACCCCCGTGTAGCTCTGTCAGGACACAAGAACCCACTGATGGCTCCTCCGATCATAGCTGGCAAAGCTAAACCTGTCGCGGTCATGGTATCCCATGCCACGTGCCCTGCTCTCATCTCCAACTCGGGATCCTGGAATACCTGTCTTAGCGCCTCTCTGTCTCCATCTCGATCATATGGAATCAGCTCTCCATCGATCGGTATGTGCAAAATCCTATAGACATCCTCGAGGGTCACTGTCATCTCCCCCATAGGCAAGTGAAACGTGCAAGTCTCGGAGTGCCATCTCTCCGCTAGTGCAGTCAGCAAACCCATGTTTGCCCGAAACTCAGGCACATACAGTACATGTTTGAGGCCCATCTCCTCAATAGCTGCTCTCTCCTCAAACGACAACTCTGCTCGCAGTCTCTGTGTAGACAGGAATCTCTCCCGTGACTCCAACATAGGCAGATACTCCTGCAGTCAAACAATCAATCATGTCAGTTATCGTGGCATTCACTGTTTATCACACAATGCTACTTGCTATCTAAATACATATGGTTATCTATCCTAGTGACACTCACTGTTCATCACAAAGTGTTGCTATCTATCCTAGTAGTGCTCCCTGTTCATCACAAAGTACTATGTGTGTGACATTCCCTGTTCATCACAAAGTGTTACTCACATTCGCACTCCCTGTTCATCACAAAGTACTGCCTATCCTGGTACTCCCTGTTCATCACAAAGTGCCTTGATCTATCCTAGTCTTCCTAGAGGACCTGTTTGAGTGTATCCTCTCAGCAGCTTATCCAATCGATAGCGTATGTTCATCACAGAACTACCGATTTGACCTAGAAGACTAAAACCATGCATTTTGACACATAAACGCGCTTTAAACTCATAAACGCGCTTCTAGACTGCACAAACGCGCTTCTGCGACACAGACACGCTTTCTGAACACAAACGTGCTTACATTATGCACAAACGCGCCTATGGAACCTAAACGCGACTTCATGACACAAACGCCTCTACAATACCTAAACGCGCCCGCAATCAACGCAAACGCAGTCCCAGGCATAGACGCACCTGGAACCGACACAGACGCGCCTGGCACTGACACAGATGCGGTTGCGCGTTTTTGCATTTTTCTGTACCCTATTCCTAAGCGCATTTATTGCTACCTACTGAGCATTAATGACAAAAATTGAAATGCGTGAAAGTACGAGGAGGTTTCATGGTACTTACCGGCTCTCCTGCCTCTGCTGGCCTCTGAAATTGGCGAACGCGGTCGAATCTGTGAACGAAGGCCATCACTGCTGACTGCTGCTGCTCTTTTCTCGCTCTGCACTGTGATCTTGTAAGGGTGTGGATGACAATGAGGATGTCTTTTGCCCATGGTCTATCTTATAGCCTATCCTAGCCCTCGCCTTCATTTCCTGAGTCAGTATTCTTCATCCTGTGACTTTGTCACTTTATTCGGTCAATCCCTTCTAGCTTTTCTTTCTTATCGAGAGATTGTCTTCAATCTTTTCCGACATTTTCATCCAATCTCTCGAGGGGGCATATTATTCCCATACTGGGGCAACTTTGTATCAGTTCATCTTATCTTCTTTGAAACAACGCGACAAGCCGCATTGTCTCAAAGAGGGGCAAAATGTAGACACCCAAAATTGTCATGTTTAATTAAATAAATATTTTATTTATTTAATTATCTAAGCCTATTTCTTCTATTAATTAAATAAATTTTTATTTATTTAATTAATTCATTTATCCTCTTCTAGCCTTATTTCTTATTTAAATAAATACATTTATTTATTTAAATTACCCCTTTCCTAAATTAAATAAATATTTTTATTTATTTAATTGTCTTATTCTTCTATTAATTAAATAAATCTTTATTTATTTAATTAATTCATTATCTTTTTCTACACATGACACATGTCATTCATCTCTTAATTCCTACACTACCTACCTCTTTCATTATTTTGGTATTTCTTCTACCTACCCTCTAATCCTAGTCGACCTCTCTTTTTACACCTCTCAATCTTAACCCTCCATTTCTTATTGTGTCTTCTATTTAAGGAGATGCTTCCTTCATTGTCAAACCCTAGTGACTAATGACTGATTTTGGAGTACTTGGCTACACTACGATCCTACTTGCAACCACATTCCGTTCTTTGTTGAGCTCTTGTGCATATAAAAATCTGAGAGCAAATATATCAAGCAAGATCAATGGAGATAGGAAGAATGGAGATCAAAACCCTATTGGACATGTGATGGTATAATCTTTGTGATTTCATTTGATTTGCATTGTCTTAGGTAATCTTCATATGTTATGGTGGATCTTTGTTCATTGTTAGGCTAGGGTTTAGTGGTTGGATTCATTTAGCCTTTCAATATTGTTGTTATTGTTATCCATTTTCACCATATACAGTAACTACTGGGTTACAGAAACCAACTCACAGGCCTGCTAAAACATGCACAAAATAGGTCACAACTGAGACCTTCAATCTTAGGATCTATCTTCTATGCTTAGTCTAACTACCTCCTTGATTGATTGTTACATTCTAATGCTCAATTACAATGATTTATATGATCCAAGGGATCTGATCGGTCCAAAAAGGGATCAAAACCTAAAGAACAAGACCTAACGTGTAAAACCAACAAGGTCGGCCTTCGCCAAGAGATTCCTCT
The DNA here is from genome assembly GCF_030272615.1 of Cryptomeria japonica. Classification (NCBI taxonomy): domain Eukaryota; kingdom Viridiplantae; phylum Streptophyta; class Pinopsida; order Cupressales; family Cupressaceae; genus Cryptomeria; species Cryptomeria japonica. The sequence goes on along the minus strand of NC_081409.1, from coordinate 913,804,219 downwards.
GGAAAATACAAAGCATGAATTGTAGATCGGGGGAAAAGGTCAGCCACATGCCAAGGAACATCAAAATCAATGCTTAGGGCTTCGCAAGCTTCAGAAGGGTTTCGGTAGATCACCAATGCAAATAGGTCCAGGCAACCGCTAACAAGAAACTGTCAACCGCTAACAAGAAACTGTCAACCAGTAACATGAAACTGTCAAGGAAACCGATAGCGATAACTTGCCAAAGAATGACCCAAATGTGATGCGGTCTGGAAATAAGAAAGATGATCAAGTTTTCAAGTAGAATCCAACTCCACAAGATCCGGTGAGCCAAAACTAGGACACAGAGAAAGAAATATTGAAACTGCAAACATAAAGCAAAACAAAAAGGAAAATATTTTTGCTTGATGCAAGATTGCTATGAACCGGGGATGCTCCTGCATTAGACATCCAGGATTATTGAAAAAGTGAGCCTCTCACTTTGCTGGGTTCAGAGGAATACCAAGACGGTCTACCTTTTCCTGAGAAATCCAAGATGAATCTTTAACTAGTTTGTCCTTCCACTTCACAAGATACTCCTTATACCGACTGCTCCGGGTACTACGGTCAATCCTTCTGCCCAAAATTTCTCCAATCTGATCGGGTTCCTTCCGGGGCAACTGTTTCTCCAAGTCTGTCATACTTATGTCCTCACTAAATTCTGGTTCATGATACTCATGAAGATCTGCAATGTTAAACACAAGTGAAATACTCAGACTATTCGGTAACTCCACTTCATATGCATTCCCAAAACTAAACTTCATCAAAATCCTGCAAGGTCCAAACTTTTTCATCTATAGTTTTTTATAAGTTCCAACCGGGAATCTTTCTTTTCTTAGATATACCATCACTTCATCACCAACTTATAATTCCTTATGTTTTCTCCTTATACTTGTTGTTCATGTCCTCCAAATGTTGCTTAACCTGAATATGCAAGGTTTTCATTGATGAATACTAAGAGGGGGGGGGAGGGGGAGGTGGTGAATTAGTATGCCTAAGAACTTAACCAAACTCTTAAACAATTTTCTAGCAGATCGGTGTAGTAGCTTAACCAATAAACTAGTTAAAACATAAACAAACCAAATAGAAAATAAGACATTCACTCATAAAAGCACAGTCACCATAACACAAGATATTTTGACGTGGAAACCCAAATGGGAAAAACCACGGTGAGTAAAATTCACAAGTCAACTATCTGTAGAATAGTAACCAGACCGGTTAAGGTCTTAAAATGTTCTTCACTAGAATAGATCTTGTTAGGAATCTAGATCTTTGTTAGGAGATAAGTCCTATCAAAGACTACCCTGTTAAAGGATTTTAGATCCACAACTGTGAACCACCTTTTTAGAGGATTTACAATAGGCTTAGCTGGGCCTACACAGTTAAGGGTTTCGGACTTGTCGAAGATATTAGTAATCAATAAGTGAGTGATCTATTTAGTAGCATAGAATGCTTGATTAGATCCATGATAACTCCTTGTTAATGCATTCAAGCATTACTTCAGTCTTCTATGCTTTGCACTCTCAATCTCAGTCACGAGATACCTTTTCTCTCAAAAGACTCACACATAACTACTTCTGTTCTTTACTTAAAACCCTAGACATGATGTCCTTAAATATGAACTTGATTTCATGTCAGTCCAATAGGATTAGATTACAATTTCCTAGGTATAGTGCATCTAGACACATTTGGTAACACGACACAGAAACACCGCTAAAGTATCGGTGGATGATAACTCATCACACATTACATGTATATACCGGTTATTTACATATACCAATCACCGCTTAATAGGTGAAAACTGGAAAACTTGATCATAGTCGATCTGATCAAAAGATTGACTGCCGTTTGGGGTCTCCGTTCTTCTTGAGGTCTTCATACCACTTGACCGATAAGCTTCTCCTTTAAAACACCGATAGTCTTCAATCAAATAAAGACTATTCATACAATATCGGTTAGAACTGAATAATACATTTATCAAATAATTGTGTGTCCATCAATGAAAATCACAACTAAACATCATCAAAATACCAACAATCTCCCCCTTTGGCATTGAGGGCAACACTTAAGAATAAAAAAATTGACATTGTTGTCTTAGAAATCTGATTCGCTTCAACATCCTATTTATGATATGATAACTCTATGCAGAAGGGATATTAAAAGAAGGAAACTTCTAGGACAACATATGACAAGGTTTGATTTAACCTCCTACACTTCGGACCTACTCAGAGTCCAGTAGGATATATCTTTGTGAACTAAATTCACACTTTCAAAAGATAAATACACAACAAACCAGTCCAGAAAACCAGTGGATCTAATCACCTTGAAATTAACTAAAACAAAGGAATAAAAATTATACTCATATTCAGTATTTGACCTACAAAACATGTAATAGACAACCTCAATCTTACCAGTGCCTTATCCAAGGTCATAGAGTCATCTAAGTTCAAACAAGACTATCACAGTCAAATAGCTATACATATCCCATTAGTTTGGCTTCTGTAGATCCCTATATATGCCTAACACATATAAGAATTTATGTACACCAAATTAAACTATGCTCATCAAGATTCAAATATCTCATAAGGAATTTACAGGTAGAAGTGATCCCCGCATATTTAATTTGCCTCCTAAAGAGAAAAGCTAACAAGCACATCTACTGAAAGTTGCCTTACAACCCCTATTCAAAAAAAAAAAACCCTGGATTATTCAGAATGAAACAGTAAACAATTGCAAACATATTTGAAGATGACACAAAGTTTTAACTCAAAACCGATGGTCTGTATATTGATATTATCTTCAAGAAAGTATTCCAAAAAGCTTTCGAATGCTCTCCATTAAACTGAGAAAAGCTCAGATAAATTTCTGTAGCGTTTTCTTACAATTCTTTGCGATCCTTCTTCTATTAGTCCTGGTATCCATTTATAACAATATGGATGCAAATAGCTTCAAACTTTCCTAGGAGAATTTGTTATAATCATTTCTTCTCAGGAAGAAGTTACAAAGATCTTTTACAAAAATAATTACAAGTCCTTTTCAACCTCCGCAGCTTCTTCTACTTGCTGTCCGGTTGCAACCTCTACTAACTGTTTAGGAGTGCCCTCTAACTGCTCTACATCTTGGATGGCATATTTTGTTGTCCACTCATTGTACACATCATCAGTTTGCCACACGAAATTAATCACTTTTGCCTTTGCCTTGGTTAACCTCTTCCAGGAATGTCTGATCTTGTTGACCTCTGAATTGAGAAAACCATAATGAGATTTGATTTTCTCTATCTCTTGAATTTTTACAACAAAAAAGGAAGCATCATCTAAATCAACAATTCCTTTTATTCTGGCTGACAGTTTGGCCTCTAATTCTTTAAGCCACACTTGTTTGTCCTTCAATTGATCTGGGCTGACAAAAACACCTGGGAGTAATTCAAAAACTTGATTAGTGTACTCTTTCTTGTACAAGTTGATCTTCCTGTCAGCATTATCCATCCCTTCTGCCAATTTTACTAAGTCCTTGGTGGTGTCACAAGTGGATTTGATGATAGGATCAACCCCTGCTTCATCATAAGATACACAAATAAGCTCCAAGTCCTACTCTCTAGGCTTCCACTTGTCAAAAATAGGTGTGAAAATGGCTTTATCTCCATTAAGCTCATTCCACATATCCAAAATCTTGCTTATGTTGTTATATAGCAATGAGGCACTCATGGTATCTACAAAACTTGAAATGGTAGTCCTTACTCTTTCCTGAGCCTGTTTTAAATTCTCCAATTCTTGGGGAGTAATCTCAACCATTTGGGAGATAGAAGGTACTGGAGATGGTGGGAATTCAATGATGGGGCTGGTAGGTGGAGGTCTTGCAGGAGAAGAGGAGATCATTAGTGTTGAAGACTCACCTTGATGGTACTGTCTTGTCAACTAGCTTTGCAGCTTAGCAATGATGCTATCTTTACCTCTTACCTCTTCCTTAGCACTGTTATAAGCCTTTAAAATTGTCTCTAACTTGACTTGGAGGTCTGCTTTTTCCTTAGCCTCCCTTTCTACTACTGCAACACCAAATTTTGCAGTCTCTAGCACAGTGCTAGCAGCTTCCACCACCCCTGTGTTCTGCACTTTCTTCACTATCATTCCACCAAGGTAGCTTGACCCTGGGGTGTCCTTACTTCTCTTAATCTCATCTCTCTTGAGAGACCACATGACAAGTACAACATTATCTTTGCTAAAAGTGATTCCCTCCATGGGCTTGGTTTCTTTTCTCACTGCCTCCAGTACTAGGGCATCTGCTATGTCCCACTCAGGGAGAATGAGTACTCTAGTTTGTGCCACCATATCTCTTCCTTGCTTAGGAGTGATGGTCTTAAACTCATCCATCATTTCTTGCTTTATTTCGTCCTCCACTAGAGCTAGATCTTTGTGAGGCTGCTCTACTTTTCTCTTCTCACATCTTGCATTGTATTTGTCAATATTTTGCTTCCATACAAATTGCATGAATGCTCCTAATGTAACAAAGTTATTGTCAGCCAAGAAGTCCTCACTAGCCTATTTGATCTCAGGAGCCCACTCCTGGCTCTTAAACTCATTGGTAGTGATGTTCATCTTAGTAGCAAGGGGCTCTTCTAGCATTTCTTCTTCCACTTCATCATATGTGTAGGTTATTTCTCCTAGGCTACCTAATTGTATAAGCTGCTTAGTTGTTGCCTCTTCATCTCCTATATGAATAGGGGATTGGGATGGAGAGTACAAGGGTGTATCAGATTGTATCTCTTTTCCTACTCTCTGCTTCTTTGGCCTCTCTTGGATGTCAATAACATCTTGTATCTTCCTCTTTCCTTTGGAAGTAGAGGGCTCCCCTGTTGTAGGCATCAACACACTATAATTAGACTTCTTGTGCAATGTATAGTCACTGGGAGGGATTACTCTAGTGGAGGTAGACCTACTTAGAACCATTCTTGCCTTTTCAGGGTTATTTTTAACCACTGCCTCCCTCTTTTCTTTCAGAGTCTACATTACATCCTCAAAGGAAACAATTAGCAACTTTATTTTCTCTTCAAAAGGGAAAAAACTAGACAATGGGTCATAGCTAGCATCAAACTGATGTACAAAATATAAGGCCTTTTTATAAGCCACCCATTTTTCCTTCCTCAGCTCCTGCTCATCTAGATCAAACTCATTTCTAATGAGGTCTTCAGGAAACTGGAACTGATGGGGTCTACCTCTACACATTGCTCTCTTTCTAAACATACCATTGAAGAAATCTTCTGGATCGACACACCTGGATATTACAGTTGACAAATGATAAGGTTTGAGAAAAGCCTCAAAATAATTCCAACCTCCCTTGGTTATTACAAATTGGTGGGCTATAGTAACCGTAGGGAAAATAGTCCCTTTACCCCTACCTGTTAGCTCTGCTTCTTGCACGCTACCAATTTGTCTGAGGATTTCTGCAGTTCCCACTTTGAGAGGGATCTGATAGGGCAATAAGAATGGAGTGCCTCTAAAACCAAAAACTCTGAAAACTGTGGAGACAGGGTATAAGTAAATATCACCCCAATTATGAACAAACTTTATACTTTCTGCAAATTCTTTTGGTCTAATAAATTCCAAAAGAACCTTGGGGATTCTTGGGTTTTCCTAGTAGAGGAGAGTCCTAATCTTTGATGCAAAATATTTATCAAATTTTAAGAAATTGGCATCATCTCTGTCCCATTGCAACACAGTACTCCATAGTTGCACTAGCATCTTTTCTCCATCCTTCTCTTTTATAAGGTCCATTCCACTTGAAATATAATCACCACCTTTGAACAAAAATAGATGCATGAGGAGTGAATACCATCCAAAAGGCATATCCACCTTCCCTTTTTTAATTCCTATCAACCCTCCATGGATAGCATTAGTAATAAAAGAAGCATAATCAAAGGTTACTGCAAGAGAAGGATTCAAAATCTGAGCAATCATTAGCATGTAGTGATTGGGCATATTTGCCTCAGCATCCTCTCCTAAAATCTGGCGAAGTGACCAATACAATCCCTTAGCCCTAAGGGTGAATAGATTCAATGAGAAGGGATTTTCAGTGTTGGGTCTTACAACTATCAACCCACCTATCTTCACAAAAAATTCATTAAGAGACCCATTTCTAAGGTGGTTCCTCTCTGCACTGTATACTTGAGCTAATGATTTGAAGTTAATGGGTTCCAGAAAATTGGTAAACTCATTAAGCCCAAAAGCACTTCTGAATTCCTCATTATTGATTTCAATGAGGGCTTTCCCATTTATATCCCTAATGCTCCTTGTGACTAGATCATAATTATGTGCAATTTGAGTCAATAGATCCATATCCATGAATACTCCTGGAACTACCAATTTCCCTACATCTAACTCCCAGATGCTATTCTGCGGGGCTGGGGAGTTTCTCATGCCAAATCCAACTTTGAATAACCCCAACCCAGACAACCCAACCTGTGGATCTCTCAACCAATTACCCTTATCATACAACCCTTCTCCTATCTTCAAACGAGGAGCTCTTGGCACTAATTCTTTTACTTTCGATGCCTGATTAGTCGACAATGTCAACTGCTCAAGAAAATCATCACAAATGGCCCTTTCTTGGTAATTAACTTTCCCTGAAAATTCTCTCTTAGGTGCCATTTAAAAATATGCAAGCAATTTAAACTATTACCCCAATTGGTTTTGTTACAAAATCAAGACCTCAATTAACACGCACTGCTAAGGAATTACCACACAAAAGTACAAGAAAACCTGTTTCAACTTGAAGGAATCCACTCAGCAACTAAATGACTTTGCTCTGTATTTGAAGAAAATAGCTCTGCATTTTCTCCTTTGCAACAATTCTTTGGAATGATACCTTTACCTAATCGATAGGAGATCATATATGGTACTCAGGATCTTAACTGCGACATTGATTCCGCATGCTTCGGCCGTCCCTTCAAAATTGAATTCATGAGAGAATTCAATTTTTTCGCTCCAACGGGTCACAACATACCTGGACATTCTTTCCTTTCACTCTTTCACTATTTCGCAAAACATAACCTCAGGCAATTTTGTTAAACAAAATCATGCCAACCGTTCGATCAAAAGAAACTTGATCGGCCTTTACACTGCCTTAACAACTTTGCCTTTGCACCGGGCCCGACCTCTTTTTTGCCATTTCATGGGATTTATCCTTCGAGCATTTTTCCTTTGTGAAGCTGCACCAGGCGTTAGATGGAACTTTAACTGCTCAGCATTTAACTCTTACTGGGACCGTCAACTTCTTCCTTAACCGCACCTCTATTTTGACTGCTAATGGTCTTTTGCTATTTCACATAGCTTAAATTGTTCTCAACTTAGGGCCACTAAACAATGGGAAGCGTTGGATCAGATTGGAGATGACCATCCTTTAAGGGAGACCTTTATGCTTGCTTTACTTATGCTACCTTTTCACTAGTTACTGACTACCACGTGGCACTCAACCATTAGCTTTGGAAAACTGTTTGAGCCTAGTTCAACGTTAGCCACGTGTCTCTCCCTTATAACCGCCAGTTACACCTTGGTGGGCCCTCAACTTCTTCTAAAACCATGTGTCAATGGACACGTCACCATCTAGCATTACACTTGGACGAGCCCTATTTCCTTTTGCTATTTCATGAAGCATATCCTTCGATTGGTTCACAACCACGAAACAACGCGAGCCCTTGGATCAAAACGGAGTTGATCCCCTTTTAAACTTCATGCTTTATCTGTCTTTGAGGCTGAAAAACCTTTTCGCTATTTCGCAAGGCATAAAACATGAGCACTTTACCATTGCCAATTCACATGGGCCATTGGATTATATTTGACTTGCTTGATGCTTAACAACACAACTGAATTGGGCAGACGTGGGCCCTCTGACTCAACTTCAAACACCTGGCATCTAGTCACTTTCAAACTGACATGTCAACCTTTCATTTGCTGAGAGAAAACACTAGATTCCACCTCATCCTTGCCACCTATATCTGCCAGGTCACTTCTTACCCCACGACATGACTCACCTTTGGGACCCACCATTTAATCCTTAAATCCGGCTTGTTGACTATTTTGATCTTCTGCCACATGTCATCATCTTACTCATCATCTCGACCAGTTGGATTGCCTGGTTGGAGTCTCATGTCATTTCGCTACTTCACGGAAGCTAACTGTCGAGCATCTTCATCCTGCAAAGCTATGCTAACCATTAGATCAAACTAGACTTGATCACCTTTTAGTCACTTAGAAAGTCTTCACTGCAGGGTTCCACCAAACGCTTTCGCCATTTCATGAAAGGTATTTCACTTGCAAGTTTTGGCTGCAAAATAATGCCAGCCGTTAGATCTTGAATGGGATGAAGCCATTTTAAACCGGACCAAATGCACCATTTGGAACACATTTCCCTTTCACCATTTTTTGAGTCTTAAACCATGCGCAACTTCGCCTAACAAAATAGAAAAAACCATAGATCCATCTGAGAGCTGCGTACAACTTACTGGGCCTGACAACATTAGGAAGAAAAGACATAAGGAATAAATTTTTACGATTAATTCGACAACCACCTAGGCAAATGACAAGGGGGGACACCTCTTACGACCCCAAGACCCATTACTTAAGTGGATAAAGTAATGCAGGAATAGAAACCAGAGGGTTTTTGAACAAATATTAAATGATTTAAAATTAAAACCCTAAACCCTTAAGAACCAATATAGACCTGAAGCAATTGATAGTGTGTCTAACTCAAAATTTCAAAAAACTTAGCCGATTATGGGGAAAGAAAACCCAAATTTTAAACAGTGATAATAGACATCTAAGCGCTTTATCAAAAAAAAATGTCATAAGCAGAATTACTCCCCCTAAGCATATACACTACTCCCTTTGCAACAATACTTGTCAAAATTTGAAGATAGATACACTACTCCCCCTTTGCCAACAATGACAAAGCAAATACATAATATTGCCAGTTTGCATAACATGAAAATAGAGTATGTGTTTATGACAACAAAGAATAAAATTTCTCAAAAATAGATTTAAAGTCTTGTAGAAAGTCCTTCATATCTGAAGACCACGACTCAAGAAGTGAGGCAACAATTTCACTCTCGGTCTTCATTTGGAAGGCTAGTTCTTCCATCGCATCTATGGTGCTCAGCTCCTATGTCACAATGATAGCTTCTAGATTCAGAAAGCATTTCTGGAGTACCTGCAATTTAGGCAATAAGAGAAACTAAAGCTCCTACAAATCTTGAGTCTGATTGTAGATTTCCTAGTCAAGCTTGGCAATTTGATGCTGACAATGATAAACATAGTGTCCATAGGTTGTGAACAGATCATAGGGCAGGTTGAAATTGCCGATATATTTCTGCAACTTAGTTTGTAATAGGGTCTTCTGCTTCAGAGAATCTTCATAGAACATGTGAGGTTGATAGATTTTACTCAAGGGTAGGTGACCTTCACCCATAGCTGACCTTATATTATCTTTCTATTTAACCAGTTTTGCCTGGTTTTCATTCATGTGTTGTATTAAGGTAATTGTGGGTGCCTTTTCATGGCTTTTCTTTGCAGTGGCCTGGGCATCATCTTCCAAACATTGTACCTAGTCATTGACTACTGTGCAGAGCAGTTTGAGCTTAGCCAGCGAGGAATCGGTACTGGGGAGATTAGTACCGGGGATTAGATTGGAGAGGGTGTCAACGACAAACTAAATGACATCCTGTTCTTTCTTTTTCTTTAGTTCTTCTAATCTTTCCAGTGCTAAGTGAATGCTTCATAGTAACTTAGTTTCATTAGCTGATTGGGTCAGACAGGCAAGAGTCAAGTCAGTGGAACTAGTGGAATCAATCTGCTTGGCTTGATCTCTAGTGGCCTTAGGAATCTATTTTCCTTCTTTGGCTTTGACCTCCTCTTGTCTTCGCTTCTCCTCTTCATCTCTTTGTTGTGCTATCTTGACAACCTTCTCCTCTTGTTTCTTTCTCTCTTCTTCTCTCTATTTCTCCTCTTCCTTCTTCTTCTCCATTTCTTTCCTCTTTTCTTCTTCTTCCTTTTCCTTTTTCTCATCTTATTCCTTTCTTTTCTTCTCCTCTTCCTCCCTTTTCTTCTTTTCCTCTTCTTCCATTTTCTTCTTTTCCTGTCGCGCTTTCTTTGCTTGTTCTTTCTCTTGTTTTTCTTTTTTTGCTTTCTCCTTTTCAAGTTTCTCATTTTCCCCTTTCTCTGCCTTTTCTTTCTCTAATCTTTTTGTTTCAGCTTGCTCCTTATCTGGAGTGATATCTTCTATTTCTAGTGCATCAACATCAATGGGGTCATTTTGTTCTACTATTCTTTCACCCATACTATCAAAGACTTCATCGGGTTTGGTTGTGGATAGATCAGGCTCTTGTTTAGCCAACGGATTAGCTTCTTGTACTCTTTGCATGTCATCAACAATTTTCACCTTCAAATGGGTGTCTTGTTCCACTTCAAAAAAATTGCCTTCGAGTAGTAGAAGTCTCCTTTTTCACATGAAGAAAATGCCTTTTCTCTTATCAATGAGTTGAAACAATTATGAACTAGAGACATCTGGAAAATATTGAGCAAAAATTTTCTCCCTAATGTCTTGCTCCTTGTTAATAGAAATGCACCATTTGTTGTCCAAAGAATCATACAAGGATTTATATGTAACATATTTGATCTTAGAAGGTGATTGATCATTTATGCACATATATTTAATGAATTCTTGTTCAACCTCCTTTTCATTATCATTGAAATCATCAAAATAATTCTTTAAATCTTCAAGGAATTTTCTTCTAATATTCTATATGGTTCTTTGACAATGTGTCATAGGCTTGTAAGGAGAAATATCTAAGTTTACCAGTGCAAAGATTGTAGGTACATTACTGATTGACTTCACTTTCTTGGTAGATTGCCTTGTCTTCTTTACTTCTACCTTTGACTTAAAGTCTTTTGGATTTGGTGAGCGATTCCTGGTTTTTCGTGTCCTTTTGAACACTTTTGTCAGAACAGCCTCTAGTTTCTTTTTAGTAGGTGACCTTTTGGTCACTTTGGGTTTAGCATCAGATGTAACTGGTGTCGATGCCGATGGTGCTGCTTTACCTTTTATCTCCTTCGGTTCCTCACTAGATTTGATTCTCTCTAAGTACCAGTCCTCTTCTTTTTGGGATCCAGAGGTGAGGCTAGTAGGGTTGAGGCATATCCTATCAATATATCATTTACCACCTCATAGGCCATAAGACCAACTACATCTTTTCTGGGTTCAACTACCTCCATTATGCATTCATCTGTTTTGATGGTGAAATAAATGTCATCTTCACTAGATATTCTCATTCTCTAGTTCATTTTTAGTTTGAATTCACCAAAGTACTTGTTCAAAGTCTCCGGATATGCAGTTCCTACTACTTGCAGACTCTCCTTTATTTTTCTGGTAATCGATAGATCAGTTGACCATTCAACATCTCCGACTCTAGGAAAGTATCTTTCAAATTAGAAGAATAAACCAATTAGTAATTGACCAAACTTGAACCTTTGAGTTTTATCTGATTTGATCAACTTCAGGTTCTCTAAGAGTTGATTCTTCATACAAGTACATAGATCATATTCTGCGTCCTCCTTCATCATTCTATAAGCGACATGCACCGTAGCTGAAGGAACATAACTCATTCTACTAGCATAAAATATTATGTACCCAATTACCATACATGCATATTTTATCAAATCATCTCTAATGGTATTAACAGTCATTGCTCGTTGATCACTTACTGAACCGGTGAGCTCCGTTACTTTTGTTTTAGAGATTTTCCGAAGAATGGGCACTTCCCCAATATTGCAGAATCCGGTCATGGCATGAATTGCCTCCAGTGTAATTTCATGTGTTCATTCAAGGTACATTTTGTCGCCATGAACCCTACTGAGGATAATCCTGATGTGTTCCTCGGTAAAATCTTCAAGAAAGTAAACTGCATTGTGCAATTTCTTCTTCTCTATTATGCTATATTCAGGTTTAATCTTTTTATCATCTCCACAAAATAGAATCAGCTAGGAGTGAATTACTAGGGACCCTAGGTCTTCTAGTTTACAATCAATATATCCTATAACATCACCTTTGACAATGACTCCAACGGGAATTTGGGATAGGGCATTATATCTCATCTTAAGAAGCTCAGGTGTGTCCTCAAGTTCAGTAGAACTAGAGGGGATATTAGATATAGATGTAATATCAAACTGATTCCAAATGATAAGAATGTTTCAAAGAGAAATACCTTTATTCTCTGAGGTTTAGGTTTTGCTAATGACAAGCAAAAGATAATTCTTTGGATGCTTGATTACCACTCTAACTTTCACACTGATAGTATGAAACAGTTGCAAGATTTGAGCAAGATTTCTTTCTGAATTCTTTCGAATGCGAGATGAAATGCTCTAGTTGCGCTACTCAGCTTCAAATAAGTTTCTCGACAACTAGGTAAGTAGAAATGACGACAAAAATCACTTTTAAACTTGCTCCCACCTACCATAATAAATGCATCACTTATTAGCATTCAAACCCTAATTTTACTTTTTACCGCTTCAATTCTTCTATATGTTGACAGGTAACAACTATCGATAAAAGTGCCTTATTGATATACCCTAGGGGTTTCTAAATATTTATACCGATATGCTCCCCCTAAGCTTTTTGAAGCTCAATTTACTAATTCAGGGATTTCCACACTTGGTATGGAAACTAGTTCATCATGTGACTTCACCTCAGATTTCTTTATCCAAGTTTTGTCCATATCCGCTTGAACGGTTTCAATATCAATCTTCCCTTCAGTGTTGATCGCTATGTTTCCTGATGGATTTTTTCTCAATCTACATGCTCTGGTTGTATGTCCTAGTTTGTTGTAGTGATAGCATACCATTCCAGGTGCTCTCCATGGTCCAGTATTCACATTTCCATTCTTCCTTTTGCATGTTGCATCAATGTGACCGCTACCATGACATATTAGATAGGTTGCTCTCCAAGTGGTTGCCGCTTCACAACAATTTGACTGGTGGTGATTGGTTCTATACTGGTTTGGGTTCCGATTTATAAGAGGTTTAGGGGCTCCTCCATTGGATCTTGGTGAATTATTTCTAGAGTTGTTGATAACTGACCTACACTCAAAAGCTCTATGCCCAAACTTGTTGTATGCATAACAGTGACCATTAAATCTACCAGGTCTAGCCACATTATTTTGAAAATAAGCAAAATTATTGTAAGGCTTGCTCCTACATACATTGGCAGTATGTCCTTCCTTAAGACAGTTAAAGCAAACAGGTTTAAACTTTTGCTTACCTTTACTTCCGTTGTTGTCCTTAGGTGTTGATTGTTTCTTTAGTGCATCACTCTTGGTTCCAGAGGTCTCACCTTCCTTGTATTTAGAGAAACCAAGTCCAGTGGTATCCTATAATGGTTTTACTAATTCCAATTTTTGTTCTAACTTGACAACACTTCGATTGAACTTAGCAAGTATTTCTTCGGTGTCAGCAAGTTCCTTGGAAAGGGAATTATTGGTCTTCATCAAGGTTTCATTTTGAGAGAAATTTGCATTCAATTCGGCTTGCATTTCTTCTTTCTCATCTTTACCCTCCTGTAGATAGGCGGTAATGGTGCCAACTTCTTGCTTTAATTTAAAGATCTCATGCTCCTTGTCCTTTACCAAATCTTCAACTTTTCTCTTGTTTTCCAATTCCTGACTCATCCTGATAGTCAGTCCTTCTAACTCCCTCCTTAGGTTAGTTTTGGATGCATTTAGTTTCTCCACTTCTCCAACTAGGGCATCCATGTCTACTTCATCAGAGGAGCTATTTTCAATAAGTTCCATCAACTGCTCAGCACACTCTCTTCTCTTGACTAAAGAGGCTTTAAATTTGATCTTGAGTTCATCATAGGCTTTCTCAGATTCAGCCAAACGGTGAGTGAGTTCCCTCATACTATATTCTACCATATCTCCTTTCAACTGGTTAGACTTATGGAAATGTTGGCTCTGATACCAATTGATGAATACTAAGAGGGGGGGGCGGGGTGAATTAGTATCCCTAAAAGCTTTCTTAAACAATTTTCTAGCAGACTGGTGTAGTAGCTTAACCAATAAACTAGTTAAAACATAAACAAACCAAATAGCAAGTAAGGCATTCACCCATAAAAGAACAATCACCATAACACAAGATATTTTGACGTGGAAACCCGAATGGGAAAAACCATGGTGAGTAAAACTCACAAGTCAACTATCTGCATAATAGTAACTAGACCGGTTAAGGCTAGACCGGTTAAAGTCTTACAATGTTCTTCACCAAAACAGATCCTATTAGGAATCTGAATCTCTGTTAGGAGATAAGTCCTGTCAAAGAGTACCCTGTTAAAGGATTTCAGATCCACAACTGTGAACCACCTTATTAGAGGATTTACAATAGGCTTGGCTAGGCCTACCTGGTTAAGGGTTTCAAACTTATCGAAGATATCAGTAATCAATAAGTCAGTGATCTAGATAGTAGCACAAAATACTTGATTAGATCCTTGATAACTCCTTGTTAATTCATTCAAGCATTACTTCAGTCTTCTATGCTTTGCACTCTTAATCTCAGTCACGAGATACCTTTTCTCTCAAAAGACTTGCACATAACTACTTCTATTCTCTACTTAAAACCCTAGACATGATGTCCTTAAATAGGAACTTGATTTCATGTCCGTCCAATAGGATTAGATTACAATTTCTTAGGTACAGTGCATCTAGACACATTTGGTAACACAACACAGAAACACCACTAAAGTATTGGTGGATGATAACTCATCACACATTACATTTATATACTGGTTAATTACATATACCAATCACTGCTTAATAGGTGAAGACTGGAAAACTTGATCATAGTCGATCTAATCAAAAGTGACTACCGCTCAGGGTCTCCATTCCACTTGAGGTCTTCATACCACTTGATCGATAAGCTTCTCCTTTAAAACACCGATAGTCTTCAATCAAATAAAGACTATTCATATAATACGGGTTAGAATAGTTACCAGTTGAGAATAATACATTCATCAAATAAGTGTGTGTCCATCAATGACAATCACAACTAAACATCATCAAAATACCAACAGACATGTGATCTACAAAGTCTTTTGCTTATGAACTTCTCTGGTCTTCACTGCTAATTTCTCTTAATCCTGATACACCTCTAGGATGCACTCTAGTAACAATCTCAAAAGGTGTTCTTCCGATACTCCTGTTTACTGAATTGTTGTAGGCAAACTTTGCTTGTGCAAGAATTAAATCCCAACTTCTGGTTTTATCTCCAACTAAACATCTCAATAAATTTACCAAGCTCCAGTTAACTATTTTTGTCTATCCATCAGTCTGTGGATGAAAAGTAGAACCAAACTTCAAGTCTTTTTTCATCTTCTTCCAAAGTGTTCTCCAGAAATAGCCAATAAACTTAGTGTCTCTGTCTAAAACTATTCTCTTAGGTATTCCATGTAATCTCACTACTTCCTTGAAAAATAGGCCTGCTATATGTAATGCATCTGATGTCTTCTTACAAGGTATGAAATGAGCCATCTTCGAGAATCTATCCACTATCACAAATATAGAATCATTCCCTCTCAATGTTTTAGGTAATCCAAGTATGAAATCCATGTTTATATCCTCCCAAGTTCTTACTGGTACTGTCAAAGGTTTATATACAATCCCGCATTTTGACTACTAACCTTTGCAACTTGACAAACTCTACAACTTTGCACATGTTTCTTAACATCCTTATGAATCTGGGGCCAAAAGTAATACTCACTCACCAATGTTATTGTTTTGTCAATACCAAAATGTCCAGCTAATCCTCCACTGTGTTTCTCCTTTATCATATTCTCCCTCATAGAACTCTTAGGTATGCAAAACTGAACTCCTCTGAGTAACATACCATCCTGAATGAAGTAATCCAACCACTTGCTTCTATCTACCATAACCGGTTCTCTACATGCTTTCCAAGGTTCTGCAAAATCCGGGTCATCATCATACAAGGTCTTCAAATCTTCAAATCCTAATACTATCACTCTCATCTCTGTCAGCAAATTCCTTCTCCTACTCAATGCATTAGCAACTTTGTTATATTTCCCACTTCTATGCTTCAACATAAAGTTGTAACTCTACAAAAATTCTACCCATCTCATATGTCTCTGATTCAACTTACTCTAAATGTTCAAATACTACAAAGCTTGATGATCTGCATACAACACAAACTCCTTAGGCAACATGTAATGTGTCCACTTCTTCAAGGCTTGACCTATGGCATAAAAATCCTGATCATATACTGAATATCTCTTCTAGGCATCATTCCACTTGCATCAAAATCCACTTGAAATACTTTATTGAAATCTGGTACAGCTAACACAAGCTGCTCAGTCACTTTTTGCTTCAATATTTTAAAAATTTTGTTTTCTCTGGTGGTCCACTTGAGTTCCTTCTGATCTCCCCTCATGGTCTCAATCATAGGGTTACAAATTGAACTAAAATTTCTGATGAACTTCTGGTAAAAACTAGTCAATCCATAAAATGATCTTACCTCTCCAATGTTTTCTGGTGTAGGCCACTCAACAATTGCTTTTATTTTCTTAGGGTCCATCTTTAAATCATCCTCATATATCACAAATCCCAAATATACTAACTCATCCTTCATGAAAGTACACTTCTTAATATTTATCAACAACTTTTCTTCTCTCAACCTCTGCAAAAATTGTCTCAATTGCAACAAATGCTCCTCTTTTGTCTTACTGAAAATCAGAATGTCATCCAAATATACAATAATAAAATTACCCAAGAATTTCTTCATTACCTCATTCATTAGCCTCATGAAAGTACTCGGTGCATTAATTAACCCAAAAGGCATCACCAACCATTCATACAATCCTTCATTTGTCTTGAATGTTGTCTTCCACTCATCTCCTTCTCTGATCCTGATTTGATGATACCCACTCTTCAAATATATCTTGTAAAGTATTTGGATCTACTCAAACAATCCATTATGTCATCCATCCTGGCAAAGGAAACTGATATTTCATTGTGATCTTGTTTATTGCTCTGGAATCAGTGCACATTCTCCACTCTCCATTCTTCTTAGGTCCTAATGTTGTTGATATTGCACAAGGGCTCAGACTTTCCCTGATCAAACCTTTCTTCAATAGCTCCTACACTTGTCTATTCAGATCTCCATTCTCTGCTGGTGTCATCCGGTGTGCAGCTTTGTTAGGCAAACTAGCTCCAGGAACTAGGTCCATGCTATGACTAATACTTCTCACAGGTGGCAATCCATCAGGTACATTATTTGAATTGATGTCTTCATATTCTATCAAAAAATATTTTTTCTCTTCCGGTTTGTCCTCCTCATGCTCCAGATTCTCAGTCTTCTTAGGAATTAAGGAAAAATACACACTCTCATGTCTCAATCCATTGAGTAATTTCCTTCCATCTACCAAATATATTCTAGCATTCGTACAAACTTCAGTCTTCAAAGGTTCCTCCAAGGGAAAAATGGTTTGCTTCATCCCATTGGCCACAATAGTGTATGTATTCTTCCTCCCATCATGTACTGCCTGCCTATCAAACTACCAAGGTCTACCCAATAAAAGATGAAAAATATCCATAGGCATAATATCGCACAAGACTTCATCATGATAATTCCTAATATTCAATTTCACCAAACATTGCTCACTTACTAACAACTTAGGTTCATCTTGAATCCATGTTATCTGATAAGGCTTAGGGTGTTTCAATCTTTCCAATTTCAACTTATTCACCATCTCTTCTGAAACAAGATTATCTAAACGACCACTATCAATAACAACTTTACAACACTTATCGAATACTTTACATCTAGTCTTGAACAAATTCTTCCTCTACAAGGGATCTTCATCTCTTCCGGTATGACACAAAGCTCTCCTCATCATCAACACTTCTCCTTCTTCTAGTTTATTGTCTGATCTGGTGGCATTTTCTTCCACCACTATTTCTCTTATAGTATTCTTTGTCTTCTTACACTCAAAAGCACGATGTCCTTCTCCTCCACACTTAAAGAAAGTTCCTCTAAATGTTCTCTTGTCTTGTCTTCCAAAATTCGCATTCTGGTAGCCATCCAGTTTTCTCCTCTGGTATAATTTCTATCATTTTTCTGATATGAATTACCTTATTTTCTTACTTGCTTGTCCTTGTTCTGATCTGTACAGGTTCCTCTACCTTCGGTATATCCTCTTCCTTCTTGAAATATACCTCCAGTAAACCTTCCACCACTGCCTCTCTGCGTCTGCTCATGTATTTTTTTAGCTTCTCTTCTGCCTTTAGGGCATATTGGTAAGCCTCTTCAACACTCTAATTTCATCAAACTAAGTTCATCTTGTATAGACACCCGCAATCCATTCAAATATCTTGAAACTTGTTCAGCTTCATCATCAACATGTCTGGATATGATGTTCAACTTGTAAAATGCTTCGGTGTATTCCTTCACACTAGATTCCTTCTGTCTCAAATTTTGCAATTTCTAGAACAGATTCACTTGATAATCAACTAGCATAAATTTGATTTCAACTTAGCAATCATCTGATCTCATGTCTTGATCTTCTCTTTACCTCTTCTTTGTCTATCAACTTGCAAATGTTCCCACCAAAGAGATGTATGACCTTTCAACCGGGTATAGGCATATTTCACCTTCCTTTCTTCTACAGTGTTTTCAAAATCAAAATATTTCTCCATCTCCGAGATCCAATCCATCAATTCATCTGAATCCAACTTTCCATCATATTCCAGTTGGGTAAAATGAGGTTTAGTATTCACCCTACTCAAAACCCCCCAAAATGTTTCCTCATCTGGATCAACCATCGATGGGTTTACTTGTTCTATCAAGGCTTCTTCTCCTTTGTCTTCACTTACATCTTCAATATGTCAACCTCTTCTCTGGGTTGTCTCCATGGCTTCCAATCGTGCTGCTATCCCTCACAATAATTCCATCATAGCAGGGTTTGCATTCCCACATGCTCCACCATTCCTAGTTCCTCTTCACGCCATCATTTTGGCCGATCCTTCATAGATGTAGGTCGGATCCACACTCTACCACCCTACACCAAAAATATTAGGACATGCAACCTCTGAAACAAAAACTCGCTCTGATACCACTTGAAGCAGTCATTGGTTAGGAGGGACCTCAAAGAGAACAATCCGGACCGGTCAGCAAGAGTAAACACAATGGAAACACAAAGATATGATGAAGGCAATGTAGAATAGATTGTTTATTTCATGAAAACTGGTTACAACCATCCGGTAACTATCGAGTTATAGAAACCTTCTCACATGCCTGCTAAAACATACTCAAAGTACAAAATAGGTCACAACTGAGA
Organism: Cryptomeria japonica; assembly: GCF_030272615.1. NCBI lineage: Eukaryota > Viridiplantae > Streptophyta > Pinopsida > Cupressales > Cupressaceae > Cryptomeria > Cryptomeria japonica. The sequence continues at coordinate 913,784,824 of NC_081409.1, read as the reverse complement.
CCTTGAATCTTAGGATCTATCTTCTATGCTTAGTCTAACTACCTCCTCGATCAATTGTTACATTTTGGTATTATGGATATGTTGCATTGGTTTTGGCATTGATGTCAACACTTATCCTTATGGAGATCTTTGGTTATGTTCATCGGCAAGTTCAGTGACTTATGCACAGTCATCGGTATTTGGTTCATTGACAGGTTATATTGTTCACCGGCACTGAGGATGACTTGTTATCATTTGGAGATCACTTGGTTATGTCGAAGACATTCTTTGGACACTTGGTTTTGATGATTTGGTTATTGGTCTAATCAAGTTGACATATTTGTTGTTACCGGCGAATCGGTCTAGGTTATGGACCGGCATATGTTATTGAAGAGGGGAAAAACCAGCAAGGTGGATTTAGGTGGTTAGTACTCAAACAAAACACTAAAAGATATTAAAACATGAAACATGAATAGAACCACATAAAACATGAAGATGATGCTTATACCTTGTAAACCTTTACCTTCTCCCTTGGATTTAACCTTCGATGAAGTTGAATAGAGCCTCTCTTCAACTTGATTGGATGGGCTCCTTCTTGATGGATGTGAAATGCTCTCCAAATGATCAACAAGGTAAGTGGATTTGATAGGATTGGATTTGAGTGATGGATTAAAGATGGATGGATTTGGTAGAGGATAATGAAGAGAGAGAGAGAAGAAAAGAGCACCATGACAATGCATGAGAAGTGGATGATTTGTGAGGAAAATAGGCTCCAATTTATAGATTGGAGAAGGCCAATGGAGGGCCAAGATTGATTTGATCATGAAGGGTTGAGATTGATTTTAGATAGAAGACATGGATCAAGGGTGCCTTGGGAAAATAAACAAGAATATAAAATTCATCGGGAAAAGGGGGGAGAAATTTGAATTTCAAATATGGGGAATTAAAAATTCCAAAATAAGGATGCATTGAGCGATTCAAATAAATTTGAATTTCTTTGAGAGAATCAATGTTGATTTGACATGAGTGGGAATTAAAAATTAAGAGATAATGTTAAGCATGATTATGAGAGATTCTAGAAGGATTAATTAGGCTAATGGGATTAGGAAAAGTGATTTGTAGGAATCACATGACTAGGTTAATTAATTAAAATTAATTAACTAAGTGGGTTTAGAGGAAATAATTATTGGAGGGGACTTTAGAATAATAGGGGAATAATTAATTTATTTGATAAATTAATTATTGGACAATAGTGACAAGATTAATTAAATTAGATTTAATTTTGTTATATTCTGTGAGAAGCAAGAATTGAGCCAGGATCTGATGTCGGTCATAGATCACATGCAACTCCAAGCAACGGATGATCGAAGATCAAAATAGCTAAATGAAGATAAATCTGATATGAGAGAAAAATAGAGATAAAGAAGAAAATTTGGAGAAGACTCTCACCGAGCTATCACTTCCCTTGTGAAGGTGAGAGTATATTGCTTATTATATAGAAAAATAATAGCATATACAACCAAGAGGTGCATTAACTCCCACCTCCATAAAAAGTGGGAGGTTTTACCTACTACCCCATAAAAGGTGGGAGGTTTTTACCTACTTGGTAAATGCCAAAACATGTGGCATAACCTCCTTACATGAAAACAAAAAAGGAGTTATAAGAGGTGGCACATAAGGCCAAAAGAGGGTGAGAAACCCAACTACCCCATAACCCACTTAGGAAATGACAAAATAGTGGTTATGAGAGGTGGCACAACAAGCCAAAAGAGGGTGTGTAACTCAACTACCCATGTGAGGTGGAGAGTTACACATGTAGCTAATGTATTCCGCCACGTGTCCTCATATTAACCACACCTAATAACCTAAGCAAGCTTAATAATATATGTGTAGGAAAAATAAATACCCCCTAACATAAGGAAAATAAAAAAACCTACACTAACACCCCCCTTAAGCGTAGCTTAGGTGGGTGAAAAGATGGGTCCCGGCAAATGAGGCCATGTTAGGTACCCATGTACATAAATATCCCCCCCAAAAGAAGAAGCCCCCCCATAAGAGGAATAGACCCCCCTAAATAGAGAGAGAAAGAATGAAGGACTAAGAAGCCTCTCCTGAAGTAGACACCTTTTGCATCCCAAGCAAAGATCGCAAATGAAGGAACTTGCTTTCGGTGAAAGGTTTGGTGAAGATGTCCGCAGTTTGCTCCGATGTAGAACAATACTTAAGATCAATGATGCCTTCCTGAATGAGCTCCCAAATATAGTGCATATGTATCTCAATGTGTTTCATCCTCTGATGATGAACTGGATTTTTTGAGATCTGTATAGCACTCTGATTATCACAAAAGATGATGGTAGGCTTTCTGACTGGAATACCAAACTCAGTAAGAATATTTTGAAGCCAAATAGCCTCAGTGGTGGCATTGACTGCCCCCCGATACTCGGCCTCTGTCGATGAAAGAGCAATTGCAGACTGCTTCTTGCTCGACCAACAAACTGGACCAGAACCAAGTGAGAAGCAATACCCAGAAGTAGACTTGCGATCTTGAGAATCACTTGCCCAATCTGAATCCGTATATCCTACCAAGTCAATATCCACACCTGCTACATACTGAATTCCATAATTATGAGTACCTTGAATGTAGTGGAGGATCCGCTTAGCTGCTTTCCAATGCAACTCATGTGGCTCCTGCATGAATCTAGAGACCATGCCCACAACATAAGAAATGTCGGGTCTCGTATGAGTCAAATAAATGAGGCTTCCAACAAGCTGTCGATATAAAGTGCCATCAACCAAGGGTGAAGAGCACTTAGCCTCAAGTTTGACCCCTGACAAAAATGGAGTAGGTGCAGGCTTACAATCAGCCATGTGAAATCTAGAGAGCATATCAAGTGCATACTTGGGTTGTCCAAGGAAGATTCCTGAAGATGATTGAGTGATCTCAATTCCCAAGAAGTAATGCAGAAGACCCAAGTCTGACATCAAAAATCTATCATGTAGAGCAATTTTCACTGCTTTGATGGTGGATGAGTGACTCCCTGTGAGTAACAAGTCATCAACATAGAGAACTAGAAATGTGAGAGTTTCATCTTGTTGCAAAATGTATACATTCGGATCAGAATGGCACCGAGTGAAACCAACTGTCAGAAGGAATGAGTCCATCTTGGCATACCAAGCTCGAGGAGCCTGTTTAAGGCCATAGAGAGACTTTCGAAGTCGACACACAAGTGAAGGATCCTAAACAAACCCCTGTGGTTGCTCCATGTAGATTTCCTCCTGAAGGTCACCATGAAGAAATGCACTCTTCACATCCATCTGATGAACTTCCCAATGATGGGCTGCAGCTATAGCAAGAACAAGTCGGATGGAATTCATCTTAGCAACTGGAGCAAAAGTCTTAGAGTAATCAACCCCTGGAACTTGGGAAAAACCTTTTGCTACCAAGCGAGCCTTATACTTATCAACCGACCCATCCGCTGCAAATTTTGTTCGATAGATCCACTTGCATCGAACAAGTTTCCTTCCCTTAGGAAGAGGAACTAAATCCCATGTGTGATTCCTTTCCAAGGAATTGAACTCTTCTTGCATTGCAGCATCCCACTTAGGAACACCTGAAGCTTCTCGAAAGGACTATGGATCAGAAGCTGAAGCAATGAAGAGATGTGGAGCTTGCTGAAATTGTGACCTTGTTCTTCTAGTATCTAATGGATCACCAAGCCAATCTCCTGCTGACTCAAATGTTTGTCGAGCCCAAAGAGGCACTGAGGCTGGAGAGTCTGGGGGAGAATCATCAACCTCTGAATGATGACTATGAGAGGAATGTGAATCCTCATCATCACTGTCACCATCTAAAGTAGAGGAAGAAGACTCCTCATCAAGATTAGGAGGATTAAGATCCTCTGAAGAACTGTCATCATAATGCAATTTCTCCAATGTGATAGTGGATGGAGAGGTGGTATGAGAAGAACTAGAAGAACTCTCCTCAAAATGAACACTCCTCTCAATGAACAACACATGAGTAGTGGGATGGAGAAGCCTATACCCTTTGACATCATCTGGATATCCAACAAATATGCAAGGCTTACTCTGCGGATCCATAGCCTTGCGTTTTTCAGCTGGAATGTGGGCCCATGCAAGAGAACCAAACACTCTAAAGTGTTTAACTATGGGTTTTTGACCAGTCCAAGCTTGAAAGGGAGTTACTCCCTTCACAACTTTATGAGGAACTCGGTTCTGGATGTAACACACACAGTTGATGGCCTCTGCCCAATACTGAGGTGCCAAAGACTTGGAGTGAATCATACAATTAGACATCTCCTTCAAGGACCTATTCTTTCGTTCTGCTACACCATTTTGTTGAGGACTGTATGGAACTGTGTGTTGCATGTTGATACCTTCTGAAGCACAAAACTGTTCAAACTGATTATTAACATATTCACCCCCATTATCTGTACGCAGAATCTTGATGAACTTCCCAGATTGTTTCTCTGCAAAAGCTTTGAAATCTAGAAAATTTTCAAAGACTTCAGACTTTTGTTTGAGAAAGTAAACCCATGTATATCTGGAAAAGTCATCAATAAATCTCAAGACATATCTAGCTTTGCTGAAGGATGGTTGTGGAAATGGTCCTGCCAAGTCACTATGTACCAACTCCAATAGTTGTGTAGCTCTCCAAGCTTTACCTTTATCATACTTCTCCTTTGGATGCTTACCAAGAATGCACCCCTGGCAAACTCCATCAGAAAATCGAATAGAAGGCAACCCTGAAACCATTTCTTGTTGACTGAGTTGTTGCAAGTAACGGTAGTTCAAGTGGCCAAACCGTTGATGCCACAAACCACTCACCTCATCTGCATGAGTGAGTAAAACTGTCGAAGGAGAGTCATGAACAAAGTGAGAAAATTGATATAATCTAGAATGATGATCTACTTTTCCCACAACAACAGTAGACCCATTATGCATTTCGCTGATTACCACTGCATCTGGTGTGAACTCAACTCGCTTGCCAGAACCAGTGTGAGTGATCTGATAAACAGATAGGAGATTAGTTGATAAAGATGGAACACAAAGGACATCTTGAAATGTTCCTTCACCCACATCAATAGACCCTCTCCCATGCACTTCAATAGGAGTGTCATCACCCATTAGGATGGAAGGCATAGAACATGGCTCTAAAGATATGAAATCATCTTCTGAAGAAGCCATGTGGTGTGAAGCACCTGAGTCAATTATCCAAGAATTTGGTTGTGAAGCAATAGCAACTAGGGCCTTACCTTTTCCTTTCCCCTTACTCTTATCTATGTCCTTAGAAGATCCTTCCAATGAACTTTGTTTGACTGAATCAGGAACCTTGATATTATTCTTTTCAAGAAGATTTGAAAGGTGATCAATTTGTTTCTTTAAACACTTATGTTCATCATGACCAGGCCTCTTACAATAAGAACACTTGACCTTCTCCTTCTTAGGTTGTTCACCTTTTGATGAAGAGGTCTCATTGTTTGCTTTTGAAGAGGCAGATTTCTGATCTTTCTTCTTCTCTCCTTGGTTCTTTTGTTTCTTATCTTGCTTACTAGACCCTTTCTGTTCTTTTATGCCTTGATTTACAACTAAGGCATGTGACTTAGAGGGCTTTATTGTACCCATTTGAACCAATTTGTCCTGCTCCCTAGTGAGTTCTGCAGCAAAATCATCTAAAGAAGGCATTTTGAATGTGGTACCTAGGGCACATTTGGTAGCATAGAATGTAGAAACAAACACTGAATAGTTAGGACCAAGCTTAGAAAGAATACTCAAGATTAGTTGCTTATCATCTTTCTTAGTTCCACACTGTTCCAACTGCAATCTTATAGACTTAAGTTTAGTGAAGAAGTCTTGTATAGTATCAAAATTGGTTGGATTCAACCCTATGAGTTCATTCTCCAATTGATGACCTCTTAGTTCATCCTGCTTACCAAAGAGGTTTCCCAAAGTAGTCCATACTGCATTTGGTGTAGTAGCAGATTCAATGTGAAAAAGAAGGTCAAGAGAGACTGACATGCACAATGTACCAAAAGCTTCATCACATTTATTAAACCATTTAATCTTTTCTGCAGCATCTTGAGGTTCAGTTTCAAGTCCCATAGTAACACGATGATATCCATGTCTTTTCAGATATATTATCATCTTAGATTTCCATTCAAAGTAATTATATGGTGTTAAAAGTGGAACTGTAGATGCATCCATGATAGCAGAAAAGAAGATTGCAAAGAGTTAAGAAGAGTGCAAGAAAGAAGACACAAGAGACAGCCCCCCTTTTCACTAGTCTTTGAAATCACCCCCCCCCCCAAATATTACAAGGTTGGCACTTTATAATTAGTGCATTTACAAGGCTTTTATCATATTACAATGCTTTCTAAGGCTTTAATGGCCAAAATAGAAAGTTTAAATACATATAAATTTAACACAAAATCTGAAAAAATTAGCCTTATTGCTGCTCAATGTATCTTAATACCTTTCCAACAACTATTCATTTTTGTAAAATAGAGTTGTGAAAAGAAAGATATGATCTATAGAAGGGAAAAAAACATGCAGTTGATTCAACCTGCAATATCTAAAAAAGAAGGGTAGAATATTTCAATAAGACCTGCAATTATGAAGAGTGCTCATTTCCAGCTTTCCGTCAAGTACTCTGATTTTTTTTTTTACTGTGTTCTCCAAACTCTGAATTTGGTGAAATAAAAGTCACTTATGATTTTCACAAGCCTTCTGGACACTCTGGAAATGCTAAAGAAGCCTCCAATATTACCAAAAATGCTGCAATCACCCAGATCTCAAAGAACACATATATAAAACCAGATTTAACTAGAAGCTTATTTTCTTTTAAACTGTTCTGATTCTCCAGATCACATGAAAATGCAGGAGAAGAGCATACTTGGTTTTTAAGAAAAATATTAGCTATCTAACAATCTCAAATCTCTCAAATAAATCAGAAAAGCAATGAGCTATACCAGACAACACGGCTCTGATACCATGTTAAATTCTGTGAGAAGCAAGAATTGAGCCAGGATCTGATGTCGGTCATAGATCACATGCAACTCCAAGCAACGGATGATCGAAGATCAAAATAGCTAAATGAAGATAAATCTGATATGAGAGAAAAATAGAGATAAAGAAGAGAATTTGGAGAAGACTCTCACCGAGCTATCACTTCCCTTGTGAAGGTGAGAGTATATTGCTTATTATATAGAAAAATAATAGCATATACAACCAAGAGGTGCATTAACTCCCACCTCCATAAAAAGTGGGAGGTTTTACCTACTACCCCATAAAAGGTGGGAGGTTTTTACCTACTTGGTAAATGCCAAAACATGTGGCATAACCTCCTTACATGAAAACAAAAAAGGAGTTATAAGAGGTGGCACATAAGGCCAAAAGAGGTTGAGAAACCCAACTACCCCATAACCCACTTAGGAAATGACAAAATAGTGGTTATGAGAGGTGGCACAACAAGCCAAAAGAGGGTGTGTAACTCAACTACCCATGTGAGGTGGAGAGTTACACATGTAGCTAATGTATTCCGCCACGTGTCCTCATATTAACCACACCAAATAACCTAAGCAAGCTTAATAATATATGTGTAGGAAAAATAAATACCCCCTAACATAAGGAAAATAAAAAAACCTACACTAACAAATTTATTTTGAGAGGAATAAGGATAACACAAATAAATTAATTAATTATGTTGATAGGCTTAAATTAATTAAATATTAATTTTAGGTGTCTACATTTTGCCCCTCTTTGATATAGCATCGTGAAATGATGTTATATCAAAGAAGAATTAAACATAGTGGACGAAAAAGGATAAGGACTAGTAGCATGATGCCCCAGTCATGAGAAAAAGGATAAGGACTAGTAGCATGATGCCCCAATCATGAGAAAAATTATAAAGACTAGTAGCATGATGCCCTTGTCATAAGATGAGGAAGAATGACAAGGAGGAAGGATGATGAGGAAGCAGTGGTATTCCCCCTTGAGAGGACATGCGGGTTTGAAGAACATGGGTGTGCTCTTGAAAAGGAATTAGAAGAATTAGCAATGAAATGACGAAGACAATGAAAGAGGGAACTAGGATGGGTAGGAGTGTTGTGAATGAAATGAGACAAAGAAATGGTAAATGGATTTTGTTGAGAAAGTGTAGAGAGCAAACCTAGATTTGATATTGCCATGGATAGTCTACACCACTAATTATAAGAACCAGGATGATATGAAGATCTAAGGCGTGGACTAACGCTTAGTCAAACAAGAATGCCTTGCACACAATCATGCAAGTGTTGATAAACACTAATGCAGGGTTTCCAGTTTGTACTTGGAAGACCTTCAAACACACCATGTCATGAAAACTATGCCCCATTATACACCAACCAAGACATACCAAGATATAGGATGATCAAGACAGTCCTAAACAAGTATAGTCTTGGGACACAAGATGAAATCAAAGCGAAAAGCTCAAGCATGCAAACAACATGCACATGACCAATTGACATCTCTTGCCAAGAGTAGGACATAGATTTGGATAAATTGTCGGACTAGGGAAGGATGCATCCCGATGGACAGGTGATGGATAGATTGAATGACAAAAGACAAGTTAGATGCACGAGGTTTGCAGATGAGAGGATTGTTGCTTGGATTTGATTAGCGTAGTATGGATGGGTGCTTGGATTAGGCACAAGTCAGTGTGAGCTCAGGTAGATGGGAAAAATTTGTTCGATGGATTGGATAAGATTGGAAGAAGGATAAATGATTAGATAAGATGAGAAGGGGGATGGATGATTGAGTAGGATTGGATTGGGGATGGGATTAATGATTGAATTGGTAGAGATGGAAAATGTGATTGGATAAGATAGGATTGGATTAGAAATTGGATAGGATGGGGTGGATTGGTGGATAGGATTTGATTGAATGGAACTAATGACAAGGGAGAACCAATGGGTGGGTAAGAGGATGGATGAATGGAAGAAGGGAGTTATTGTTTGGATATGAGACATATGGATGGAGTGGATGGATATGTATAGGATATGGAGGACTGGAGGGTAGGGTGATGGAGACCCAAGGACTATGCTGCAAAGGAGTGCAATGCCCCACACTAGAGGTAGTGGAATTAAGGATGCAATGAATGGTAGATAAAGATGTATGAGGTGGGAGGATAATGTGTAATGGATATGGATGGTAGAGGATTTAAGGCTTGTGTGCTCCAAAGCATGCATGCATATACATTGTTTTGCCTCTTATATGATCAAGATGAAATATATGAATGGAGGATTTATTTTGATAGGATGAGGGATATGAGTTGGAGGATATGGATAGGATAGTCAAGATAAAAGATAGGAAAGGAGAATGGACTTAGATATGATGTAGATGGATGGAAGGATTGTGTGGATGAAGCTTGCCACCAAGTGTAGAGTGCAAGGGGATGAGGGGATTACACATGATGCTTGTTTGCCAAGTTTTTATCATGGTACTTACCCAAGGCACCACAAGAAGTGGTTTTCACCATTGGATGAAATGATTTTTCTTTTTTTTTTAAAAAATTTTTCTTGATTTTTTGATTTTGATTTTATTTTATTTTTGGAAGTTTGGATGTATAAGGATGAAGATGAGTGGATATGGAAGATAGTGGATGCGTGAAGGAGGAAGGGAGGACTCAAGCATCTAGTTCCATAGATGGTATCCCTTAGTATTTCTTTGAATTGGAGGTATGCCCATAGATGTTGGTAACAATAATTGGGGAGATGAAATGGATAGGGGATGTAAGATAAGGATTTGGAAAGGATTGGAATAATGGAATGGGATTGTGAAAAGTGGATGGTGGATAATGGATGGGGTTTTGAAGAATTTGTGGAAGATCAACATTGCCACACACCTTGAAGGGTGGTGGAGTAGTCAAGGAGAGTGTTTTGAATTAGATGGGGGATAGAGTGTGGATTTTGGGAAATGACAACCCAAAATAGAAGAAGGGGATGATGAATTTGGGATGGTGGATTTTGGGACATAAGGACCCAAAATGGATTTTAAAGATGGACGAGTGTTAGATGGAGGATTGGAGGAGTTATGAATGGATGGAGCTTTTGGATTAGCAAGTTTGGATGCCAATTTTGATTTTTCTTTGGGATGCATTGCTTCTTTGGGAATCCACATAGTTTTTGATTTTTTCTTTTGGGGCCTTTTTGATTTTTCTTTCTTTCGGATCATATTTTTGTTTTGAGCACGTCATTTGGAGGGGACATGTTGATCCTTTGATTTTTGTGAATTTTGAGCTTTATGCTTTTTAGATTGGGCATCCAAATTGATTCCAATAGAAATGGGATGGGTGCATGATGATGAAGGATTGATGGATTTTATGGAGGGGATGGTGGAAAGAGAGTGTTGGGAGGCATCCAAGGATGTGTACCTTTGTTGATCTTTCTTAGGGATTATTTGAGATGATGGAGTGGTGGATGGATGGATGTAAGGACCCAATATGGATGGAAGGGATGGAGGATTGAGCATCGGAACATAGGGGCCCAAAATGGATGGAAGGAATGAAGGGTTTAACTTTGGAACATAGGGTCCCAAAATGGATGTGGAAGATGAGGGATAATGAGATTTTGATTTGTATGAGGGAAATTTGGATTTAGGAGGAATAGAGGATGTACCAACATCTTGAGCATTATCTTGAGGACCCTTATTATTTTGGGAACAAGATGTGAGTCCATTTTGAGGAAAATGAGATGTGGAAGGAAGATTAGGATCTTTAGATGTATTGGGATCATGACATGGAGATGAAGGGATACTCTGATCTCGACTAGGAAGGGTATCATGAGATGGAGTGGGAGGGGTGATTGGATCATGAGATGGAAGAGGATCATGCGATGATAGAGGAATCATATGATCATGAGAGGAAGTGGAGGGGATGTGATCATTAGATGGAGTGGAGGGAGATGTATCATGAGATGGAGATGGAGCAAGCTTTAGGCATGTTGGGAGTTGTGGGGATTGTGTGATGGAGGAAGATATGGAAGCTTTGATGTGAGTAGATGGGGAAATGGGGGTATCATTAAGTGTGAGGGATTGGGATTTATTTTGAGGTGGAGGTGATTGGGGTTGATGGAGGACTTGAGGAGACTTGGCCACTTTGCTTTGAGGTGAGGATTTTGTCTCCTTTGCTAGCATGTCTTGGATAAGATTATGGATGATGGATTTGGAGGACATGGACAATATGGATTTTGGAGGATTAGGATTAGATGGAGAATTGGGTTTAGATGGAGGATTAGGATTAGATGGAGGATTAGGATTGGGATTGGATGAAGGATAAGGATAATGGATTGGGGAATTAGTATTAATGCTTGGAGGAATATGGAGTAAAGGATTTGGATGGGAATTAGAGGTAATGAATGCATTGTAGAGGGATGGGGATTGGGATGTAGATGGGGGGGGGGAGATGGAGTTATACATATTGGATTAGAGGAGTATATGGATGAGGGATAATATGGCGATATGGATGGGGAATAAGATGAAGATATGGATGGGGAATAAGATGGATTTCTCTTGTCAAAGGTAGAGGAAGGATAAGAGATTTGGTATAGATTGGGATTGGGTGTAATGTGTTGAGATGGGATGGATGAAGGTATGATAGGCGAGTGGGAGATTATGGGATTAACTTGGTAGGAAGGTTTGTGAATTTCCATGAGCATCTTCTCATACCAAGCTTTGAAATTTTGGCTAGTCATGTTGAGAATGAAGGATTAGATTGGAATTGGATGAATATGTTTTGGAGGGGAAAGATTATGAAGATGGTGTTAACTGAAGATGAGGATTCGGAATTGGATTGGAATGATGATGGATTAGATTTGATTAGATTTAGATTGGATTTGATTTGGATTGGAATTGGTTTGATTGGATTGGTCCCTAGATTAGGACTTGATTTTATTGGATTGGTTGATTGATTGAATGGATTGGATTGAATTGGATTAGATTGGATTGAATTGGATTGAATTGGATTGGATTAGATTAGGTTTGATTTGATTTGGTTTGATTTGATTTGATTTGATTGGACTAGTCCTTGGATTAGGACTTGGATTGGATTTGATTTGGATTTGGATTTGGATTTGGATTGGATTTGATTTGGATTTTTGGAGATTTGATTGGATTAGAGGAAGAATGAATATTAGTTGAGGAAGGATGATTGTGGATTGGGGATTGGAGAATTTCTTGGATAGATAGAAATGGATTATAGATTTGATGATGGAATTTGGAAATAGGGAGGATTGATTGGTTGTGGGGGATGGAATTGGCAAGAGATGTCAAGTAAAGAAAGCACAATGGTCAAAAGAAGTTAGACTCAAAAGACACTCATGCTCCTTCGCAACACAGCCTATGGTGAGTAAGGATAATAGTCAATGGATCCCAATTGGTTTCCCAGCTACACTTACCCAGAGCGGATGCTTAGATGCTTGAGTCCACTGGCTCCCCTCCATGACAATCACTTCTCCGAGGCAGCCAAACATCAATTCCCATGAAAACTCCTCATGGCGAACTTTGTGTCTCTACTAATTGCTGTAAAAATATGGGCGGCTTCGGAGGTCTGACCTCCTGCACCAATGACTAGAAGGTTTTTGGCCACTATGCACAAGGTGTTTAATATGTCTTCCTGTTAGGAGCTACCCTTTGCAGTTGCGCAAGTGCAATTGAGGCCTATAGCCCAACGAAGCACTAAGAACTTAGTAGTCATGCAAGCATGATTGAGATCTCTAGGATCCTACTAAGCACCCAATGTGAGAGTGAACTCTCATATAGCCCCAACCATTGATCCTTTCATCATCAATGGCTTATTTATTATAGTGAGTTGGGAACCCCAAGTCCGGGTGTACTCACTTGGGTCGTTCCCCTCTTACCTTCTCAAAAGCAAGTTGGGAGGGCATGCCCAGTAAAGGTAAGCATGCAACAAACGTGAAAAACTTGGAGAGTCTGGATTTTTGATCGTCTAGCTAGACGAGAGCATACTCTCCTACCTTTACACTTTTCACAAAACACACAAGACAATGGTTCATTTATCTTTTAATTAAATCTAGGTGCCTAGTTAAAAAAAAAAGACACAATATTTGGTTGGAACTCCTAGGCAACTTGCAAAATAGTTCAGATTAGTAGTTTTTTTTTGGTTTTTCTAGGTCTTAGATGATCGAGAAAAGCTACAATACTAAAAAAAAGAAGTCAGTACTCACTGGCCTGCACATATAGCACACACACTAAAGCACCTGCGTAGGCGCCAAAATGCCTGCGTACACGCTGCAGATAATAGAAACAAAAAAATGATAAGAACTTAATGTAGACCGAATTGGGATTTTATACCTCTTTGTCATACTGATCTAGATTGGTCATGCCGAAACACCTGCGCCCGCGCTGAAATGCCTGTGCCCACGTTAAAATCCTGAAATCAAAGACACAAAAGTTAGCAGGTTAAATTTTGAAATTCAAATTATAAAAACCAAATTTTTGCTAAGGGTGAGAGTTTTTGAAAATGATTGCGTTGATTAGTATTCACTCGTGCTGAAATGCGTTCGCCCACATTGATGCACCTGTGCATGCGTCAAACAAAGAGTAATTTAAAAAAAAATTAAAGCAGAGTGGGACAATTTTTAAATTTTGTAAACGGTTGCACTGATGCGTTTGTGCTCATGCTGATGCGCCTATGCATGCACTGAAGGAGTATGTCTGTCACGCTGATTTGCAGTCTCTTACATTGTTCCGATACCTGCAACTTACAAATTCACACAAAGTGAAAAAACATTAGTTTTTTAGGGACGTGGATCCCATCAGGCGTGCTAGAATGAAGAGGGGAAAAACCTGCAAGGTCGATTCAGGTGGTTAGTGCACAAACAAAACACTAAAAGATATTAAAACATGAAACATGAATAAAACCACATAAAAACATGAAGATAATGCTTATACCTTGCAAACCTTTACCTTCTACCTCAGATTGAGCCTTCGGTGAAGTTGAATAATGCCTCTCTTCAACTTGATTAGATGGGCTCTTCTTGATGCATGTGGAATGCTCTCCAAATACTCAACAAGGTAAGTGGATTTGATAGGATTGGATTTGAGTGATGGATTAAAGATGGATGGATTTGGTAGAGGATTATGAAGAGAGAGAAGAAAAGAGCAGCATGACAATGCATCTGAAGTGGATGATTTGTGAGGAGAATAGACTCCAATTTATAGATTGGAGAAGACCAATGGAGGGCCAAGATTGATTTGATCATGAAGGGTTGAGATTGATTTTAGATAAAAGACATGGATCAAGGGTGCCTTGGGAAAATAAACATGAATATAAAATTCCTTGGGAAAAGGGTGTTGGTATTTTGGTTATGTTGATATGCTTTTGTCATTGATGTCAACACTTGTCATCACTTATCAACCTTATCATCACTTGGAGATCTTTGTTTTGTTCACAGTCACCAGTATTTGGTTCACCGATAGATTATATTTTTCACCGGCACTTGGAATGACTTGGAGACTACTTGGTTATGTCAAAGACATTATTTGATCAATTGGTTTTGGAGATTTGGTTATTGGTCTATTCGGGTTTGTATATTTTTTGTTACCAACAAATAGGTCTAGGTTATGCACTGGCAAGCATATCTACTCTAGATCAACACAATACATTGTGGAGATGATTTATTATTATTGTAAATGCATTGAGCCGACATGATGCATCAGATATTGATTTATTTGTAATTAATTTTATTGTAATATATTTTAGTGAGCCAACCTATTTAATTGGTCTTAGGTTATGGTATAAATGTAAGATCTCATTTATGAGATTGATATGTGATTGGAAAAAAAATTGTAATAGGGTATATGTGAAAATAAGCAAAGCTATATAGGCAGACATCATTTGAAGGTTGAAGGAAAGTTTTTGTGAAGGCAATCAGAACTAAACTGGTACTGAATCCAGCATATGAAGATGCTATGTTAAGCAGTACATTATCATTGGATTCAACCATCCAATTGTAGTCAGTGTGACTCATTTTGTGATTGAGCAGTGAGCTCTAGGCAGCTGGCCTTTCTGCATGTGCAGGCTCCATATTGTATACACATACTATCTGAGGTAGTATCATTTTGATTGTGGGTAAGGCTTCCCACCATTGTTTTTCCCCTTACAGGGTTTCCATGTACAAATATTTGTGTTATGTGTTGTGGATTTTATTGTCTTTCTGTTTCATGCATTAATCTTTACTGGTACTACAATTAACTGATAAAACTGTCTACCGACATAAATTTTGGTTTACCGGCATTATGTAATAAGTTTTGGTTGTTAATTTTAGTTGAATTTATTGGACAACTGATTCACCCCCCCTCTCAGTTGTCTCTGGAACCTAACAGTTGGTATCAGAGCTTAGTCCTCTTTTTGTAGAAGTTTAACAGCTTGAGGAGATCCAATGTCTTCTAACTATTTCAGGAAGGACAATCCGAAACTTGATGGAACCAACTATGGCATATGGAAGATCAGGATGGAGACACATTTGAATTGCATTGGAAAGGACATAAGGGATGTTACAAAGAATGGCTATACTGCTCCTACTCAAGGTCAACCTAATCCACCAACCTTGGCTAAAGATGAGGAAAATGATTGCAAAGCAAGAGAAGCACTTTTGAGTGCATTGTCAGATTGGCAAGTCATGGGATTATCAGACAGATCTATTGCTAAAGCTATTTGGGAAAAATTGGAAACATTGAATGAAGGAGATTCCATAGTCAATTGAAAAACTTGAATGCTTCCGAGCCTGGTATGAAAATCTGAAAATGGAAGAAGATGAAAGAATTTCTGCTTTTATGGAAAGAGTAAATGAAATTGTTTTGGGTATACAATGTTGTGGAGGAACCTTAAGTGAAGATGAGATTGTTTCTAAAGTTTTAAGAGCTTTGCCACTGACATACAAAATGAAATTTACCACTATAAATGAATTAAGAACAATGCCTAATGCATCATTATCTAGAGACACTTTGGTTGGAAAACTTTCAGCTTTTGAACTTGAGGAATTTGGTCTTGTTGCTACTATTAAGATAGATCTTGCTTTCAAGGCATCATCATCTACAACATCATCATCATCATCTGAGAAATATGATTGGAAAGCCTTATATGCAAGAGAACTTGAAGAAAGTAGGAGAGAGAATGAAGAACTTGAAGATCTTGAAGCACTATTTGCAAGGAAAATGCCTAAAGGTCCAATTGGAAGTAAGTATGAAGGTAAAGCACCCTTTAAATGTTTTAACTGTAATAAGATTGGTCATATGGCTTCTAGATGTCCTGATAGACATACAAGATTAAGAGAAGAAGGTAAGAGAACATATAAGCCTAACCCTAATTATCAGAGATACAAGTATAAGAAGAATAGAGACAAATCATGTTATTATGCTGATGAAAGAGTCATTGATGATTCTGATGAGTATTCGACAAACAATGGATGGAATTTTGTTGCTATAACAGAAGATCAACTGACACCTACTGTTCAATCGATAGAGAATGCCGTGACAACTAAAGTTGAAGATAAGGATGAATGGTTTATTGATTCAGGATGTTCACATCACGACTGGTGATAAGAGTAAATTCTTAACCTTTCAGGATTACAATGGAGGTCCAATTAGGTTTGGAGATGATAAAGCTTGTATGATAAAAGGAAAAGAAACTATATTTTTTGATGGTAAACACAATACTAATAATATTTAATATACTGAAGGTTTGAAGCATAATCTTTTGAGTGTTGGTCAATTATTTGAGAAAGGATTTTAGTTACAATTCAAGAATGGTAAATGCAAAATCTTAAACAGAACTGGTTTGGAAATTGCAATCGGTAATCAGACTATAGGTAATATCTTTCATTTGAACAACAATGAGAAAGCATGTTTGATTGCACATATTGATGAAAGTTGGTTATGGCATAAGAGAATTTGTCATGTAAATTTTGATTGCATTGTGAAAATCAGTACAACTAAGACAGTAAGAGATTTACCTAAGATTGTTAAACCTCACAATCCAGTATGTAAGGAATGTCAATTTGGAAAGCAAGTTAGAGCAACTTTCAAGAGTATTCCAGAGAAGTCTAACAATGTTCTTGATTTAGTTCACACTGATTTATGTGGTCCAGAAAGAACTAGAAGTATACAAAGAGATAGATATTTTATGCTAATCATTGATGACTATTCTAGAATGTGTTGGGTTACTTTTCTCAGGGATAAATCTAAAGCATTTGCAAAATTCAAACTATTCAAGGTGATGGTAGAAAATGAAACCGGCAAGAAAATCAAATGTTTGAGATCAGATCAAGGAGATGAATTCACATCTAAGGAATTTAATACATTCTGTGAAGTGAATGGGATCAGAAGATAGTTATCAACACCCTAGACACCTCAGCAAAATGGAGTTGTTGAAAGGAAAAACAAAACTATCTTGGATGCAACCAGAAGTATGATATCAGAAGCAAATCTACCTCATATATATTAGAGAGAAGCTGTCAATATAACAATTTATCCATTCAATAGAGTTCATATCAGAGGTGAAACCGGTAAGACCCCTCATGAATTATGGTTTGGTAATACTCCTACTCTTAAATATTTTAGATAATTTGGAAGTAAATGCTATATTAGAAGAGATGAGTATATTGGAAAATTTGATCCTAGAAGTGATGAAGAAATATTTATTGGTTATTCATCTAAGAGCAAGGCATATAGATGTTTTAACGAGATATTGCAAAAAATTATTGAGAGTGCAAATGTGAAGATTGATGAACAGTTTAGAGGAAATTCAAGGTACATGGACACTGAATCGGAAATAGAGATAATCATAAATAAACCTACTGTGAGTACACCAGTACATAATGGTGATCCAGTTACACTAGCATCATCTGAAGATTGAACAGTCACTGAAGAACAACATCAAGTAAAAACACCTCGGTGTGTGAGATTGAATCATTCTGAAGATCAGATAATTGGAAACAAATTTCAAGGAGTTATGACTAGAGGAAGATTGGCAAATTAAGAGGTATGTCTTATTTCTCAAATTGAACCTACATAAATTAATGAGGCATGTGAAGATAAATATTGGATTAAAGCTATGGAAGATGAATTAGAACAAAATGAAAGGAATAACACTTGCTCATTAGTTCCCCGACCTAAAGACAAAAATGTAATTGGAACTAAATGGGTTTTCAGAAATACACTTAATGAAGATGGAAAGGTAATCAGAAACAAAGCAAGATTAGTGTGTAAGGGATATTCACATAAAGAAGGAATTGATTATAATGAAACCTTTGCACCGATAGCCATAATTGAGGTTGTCAGACTTTTATTGGCTTTTGCAGCACACAAGAAATATAAAGTATATCAAATAGATATTAAATGTGCATTTCTAAATGGAGATCTTGATCTTGAAGAAGAAGTTTATATTGAACAACCTGATGGATTTTCTTTGACAGATAACAAAGATATGGTTTGCAAGTTAAGGAAAGCTTTGTATGGACTAAAACAAGCTCCTAGAGCTTCATATGCTAGATTGGACAAATATCTTTTGAAGCTTGGATAAACAAAGGTAATGCTGACAACAATCTATACTACAAAGTGACTAATGATGAAATCTTGGTTATTGAAGTTTTTGTTGATGATATAATCTTTGGAGGAGAATATGGATTGTGTAAAGACTTTTCTAACAAAATGCAGCAAGAATTTGAAATGTCTATGATTGGAGAGATAAAATACTTTTTAGGATTGCAGATTTCATAGACTAATAAAGGTATATTCCTATGTCAATCTAAGTACTTGAAGGAATTATTAAAGAAATTTGGCATGGAAAACTCTAAACCGGTAAGCACACCTATGACTACAACTGATAAATTATCTTTGAAGGATGAATCAACACTTATTAATCCAACTAGATACAAGTCTATGATAGGAGGTTTACTGTATTTGATATAAACAAGACCTGATATTATGAATGCAATATGTATTGTTTCAATATTTTAGAGTAATCCTAAAGAAAATCATGAATCAGAAGTAAAAAGGATTTTTTGGTACCTACAAGGCACTACAAATCTTGGTTTATGGTATCCCAGAGATGAAATTTTTGATTTATGTGCATACACAAATGCTAATTGGGCAGGAGATGTAGATGACAGAAAAAGCACCATCAATAGAGCATTCTTTCTTGGTAGCAGACTAATTTCATGGTTGAGAAAGAAACAAAGTTGTAGAAGTCTATCAACAACAAAATCAGAATATGTTGCAGTAGCAACTAATTGTAAATAGGTATTATGGATCAAACAAATGTTGAAGGACACAAAGGTAAAATGCAAGGAACCTATAACTATTTACTGTGATAATATGGCAGCAATTGATATATCAAAGAACCCAGTATTTCACTCAAAGACTAAATATGCTTCTATCAAAATCAATTTTCTAAAAGAGAATGTTGAAGCAAAAGAAGTGAAATTGGTTTATGTGAATACTAAAGAGCAGATTGCATATATTTTTACAAAGCCTTTGCCTAAGGAGACTTTTGAATATCTCAGAGAGTAGCTTGGAGTCCTACCCCCACCGGTAGAGACTTAGATAGTTGATGTTTGTCATCAACCGACTGAATTAACAGAAAAATCTTTTATTTCGGCTTTGATGATGAGAGATACTTCTCAGGGGGGAGTAGTTGGTATGTTGTAATGAGTTGGTATTTTTTATTTGAATCTGGTTTTGTATTGCTTTGGCATTTGATGTCAAAGGGGGAGAGATTGATATGGAAAAATACATTATCCCTTGGGGGAGATATTATTACTTTTGAGAAAGATTGTTGGAGAGATTGATTACTCTATGTATATGTATTTTGATTTCTGGATAATGATCTCTTTGGGAGAGATTGTTGGTTTTTTGGTTTTTGGCATTTTTGTTTTGGCACTTTTATGGTTTTTCTATCTTGTGTTGCCATCAGTGCCAAAGGGGGAGATTGTTGGTATTTTGGTTATGTTGATATGGTTTTGTCATTGATGTCAACACTTGTCATCACTTGCCAACCTTATCAGCACTTGGAGATCTTTGTTTTGTTCACTGGCAAGTCATAAACTTATGCACAGTCACCGGTATATTGTTCACCGGCAGATTATATTGTTCACCGGCACTTGGAATGACTTGGAGACTACTTGGTTATGTCAAAGACATTATTTGATCCTTTGGTTTTGGCGATTTGGTTATTGGTCTATTCGGGTTTGCATATTTGTTGTTACCAACAAATAGGTCCAGGTTATGCACCGACAACCATGTCTAATCCAGATCAGCACGACACATTATGGAGATGATTTATTATTATTGTAAATGCATTGAGCCGACATGATGCATCGGATATCAATTTATTTGTAATTGATTTTATTGTAATATCTTTTAGTGAGCCGACCTATTCAATTGGTCTTACGTTATGGTATAAATGTAAGATCTCATTTGTGAGATTGATATGCGATTGGAAAAAGAATTGTAATAGGGTATATGCAAAAATAAGCAGAGCTATACATGCAAACATCATTTGAAGGTTGAAGGAAGGTTTTTGTGAAGGCAATCAGAACTAAACTGATACTGGATCCAACATATGAAGATGCTATATTAAGCAGTACATTATCATTGGATTTAACCATCCAATTGTTGTCAGTGTGATTCTCATTTTGTGATTGAGCAGTGAGCTCTAGGCATCTAGCCTTTCTACATGTGTAGGCTCCATATTGTATACACATACTATCTGCAGTAGTATCATTTGATTGTGGGTAAGGCTTCCCACCGTGGTTTTTCCCCTTACAGGATTTCCACATACAAATATTTGTGTTATGTGTTGTGGATGTTATTGTCTTTCTATTTCATGCATTAATCTTTACCGGTACTACAATTAACTGATAAAACTGTCTACCGACATATAGTTTGGTTTACCAACATTATGCATTAAGTTTTGGTTAATTTAATTTTGGTTGAATTTGTTGGACAACTGATTCACCCCCCCCTCTTAGTTGTCTCCAGGACCTAATAAAGGGGGGAGAAATTTGAATTTCAAATATGAAGAATTAAAAAATCCAAAATAAGGATGCATTGAGGGATTCAAAGAAATTTGAATTTCTTTGAGAGACTCAATGTTGATGTGACATGAGTGGGAATTAAAAATTGAGAGATAATGATAAGCATGATTATGAGAGATTCTAGAAGGATTAATTAGGCTAATGGGATTAGGAAAAGTGATTTGTAGGAATCACATGACTAGGTTAATTAATTAAAATTAATTAACTGAGTGGGTTTAGAGGAAATAATTATTGCAGGGGACTTTAAAAGAAGAAGGGAATAATTAATTTATTTGATAAATTAATTATTGGACAATAGTGACAGGATTAATTAAATTAGATTTAATTGATTTTGAGAGGAATAAGGATAACATAATTAAATTAATTAATTATGTTGATAGGCTTAGATTAATTAAATATTAATTTTAGGTATCTACAGTTATCTATTCCAGATTAGCATGACACCTTACGGAGATGGTTTAATCAATTGGCATTGTTGTTGAGCCGACATGATGCATCACATCTTGACTTACTTATAATTGATTTTATTCTTAGTAAGCCGACCTACATATTTGGTCTTAGGTTTTGGTATATATGTAAGATATCAATTGTGAGATTAAGATAATGAGAATGTAATATGGTATGGTAAGGTTGTGATATTTAGTATATGCGAATATAAGCAAAGATACTCACACAGACATAATTTAAAGATTTAAGAATGGTTTGAAGGAGACAATTAGAGCTTAACCGATACTGAATCCAACATTGGAGATGCTACTTTGAGTAGTACATTTGTTGGTATTTTGGTATGGTTTTGTCATTGATGTCAACACCTACTAAAACACTAGCACTTTGGAGACCCAACAACATTCACCGGCAAGCAAGTAACTATTTCACAGTTACTAGTATATGGTTCACCGATAGGATATAATGATCACCGACACTTGGAATGATATGGAAGACACTTGGTAATATTGAAGACATCGTGTGGACATCTTATCTTAACGAATTAATCATTAGTATATTCATATTTGCATATTTGCTTTTACCGACAAATAGGTCCAGGGTTATCTAGGGTTACACCGGCAGGTTTATCTTTTCCAGATTAGCATGGCATGCTATGATGATTAATTATTGTTGTAAATGAATTAAGCTGACATGTTCAATCGGTTATTGCATCAGATATTATATTGTTTGTAAAATATTTTTTATTGTAATATCTTGTAGAGCCGACCTACTAAAATTGGTCTTAGGTTATGGTATAAATGTAGGATCTTATTTGTAAGATCAAGTGTGGAATGCGAAAAAGAATTGTTTGAAGGTATATGCGAGATTAAGCAGTGCAATACACACATACATCATTCAAAGGTGAAGCAAGGTTTTTGTGAAAGCATATAAGCATTACACTGGTATTGAATCCAACATATGAAGATGCTATTTTGTGTAGTACATTCTTATTATATTTAACCATCCAACTATAGTCAGTGTGACTCCCATTTTGTGATTGAGCAATGACCTCTAGGCTGTTGGCCTTTATGCATGTGCAGACCCCATTTATGTACACTTACTATCTGCAATAGTATCATCTGATTGTGGGTAAGGTTTCCCACTGTGGTTTTTCCCCTTACAGGGTTTCCACATACAAATATTGGTGTCATGTGTTGTGGATGAATTTGTGTTTATGTTTCATGCATTAATCTTTACCAGTATAGAAATTAACGGTTAAAACTATCTATTGGCATACTTAACTGGTTTATCGGTATTAAGCATCGGTATTAAGCATCGGTATTAAGCATTAAGTTGCTTAAGTTGTTTTTTGATTGAATTTATTAGACAACTGATTCACACCCCCCCCCTCTCAGTTGTCTCCGAGACCTAACAACATTATCATTGGATTTAATCATCCAATTGTAGTCAGTGAGACTCCCATTTTGTGATTGAGCAGTGAGCTCTAAGATAGTTTTGATACTTAATGTAAGTATAGATCCAATAGCCAACAAGATGAGAGTGGGGGGGGGGGGGGGGGTGAATCATACAAACTTAATCTTCCATAAAAACACTAGATTCAACCTTGGTAACATATACTTTAGTAATATAACCCAAAACTATCAAACATGCAAACTCAAAAGTAAATAAACATCATAAACCTCATAACACTAGATTTAATGTGGAAACCCAAATAGGGAAAAACCACTGTGGGATTTCGGACCCACTAAGAAATATACTCTTCTAGAGTATGCTCGGTTAAAAACAAATCCTGTTAAAGATTACAAACACATTGCTAGATGTGACCTGGTTAAGGGATTTCCCTCAGATTTGTTAGGATCTTCACCTTGTTAGAAGTGACCTTGTTAAAGGATTTCAAACACTCAATCAGAATGTCACCTTGCTAGAGGGTTTTACAAATAAGACTGTTAAGTCCACTCGGTTAAGAGATTTTCTGTCACTTTCACAAAATAACAGTAATAAAAATCTATCTGCAACTTCACATCTAAAATGCTAAATCAGATTCTTATTTGTTCAATACAATTTAGACATAGAACTAATCTTGTCCATCTGCTGGGCTTCTATACTCTGTTATTCAAACAGGTCTTCAAGCTTCTGTGCTCAGTAATCACTATGTAGCATCCTTGTGCATACACTTGCCCACATACATTGTTTATCAATAGTTTCCTACTTATAAACAATTAGCTAACCGCTTAATCTCCTTGATCACATTTCCCATGATCAATCATAGCCATCAGATCTTCAATCTTGTCCAGGTTCAATGCATCTTTCAATCTGAAAACGTTTTACCCTACCTAGGAAATTGCATACATTTCTTGGAAATTGTGCCAGGGTATTGCAGTTCAATCTGCACTGTAGATCTTCATGCCAACTTTCCTTTTCCATAGATTCATTCATAAACTATATTTACGGCATACCAATCATTTAATCAGTTCCAGCTCATCAGCTTCCTTCATTAAATAATGCATGTAAACATTTAATGCATTCTGTTATAGCTCAGTTACAACTCGGTTACAACTTGGTTACAACTCGATAAATACTAAACTTCACTCGGTAGACATTCTGTCTTCATTAACCGATAGCGATAACCTTAGGGTTTACCGACTAGGTTCCTTAGGGTTTACCGACTAGGTTCTTTGCTTGATAACATAGTATAGTATTAACCTTACAATTTACAAGTTATGTATGATGTCAAAACAATCTAAACATCATGATCTCATCGTTGTCTGACTTGGTAATAGTTGCCCATTGAATACCTTAATTATCCCCTTATTCATCATAATATTTCTGTGTCTTTTACTGACATCTTTATATTCTTCAAATCATACTTCTCAAGATATGGCAACATCATACTGAGTTAGAAAATCAATTTCTTTACATCAATGACAAAATAATAATATCAAGACAGTAAACATCCTTAATCAGTTATATCCATAATCATCAACAACCTTCTCAATATCCTTATTGAAATGTCAACAATCTTTCATTGTCTGTTATAATGCTATATTGCCAACAATCTCCCCCTTTGGCATTGATGGCAAAACCAATTGATTTGACCTTAAAAGATTCAGATTGCTGTGATTCTGAAATGCTCTCCCCCATACATTAGACTTCTTTCCAATCTTCAGTCTTCTCAATCTGTCATCTCAGTTTTCTACCCCTTATATTAGTCTTTTCTCCCTTTGACAACAATGCCAAAAAGTAAAGAACTAAAACATAATTTCTGCCTGTATGAAGTGATTTCCTGCTATAATGTGTCAATGCAGTTTCGGTCAGAGCATTTTGTCTTCAATTGCTATTCCCTATATTGTTTCATGTAAAATTTCCTATATTGTTTCCTATAATATTTCCTGTACACCTTTAGAAAAACATCCTAAAGTGTATAATGCAACATCAACTTCTAAAAGATATTCGATAGAGTCATTGGATTGATGCTTTCACTAAACTTGATTAGTGAGTAAAAGATAGGGGTAGGACCCCTAACTTACTTCTGAGATATTCAAAAGTATCCTCTGGTAGTGGCTTGGTGAAGATATCTTCTATTTGTTCCTTTGTGCTAACATACTCCAACACCACTTTCTTCTCTTGAGCTTCTTCTCTAAGATAATGATATTTGATAGAGATGTGCTTTGTCTTAGAGTGCGTAACATGATTCTTTGAAATGTTAATGGCACTAGTATTGTCATAGAATATAGTTACTGGCTTGATAACTTTCTCATTTATACCTTCCAACAGTTGTTTGATCTATGCAATGTTGGTACAATTCAATGGAGTAGCAATGTATTGATCTTCTATTGTTGACTATGAAACACATCCCTGTTTCTTGCTAAGCCAACTCATTAGTCTTTCTCCTAAAAAGAAAGCTCCTCCACTTGTGCTTTTTCTATCATCAATGTTGCCTACCCAATCAGCATCAGTATAAACTTTTAAATCAAAATCATTTCCTTTTTGATATGCTAAGCCATAATCCTCAATGCCTTTCAAGTATCTAAAAATTCTTTTGATTGCTGTCATGTGTGTTTCCTTAGGATCTGGAGAGAATCTTGCAACTATACCTACTGCATGTGCTATGTCTGGTCTATTGTGAACAAAATATTGTAGCTTTCCAATCATGGATCAGTAAAGTGTCTCATCAACAGATGCATATTCATCATTCTTTGATAATTTATAGTTGGTAGTCATAGGAGTACTTACTAGTTTTGAATCCTCCATTCCAAATTTCTTCAAGATTTCCTTTATGTACTTGGATTGAGTAATGAAAATTTCATTTTTTATTTGCAGTATCTGTAAACCTATAAAATACTTTATCTCACCGATTAATGACATCTCAAATTCTTTGCTCATCTCATTTCCAAAGTTTTTGCATAAAGTGTCATTTCCACAAAATATAATATCATCAACAAATATGGCTGAGATTAGTATTCCATTTTCATCATTCTTCATGTACATATTGTTGTTCTCACTTGTCTTTATAAAACCAATCTTAATCAAATAAGAGTGCAATCTTTCATACCATGCTCTAGGTGCTTGTTTCAAACCATATAAAGCTTTGTTCAATTTACATACCTAATCTTTATTCTTGTCTTCAACAAATCCTTCACGTTGTTCAATAAAAACTTCTTCTAATATTCCATTTAGAAATGCAGATTTAACATCCATTTGACATACCTTGAAATTTTTGAAACCAGCATATGGCAACAATGTTCTTACTTCTTCAAGTCTAGCAACAGGTGCAAAAGTTTCACCATAATCAAGTCCTTCTTCTTGAGCATAACCTTTGCAAACTAGTCTTGCTTTGTTTCGAATGACCTCTCCTTTTTCATTTAGCTTGTTTCTGGAAATCCACTTTGTACTGATTACATTTTTGTCTTTTGGTCTTGGGATTAGTGTCCATGTGTCATTCTTCTTGATTTGATCAATCTCTTCTGTCATAGCATTTATCCAATCTTCACTGTTAAATGCCTCTTTTACTATTCTCGGTTCAAAATTCAGATATCAAACATGTGTTCTATCTCAGTTTGTTCCTTGTCATCACTGGATCATCCTTATCTCCTATAATCTGACTTGGTGCATGATGTCTTCTGACATACTTGGCTAAAACAGACTCGGTAGGCTCTGTATGATCTTCTTCATCACTCGGTAACTAGATATTCTCTTCATTTTCTTCAACAGTATTCTCGGTAAGACTTCTCGGTTGAATATAGACAAATTCATCATAGTCTTCTGGTTCCTTGGAATTTCCTTCATCATTTCTTTCTGCAAATTCATCAATTTTCACATTTGCACTGTCTACTATTTTGTTAGATGATTTGATCAGACATTTAAATGCTTTGCTTCTAGAAGAATAACCTAGAAATGTTCCTTCTTCACTCTTCTGATCAAACTTGCCATTTCTATCATCTTTGTGTACATAGCATCTACTTCCAAAGATTTTAAAATAACTTACATTAGGTTTCTTATCATACAAGATTTCATATGGTGTCTTCAAAGTACCTTTCTTCAATTGTACTCGGTTTAGGGTGTAAACTGCTATGCTTATTGCTTCTCTCCAAAATGTTTTTGGCACCTTCTTTTCAATCATCAGTGTTCTAGCACAATCCACAATAGATCGGTTTCTTCTCTTAGCTATTCCATTTTGCTATGGAGTTCTCAGTGTAGAGACTTGTCTTTTAATACCATGATCATTGCAAAATAAGTTGAATTCATCAGATGTGAACTCTTCTCCTCTATCTGATCTAAGACATTTTAGTTGTCTTCCTGTTTCATTTTCAACTCTTTCCTTGTACCATTTAAACATTCGAAAAGCTTCTGATTTATTTTTTAAAAACATTATTGACATCATCCTTGAATAGTCATCCACAAATAATATGAAATATTTATCACCATAATAACTTTGAACTTTCATAGGACCACAAAGATCAGTGTGCACTAGATCTAAAATTCCCTTAGAAGTGTAAGACTTACTTGTAAAGCTTGATCTTGTCATCTTACCCATCTAGCATCCTTGATACATAGCATTCTCAGGTTTTTCAAGACTCGGTAGACCTCTTACTCAGTGCTTCTTGCTTATTTTGATCAGATTATCAAAATTTACATGACAAAACCTTTTATGCCATAACCAGGTATCATCTAACTTTGCATGCAAACACTTATTCCGAGTTGAGTCAAGGTGAAATGTGTTACCTTTTGTTTGTGTCCCGGTAGCAGCTACCTTTCCATTCTTGTCATGAACTTTGAAAATTCCCTTCTGAAATTCTATTCGGTAACCTGTGTTGTTTAGCTTTTGCTACACTCAACAAATTGTATTTCAAACCTTCAACCCAATAAACATCATTGCATCTTGCATTATCAAGAAGTGTTATAGATCCTTTACCTCTCATTGGACATGGTGCATCATTACCAAATCTGACATAGCCTCCATCATAATTTTCTAATATAACAAACTTGTGTTTATCTCTTGTCATATGATGTGAGCATCCACTATCTATAATTCAAGAATCATTAGTGTTTATGTGAGATATTAGGGCTTTTTCTTCATACCTTTCTTCATCTGATCCATCTTTCATAGCCACATAAACTACTTCCTTTGTATCAGTTTCATCTGATTTATCATCATTGGATTCCTCATCAGATATTAAACATGTATTTCTATCTCTTCTTTTGAAGTCTCGGTGTTCTCTGTAATGATTATCTTTTTGTCTGTCATTTCGGTAATCTCTCTTTTCAGTAGAATATTTGTTAGGATAGTTAGAAGCTATATGTCCTATTTGATCACAATTGAAACATTTCAAAGGTAGTTTTCCTTTATACTTACCTTTGCCTCTCGGTAACCTTCTAGCTAATAGTGCTTCAAACTCTTCTTGCTTTCTGATTTCCTCATACAGTTTGTGTACTTCTTCCATGTTCTTACGAAATCTTTCACTTGCTCCACTATGATCTCCTTCAGAGTACTTATACTTTCTTTCATTGAAATAATTAGATTCATCAAGATGAAAAGAACTAAATGCAGATTCAACCTTGTTTACCGAAGATCCACTGTTATCAAAGTTACTTAATTCAAATGCATGTAGCTTACCAATAGTAGCATCTAAAGAAACTGGCATGTTAGGTATAGACCTCAATTCATTGATTGCAGAGACTCAGATTGCATAAGCTGGTAGAAGGGTTCTTGACAACTTACTTGTTATATCCTTTTCTTCAATAGTTCCACCTGCTCCTTTGATTTGATTGACAATCTCCTTTAGTCTTGTACTGTACTGAGTTATGTTCTCACCTTCAATCATCCTCATAGATTCAAGTTTTCCTCTTAGAGTATCTACTTTTGCTCTTTGAATATGTTCATCTCCTCCATACACTGATATGAGCTTATCCCACATTGCCTTTGCATCATTGCAGCCTTCTAGATCATTAAACTCTGAATCGGTCAATGCAAATGTTATTTCAATCATTGCTTGAATATGTTCTTGCTTTGCCTTTATCTCTTCCATAGTCAATGGATAGGTGCTCGGTGTAACAAAATCATTCTCCAGATAGTATACAACATATTCTCCAACTCCTGATAGATGTAGCTTCATCCTTTTCTACCATGTAGAGAAACTTGACTTGTTCAACTTCGGTGCATCCCTCTTATACATCTTTGGATCTTTAACTCAAGTTCCTTTAAACTTTTCTTCTGGAGTCCAACACTGTGATACCAATTGATAGTTCTGATACTTAATGTAAGTACAGATCCAATAGCCAACAAGATGAGAGGGGGGGGGGTGAATCATACAAACTTAATCTTCCATAAAAACACTAGATTCAACCTCGGTAACATATACTTTAGTAATATAACCCAAAACTGTCAAACATGCAAACTTAAAAGTATATAAACATCATAAACCTCATAACACCAGATTTAACATGGAAACCCAAATAGTGAAAAACCACTGTGGGATTTTGGACCCACTAAGAAATATACTCTTCTAGAGTATGCTCGGTTAAAAGCAAATCCTGTTAAAGATTACAAACACATTACTAGATGTGACCCGGTTAAGGGATTTCCCTCAGATATGTTAGGATCTTCACCTTGTTAGAAGTGACCTTGTTAAAGGATTTCAAACACTCAATCAGAATGTCACCTTGCTAGAGGGTTTTACAGATAAGACTGTTAAGTCCACTTGGTTAAGAGATTTTCTGTCACTTTCACAAAATAACAGTAATAAAAATCTATCTGCAACTTCACATCTAAAATGCTAAAGCAGATTCTTATTTGTTCAATACAATTTAGACATAGAACTAATCTTGTCCATCTGCTGGGCTTCTATACTCTATTATTCAAACAGGTCTTTAAGCTTCTATGCTTAGTAATCACTATGTAGCATCTCTGTGCATACACTTGCCCGCATACATTGTTTATGAACAGTTTCCTATTTATAAACAATTAGCTAACTATTTCAGGAAGGACAAACCGAAACTTGATGGAACTAACTATGGTATATGGAAGATCAAAATGGAGACATATCTGAATTGCAATGGAATAGACACATGGAATGTCACACAGAATGGTTATGTTGGTCCTACCCTAGGTCAACCTAATCCACCTACATTGGCTAAGGATCAAGAGAAAGATTGCAAAGCAAGAGAAGCACTTTTGAGCACTTTGTCAGATCAACAAATCATGGGATTATCAGACCGATCTACTGCTAAATCTATTTGGGATAAATTGGAGACATTGAATGGAGGTGATTCCATTGTCAAAATTGCAAAACTGGAATGCTTCCGGGTCAGGTATGAAAATTTGAAAATGGAAGAAGATGAAAGAATTTTTGCTTTTATGGAAATGGTTAATGAAATTGTTTTTAAAATACAATGTTGTGGAGGTTACTTAAGTGAAGATGAAATTGTTTCTAAAGTGTTAAGCGAATTTCTACTCGCATACAAAATGAAAGTAACTTCTACTAATGAGCTAAGAACTATGCCTAATACATCAGTATCTAGAGATACCTTGGTTGGAAAACTTTCAGCATTTGAGCTTGAGGAATTTGGTCCTGTTGCTACAATTAAGACAGATTTATCTTTCAAAGCATCATCATTTGCAACATCTTCATCATTACCTGATAAATCTGATTGGAAATCACTTTATGCAAGAGAACTTGAAGACATCAGGAGGGAAAATGAAGAACTAAAAGAACTTGAAGCACTGTTTGCAAGGAAAATGCCTAAAGGTCCTATTGGAAGTAAGTATGAAGGTAAAGAACCTTTTAAATGTTTTAATTGTAATAAAATTGGTCATATTACATCTAGATGTCCGGATAGACATGCAAGATTGAGAGAAGAAGCTAAAAGAACATATAAGCCTAACCCTAAATATTAGAGATACAGATTTAAGAAGAATAGAGACAAATGTTGTTACTATGCTGATGAAGGAATTACTGATGATTCTGATGAAGAACCAGGAGACAATGGATGGGACTTTTTTGCAATAACAGAAGATCAACTGACACCTACTGTTCCACCGGTAGAGCAAGCCCTGGCAACTAAAATTGAAGAAAAGGATAAATGGATTATAGATTCCAGATGTTCACATCATATGACTGGTGATAAAAGTAAATTCGTATCTTTTTAGGAATACAATGGAGGTCTAGTGAGATTTGGTGATGACAAAGCTTGTTTGATCAGAAAAAAAGGCACTATATCTTTTGATGGTAAGCACAATATTGAAAACGTTTATTATGTTCAAGGTTTGAAGTATAATCTTTTGAGTGTTGGTCAATTAGTTGAAAAAGGATTTCAGTTACAATTCAAGAATGGTATATGCAAAATCATGAATAAAACTAGTTGGGAAATTGCAATCGGTAATCAGACTAGAGGTAATATCTTTCATTTGAATAATAATTAAAAGACATGCTTGACTGCACATATTGATGAAAGTTGGTTATGGCATAAAAGACTCTGTCATTTGAATTTTGATTGCATTGTAAAGATTAGTTCATCTAAGGCAGTAAGGGATTTACCTAAGATTGTAAAACCTCATAATCCGGTATGTAAGGAATGTCAAATGGGAAAGCAAGTTAGAACAACTTTCAAGAGTATTTCTGAGAAAACCAATGATGTTCTTGATTTAATTCATACTAACTTATGTGGTATAGCAAGAACAAGAAGTCTATAGGGAGATAGATACTTTATGCTAATCATTGATGATTATTCTAGAATGTGTTAGGTTTCTTTTCTCAGGGAGAAATCAGAAGCTTTTGGGAAATTCAAATTATTCAAGGCACTTGTAGAGAATGAAACCAAGAAGAAAATCAAATGTCTAAGATCAGATCAAAGAGGTGAATTTACATCTAAGGAGTTCAATACATTTTGTGAAGTGAATGGAATTAGAAGACAACTATCAACACCCCAGACACCTTAGCAAAATGGAGTTGTGGAAAGGAAGAATAGAACTATTCTAGATGCAACTAGAAGCATGATATCAGAAGCAAGTCTACCTCACGTGTATTGGAGAGGAGCAATGAATACAACAGTTTACACTTTCAACAAAGTTCACATCAAAGGTGAGAATGGTAAGACACCCTATGAATTGTGGTTTGGTAATATTCCCACTCTTAAGTACTTCAGAATATTTGGAAGAAAATGTTACATTAGGAGAGATGAGTATATTGGTAAATTTGATCCTAGAAGTGATGAAGGAATATTTCTTGGCTATTCATCTAAGAGAAAAGCATATAGATGTTTGAATAAGAGATTGTAGAAAATCATTGAGAGTGCAAATGTGAAGATTGATCAACATTTTAGAATAAATTCAAGGTCTATGGATTCTGAACTGGTAGTTGAGATAATCACAAATGAACCTATATAGAGTATGCTGGTACAAAATGTTGATCCAGTCACATCGGCATCATCAGAGAATTCCATAGTGACTGAACAACAACAACAAGTGAAACTCCCAGGTATTTAAGATTGAATCAATCTGAAAGTTAGATAATTGGGAATAAGTATTAAGGACTTATGACAAGAGGAAGACTGGAAAATGATAAGGTATGTTTAATTTCTCAAATTGAACCAACATCTCTTATTGAGGCATGTGAAGATAAACATTGGATTAAAGCTATGGAAGATGAATTGGAACAAATTGAAAAGAACAATACATGGACACTGGTTCCCTGACCTAAAAATAAAAATGTAATTGGAACTAAATGGGTATTCAAAAATAAACTTAATGAAGATGGTAAGGTAATCAGAAATAAAGCAAAATTAGTGTGTAAGGAATATTCATAGAAAGAGGGAATTGACTACAATGAAACCTTTGCACCAGTAGCTAGAATTGAGGCAGTTAGACTATTTCTTGCATTTGCAGCACACAAAAACTATAAAGTATATCAAATGGATGTTAAATGTGCATTTATAAATGGTTATCTTGAAGATGAAGTTTAGATTGAGCAACCTGATGGATTTTCATTAACAAATGATAAAGATATGGTTTGTAGATTAAGGAAAGCTTTATATGGATTGAAGCAAGCTCCTAGAGCTTGGTATGCTAGATTAGACAAATATCTTATGAAGCTTGGTTAAACTAAAGGTAATGCCAACAACAAATTATATTTCAAAGTGACTAATGAAGACATTTTGGTTATTGAAGTTTTTGTTGATGACATCATTTTTGGAGGAGAAGATGGATTGTGTAAAGACTTTTCTAATAAGATGCAGGAAGAATTCAAAATGTCTATGATTGGGGAGATAAAATTCTTTTTAGGATTGTAGATTTCACATACTGATAAAGGTATATTCTTATGTCAATCAAAGTACTTGAAGGAATTACTGAAGAAATTTGGTATGGAAAACTCTAAACCGGTAAGTACTCCTATGACTACAACTGATAAACTATCATTAAAGGATGATTCAACTCCTATTAATCCGACAAGATACAAGTCTATGATTGGAGGTTTACTATATTTGACACAAATAAGACCTGATATAATGAATGCAGTATGTATTGTTTCAATATTTCAGAGTAATCCTAGAGAAAATCATGAATCAACAGTGAAAAGAATTTTCCGGTATTTATAAGATACAACAAATCTTGGTTTATGGTATCCTAAAGATGAAAATTTTGATTTATGTGCATACACCGATGCTAATTGGGTAGGAGATGTAGATGATAGAAAGAGAACCACTGATGGGGTATTCTTTCTTGGTAGCAAATTGATTTCATGGTTGAGCAAGAAACAAAGTTGTACATCATTATCAACAGCAGAATCAGAATATGTTGCAGCAACGACTAATTGTACTTAGGTATTATGGATTAAGCAAATATTGAAGGACATAAAGGTAAAATGCAAGGAACCCATAATCATCTATTGTGACAATTTAGCAGCAATTGATATATCTAAGAATCCGATATTTCACTCTAAAACTAAACATGTTTCTATCAAATACAATTTTCTAAAAGAGAATGTTGGAGCAAAAGAAGTGAGATTGGTTTATGTGAATACTAAAGAGCAGATTGTAGACATCTTAAGTAAGCCTTTGCCTAAGGAAACTTTTGAGTATCTCAGAGAGAAGCTTGGGGTCATACCCTCACTGGTAGTGACTTGGATAGTTGATGCTTGGCATCAAATCGACAGTGCTTATAGAGAAACCTTTTTTTGGCTTTGATGGAGGAGAACTACTTCTCAGGGGGAGTCGTTTGTATTTGTAATTGGTTCTATGAACTGATTTTATCTATTGCTTTGTCATTTGATGTCAAAGGGGGAGAGATATCTATGGAAAAACATTAAAACATTATCCTTTGGGGAGAGATTATTCATTGGGGGAGAGATTGTTACTCTCTACATTTGTATTTTAATTTATGGTATTGATCTATTCTGGAGATTTTTGGTTTTTGGTTTATTGACATTTTTGCTTTGGCACTTAGATGGTTTTTCCATCTTGTGTTACCATCAATGACAAAGGGGGAGATTGTTGGTATTATGTATATGTTGCATTGGTTTTGTCATTAATGTCAACACTTATCAACACTTATCCTTCTGGAGATCTTTGGTTATGTTCACCGGCAAGTTCAGTGACTTATGCACAGTCACCGGTATTTGGTTCACTAGGAGGTTATATTGTTCATCAACACTGAGGATGACTTGTTATCATCTGGAGATCACTTGGTTATGTTGAAGACATGGTTTGGACACTTGGTTTTGATGATTTGGTTATTGGTCTAATCGGGTTGACATATTTGTTGTTATCGACGAATTAGTCTAGGTTATGGACCGACATACATTATCTATTCCAAATCAGCATGACATGTTATGGAGATGGTTTAAATCAATTGGTATTGTTGTTGATCTAACATGATGCATCGCATCTTGACTTACTTATAATTTATTTTATTATTAGTAAGCCGACCTACACATTTGGTCTTAGATTTTGGTATATATGTAAGATCTCAATTGTGAGATTAAGATAATGAGAATGTACTATGGTATGGTAAGGTTGTGATATTCGGTATATGCAAATATAAGGAGAGCTACTCACAAAGACATCATTTAAACATTCAAGAAAAGTTTGAAGGAGACAATCAAAGCATAACCGACACTAAATCCAACATTGGAGATGCTACTTTGAGCAGTACATTATCATTGGATTTAATCTTCCAATTGTAGTAAGTGAGAATCCCATTTTGTGATTGAGTAGTTAGCTTTAGGCAACTAGCCTTTCTGTTGGTATTTTGGTATGGTTTTGTCATTGATGTCAACACCTACTGGATACACCTACTTTGGAGATCCAACAACATTCACCGACAAACAATAAACTTTGCAACAATTACTGGTATATGATTCACCGACGAGATATATTGTTCATCGGTACCTGGAATGATATGGAAGACACTTGGTAATGTCGAAGACATCGTGTGGACACTTTACTTTGAAGAAATAATAATTGGTATATTCATATTTGCATATTTGCTTTTACCGGCAAATAGGTCCAGGTTATCTAGGGTTACACCAACAGGTTTATCTTTTCCAAATCAGCATGGCAAGCTATGAAGATGATTTATTATTGTTGTAAATGCATTAAGCCGACATGTTTAATCGGTTATTGCATCGGATATTATATTATTTGTAAAATGTTTTTATTGTAATATCTTGTAGAGCCGACCTACTAAAATTGGTCTTAGGGTATGGTATAAATGTAAGATCTTATTTGTAAGATCAAGTGTGGAATGCGAAAAAGAATTATGTGAAGGTATATGCGAGATCAAGCAGAGGTATACACGAAGACATCATTTGAAGGTAAAGTTAGGTTTTTATAGAAGCATATCAGCATTACACTAGTACTGAATCCAGCATATGAAGATGCTATTTTGTGCAGTAAATTCCTATTGGATTTAACCATCCAACTGTAGTTAGTGTGACTCCCATCTGTGATTGAGCAGTGAGCTCTAGGCTGTTGGCCTTTCTGCATGTGCAGACCCCTTTTTGTACACTTACTATTTGCAGTAGTATCATCTGATTGTGGGTAAGGTTTCCCACCATGGTTTTTCCCCTTATAGGGTTTCCACATACAAACATTGGTGTCATGTGTTGTGGATGACTTTGTGTTTATGTTTCATGCATTAATCCTTACCGGTATAGCAATTTACTGTTAACACTGTCTACTGGCATACTTAACTGGTTTATCGGTATTAAGCATTAAGTTGGTTAAATAAGATTTTGGTTTGAATTTATTAGACAATTGATTCACCCCCCCCACCCCCCTCTCAGTTATCTCCAGGACCTAACACTTTTTGCATGTGCAGACCCCATTTGCACACACATACTATCTACAGTAGTATCATTTGATTATGGGTAAGGTTTCCCACCATGGTTTTTCCCCTCACAGGGTTTTCTACATACAAATCTCTGTGTTATGTGTTGTGGATGTTGTTTCTCTTTTTGTTTCATGCATTAAGTTTTACCAGTATTGATATTAACCATTAATCTTCTTATCAACATTAAGTTTGGATTACCGGTATTAAGTATCAAGTTTGATTAAATTATAATTGGGTTGAAATTCATTGACAACTGATTCACCCCCCCTCTCAGTTGCCTTCCAGTTCCTAATAGAATGGCCATGATCCTACCATAGGATGCAATTCTTGTGCTAGTGTATGGATGAGATTCCCATGGATCTAACATTGTTTGCATTTCTTGGCATATATAAATGAATCTCTCTCCATAGCAGGCCAATAGCAACCTGACTAGGAAAGATAAGGTGAAAAATGATGAAAGAATGCAGGGGTGAAACCAAAAACCTAACCTAAGAATTTTTCATTGTTCATTAGGTTCATACAGAGTTGTAGATGAAAGGATAAGCCTTGACAAATCCATTTGATGACCTTTTCACCAAGTTGAATAGTCACAATCCTAGAAGCCTTTAAAACCCTAGTAAAACCTCATTTTTGGGTTAGGGCATTGTACAAACACTTGGGGGTCTAAAACCAACAAAATATCTTGGGGTTCAATGAGTGTTTGAAGAATCATAAAACTCTTTTCAAGGTCATTTGAACCGTATGACCAAGAAATCCTAAAAACCCGGATGTGGAGGCCTAATTGGGGCTCTTCCCTAGTAGCCCCATTTTTGAGCATTTTCTTGAAATCGGTAAGGGAGATGAGTTTAGCAATAAAAAAAATGGACCTTGTTGACCAAATCCCACATTGAGTGAACACCTCCACACCTTTGCAAAACACATGACAACATTGGGGGTGAGAGTGACAAAATGTCAATTTGAAGTATTGAGAACTAGTGAGGAGTATTGAATTGGTAGAGTTCCTAGTGAAGACATTTGTTGAATTTCACCTTAAGGCGGAAAAAACAATAGTCCTAATAGGGTTTGAGAGGGACTAGGAGGTTTTGAAGCATAGAAAGGCCTAGAGGAGTTGGTGGAGTGAGCAACACCAATAGAAGAAGTGTGAGCAAGCTAGGGAAACCCTATCAAATTGGTATCAGAGCCTATAAGATTTGGGCTAGGTAAAGTTGTTGTCCTTAGAATTTGAAGAGTCTGTTGGAGACAACATGCTGACCAATGTAGAGTTGGCAAAGAAAGTGGATGATCAGGAGGAAGAGAATAGGTTCATGAAGGAAAAATTGGCAGAATTGGAAGGTAATCTTGGTGAAATTGAAACCAAGGCAGATGAAGTGTTGGTAAAGGTTGAAGGAGTAGGAGGGAAGAGTAAAGAGGTGTCAGAAGTACATAAAGTACATGAACCTGATCGTATTTTGGAAATGGGAACCTTTCCTAAAGGCATTGAAAGCCTTGAGTGGTAAATCACTAGAGGGATTGCCATTGTTCACTGGTAAGATGGAAGTAGAAGTGGTTCTAGAATGGATAGAGGGCATGGAAAACCATTTTGAATGTGGAGGCATAACTAAAGCTCAAAGAGTCAAAGTGGCCAAGTCTAGGATGAGGGGAGCTACTCTCACATGATGGTAATTTGTGTAGGATGAGAGGAAGAAAGTGGGTAAAACCCCCATCTCTTCTTGGAAAGGGATGTTAGTCAGAATCAAAGAAGCCTATCTCCCTGATGACTATGAAGTATAGATTCATAGGAAAAGAAAAAACCTAAGACAAAAATACCTTTATGTAAGTGGTTATATGAAGGAGTTTCACAAACTTAGCCTTAGGTCTCATGCTGTGGAAGAAGAAAACCTTAAGGTAGCTAGATACCTTAATGGGCTAAGATGGAACATCCAAGAGGAAATCAGTCTACTGAGCCCAAAGACAGTACATCAAAGCTGTCAACTTGCCCTTAAAGTGGAAGAAAAACTGAAAAGGAAACAAGATTCAAGTAGTAGTAGGGGCAAAGGTAGAGGAAAAGAAAATAGAGGCCATAAGGGAGCCTTTGGAGGAATAAATTCAGAGCAAAGAACACAAGGTGAGTCTAAACTCACTAAGCAAAAAGAATTTGGTTCAAGTAGGGGAGGATCTAGTAGAGGAAGGGGATCAAACATTGGTTCTAGAGGAAGAACTAGTGGACAAGGTAGAGGTTCATCGTATTTTGCCTCAATGAAATGTTACCATTGCAATAAGCTTGGTCATCTAGCATATAGATGTCAAGAGAAGGGATCTTCATCATAGAGTGGTGAGAGAAGGGTAAACTACTTTCAAGAAGAGTCTTCAAGTAGAAAGACCTCAGAAGTGGCTTTAGAATTAGAGGTAGGTGACAACTCAATGATAAGAAGAACTTTGATCAAAGAACCTGTCAAGGAAGAGCCTAACCAAAGGAGATCACTATTTAGAATCAAATGCAAGATTATGGGCAAAGTTTGTAAGGTGATAATTGACTCAGGGTCAAAAAACAACATTGTGTCCGAAGGGGTAGTGAGTAAGCTCAAGATGCAAAGTATTCCTCATAACAACCCATATAGGGTCACTTGGTTGAATAAAGGCCAACATGTCTTGGTAAATGAGCAAGCATGGGTGGATTTCACCATTGGGAGGTATAAGGACAAAGTTATATGCGATGTCCTATCCATGGATGCATGCCATCTTGTATTAGGAAGACCATGGCAATTTGATAGACAAGCTATTCATGATGGAGCTAAGAATCCATATTCATTCAAGTAAGATGAAGTCACATTCAAGATACAATCTATCCTTAAGGAAGGTGAAAAGAGAGCAACAGGTCCTAATGTCCTTTTGGTGAGTGAAAAATAGTTCTTGAAGACACTTGAGGAAGGTGAAGGAATAGGTTTTGCATTTGACATGAAACCTAAAGAGGAAGATAAGAAGGAGAAACCAGATTTGCCAATGGAGGTTCAAGATCTATTGAAATAGTTGAAAGAGATAGTGAGTGATGGACAACCAACCACCTTACCTCCTAAAAGAGCCATAAGCCATCAAATTGACTTCATACCCAAAGCATCTCTACCTAACAAAGTGGCCTACAAAATGACTCCCCAACAAAATGTTGAAATTGCTAAACAAATTCAAGAGCTTTTAGACCAAGGCCTAATTAGGAAAAGCATTAGCCCTTGTGTTGTACCTACTGTCTTAGCTGCAAAGAAAGGTAGTACTTGAAGATTGTGCATTGACTCTAGGGATATAAATAGGATCACCATTAGATATAGGTTTCCAATTCCTAAAATAGAGGACCTAATGGATTGTTTAGGGGAAGCCAAATATTTTACCAAGATTGACCTTAAAAGTGGATACCACCAAATTAGGATTAAGGAGGGTGATGAATGGAACACAACATTCAAGACAACATAGGGTCTTTATGAATGGCTAGTAATTCCATTTGGCTTATAAATGTTAGGATTCCCAAAGATACTGAGAAGGGGGGTGAATCAGTATCTGACCGATTATATAGTTTTCTCAACTTATAACATGAAAAACATATTAAAACTGTGTACCGGTAAACCAGAAATAATGCAACAAATAAGAACCACAACATGAAAAGCACCATAACACAATATTTAATGAGGAAAACCGGTGTGGGAAAAACCTCGGTGGGATTTGTGACCCACAATATTCACTTACTAGCCAATAAGAGAATATTACTACTTATAATAGGGGCTTGCACATGTAAGAAGGCCAAGTGCCTATAGCTCACTGCTCAGTTACAAAAGAAGTCACACTAACTTACAAAATTGGATTATACAAATCCAATGTCTTGTACTACTTCAAATCAGCATCTGCTATGCCAGATTCAGTACCGGTTTAAGCTCTGCTATTACATAAACCCTTAACCTAATTATTCACACATTACTTCTGCTATATTCTGTTAGGCGCAATATGGAAAGCTAAAGTACTGAGAGGGGAGGGGTGAATCAGTACTCCAAAAATTTTCTTGAATAATAACCTTACTGTTATGCATAAACATAATAGTGCAGTAACATAAAATAAAGTTAAAATAAATAGATAACAATCATACATGATTCACTCCATAACACATATATTTTGGTTAAGCAGAAACTCTTGGTTAGAGAGAAAAACTATGGTGGGGATGGCACCCACAACTTCACTACTGCAATAATAAAGAATGCTCAGTTAGAGCTACATTTAGCTATTTCTGATAGCTTACCCTATTAGGAGTAACAAGATCTGTTAGATCTACCTTGCTAAAGGATTTTACAACATTTATTCTGAATGCTACACCTGGTTAGAGGCTTTACAATTTATAGACTTGATTAGAGTTTTTTACCCTGTTAAAGGTTTCTCTTTCAATTTCGCAATATTACAATAAAATCATTACAAATATCTGCAACTTTACATCTGAAATGTTATAGCAGATTCTATGTGCTCAAAATAGATTACCTTGCATATAGCATCACTCGATAACCCATATAGTAACTCGGTAAACCCTTCTGATTACTCTATTCTTCGATTGTTCTCTGAAAACCTTCTCAGTGACCTCTGTGTCTCTGTAACAGTCTTCCTTCATTCATACATGCACATTCCTTGCTCTTAACTCATGCTGTATAAATAGATCTCTTAAAACGGTGATCCAATTCATTGCTTCGATCTTACAAACAAGATTCCTCGAATGAATAACTAAACAAAATATTTCATTGGTTAGATTGTCCTTGTAATCATACACAATCTTCTGGTGCAATTTCCATTGTAATAACGGTTAGATGTGCCTCGATCTTGTAACACATTTTCATATGCATGTCCAGGTTCAATGTATCTGGTAACACATTTCACTCGGTGTATGTCAACTTGGTGTGTCATCTTTACTACTCGATAGTCTCAAAAAGATAATCGGTAGACAACTCGGTGTGTACTGCGTTTTGTAACTGCTTTCTTCTGTAACCGACTAGACTGTGCATACCAACTTCTCTGTGTATATACCGACTGCATGATTCGGTAGTGCTAACCGACTAGAATGTATAGTATGACTTTGAATATAAAACTAATGGCAACTTGATAAGTAGTAACAATCTCCCCTTTTGACATTAGTTGAGATGTTTGACAAAAACTACTTTCAAAGTCATAACTCAAAAATATATATACTTGCAAAATGACTTTACTTGATAGTAAATAAAATAGTCAATGAAATAGTATATTCAGATATACTCCCCTTATCATTATTCTATACATAACTCTAATTTTGCATTCTCGGTTCTGTGCTTGTGTGCTCTACTTGCTCTGCATACTCTGCTCGGTATACTCCCCTGTATACAATACTCAAAACTGTATTATCAAAACTGTATCACTCCCTAAATATAGTATATTACTCCCCTTATGTAGTATTACTCCCCTTTTTGACAAATATCAAAAACTTAATTTCCATCCGGGGGTGGTATCTGATCAAAAATAGATTCATACTTCTTCCGGGCATCGGTGAGTACGACTGAGAGTGCATCCTTTACACTTTCCATTAAAGAATTTTGTGCTTGAATATCAACCAATAGTGATATTAAGCCATCAAGAGTGTTTCCCTCTTGTGTAGTAGATAGGCATGTAGCTCGGTTAATCTGTTCCTGAACTGATGAGAGATGAGGAAGGAATAATGTCTGGAGGGTCATTATATCCATCCCGACCTTATGTTCTTCCTTTCCGAGTTCTAACTGTTGAGCCATGAGCTATTGAAGCTTGGTGTAAATATTCTGAACTGAATTTGGCTCTGTGGTCAATTTAGTGGAGAGATTGGTGATCTCTTTCTCAATTGCATTAGTTTTATTCTTGACATCTTTAATGAATAAGGAAAATGTACAAAGTTTCTGAAATAAATAAAGAATATGCTTGAGTTAAGGGGACAACTCAGCAATGAATTTGACAAGCTTGACTTTTCCTATAGCTAGAGCTTTTTGTACCTCTTCTATCATTTTTGC
Source organism: Cryptomeria japonica (assembly GCF_030272615.1). Classification (NCBI taxonomy): domain Eukaryota; kingdom Viridiplantae; phylum Streptophyta; class Pinopsida; order Cupressales; family Cupressaceae; genus Cryptomeria; species Cryptomeria japonica. The sequence continues at coordinate 913,742,459 of NC_081409.1, read as the reverse complement.
AGTAAGCTCTTTATCTTTTAGCTTGCTCAGGTACTCAGATGCATCAACTCCAGATGTTTCTTTTTGATTAAGGAGTTCATCCAGTTGAATGTGGATGGCTACTGTAGACGTCTAAAAATGGTCAATGCTTGCAGAATCATACATTAACATTGACGCATTGACGCATTGCATTATTTTAGGGTTTTTGCGTCACATTAACATTTCTCCTATGATTAGCACTTGGTCTTTATCATTTGCGAGCATCGAGTCCTTCTTCTGCATTCTTCATTTGTCTCGCTTTCGAATTTGGTCTTGTCAATAACAATATTTGTCATGATTTTGGTCGATCTTATCTTGTCGCATCAATGTGCGTATTCATTTGTCATCATTTTGGACATCGTCAATCCTAATTAGGGTTTTGTCCTCTTATCAATCTTGTCATCTTGCAATCAATTTGTCATCGATCGTTGTCATTGTCAATCTTATCGTCTTGCGATCGATTTGTCATCGATCGTGGTCATTTTCAATCTTGTCGTTTTGCAATCTATTTTGTCATCAATCCTTGTCTTCTTGTCAATTTTGTCATTTTGCGATCGATTTGTCATCGATCGTCATCTTTCTCAATCATGTCAATTTGGATCAATTAGTCATTGTTCCTTGTCAATTGGTGCATTTATCAATCAAATCATTTATCAGCATTGGTCTTTTATCAAGTTAGAATCATGATCAAATTGATCCTTCAATCAAGACCTAATTGTCATCCTTGCATTTCTAATTCATCTTCTAGGGTTTCATGATTTATTCATTTAACCTTGTTTGTCATTTCTCCCTCTAGGTTAAATAATTTATTTATTTATCCTAAGTCTTCTTGTCACAATTAAATGTTTATTTAATTGGCTAACTAATTCTTCCCTCTTTGTGAATTAATTAAATGAAAAATTGTTAATTAATTCACTTAATTCCTAATTTCCTAATTTACTAATTTCTCCTAATTCCTAATTTCCTAATTTCCTAATTTTCATCAATTTCAATTTTCTAATTTCCTAATTTCTAATTCATCTAATTCTCAATTTTCTCCTATATTTCTCCTAATTTCATGGGAATGACATTTCAAGTTGTCATAATTTGTCATAATTGACAATCAATCAATTTTGACATAGTAATTTGTCATAATTGACAATCAATTAATCTTGCATAGAAAGTGCAAATTTGTCATAATTTGTCATAATTGTCATTCTTGATTTGAATTTCCCTTCGAATCACATTCATGCTAATCTTGTCTTTTCTCCAATTTGTCTATAAATTGGATGAATTTCTTCAATCAAGGTCCTTGATCCCTAGTCGAATCAATCACGCTTCTAGTATTCTTGCGCTACCATCTTGTCTACTTGCTTTCACATCATGTTTATGCACTAGTAGGTGAGATCCACAAACAAAGCTATTTGAAGGAGAAAGAAGGAAAATGGAGCCACATGAAGGAGACATTCAAGTTTGCAATGGTTTGCGTTTGAATTGATGTCTTGTTTTCATGTCTTTATTGAGTGTTTTTAGGATTGGTCATTGCAATTGAGTTTTCGTGATTGAACTAGACTAATAATTAACATTGCTTTGATGATTTCCAATTTCCTATCTACATTAATTAGTGAACCCGACGTGAACTAACCCCCTAATCATGCTTTTGAGTTGATTTGTAGGTGAAAAACCCAAGAAACAGGGTAATGCAGGGTTTTCTGAGAACTTTTGCGCCTGTGTGAAGCAATCTGCACTTGTGTCAAGCATTCTACGCCTATGTCAAGGACTTCTGCACCTGTGTCAAGGAATTCTGTGCCTGTGTTACTGCATTCTGTGCCTATGTTACTGCATTCTGCGCCTGTGTGAGACATTCTGCGGCTGTGTAGGGCCAGAAATAGAGGTAAAAAGCAGTGTTTTTTACTTGCAAATTGTTTTGTTTTGCATTCTGTTTCCGCTTTTTGGTTTTGTTGGTACTGATTCTTTGTGCAACACCTTGGCATTATGCATGGCAAAGACAAAGACAAAGGTTAGGTTTCACCTAGGTCATACTCCTTTGCATATCAATAAGTGTCATCCATTTGCATATGTCCTCTTGCGTTAGAGTAATACAATTTCATAATTCAAACTTAGGTTGACATTGTCATACATTTGCATTTGCATACCCTAGGTCTCTTCATCAAGCTTAGGTCATTATCATATCATATTAGGGTCATTTGCATAGTAATTTTCCCTTTGCATATAGTCTCAAAACTAGGTTTTGTTATACTTGAGTAATCCAAATCTTTGATAAACCCTAAGTCATGTTAAGAAGTCTAGACCTTATCAAATCTTTTCTCCTTTTGTCATTATTGTCATTTGGTCAAACCTAGCTTAGTATCCAAGCATATATAGGGGAGACATTGTCATTTTTTCCTTTTGTCCTTTGAGGTCTAGACATCATTTCAATTTCCTAAGGGTTTCTTTTTAGATTTGCATCCCAAAAAGTTTGTCAAAATCTTGAAAACAACAAAAACATAGATTGCATTCTTGCCATAGATTTGCATCTTCATTTATTTAGTTTGCATTTAGTTGCATATCATACATTATCCTTGAAAAATTCCAAAAATATTGCATTTGCATAGTGACATGCTTGTTGAAACAAGGTCAAAATCTAAGAAGATGGGCAAACGAATGTATCAACCCATTGCCAACATATCAAATTCACAATTTCAAACTAGTCAAACAATACAAATTGAAGGTTTGTCAAACACATCATTACCACCATATGGAATGGTTCAACTTGGACCACCTCCATTATATGAACCAGTATTTGTACCCATGAAACTAGGATATGGGAGTGTTCCACCAACACCAAGAGGAAACACACCTTTCGATTGGAATCAGCCAAACCTACAACATGAAATTCAAACATTACATGAGGAACAAACTCTTTCACAAGGATTTGGTTCAGATCAAGGCATTCAACAGGAGGCAAATCCAAATGTCCAACTAGATTCTTCATCAAATTTTGATGCTTCTGATGATGTTGACATGTTCCTTCAAGATCTAGAGTTAATGAAAAAGATGGATAAATTCTTGAACAAAGTCTTTAAGATGTTCCCACAAAAATATCTTGACATGATGAGTAATGTGACCTCCTCAAGTGAGCAAATCAATGTGCAAAAACAACAAGGTGGTGAGTTCTTAAGTTTCTCTCCACATCCAAATGAAGAACATGTGCAACAAGAAACTCAACCTACCTTGATGAGTAAACGTGCTTCAAAGGCATTGATAGTGACTATTCCTCAAAAGTCACCATTTGAGACAATAAATAATCCATTATTTAACACAACACCTGTAACACAAGTTCAAATGAAGATCACACAAATATTAACAACTGTCCCTCAACAAGAAGTGGTTCCTCACATGCATAAAATTGGATCAAAATCTAAGATGCAGGAAAGCTTCACAACTGGAATGCCTGATATCACCAATGTCCAAAAAATTCCACAATGCAACAAAGTTCTTATGTCCCATTAAGCTCAATATATTTGCCAAACACTATTGTGACAGATCCTTCAATAATGGCGACACAAAGAGCTACAGATAGTGGTTTGCACCAACAACAAATGTTGCAACAATTGAGTAATACAAAAAAGGTACAATCGAATGTGTAAACAAACAATGTACAACAACAACAATATCGCATTCGACAACAAGTTGTAGCGCCTTCTGCCCCATTACAAGTTAATGCAAACTTGCAACCACCACAATGGATTGGACAAACAACACAACAAGTCAATGCAAGTGCCATACCCCATCTTAAGGAGAAACAACAAAAACCACACAAACAAAGTTTTTTGCAAATGATGGGATTTACACCGTGACAACAATTGGCACAAAGTCAGCAAATTTTGATTCGTCAGCATCAACAACATGTGCCTCAATATGTGCCAAGACAAACAAGCTATCATACTTCACAACTGCAATTGACGCCTGTTGAATGTCAACAACACCCTCAATTGCAATATCAACCTAGACTACATACGATGATGCCACCACAAGAAGCACAACAACAAGGTCAATATCAAGGCATGGCACAACCACAACAACAAGAGGTGTACCAAGAACATTATATGCCGAAGAAACCAAAGATGGCAATTTTAGAGCATCAAAACCGATCGGAAACATGATGTATTGTCAAAGAGTACCCACCAGGATTAATGATGGACCTCCAAAATCTAACACAATTGCGCAACAGCTTGAGAAGTTGCAACGACAAGTCGACGCATTGGAAACCAAAGGAACAAAGAAGCTGTACACAGATAAAGATTTATGTCCTAATCCATTTGACAAGAGCTTATACATGCCTCCATTCCCTAAGCATTTTGAGGCACCTAATTTTGAGAAATATAAAGGGAATGGCAATCCAAAAGATCACATTCAAGCATTTTTCGCGGCATGTACTGAAGTGAGTTATGAGGAAACATATTTAATGCGCTTATTTGCATGAAGTCTCATGGGACAAGCCATGGATTGGTATTTGCATCTGCCAGGAAATATAAAGACTCGGTCGAAACTGGCTCAAAAGTTTATATCTCACTTCGCGCTCAACATTGACAGTGACGTGACCATGTTAGATTTATGTAACACCAAGCAAAAGCAAGGTGAACCATTAGTGACTTTCTTGCAACGATGGCGAAGCTTGTATAGTCGTTCTTCCCTAGATATTCTTGAAGAACAACAAGTGAATTTGTTTATCCAAAATTTGGTCCCAGAAATGATGTATGAACTAAAATTGAAAAGTCTTAGTACTATTGAGAAACTCATTAAGAAAGGGATGAACATTGAAACTGCTCTTGTAGCCATGGGAATCATTAAGCTTAACAAAGACAGTGACAACACAAACAATTCAGGGGATAGAAATAGAGTTTGGTACAAAAACAAGAATGTCACTAATGATGGAGTTGTTGATGCAAGAACAGTGAATGCAAATCAACCCCCGTTCACAATCAAGAAATTGAGTGTTCCTAATATGTCAACTATGGAACAAAATCAAACACCAGTGAGCAATGTTACTCAACAGCCACAATACCAACAACATACTCAATAATACACTCAACAATATAATCAACAACAAGGCCAGCAACAAAACCAGCAACGCAAACCTTTCCAATCAAGGGATGGACCTCCTCGATAGTTTACGCCATTGGGAGAGACTATTGAGTCAGTAATGAAACAATTTATACAAGCAAAATTTATCAAGTTACCAGATATCAAGGTAGAACCAGTGGTAAAGCCGCATTGGTGGAATGATAATGCATATTGTGAGTACCATCGGTCAAAAGGACATAAAACCGCGTCATGTTTTCAATTGAAACATATGATTCAAGAATTGTTAGAGCAAGTAGTAATTGAGGTAGATCCACCCAACGCGACCTCTAACACTGATCATACAATTTTCAAAACTCCTTTGCTTGATCATGACAAGGGTAAAGCGTCTTCTTCAAACTCTACCCAAACAACAAATTATGCAAATACTAGTTATAACAATGTCATCAATTGTTTTCACGCGTCAAATGAGTATGTTTCCACCCTAAGAATAAAGGGACAAGATCCTTCTTGTGCAGTCACCACTCGTCGATCCAAAATAGTCCTGCAAGGAGCTCCTGCAGTTCCTCCCAAATCAACTCCTGTGAGTCAGTATAATCTCCTAGATCATCTAGGAAAGACACCTGCACAAATATCAATCCTTGAGTTGTTGAAAATGTCCCCCATGCATCACACAGTCTTGGATAAAGCTTTAATTGAGTCCACTGTCCCGATAGACATTGATGTTGACCAGTTTCAAGCCTGAATTGGATATCTAGCTATTTCCCAAAATGTTGCATTTTTTGATAATGATATCTCACCTGATAAGATCCCTCATAATGATCCTTTACATCTTGAAGTCTTTGTCCATAATTGTAAAATCCGATGAGTCTTGATAGATGGCGGAGCGGGTCTTAATATTTGTACCTTGAGAGTGGTCATTGGCCTTGGTTATACAGAAAACGACATTGATGCTTCTAGAAGAATAACAATCAAAGCTTATGATGATGCTGAGCGCCCATCTAAAGGGATAATTACATTGCCTATCAGAGTCGGTCCAGCGATAGAAAACACTTTCTTGTAGGTCTTAGACCTTGATCTCCCTTACAATATGATTCTTGGTCGTCCATGGATCCATGCAATGAAAGCAGTTCCATCCACTTATCATCAATGTTTTAAATATCCTTACAGTGGAACTGAGATAACAATTCCAGGAGATCCTAATCCATTTCAATTTTGTGCTACTCTAAAGGATCCCCCTCAGCAGCAAGTCCCAGTCAATAGAGAGGCCCACTCACATAGTTATGTGGATCCTAATAAATTGTTAGATGTTGTCAAAGGAAAATTGAAGATACAGGACCAAGGATGCGGAGAATATTCAATGGATCAAACATTCCTCATTGGGAATTTACCAATATCTCCAAAATCATATGGCAAACCACATTTGTTGCAAAAGGAACCTAAGGTAGTTATTCAATATCAGCCTCCAACTACATTTACAAGATGGGGTGAACTTGACAAAGAAACTTTAGATGATGATGTCATAGATTGGATTTATAAGGAGCCAACTGAGACCCCACCTGTCAAGTTGCCGGTGGAACTGTATGGCAAAGGATTTACTATGCTGTAGAAGAAAGGATATCATGGCTGCAGTGGCTTAGGCCCGAACAAGAATAGGAGGCTAGAACCTATTATACCTAAGATGCGACCTCCAACTTTAGGGTTAGGTTTTGTACCATTGCGAATTGGATCCTCATCTACCAAAGTGACCACATGTGGAAAGGGGCATGACTCTGATGATGAAACAACACCTAAGGATAACCGACCCGAAACTAATTCCAATGAATGGGAGTGGAGTTCTTTTTCTTCTAGCTCCTGTGCCCTTGACAATGTTTTCCTTGACCCTGATGTTTTGCCTATGGAAGACAAACATGAAATAACTCCCCCTCCTAAAACATGTCCTAATGCTTGGATAGAGTCATTCTGGGACCCAAGCTCTGAATTAGATACAAGCAGTTCAGATAGTGATACCACAAATGTTTACATCTTTACCATCTCAGTCCTCTCCCTCCTTAAAACTGATGATGACATGCCCCTCGTCTATCCCCAGCTTATCCAACATGACCAACAAGAACCACTCACATTGGATTGTTTTCAAAATGATGAAGCAATTGCAGAATTCCTTGGACTATGGGAAGGCATACCACAAGGTGATCATAAGGCAGGATTTACTATTGATCTGGATTCCACAACATATTTTGGGGAGTCAACTCCATCTTCCAGTCATCAAAATCAAAAAAGAAAAGAAAAAGTAAAAAATCAAAAGAATAGGTCTTTGAGTGAAAACCGTAAGGCACTCTTTGATCATGAAAAAGTAAAAATAAAAGACGTACCTGCGGGTGAAAACCTCTCGGAGGTGCCCAAAGGTGGAAGAGTGGACATACCCCTATCAAGTCAGGATAAATCAACATTGCTTGTGGAAATGACTAAAGAGATAAATTTGGGTACACCTGACAACCCTAAGGTCATTCATTTTGCTGCTTCTCTATCAAAATAGGAAAAGATAGATTTTGTCAATTTCTTTCTTGAGAAGAAGATCAGTTTTGCATGGTCCTACATAGATATGCCTGGCCTTGACACAGAATTAGTCCTTCATCACTTGCCATTAAAAGTAGATGCCAAGCCTATCAAACAAAAACTTAGAAAGATGCATCCCCAGGTGGCTCTTTTGGTCAAGGTAGAACTGAAAAAAATTACTAGATGTGGGCTTTATCAGACCCATTGACTATGCAGACTGGATTTCAAATTTGGTACCAGTTAGCAAAGTAACTGGGGGCATCAGAATCTGTACAGATTTTAGGGATCTCAATAAAGCATGCCCTAAAGATGACTTTCCACTGCCGAATATAGACATCATAGTTGACATGACTGTTGGATATGAGATGCTCTCATTGATGGATGGTTTCTTCGGCTATAACCAAATTCGCATTGCTCCTGAAGATCAACATAGGACTGCATTCACATGTGCTTGGGATACTTATTGCTAGAATGTGATGCCCTTTGGTCTTAAAAATGCAGGCACAACATATCAAAGAGCGATGACGACAATTTTCCATGATTTCATGCATACTTTGATGGAGGACTATGTTGATGACTTATTATGCAAATCTGTCACAAGAGATAGTCATCTAGCCATCCTGGGCCCAATCTTTGACCGAATGGAAACTTACAAGCTTAGACTCAATCTAAAGAAGTGTGTCTTTGGTGTCACAGCTGGCAAATTACTAGGGTACATTGTTTCTCACCGAGGCATCAAAGTCGACCCAGCCAAGGTTAAAGCAATAATGGATATGCCTCCTCCTTCCAATCTCCATCAACTAAGAAGTCTGCAAGGAAAGCTACAGTCAATCCGCCGATTTATAGCCTAATTAGTAGACAAATGTCATCCTTTCCAACTTTTACTGCATAAAGGTGTCACTTTTAAATGGACTGAGCAATGTCAATCAACATTTCAAGCTCTCAAGGACTATTTATTGTCGACACCTATTCTAATGCCTCCTATAGAACGAAAGCCATTTATATTGTATATTTCTGCAATTGAAACGGCACTAGGAGTTCTCTTGGCCCAACAGGATGAGAACGACAAAGAGCGAGCTATTTATTATATCAGCCAGACACTAGTAGGCTGTGAGCTGAATTATTCAACTATTGAATGGGCATGCTTAGCAGTGGTATTTGCAACACAGAAACTCCGCCACTATATGTTAAATCACCAAACATTGCTGGTTGCAAAAATTGATCCCTTGAAATACTTGCTTAGCAGAGCAGCTTTGACAGGTCGCCTCACAAAGTGGGTTATGATCCTCAGTGAATTTGATATTGAGTACATGGAGTGAAAGGCCATAAAAGGACAAGTCATAGCGGATCAACTTGTAGAGGCTCCTATTTATGATGATCATCCCATGTTGACCGATTTTCCAGATGAATCAATCTTTGCTCTTACATCTTCTAATGAATGGAAGTTATACTTTGATCGGTCCCATACCAAGTTCAGATCCGGAGTAGGCATATTGTTTGTCACCCCTCAAGGTGATGCTATCCCCAAATCCTACAGAATAACTTTCCATTGTACCAATAACATTGCAAAATATGAAGCTTTGGTCACAGGACTCCGAGTAGCAGTCCACTGGAACATCACACACTTACAAGTCTATGGAGATTCTCAATTAGTCATCCGACAAGTGAATGATGACTATGAAACAAAAGATGAAAAGCTTATTCCCTACAAGCATATGGTAGATTTCTTCAAGACAAAATTCACGGCTATCCATTTCAGTCAAGTTCCAAGAATGCAAAACAAGTCAGTAGATGTGATGGCTATGATTGCTTCCATGTTAAATATGCCCCACAATATGGACAAATGTGAATTTTTGGTCGAACAATTGCTTGTCCCTTCTTTTGACATTCCGACAACAGATGTGATGTGCGTTCTTGCTAGCCCTAACTCCCCGTGGTACAATGATGTATATCAATATTTGAAATCCCAAACCTTACCACCTAACCTTTCCACTAACCAATGCCGAGCCTTCATCCGACAGACAACCAAATATGTCATCATTGCCGACACCCTTTACCATCATTCCTTTGACCATACCCTCCTTAGGTGTTTGGATTCTGACGAAGCACAAACAACTTTACACAAGGTTCATGATGGTATATGTGGGGGCCATTTCAATGGTCTGAGCTTAGCCAAAAAGTTGATTCGTGCTGGGTATTATGGGCCCACTCTGGAAAAAGATGTTCACGATTTTGTTAAGAAATGCTACAAATGCCAGATCCATGGAAATTACATTCATGCACCAGCCCAAGAGCTTCATTCTGTCATATCTCTGTGGCCTTTTTCTCAATGGGGATTGGATCTTATTGGCAAGATTCACCTGACATCTGCAAATGGACACAAGTTTATCATTACAGCCACAGAGTATTTTACAAAATGGATCGAGGCTATCCCCATGACCTATATCACTGGTGTGCAAATTTCAAAATTCCTATTGAATTATATCATATGCCGATGTGGGGTTCCTCTTGCCATAGTCACAGATAATGGTCATCCCTTCAAGAATAAAGATGTCAAGGAACTCTGTGAAAAGTTTCATATCCAACACCGTTTCTCCAGTCCATACTATCCATAGGGTAATGGTCAAGCCAAAGCATCAAATAAAACAATTATCAAGATCCTGAAAAAGGTTGTCAATGACGCTGGTTGAGATTGGCATGTACAGTTGAATCCAGGACTATGGGCTTATCGCACTTCTATCCGCACACCTATTGGCGCAACACCTTATTCCTTGGTGTATGGTGCGGAAGCCATTTTACCCTTGGAAGTGGAGATTCCTTCTTTGCGTGTTTCCTTGCAACATCTAATTGATGATGAGATGCACAGAGTCTCTCGGTTGCATCAACTTGAGATGTTAGATGAGAAACGTCAGACAACCCTGACACATTTGCAAGCATATCAAAACTGTCTTCATCGCTCTTATAATAAGAAGGTCCAAGGGTGACACTTCGAAGTGGGAGATATGGTTTTAAAGGCAAACCCCAAGAATGCACAATCTACTGACATCATCAAAGGCAAGTTTGAACCTAATTGGGTTGGGCCTTTCATAGTGACTACAACATATGGCTTGGGGGCATATCAGCTGGCCACCCTCGAAGGTGAACCTTTGTCTGATCCTGTAAACAACATGCACCTTCACAAGTACTGGGCATAATTTTCTATTAGCACTTCTTCAAGCATGATCTTGAAAAAATACAAAAAAATAAAAAAAAGTAAAAAAAAAAAAGTGAAAAACAAAGGAAAAGAACAAAAAAAAAAGTAAAGAAAAATGATTCGTCCTTTAGTGAAAACCTGGCAAACAGGCACTTTGGGCAAGTACCTTGGTGAAAACTTGGCAAACGGGCACCATGTGTAAAAACGATCATTGCTCTGTCATCTATCATGACCTCTAGCTATGCTTTCTCTCTAAAGATTTATCGTGTCTATCCTTGTCCTGACCCAATGTTCTGTTTTAGGCCTGTGATTGGTCAACATCATTGTCTTGCATACTCCATTTCTTGTGCATATGTTTCGATCCAGGCCTCTATATATGTCTTTCAGATGTGCATTGGGTGCGTTCCCCTTGTCCTGATCAATCACTGGAACTTTTGCATCTAAAATGTCCTGAAATAATCCAAAAAAATTGAAAAATGTCCTGAAATAATCCAAAAAAAATTGAAAAATGTCCTGAAAAAATCCCTAAAAATCATATAATGTCCTAAAAAAATCCCTAAAAAGTCAAATAAAGTCCTGAAAAAATGAACAAATTTTTTTTTGTAAAATCTCAAAAAGCATTTTGCAAAACAATATCCCCTTTGTGCATAAGATAGATCATTGAGCATCCCTCCAACGATAGGCAATCACACACTGCACTTTAATGAAATCTTGCATTAACAGATGACCTTTTTCAATCAAACCAGACATTCAAACTGATCAAAATTGTCTTATCAATCAAACATCAACATTAATATCGTTCATCCTTGGCACATTATCATGGGTCTTATACAGGGTGTGCTATACTCGAAACCAGACTGTGTCCTGTCTTAGACGGGGTACCACATGTCCTGAAACCAGACAACATGATCATCCTATCCACACTTTCAACTTTTGGCAATGAAGATCAAGATGTTTGTTTGACTTGTTGGAATTAGCGAGTCTTATCATTTACTGATTTCTCTTCGATCAAGTTCCTATGTTGCTCGATGATGTCACTGAGTGATTTAGAGTGACAGGGATGGTTCATGGTCCTTTTCTTTTTTGTTGTGATTGTTGTTTGTCTGTGATGTGTCTGTCTTTTGCAAAAAGGGTTGCATTTCAGCTCTAGCCTTCAATGCCATGATGCTATGCATCCATTTTTCTACATTAAATAAAGGTTCTCACCTACAAAGTGCATTACTGAAAGCAAGTTTTTCTTCTTCTCTAACTGTCCTCTGTCTCATTTCTTCTTACTAACATTTCTTCTGTTCGTTTGGATAGTCAGTTCGGTCTAGTGCTCCGATTTCCCCAAACACATATGCTACATCCTACATTCATTGGTTAGTACATTTGCATTATATCAAACATCACATCAAGCATCATATCAAGCATTTAATCCATTCCATATTATACATGCATCAAAAACACATAAAAATATATCCATACATGTTCCACAATGGTACATAAATAGTGCATAAGCCATCCATACATTGAATGTAAACATAAGTCATAACACATTTCATCCCATCATATAGATGCATATCATATCATATATCAAAATAATATCAGAGTACAAAATTGGACTGTCTGTCCTAAGTATGGCCTGCAGGCTGACTAAAAAATGTCAAATTACATCTGTCTCTGTCATAAGGAGCACGTGCCTCTGTCACTGGGTTCTCCCTTTGTCCTCCTCATCCCTACCATGTCTTAAGGATGATGTCCCTCTTGTCCCAGGTCCTGGCTATGGTGGTCTCATAGGTCCACTCACCCCCATGTTGCTCATTGACCTTCGAGAGCGTGCCCTGCTCTCTATCCTTGATCGTGCTCGATATGAAGCTGCTCTCTGATCTAGTGGAACTGCACTCTCATATAGTGTCCTCCAATGGCATATCTCCTCTCTGGTCTCTACCAACATCTGTGCCATCTCACGGGCACTGGCATCCCTAATCGACCCAATATACTCAGTGACTCTCTGTTCTTCTCGCTGTGCCTGAGCTATTGCTGTATCTCGAGCTGCTATAAGTCTGGCTATCTCTACTTTGAACTGATCCTGCTCTGTCCTCAAGATGGCATTTTGTCTCTCTAATGTTGCAATGTGATCATGTTGACTCGCTATGGTAGCCCTGCACATCTCCATCTCCTCTAGGCTAGCTGTCTTCGGCTCTATAGGTATATCCTGCAATGACTCCTGATTGGCTGAATCTGGGTCATAATCGTCATCCCCCTCATCATCTTTGTCCTTGTTGTCCCCCTCATCCTCATCACCACCCTCATCCTCCTCATCCTCATCATCTCCCTCCTCCTCTCCTGTGAGTGGGAAGTCCTCTTGTCCCTCGGTATCGGAATATCAGGATCTGTCAATGGCACTGGTTGTCATCATGCAAACCATCGCTCATACTCCTCTATCGTCCTGGCATCCACCACATATAATCTCCAATCCCACTATCTCTGCTATAGCTATGTGAAATTGACATAGGCTATGTGTGGTTGAATCATCCTCCCCCACTGACTTGTCTCTCTATGAGATCGGGCAAAGTGTGCAGTCCTTCTAGGTACATCCTGCCTCTCTCCAAACTATTGTCTGACTCTCTCTGGTAGGTACATCTCAATCACTCTCTGGTGATTCACTGGTCACCCAATCAGGTATCTCTCCTATCTACAATATGGTAGCTCATCACTATCATCTGACCATCCAGGGCAATCAAGATATGGCCTCCATGTGAACTCTCTCAGTCTGTCTAGCTCGTGTCGCCAATACAATATGTATCCAAAAGGACCCTATCTCAGTGCTCCTCCATAGCAGTACACATATGGTCAGTGTGGTAATACCTGTCTCTCTGCAATTAGTTGACATATGGCTATGTGCTTAAATGCCCATACCTGTAGCAATGTGACTCCATAGCTCAAAGTCTGCACTCCCTGATATGCTATCTGATGCAACTGAAAATACAGCATAACCAGTACACATGGTCCCCATGCGTACACTGTACCCTCTATCACCATCCACTCTAGTACTCTTCCCCATCCAATAGGGAATCCATGTCCTCGTCCGTCTCCTACTAGTAGGCATGCTATCACCACTGCTATCACCACATATCGTTGATCATACTCTGATGCCATGGTCTCCCAGCCAATCTCCCTCTCTACGATATCCAAATCATCTGCATCGCAATCAAATAATCTGCACAAAGCATCTCTCCCTATCATTGGGTCATATTCTATCATCTCCCCATGAATCAGAATGCGGAGGATACGCCATACATCCTCTAGTGTCACAGTCGCCTCTCCAGTCGCCAAATGGAATGAGGAGGTCTCCGAATGCCATTGCTCTGCCAATGCGGTAAGCAGTCCTGTGTTTTCCCTAATCTCGGGCATGAATGTGATATAGTATATCCCAAGTCCTACTAATTTTATCTCTGTCTGTACTCCTGAGTCTATGTCATAACATGAAGCAGTTAGGTCGGTTCTCCCACGTGATTAATGGATACTGTCGACTCTGCATCACCATTGGGGCACATTTTGTTAGTTATAGGGTTTTCTCCTATGAGCTGCATTTCCTTGTTTCATGTCCAAATCAAGGTGTTTCTCATCTATTTTGACCTATCCTACCCTTGTCCCCCCTTTTCAAATCATTCACATGCTGTTTTTGACCAAAACTGACTTCCCAGGGAACAACTACACCTGTGTGTTGTATCCTATGCCTGTGTAGCAACAACTTGCACCTATGTACCCTACACAAGTGTAGGATACCCTACACAAGTGTAGGATGTGCTCACATAGGCGTAGAAGTTAGTTTTTGCATTCCCTGTGGGCCCGACAATGTCCTGCCAGCGATCAAAATTCATAAAATTGACAATATGGGTTTTTGAGATACATACCACTGCTCCCGCATCGTCCGGTCATCTGTATGTGTGTACACGTTCTCTGAGGTGATCTGCCATTGGAATGTTTGCCATCTCTCTGCAAGTGTCCTTTTCCAGAGCAATAAATTCTCTTCTTTGGCTAGTGCAAATGAGCAATTTTCACTCTCTTTGTCTCATTTATAGATCTTTGTCAGTGCATAGATGGACGTGCACTCTCTCCATCTTATGCTAGTCATGGTCTTTTGCATCTTCCTTTGCTTGTCATTTGTGCATCCGATCTCCGATTGTCAGTTTGTTTGATCCTATCATCTTTTGTCACTTTTATCGATCAATTGGCCTCTTTTCTAGATGTTTCTGGCCAATTCCTCGAGGGGGCATGCATATGTCATTGTCAGTGTTTGGGTCATTTTCATTATTGTTCTTTGAAACAATGCTTAAACTCGCATTGTCTCAAAGAGGGGCAAAATGTAGATGTCTAAAAATGGTCAATGCTTGCGGAATCATACTTTAACATTGACACATTGCCTTATTTTAGGGTTTTTGTGTCGCATTAACATTTCTCCTATGATTCACACTTGGTCTTTATCATTTGCGAGCATCGAGTCCTTCTTCTGCATTCTTCATTTGTCTCGCTTTCGAATTTGGTCTTGTCAATAACAATATTTGTCATGATTTTGGTCGATCTTATCTTGTCGCATCAATGTGCGTATTCATTTGTCATCATTTTGGACATCGTCAATCCTAATTAGGGTTTTGTCCTCTTATCAATCTTGTGATCTTGCGATTGATTTGTCATCGATCATTGTCATTGTCAATCTTGTTGTCTTGCGATCGATTTGTCATCGATCGTGGTCATTTTCAATCTTGTCGTTTTGCAATCTATTTTGTCATCAATCCTTGTCTTCTTGTCAATTTTGTCATTTTGCGATCGATTTGTCATCGATCGTTGTCTTTCTCAATCATGTCAATTTGGATCAATTAGTCATTGTTCCTCATCAATTGGCGCATTTATCAACCAAATCATTTATCAGCATTGGTCTTTTATCAAGTCAGAATCATGATCAAATCGATCCTTCAATCAAGACCTAATTGTCATCCTTACATTTCTAATTCATCTTCTAGGGTTTCATGATTTATTCATTTAACCTTGTTTGTCATTTTTCCCTCTAGGTTAAATAATTTATTTATGTATCCTAAGTCTTCTTGTCACAATTAAATGTTTATTTAATTGGCTAACTAATTCTTCCCTCTTTGTGAATTAATTAATAAATGAAAAATTGTTAATTAATTCACTTAATTCCTAATTTACTAATTTCTCCTAATTCCTAATTTCCTAATTTTCATCAATTTCAATTTTCTAATTTCCTAATTTTTAATTCATCTAATTCTCAATTTTCTCCTATATTTCTCCTAATTTCATGGGAATGACATTTCAAGTTGTCATAATTTGTCATAATTGACAATCAATCAATTTTGACATAGTAATTTGTCATAATTGACAATCAATCAATCTTGCATAGAAAGTGCAAATTTGTCATAATTTGTCATAATTGTCATTCTTGATTTGAATTTCCCTTTGAATCACATTCATGCTAATCTTGTCTTTTCTCCACTTTGTCTATAAATTGGATGAATTTCTTCAATCAAGGTCCTTGATCCCTAGTCGAATCAATCATGCTTCTAGTATTCTTGCGCTACCATCTTGTCTACTTGCTTTCACGTCATGTTTATGCACTAGTAGGTGAGATCCACAAACAAAGCTATTTGAAGGAGAAAGAAGGACAATGGAGCCACATGAAGGAGACATTCAAGTTTGCAATGGTTTGCATTTGAATTGATGTCTTGTTTTCATGTCTTTATTGAGTGTTTTTAGGATTGGTCATTGCAATTGAGTTTCCGTGATTGAACTAGACTAATAATTAACATTGCTTTGATGATTTCTGATTTCCTATCTACAGCTGCATCAGTTGACACTGTTGTTGATGGTAGCATTTCTGTTAGTAGTGTCTTCACCTTCTGTAGTACTTTATTCTTCTTTTGAATGGCCATCTATTTTTCCTATTCGGCCTTTGCTTTGCACAGTTCACCGAAATCAATAAGTGCTTGCCCCTTTAATTTTGAGATATCCACATTGGGCAACACTATTGGTTTAGTCAAGTGAAATTTAAAACTATGCTTTTTCACTTTATTTTCTTTACCTTTGGTTGGTTGGACCAAGACAATTTCTTGTGAGGCTTGATGACCCTTGGTAGGGTTTCTCGGCAGATGCAACACTTTGGTCTGTTCCTATAGCCATTGAGGTGTCCTTGGGTGTCTCGGTACTGGGGTTCTCGATTGCTACATTCTCAGTGCTTGATGGTGCTTGAGAGGTCATTTCTTGAGTTGTACCTTCTGCTACTTTAGCCCGGTGACCTTCGGTGCCTTGTGTTGTATCTTTAGGTGCTTTGGTAGAGATAGGTGGCTTGACCGGCGGATAAGGCTAAACTTGTACTATCACAGAGTCACTAGATACAAGTTTTGCATAGGTAGTGCCTTCTATCATTTCCTACTCCGGTGCTTCTGTATCCATGACATCTTCATCAATTTTAATAGTGTTAGTTGGGTCTTGCTCGGTAGCATCAGGACCTTTCTCAGTGACATCAAGATCTTGCTCGGTGACATCAACAATTTCAACATGAGATTGTTCACCGATAGCCTTTAGTTTGAAGAATTCCTGCCACTTGGCTTTTGTCTCATTTTCTACATCAATGTATAGCCCATTCATCAATTTTAAGGCTCTTTGTTTGACAAGAAATTTAGAATTGTAGGTTGTCAAATGCTCCTTTATTTCTGCTACATACATATCAGGAAATAGATGGACTAGACTTCTTTCTCTAATTTGTTTCTCTGAGTCCATTGCATATTTCCACCTATTATCAATATACAAGTAAAGTTCATTTGGAAGTGACTTTACAAGTTCTAATGGAGCTAGCCAAAACTTTAGAAGTGTACAAATGACAGCTTCTTCAATTTGTCACTTCTCATCATTATTCCTAGTCTCATACTTGACATACCTAAATCCTGCAAATCCACCATATTCTTTAAGATTGGCACAAAAGTTTTCAACACTATGAATATTTACCTTCTTGCTTTTTACAATCTGGAATTTGTTTGCATCATCGGATTTTGTATCACTAGACTCTTTTGCCAAAATGAGTCTCTGAGTAGATTTCTTGTAGGTCTTGGTTACCTTGGGAACAGTAACACTCTTTTGTTTCTTACTCGGTGATGCAGTTGATGCTCTAGTGTTAGGTCTCTTTGTTGGTGGAGTCGGTAGGGCCTTTGAAGTGTCCAGTTCCTTTCTTTTTAACACTTTACCCTTAGGCAACTCAGTACTCAATGTTATTGTTGCCTTTTGAGCTTTAGATTCCTCTTTGGTAATGGCAAGAGTGCCTTTGATAGGTGTAGAGGAGGATTCTTCTCCGAATTTCTCAGATAAAACCCTTATCATCTTTGTAGCCTTTCTTGTAGCTTTAGGTACTACAATACTCATTTTTACCTTTTCCTTAACTTCTTCATAGGTTCCATATCTTAGTTTAGTAGCATGCCTTGGCATTGTGAGATATGCATCAATTTGCTGTTGTGTGATATCATAGTCAATCTCGTAACCCATTAGTGGCAAAGATTGAGTCCTTGGTTCTACAACATTCACATAGCAGTAATCGGTGTCTACCTCAAAACATATATCATCCTTATATTTCTCTACCAGCTGTGGTGGAATCTAGTACCTATTGTGCATCTTTTCTTGAAATTTGCTAAAGTAGTCATCCATGATATCATTGAAATTATCTCCCAATTTCTCGATAAAATCATTAATTTGATGGGTGATTGGTTGGTGTAGCTCCCAAACTACTTTACCGACTAAGGGAAAGAACTTCTCAAAGTAGAAAAACATGCATACAAGAAGTGAACCAAACTTCAGTGTATTTGTCGAGTTGTTCTTCTTCAGCTTCCTTATTGTGTTCAGGTTCTCAAACAAGTTTTTCAATAACACTTCACATAAATCTACTTTCATTCCCTTTTTCACTATTTTGAAGGCTAAGTCAATTGCTACACAGGGTACACTATTTTCCCTTGTTGATTGGAAGAAACAGTAACCAATTACTCTAATTGCAAACTTAAGTTTTGCATCAGTAACATTATTCAGTTTCAGTCCTCGGTAATCAGATTCAACTCCAGTTAAACTAATTAACTCTTTCTGTGATATCATTTTTTGTGCTTGTGCATGATCATATATAGGATACCCAGTGATCACATGAATGATTTCCTTAGTGATTTTGAATGGTTGCTCCTCTAGCCACATAAAATCATCATGAACTTTGCTTAAAACAAACTTAACCCACTGGGGTTTGAACACACGGGGATAGGCTAGGGCTTCAGTTAATCCCTTGATTTTGATATGCTCGTACTTGCTATCCATTTTGCCATCGGTACATAGCTCATCATATGTGTCACTAATCTCAACAAGACTGAGTTATTCAACATGGCATTTGGTGAAGAATCTAACATCTTCGACTAACAAGACTAGATCCAGGATGAGTGAAAAGGTAGTTTTTCATCTGGTTCAGAGGTGACTTTAGGAGTCAAAGTGTATTTCAGTGAGGGCTTCTCCACATTCTCGACAACTACAAGATCTTGGATCTTGGGTGCCATTTGTAAATTTTAGATAAAACTTAGCAAACTGTCCTTAGGGTTTGACGGTTTACAAACGGTGGTCGCTTCACACTCGGTAGATAATAGCAATTAGATAAGATTGGAAAACCAACTTAATAGTGTGATGAGATTTGATGTAAATACCTTGGATTCGCTTTGAATGAAGTTTGATCACCTTGATTCGCTTTGCTCTGCTCTCTTGAAAACTTGGTGAATGAAAATGACCGCAAAAATACCTTTAAGTACACAAAATACCTTATCGGGCTCTGTGTGGGTCAGGTCAAAACATTAAATGCACTCGGTTTACCTTTAACCGATTTACTCTCATTTATTTCATTTCAACCAAGTAACCAAATTTCCTTCATTTACCGACTTGACAGGCTTCCTGTATTCACCAACTTGACAGGTTTCCTGTAAAGTACTTTTGATAGAATTTCAAACCTACTAATGCATCTTAACTATGCAGATTTTGAATTTAGTAGATACTAGAATAAGAACTGCTATGATTTTAACCTTTAGAGAATGCAGTCCCTTCATACCTTTTCTGATTAATTTGGAATAGGTGCACCTAACTCGGTAGGTAAGGTGCTTTCTTCATCTGACATGATTTCCTTCTTTTTCCAAATCATCTTGAATTTTTCTTTTATCTCTTTAGTGTCTCCTCTAGGTTGATCTCTGCAATCTCCAGCTAAATGTCCAACTTTGTGACAATGAAAACATGCCATACCAGGATTTCTCCATGATCTTCGGTTGTTCATTCCATACCTTATAAAACAGTTGGCACTGATGTGTCCATATCTTCCACAACATTCACACCATATTCTTGTATTGTAATCCCATGGTACTGCTACATATTGTCGGTAAGGATCTATGGGAGTTCGGTAACCTCTATGTTTGCTCAGTGTGCAGGCCACATGTGGTTCTTTTGCTTAAGCCAGCACTTCTCAGTACTATGTCCATATCTATTGCAGTTTTTACAAAACCCTTTGAATTTTGCCTTCTGATAGTTGTTAATAGACTTTATCCTACATTGATTAGATGTGTGACCATATTTATTGCAATTGTAACAATAATCATTTGACTTAGTGATATTCGGTTGCTTTCCTTTTTTGATCTGGCATATGTTGGCAGTACGACCTTGATTTCCACAGTAGTAGCAAATAGGCTTCTTCCTTTTGATTTTATTCCTATTTCCAGCTTTCTTTGATGATTCTCCTCTCTCGGTAGTATGAATTCCTTTCTTGGTAGATTCTTTTCCTTTGTAACTGAGTCCTGCATCTTTGTTGGGTCTTTTTGCATTCAGTTGCTCATCCAACATTTTTGATGCATCATAACTCTTCTTCAATGTTTCTTTATATTTCTTCTCAGTTTCAAGTTCATCAGTCAACCTTTATACTTCAAGTCTCAATGCTTGATTCTCATCATTCTTTAGAATTGCTTCATGATGTGCATAACCCAATTGATCTGTCATATTTTGTTGAATCCTAGTCAACCTTATGATTTCATCATTCTTATCAGATACTAAGACTTCAAGTTGTTGTTTCTCTCTTTGTAGATCTCTTGCTTTATCCTCAGTTGTCCTTAATGCATCTAGATTTTCAGTCATGTGTGCTGAAATGTTCATGTTCTCTTTTCATTGCTTTTAGTTGGTCAACCAATGCTTTGTTCTTTTCTTTCAACACTCCAATCATTTCTTCAGTCTCTTTAGATATACTATTCTCAGATGATGTCTCAATTTGTTCCACTAACTCTTGAGAATCCCACAAGTCATCAGATGATCTTCTTCTTACTTTCAGAGATTTTTGCATTTGCCTTTGCATGTCTGCAATCACTTGATTTGCATGATCTAGCTCTTCTTGCAGATACACAATCCTCCGAGATTGTTTATAGCCTTCCATTGATAAGATCTTTCTCTTTAGGTAGTTAAACCCTTTTCCAAGATTCAAGCTCTGATACCAATTGTTAGGCCCAATATGGAAAGCTAATGTACTAAGAGGGGAGGGGTGAATCAGTACTCCAAAACTTTTCTTGAATAATAACCTTACTATTATGCATAAACATAATAGTGTAGTAACATAAAATAAAGTTAAAACAAATAGATAACAATCATACATGATTCACTCCATAACACATATATTTTGGTTACGCAGAAACTCTTGGTTAGAGAGAAAACCTACGGTGGGGATGGCACCCACAACTTCACTACTGCAATAATAAAGAATTCTCAGTTAGAGCTACATTTAGCTATTTCTGATAGCTTACCCTGTTAGGAGTAACAAGATCTGTTAGATCTACCTTGCTAAAGGATTTTACAACATTTATTCTGAATGCTACACCTGGTTAGAGGCTTTACAATTTATAGACTTGATTAGAGTTTTTTACCCTGTTAAAGGTTTCTCTTTCAATTTCACAATATTACAATAAAATCATTACAAATATCTGCAACTTTACATCTGAAATGTTATAGCAGATTCTATGTGCTCAAAATAGATTACCTTGCATATAGCATCACTTGGTAACCCATATAGTAACTCGATAAACCCTTCTATTTACTCTGTTCTTCGACTGTTCTTTGAAAACTTTCTCAGTGACCTCTGTGTCTCTGTAACAATCTTCCTTCATTCATACATGCACATTCCTTGCTCTTAACTCATGCTGTATAAATAGATATCTTAAAATGGTGATCCAATTCATTGCTTCGATCTTACAAACAAGATTCCTCGAATGAATAACTAAACAAAATATTTCATTGGTTAGATTGTCCTTGTAATCATACACAATCTTCTGGTGCAATTTCCATTGTAATAATGGTTAGATGTGCCTCAATCTTGTAACACATTTTCATATGCATGTCTAGGTTCAATGTATCTGGTAACACGTTTCACTCGGTGTATGTCAACTCGGTGTGTCATCTTTACTGCTCGGTAGTCTCAAAAAGATACTCAGTAGACAAGTCGGTGTGTACTACATTTTGTAACTACTTTCTTTTGTAACCGACTTGACTGTGCATACTGACTTCTCTGTGTATATACCGACTGCATGATTCGGTAGTGCTAACTGACTAGAATATATAGTATGACTTTGAATATAAAACTAATGGCAACTTGATAAGTAGTAACATATCCCTTTCATCAATCACCTTCTATATTATATACTAAATGATCTACAATGATCTCATAAATATATGAGTCATATTACAATCTGCCATGTTGGCTTACAAAATATTTTACAATTAATTATAAAATATGTTTATACAAAATTGTTGTCAGCCAAGATGTCGGTATTCAATATTTTCGATTCCGGTGTTCTGTATGCTAGTGTAGAGTCTGTCGGTGCTAGTGCTTGAGTCTTCCTACCAGTATCACATAATTGTAAGGTTGCCATCAATGACAATACCTTCAATCGCCTGCAATTTCTCATTGGATTGTGCATTTTCCAACAATCTCCCCCTTTGGCATTGATGGCAACACTCATGAGAAAAATCCAAAAAGAATATATCCAACAATGGTTTGCCAAAATTGTCTTACCAAAAACTATGTTGCAAAAAATGTATGCTAAAAAATGTGTGCTAAAAAATGTGTGCTCCCTCTGAGCTGATGATGTCATGTTTTGATCATTTTTCTCATCACACTACTCCCCCTTTGACATCAATGGCAAAGGTTGTCATTCATTGTCAGTGGAGTGTGGTTCCTGCCTAGATTTTTGTAACCGATGGGTTACAATCTGGAATATATCTTGCAAAACCAGATTTAAGCTGTTGCTAAATCTTTTGCTTTCCTGTAATCCCTCTTGTGTTCTCTAAACTGTACCAGTGAGTATGTGCATTTTCTCTTCCGATGTTTTAAGTCCGGGAACTAGAGCCTCATAAATTTCTTTTCTCAAAGAAATGAGGTAGTCTAGTTTTGGACCAAGTTTACATTTTAAGCTCTTTGCCTTATGCTTAACTTTCTCTTTGTCCTTCTCTAACTTCTCAATTTTCTCTTCTAGATCTACAATTTTCTTTTCTATCTCCAAAAATGATTCAGATGTACCTATCAGATTGTCAGCAATATTGTCTATTTCAGCTTGAGTTTTGCTAATCTCTGAATCTATATCCTATGTCAAGATGTCTGTTTTGCAAGTATCCCTGTAAATTTTCTTAAAATCCAAAATTGTTTTTCCAAGTTTCGGTAATAAGGTGTCCATTTTCTCCTTGTTCTTCTTCAAAATTTCCTCAAAGAATTTATCTTTTTCCTTAATCATTCTCTCCTTAACTCATTTATTTGATCAACTGTCAAAATGTTGTCGGTGATGAACTTAGACAATGTGTCTAATTGACCTAAAGAATCTGTATTATCCACTATGCATTTAGGTGCTACCAATTTGAGAATAGGGATTGTATCATCTATAGCCTTATAGGCTTGTGCATTGCACTCTGTGATCTTCTTTATTGAATCCAATAAGACCTCTGTTACATTTCTAGGCTGGAACTCGGACATTGAAGTACTAGATGTATGGCCAATTGTTTTCATAATATCCATGCTACCGGTTGTTGTAATCACCTTGTTTGATTTGACCTCTGGTAGGTCAGTCTGTGTTTGTATTTATACTAGCAAAGGTTTAGGCTTTTCACTTTTAGCCAATGGCACTGTTTCTGTCTGAACTTGTGTCTCAACATGTTTTTGTTCTGGTTTCTTCATCTTTGTATGCACTTCTGATTTCTTAGTTTGTACCTCTACACTGTCTATCTCCGGTTCTCCTGATTGTTTTTCAGTTTTATCTACCGGTTCTTCTAATGTTTTACCTTTGGTGTCCTCTGTCGGTTGCTTTGTTAGAGTAGATTTTTCCGTGCTTATTTTTACAGTATTATTAACCTCAACCTCAACATCTGTAGCCAGTGACTCAGTAGTCACTTCTTCCTTCTTATCCTCAATGGTTTCTCTATCAACCACAACATTTACTTCCTGTGTGTCTATATTTATAGTGTACAAAATTTTGGACTCAGGATTAGTATCCTCTAGTGGAGTCTCCATACTCTTAGTGGCCGGTTGACTGTCTGTAACTTCTATCGATGGAGTATCTGAAGGAGGTGGGAGAACATTATTAGTTATTTTAAGGCTTGGAGGTCCACCTACCTTACCTTTTCCCTTATCCCTATCCTTTTGGTATACTCTGATAGTCTTGGGTCTTAGTAACTCTTTTTGTTTCTCATTTTCTACAAAGAATATGTCCGATGCATCTGTTGTTTCCTCAGAGACTTCATTCACTCTACCTGCCATCAGTGCTACATACCGGTGAGTGGTTGAAAACACTGTCCGGTTAGCCTCACTGATTAATTTGTCTATTTCATCAGGTGAGTTAACTGGATGCACTGCAAGTAATTTTTCAATTTTTAATTTTCTTATCCAGCTCAACAATGGCTACTCTTCTGGCTTCTAATCTTCTATACAAATCATTTTGTATTTCATCAACAATTTCCATCAAGAATTTATTGTAAATGTCCAAGTGTAAAATTACACTATTCTCTATGCTTTCTTTGACATCATTAGATAGTGTGTTGTACAATTTTCTAATGTTTTTTAACTTTCCATATTCTATTATTTCACTTGAGAGTTTATCCAGTGGAGCAATATCTTGTTTTACCTTCTTCTTCTTCTTAGCAGTTAACTTCTTCACTGGAGGCCTCACTGCATGTTGCTTTTGTCTTGTTTTTCTTGGAGTGGGTGAGGGTACCAGTGAGGGTTTTCTTTTCTTTTCTACCCTTTTGAATACCGCTGGCATATCACTCTCAGAGGAAGTTCCAACCAGTGAAAGATGAGCTTCCGGTTGAAGTCCATCCATATCAGTTTCTTTTATACCAGTTTGTTTCAAAACGTCTTCCTAAATTGCCTTTGCCTTTCGGGTTCCTTTCCTTAGTATTTCTTCAACCTTCTTAACCCTTTTTCTCGACTGAATTCCACTTTTAATTGTTTCTGCATTTCCAAAGACTTTCTCAGTGGGTTCCTTTGGTGCTTCAAGGAGGGCTTTTGCATAAGTTTCTATGATATTATCATTTGTTTCATAGCCCATTTCAGTTACCCAGATAGTTCTAGGGACAACTACCTCCATCCAAATTTCATCTTTCTTGATTAAAAAACATATTTCCTTCTAATATTTATCTACCATTGCCTGTGATAGTCTTACTCTTTTTTTCATTCGAGCCTTCAATGCTTGAAAATGCTCATTTGTGTTTTTCTCTTTGTCTTTTGCCATATTGTTTAATAAATCAAATAGTTTCTTTCCTACCGGTATATCAAAGCCAAAATATTTTCTACCAATATCGGGTACTTGCTTAGTAATGTACAACATTAGGCAAACAAGCAAATTTCCAAATCTAAAGATTCCTTTCTTATCTCCTTTAATCTTCTTTAGATTGTCTATCAATTCATCTTTGATCCATTCACACACATCTATTCTAGCATTACATTTACCATGTCATATGCACTTTTGATACATAGGCTAGAAACTAAGTTCAACCTATTTGCATGTGTGGCTTTGTAACATAAGATCATACTGATAAATCTGACATTGATGTCCTTTACATCATTTACCCTTAGAGATCTTTTGTCAAAAGTTGCACCAGTTAGTTTCATCACTATGTCATTTGGGACCTTCTTTTTTCTGTTAGGCCTGCTACCGGTGGAAGGTAACCTTGTTACTACTTTTACTTCTTCTTTGGTGATCTTATGGATGGAATCCAACCAAAATAATTCACCATGGACTCTACTTAGAACTATTCTTATTACATCTTCAGGAAAATCAAGAATGCTAAGAGTATCCACAAAGCCTAGGGTTTCTATTATCTTGTGTTTCGGCTTGACATTACCATCTACATCACAAATCATAGTCCTATACATGTTTTTGATCTTATCATCATATAATTACTCTATATGACAATGTATGTATATCATAGGGTCTTCAACATATACTACTCCCTTAGGAATTTGAGAGAATGCACCTATGCTATCATTTTTCTTTGCAATTTTGGGAACCAGTTTTAATATGGGTCTAGGGCACTTAATAACCTCAATCACAGTAGGGTTTGCAATAAATTTAGGAGTGGATGAAGAAGCCATAGTTATAAATACCTCAATCTACCTTAAGGATGAATTCTTGGATGAACTGCTTCTCTTCTT
This sequence comes from Cryptomeria japonica, assembly GCF_030272615.1. NCBI lineage: Eukaryota > Viridiplantae > Streptophyta > Pinopsida > Cupressales > Cupressaceae > Cryptomeria > Cryptomeria japonica. The sequence goes on along the minus strand of NC_081409.1, from coordinate 913,715,898 downwards.
CGCTAAGAATGCCTTCGCTCGGGAATTTTTGCGCTCTCGAAGATTTGAATGCTCGGTGAATGAAAAAGGAGCCAAAATAATTGCTTCATAATGTTATTTTCTCCAACTACCACATTTAATGCTTTCCAGTTTAAGTCACAACTTAACTCATCTACCGGTATAGAAGTAATTCGACTTCTTACCATCAACCGAGGGTATAATATCATGTTTTTTAATTTGTTGCTAAACTCCCAAAGGATTTTCCTTCAGTTAGATGAGGAGTCTCCTGCAGATGGAGTGTTACTTTGTTCTACCGGTGGAGGAGTATTCCCATCAACATTTTGATTTGACTTTCTGATCCATTGTTTTGAGAATTCTTGCTTTACCTCTTCAACCTTTTCTTTACCCTTCAAACTAGGACCTTTATTATTTGCTGGTGATGCCTTACTTCTACAAAATTTTACAATATGTCCAATTTTGTTACAAGCATAACAAGTCACATTGTTTTTCTGAATAGCTTTCCCATATCCTATGCTGGTATGTGTTTTGCATTGATTAGATAGGTGTCCAAATCTTCTGCAAACATAACATCTTACATTCATTCTCCAATTTTTTGAATTATGACCAAATTTGTTGCATTTAGAATATTGACCAGTGGGTGTATTAGCATCTTGATAATTTTTAGATCTACACTGATTTTCTCTATGACCATTCTTGTTACAGTTAAAGCATTTCCCATTGAATTTGTAAGCATTAGGTTGTCTTACTGGTTTACTATGATCATGATTGTTTGTGTTCGTGTAAATAATTATTCATCTTGGATATTATTACACTTAACTTAAGTTTATTTAGAAAATGCATTTCATAGTAGTTTGGGTATGAGACACTTAAGTGTTTGTGCCACATTGGGATAGTGTGTGTAGGAAAATTTCCACCTTTTTTGGTGTTGATCTTGTTGTTACACTCCACATTTAGTGGGTGATCCACCTCATGTGGACTATTATATTATTTATCCTACCTACCCACACCTATTTCCTACCTACCCTTGTTTCTTATTGAACCACATGTCATGTTTGTGTGCTCACATATCCATAAGCCTTTCCTATATAAGAAGGCTCATCTACATTGTTTGTACAAGCAATCATTGAACATCTTGTAATGATCCAGTTGATCATATTTTGCATCTTGATATGTTACAGTTTATTTCTATCATCTATTTTGTTATCTCTTATTTGTACTTTCCATTGCCTCTTGATCTTGGCAAATTCTTACATGGCATGAGAGTCATTAGAGTGTCATTGGTTTGTCAATTGAGAGAAATTTGATGCTATTTGGGGTTTGCATTTTGGAGATTTCTATTGCAGGTTATTATTGAAGCTTGATGGGTCAAACATGAGGTCACCATTGGATTGAGGAGGTCCAAGAAAGTCAATTTTGCCTTTTGTTTCATCCAAATCGGACTTTGGAAGCCAAATCTAGAGGCATTTGAATTTTGAAGCCGCGAAGGAAATTTTTTAGAAATTATAATTTTGCAGACAATTCTCAAATAGCAATATCTCACTCATCCAGACTTGTTTTTTCGAGAAAGTTTTTTTTTTGGGGGGTAGAATTTTGTGATCTGTACAATGGTGCAGGATTTTTTGGATTTTTGGATACAGGTTTTTCGGAAATCATGAAATCCCAATTTTTACAACTTTGGAGGCTTCGTTTGTGCTCATATGGACTCTTTTTCATGTGTGTTTTTTTGAAAGTGCATATTTTTTCATCTACTTTCATAATCTGCCATCTGTTTGTAGTGATTTTGAGTAGAAATTGTACTTTCAGTATTTGGCCATTTTTGGCATATTTGGTACTTGCATTTTGCTTGGATCTTAGTTTAGATCACTACCAATATTTGTTGAAGTCTTTTATATCTCATTTTGAGAAGTTGTAAAGTTGAAATCAAAAGTCCACCTTGCCATTATTTGCAAGTGCCAACATGAACTTTTTATGGGGGGTTAGTTGTTCATTTATATCTCTTGGTGAAATTCCATTCGGAGGCATCTTCATTTGTAGTATTTTACAGGGGTTCTTTGCTGGTGGCATCATTTTCATGTTTCTATATTTGAATATTTTGTCATGATGTATGCTCTTGCTTGAGCAATGTTTTACTTGCACTTTCATAAAGTGCCACACCTCTTTGTATCTTGTCATTGTTGACTATTTGATGTAATCCTCTTGTACACTTAGATTAGGAATATCTTGTGAGACTTAGATTGTACACATTTGTGCATGGCTCCCATGAGACTTGGATTGTACCAATATTTCTGCTATTTCTGAGTATCTAGATGATGCTCACAATAGGTTGTCTCCATGCCTAATCTTCTTTTTGTTGCAGCGGGTGATTCATCATCATCGACTTGATACCTATTTTTGTCACACTTTGACATTATTGGTGTAACATTGGCTCTCTTTCTTCCTTATGGGGAGGTATTTTGGTCATCATCATTAGACCATCCTTGCAGGAGATTTGACATTGAGGGGGGGCTTCCTAGTCTCTCTTCTTCTTCTTCTTCTTCTCTCATATGGGGGGGGACTTTTTCCTCACATGGGGTTTTGTCCTTCACATACTTCTATGAGAGTTCTTTGTATCTAGTTTTCATCTCTCTTTTGGGGGAGGGTTTTTTCCCATTGGGTTTTTCTCTCTTTCCCCACTTTGTGAGAGATTTCATTTCATTGGTTTGCATCCATTTGCATTGTACATGGGTACCTAAAATGGCCTAGTAGCTGGGACCCATCTTGCATTGCTTAGTTGCATTGTAGACTTAAGTGCATTCCCCTAAGTTGCACTTAAGGGCGGGGGGGTGTTGGTGTAAATAATTATTCATCTTGGATATTATTACACTTTACTTAAGTTTACTTAGGAAATGCATTTCATAGTAGTTTGGGTATGAGACACTTGGGTGTTTGTGCCACATTGGGATAGTGTGTAGGAGAATTTTCACCTTTTATGGTGTTGATCTTGTTGTTACACTCCACATTTAGTGGGTGATCCACCTCATGTGGACTATTATATTATTTCTCCTACCTACCCACACCTAGTTCCTACCTACCCTTGTTTCTTATTGAGCCACATGTCATGTTTGTGTGCTCACATATCCATAAGCCTTGCCTATATAAGAAGGCTCATCTACATTGTTTATACGGGCAATCATTGAACATCTTGTAATGATCCAGTTGATCATATTTTGCATCTTGATAGAATACAATTTATTACTATCATCTATTTTGTTATCTCTTATTTGTGCTTTCCATTGCCTCTTGATCTTGGCAAATTCTCATAGTTTGCAGTACCAGAGCTCTCACCAATTTCAAAGCCAAGGCCATTTGTATCACCATTAGGTTTCTGATTCTTCAACATGTCAACAAGTTCTTTTGAACTTTTCTTGAATTTCTCTTTGTGTTGATTTGCAGCAGTCAGTTCATTTTCCAAGATTCCCTTTTGTCTCATGAGTTTAGTTCTATCATTTTGTGTGTGCATCAAATCTATCTTCAACATATCATTTTCATGACCGAGTCTTGTGTTTTCATTTCCAACATCATTTAGTCTTCTAGTCAAGTCATCTTCATTCTTCTTTATATCTTCAATTTCATTACAAAATCTCATAGTCATATCTTGCATCTCATTCTTCATTGTACAGTTATCTTGTCTCAGTTGGTTCACCAGATCATTAAGAGTTTCCTTTTCATCTTCCTCATTCTGCATCTTCTCACAAAGTTCTCTTCTTTTATTTCTTTCTATGGTAAAATTTTCTTGAAGTCCTTGAATAATATTCTGTGCACCTTTTAGATCATCCTCAAGTTTGATATTCTTCACCTTTTCTGCATCATAGTCTGAAAGAGCTATTTCTAATTGCTTTCTCAAGTTTTCCATCTCTACCGGTGACAAGATCTTCCTCAAGCTATTAGGCTTTTGAAAATAGAGGACCAAGCTTTGATACCAATTGTTAGGATTCCCAAAGATACTGAGGGGGGGGGGGGGTGGGTGAATTAGTATCTGACCGGTTATATAATTTTCTCAACTTATAACATGAAAAACATATTAAAACAGTGTACCAGTAAACTAGAAATAATGCAGCAAATAAGAACCACAACATGAAAAGCACACCATAACACAATATTTAATGAGGAAACACGGTGTGGGAAAAACCTTAGTGGGATTTGTGACCCACAATATTCACTTACTAGCCAATAAGAGAATATTACTACTTACAATAGGGGCTTGCACATGCAAGAAGGCCAAGTGCCTAGAGCTCACTGCTCAGTTACAAAAGAAGTCACACTGACTTACAAAATTGGATTATACAAATCCAATGACTTATACTGCTTCAAATCAGCATCTGCTATGCCAAATTCAATACCGTTTTAAGCTTTGTTATTACATAAACCCTTAACCTAATAATTCACACATTAGGTCTGCTATATTCCTTTCGTCAATTGCCTTCTATATTATATCCTAAATGATCTAAAATGATCTCATACATATATGAGTTATATTACAATTTGCCATGTTAGCTTACAAAAGATTTTACAATTAATTAGAAAATATGTTTATACAAAATTGCTATTGGCCAAGATGCTGGTATTCAATCTTTTCAGTGCCGGTGTTCTGTATGCCAGTGTAGAGTCTGCAAGTGCTGATGCCTAAGTTTTCCTACCAGTATCACATGATTGTAAGGTTGCCATCAATGACAATACCTTCAATCACCTACAATTTCTCATTAGAGTGTGCATTTGCCAACAATCAAATGCCCCAAGCACCTTCATGAGGCTCATGAATGAGGTGTTGAAGGACTTCATAGGTAAATTTGTGCTGGTATATTTAGATGATTTTCTCATTTTCAGTAAGAATAAGGTAGATCATGCTAAGCATTTGCAAATTATACTGCAAAGATTGTATGAGGGGAAGCTAACCATGAACTTGGACAGGTGTGAATTTTTGAAGATAGGATATGGTTTACCTTGGGATTGTGTTGTCATATGGAAATCTCAAGATGGATAGTAGCAAGGTTGAAGCCATAGTAAATTGGTCTACTGCCAAGTCAGCAACATAGGTGAGAAGCTTCCATGGTCTTGCTCAATATTACAGGAAATTCATTAGGCAATTCAGTGCTATATGTGCACCAATGTTGGACACTATCAAAGGTGGAATGAAGGAAAAGTTTCAATGGAATGAACAAGCAAATAAAGGTTTTGAAACCTTGAAAGAAAGGATAGCCACTCAACCGGTTTTGGTGTTGCCTACCTTTGAGGAATTCTTCACAGTGGAATGTGATGCAAGCAATATTGCAGTAGGTGCTGTCCTAAGTCAGGAAGAAAGACTAGTAGATTTTCATAGTGAGAAGCTAAGTGATGCTAAGAAGAAATACTCCTCATATGACTAGGAGTTATATGCATTAGTGCAGGCTTTGAGGAAGTGGAGACACTATCTCCTTCCCAAGGAATTTATAGTCTACATAGACAATCAAGCTTTAATCTTCCTAAACTCACAAGACAAGCTCAGTCACAAGCACATGAAGAGGGTAGAATATATGCAATCCTAAACATTTACAATCAAGCACAAAAAGGGTCAACTAAATAGGGTTGTTGATGCATTGAGTCAGAGACTCTTGACAATCCAAGAAATTCAGTTAAGAAGTGTAGGTATTGACAGTTTTAAAGACCTATACCCGGATGATGAAGATTTCTCCAATGCTTTTGAGGTATACAAAGAGTATCAAAACCATTTCCATAGTGAGTTTTCTGATTATACCTTGCAAAATGGGTTATTGTTTAAGGGAGGGCAACTTTGTGTGCCTAGACGTTCATTAAGAGAAACACTCATACAAGAGAAGCATAATGGTAGTCTTAGTGGTCATTTTGGAGTCAACAAAACTCAAGAGTTAGTCCAAAGGTATTACTATTGGCCTACGATGAATCAAGATGTTAGGAAGTATGTTGGAAACTTGTATTGTTTGTCAAAAGGCCAAGGACACATCTTCAAATGCTGGTTTATACCAACCTCTTCCCGTACCAAATATACCTTGGGAGTGCATTAGTATGGACTTTGTAGTGGGTTTAACAAGGACAAAGCAGGGATTTGATAGCATTTATGTCCTAGTGGACAGGTTTAGTAAGACAACCCACTTTGTAGCTTGCAAGACTACTCATGATGCGTGTAATATTGCTAAATTGTTCTTTAAGGAAGTGATAAGGATACATGGATTACCCATGAGCATTGTTTCAGATAGGGACTCAGAGTTTATGATCATTTTTGGAAAACACTTTGGCAAAAGCTTGGCACCAATCTTTCTTTTGGGTCTGCATACCATCCACAAACAGATGGACAGACTGAAGTGGTAAATAGGAGCTTAGGAAACCTATTGAGGTGTCTTACCAAGGAATATGGTCAGACATGGGATCAAGTGTTGGCACAAATTGAATATGCTTACAATAATACCATAAATAGAACCACAGACAAGAGCCCTTTTGAGATGATATGTGGTCTTCACCTAAGGGGTATTATTGAACTAAGAGACTTAGGGAATGCAACAACAAGGAGTGGATACGCTGAAGATTTTTCTTAGTCTATAAAAGAGATACATGAATTAGTTAAGCAAGCATTGAAAGATAACACAACTAAGATCAAACAAAAGGTTGATGAGAGAAGAAAGAACCTATAATTCCAAGTAGGAGAGCTTGTCATGATACACCTCAACAAAGCAAGGTTGTAGAAAGGGATACCTAACAAGTTGCAGATGAGAAGGTTGGGTCCATGTGCCATCTTAGACAAGTATGGAGAGAGAAAATGCATATAAGGTGGACCTACCAAGTGAAATAGGACTGTCACCGGTTTTCAATGTGGTAGATTTAGTGGCTTACAAAGGGCGTGAATGACTTCATAGGTAAATTTGTGCTGGTATATTTAAATGATATTCTCATTTTAAGTAAGAATAAGGCAGATCATGTTAAGCATTTGCAAATTGTATTGGAAAGATTGTATGAGGAGAAACTAACCATGAACTTGGAGAAGTGTGAATTTTTGAAGTAGGATATGGTTTACCTTGGGTTTGTGTTGTCATATGGAAATCTCAAGATGGATACTAGCAAGGTTGAAGCCATAGTAAATTGGTCTACTGCCAAGTCAGCAATAGAGGTGAGAAGCTTCCATGGTCTTGTTCAATATTACAGGAAATTCATTAGGCAATTCAGTGCTATATGTGCACCAATGTTGGACACTATCAAAGGTGGAATGAAGGCAAAGTTTCAATGGAATGAACAAGCAAATAAAGGTTTTGAAACCTTGAAAGAAAGGATAGCCACTCAACCAGTTTTGGTGTTGCCTACCTTTGAGGAATTCTTCACAGTGGAATGTGATGCAAGCAACATTGCAGTAGGTGCTGTCCTAAGTCAGGAAGAAAGACTAGTAGATTTTCATAGTGAGCAGCTAAGTGATGCTAAGAAGAAATACTCCTCATATGACTAGGAGTTATATGCATTAGTGCAGGCTTTGAGGAAGTGGAGACACTATCTCCTTCCCAAGGAATTTATAGTCTACACAGACAATCAAGCTTTAAGCTTCCTAAACTCACAAGACAAGCTCAGTCACAAGCACATGAAGTGGGTAGAATATATGCAAGCCTAAATATTTACAATCAAGCACAAAAAGGGTCAAATAAATAGGGTTGCCGATGCATTGAGTCAGAGACTCTTGACAGTCCAAGAAACTCAGTTAAGAAGAGTAGGGATTGACATTTTCAAAGACCTATACCCAGATGATGAAGATTTCTCCAATGCTTATTAGGTATGCAAAGAGTATCAAAACCATTTCAATAGTGAGTTTTTTTATTATACGTTGCAAAATGGGTTATTGTTTAAGGGAGGGCAACTTTGTGTGCCCAGAGGTTCATTAAGAGAAAATCTCATAAGAGAGAAGCATAATGGTTGGACTCAACAAAACTCAAGAGTTAGTCCAAAGGTATTACTATTGGCCTACGATGAATCAAGATGTTAGGAAGTATGTGGAAACTTATATTGTTTGTCAAATGGCCAAGGGCACATCTTCAAATGCTGGTTTATACCAACCTCTTCCCATACCAAATAGACCCTGGGAGTGCATTAGTATGGACTTTGTAGTGGGTTTGCCAAGGACAAAGCATGGATTTGATAGCATTTATGTCATAGTGGACAGGTTTAGTAACACAACCCACTTTGTAGCTTGCAAGACCACTCATGATGCATGTAATATTGCTCAATTGATCTTTAAAGAAGTGATAAGGATACATGGATTACCCATGAGCATTGTTTAAGACAGGGACTCAAAGTTTATAAGTCATTTTTGTTAAACACTTTGGCAAAAGCTTGGCACCAATCTTTCTTTTGGATCTGCATACCATCCACAAATAGATGGACATACCGAAGTGGTAAATAGGAGTTTAGGAAACCTATTGAGGTGCGTTACCAAGGACTATGGGTAGACATGGGATCAACTATTGCCACAAGCTGAATATGCTTACAGTAATACCATAAATAGAACCACATACAAGAGCCCTTTTGAGGTGATATATGGTCTTCACGTAAGGGGTATTATTGAACTAAGAGACTTAGGGAATGCAACAATAAGGAGTGGATACGTTGAAGATTTTTCTCAGTCTATAAAAGAGATACATGAATCGGTTAAGCAAGCATTGAAAGATAATACAACTAAGATAAAAAAAAGGTTGATGAGAGAAGAAAGAACCTACAATTCCATGTAGGAGATCTTGTCATGGTACACCTCAACAAAGCAAGGTTGCAGGAAGGGATACCTAACAAGTTGCAGATGAGAAGGTTGGGTCCATGTGCCATCTTAGCCAAGTATGGAGAGAGAAAATGCATATAAGGTGGACCTACCAAGTGAAATAGGACTATCACCGATTTTCAATGTGGTAGATTTAGTGGCTTACAAAGGGATTGAATGACTTCATAGGTAAATTTGTGCTGGTATATTTAAATGATATTCTCATTTTCAGTAAGAATAAGGCAGATCATGTTAAGCATTTGCAAATTGTACTGCAAAGATTGTATGAGGAGAAGCTAACCATGAACTTGGACAAGTGTGAATTTTTGAAGTAGGATATGGTTTACCTTGGGTTTGTGTTATATGGAAATCTCAAGATGTATACTAGCAAGGTTGAAGCCATAGTAAATTGGCCTACTGCCAAGTCAGCAACAGAGATGAGAAGCTTACATGGTCTTGCTCAATATTACAGGAAATTCATTAGGCAATTTAGTGCTATATGTGCACCAATGTTGGACACTATCAAAGGTGGAATGAAGGCAAAGTTTCAATGGAATGAACAAGCAAATAAAGGTTTTGAAACCTTGAAAGAAAGGATAGCCACTCAATCAGTTTTGGTGTTGCCTAGCTTTGAGAAACTCTTCACAGTGGAATGTGATGCGAGCAATATTGCAGTAGGTGTTGTCCTAAGTTAGGAAGAAAGACCAGTAGATTTTCATAGTGAGAAGATAAGTGATGCTAAGAATAAATACTCCTCATATGACTTGGAGTTATATGCATTAGTGTAGGCTTTGAGGAAGTGGAGACACTATCTCCTTCCTAAGGAATTTATAGTCTACACAGACAATCAAGCTTTAAGCTTCCTAAACTCACAAGACAAGCTCAGTCACAAGCACATGAAGTGGGTAGAATATATGCAAGCCTAAAAATTTACAATCAAGCACAAAAAGGGTCAACTAAATAGGGTTGCTGATGCATTGAGTCAGAGACTCTTGACAGTCCAAGAAATTCAGTTAAGAAGCATAGGTATTGACAGTTTTAAAGACCTATACCCAGATGATGAAGATTTATTCAATGCTTATGAGGTATGCAAAGAGTATCAAAACCATTTCCATAGTGAGTTTTTTGATTATATGTTGCAAAATGGGTTATTGTTTAAGGGAGGGCAACTTTTTGTGCCCAGAGGTTCATTAAGAGAAAATCTCATACAAGAGAAAGATAATGGTTGGACTCAACAAAATTCAAGAGTTAGTCCAAAGGTATTACTATTGGCCTATGATGAATCAAGATGTTAGGAAGTATGTGGAAACTTGTATTGTTCATCAAAAGGCCAAGGGCACATCTTCAAATGCTGGTTTATACCAACCTCTTCCCATACCAAATAGACCTTGGGAGTGCATTAGTATGGACTTTGTAGTGGGTTTGCCAAGGATAAACCAAGGATTGGATAGCATTTATGCCATAGTGGATAGGTTTATTAAGACGACCCACTTTGTAGCATGCAAGATGACTCATGATGCATGTAATATTGCTCAATTGTTCTTTAAGGAAGTGATAAGGATACATGGATTACCCATGAGCATTATTTCAGATAGGGACTCAAAGTTTATGAGTCATTTTTGGAAAACACTTTGGCAAAAGCTTGGCACCAAACTTTTTTTTGGGTTTGCATACCATCCACAAACATACGGACAGACCGAAGTGGTAAATAGGAGCTTAGAAAACCTATTGAGGTGCCTTACCAGGGAATATAGTCAGACATGGGATCAAGTGTTGGCACAAGCTGAATATGCTTACAATAATACCATAAATAGAACTACAAACAAGAGCCCTTTTGAGGTGATATATGGTCTTCACCCAAGGGGTATTCTTGAACTAAGAGACTTAGGGAATGTAACAACAAGTAGTGGATATGCTAAAGATTTTGCTTAATCTATAAAAGAGATACATGAATCAGTTAAGCAAGCATTGAAAGATAACACAACTAAGATCAAACAAAAGGTTGATGAGAGAAGAAATAACCTATAATTCCAAGTAGGAGATCTTGTCATGGTACACCTCAACAAAGTAAGGTTGTAGAAAGGGATACCTAACAAGTTGCAGATGAGAAGGTTGGGTTCATGTGCCATCTTAGCCAAGTATGGAGAGAGAAAATGCATATAAGGTGGACCTACCAAGTGAAATAGGACTATCATCAGTTTTCAATGTGGCAGATTTAGTGGCTTACAAAGGGCCAATTCCAGATTTAGGTCATAGTCAAATAGGGATAGCAGATGATGCAAATAACCTTCAAATGCCAACAAAACCAAGCCCAAAGGCTGAGAAGATAATGATTTCAATGATCGCTAAAAAGACAAGACACCAAACTTATTGGGAGCACCTTGTTAAGTGGCAGGGTATGGATGAAGAAGAGGCCACATGGGTGCCTGACACAGAGTTCAAGAAGTTGGGCATTGAATAGAATCTGATCACAAAAGAGGTGACTTAATTTTCTTTTGTTTGGGAGAATGGTGCAGGAGCACCTAGGACTTAGGCTAATAGTCCTTCTTCAATTTTGTCTTGTACTGACCTTAGCCAAGTCATATTTCAAATAAGGACTCTAGAAGGGTCCAATGTGTGTGATTAGAGCCTAGGATGAGTCAAGTGTATGCTTGGTTTAATTGGTTTCTTTCTAGGTTTGCACTTTGTTGGTTGTTCTTGGTTTGAGTAGTCAATGATGCATTCTAGAAGGTCAAAAGAGGAATAGGTTGATTAAAGTATTAGAGGGGTTAAAAATAGCCTTATAAATATTGAAATAGAAGTTAGTAATGACTTATAATAGGTTGCCTAAGTGAGAAAGGCAAGATGTGGAAAATTGTAAAAGTTGTCATGACAACTTGGTCCTAAAAGAGCTTAGCATTGGAGTTAGGGTTCAAAAATTATCCTAAGATGCCTCCACACATGGGGAAGACTATTTAAACCCTCTCTTGCATGGATACCAAGGTTGGAAGCATTGATTTTTGTGAATGACAATCTAAAACCACTCATTTTCGGACTATTATCATTGTTTTTGTCTTATTTTGCATAAAAGAGTGAATACAAATGGATTGAATCCATTGATCCAAACTTGGATAGTTGTTCTTTTGTGTTTTCTAGTGTCATTCAATCCATTTCATGCTTTGTATATAGATTTTATTGGTTCTTTTACTGTTTTGTCTTCAAGCAGCCAATTTTGGCTTGTAAATAGTATACCTTTGAAAAATGTTTGCCCCATAAAATCCCACTATGCAATCATCATGGCCTATTGAGAAATGGTAGGCAACCCAATGTACATTTTAAATATGCAGGGAGGAGTTCTGGAAGTGAATTTTTCTATTTTTGCCACCTTGCCCTAGGCGAGTCCTGTTGTAACCCAGCTAGGAAAGACAAGGTAAAACATGATGAAAGAATGCAGGGGTGAAACCAAAAACCTAACCTAAGCATTTGGCATTGTTCATTAGGTCCATACAAAGTTTTAGATGAAAGGAGAAGTCTTGAAAAGTCCATTTGATGACCTTTTCACCAAGTTGAATAGTCATAGTCCTAGAAGCCTTTAAAACCCTAGTAAAACCTCATTTTTGGGTTAGGACATTGTACAGACACTTGGGGGTCTAAAACCAAAAAAATCTCTTGGGGTTCAATGAGTGTTTGAAGAATCATAAAAATATTTGCAAGGTCATTTGAACCATATGACCAAGAAATCATAAAAACCCGGATGTGGAGGCCTAATTGGGGCTCTTTCCTAGTAGTTCTCTTTTAGAGCATTTTCTTGAAATTGGTAAGGGAGATGAGTTTAGCAATAAAAAAAGTGGACCTTGTTGAAAAAATCCAACATTAATTGAACACCTCCACACCTCTACAAAACACATGACAACATTGGCGGTGAGAGTGACAAAATGTCAATTTGAAGGATTGGGAACTAGTGATGAGTATTGAATTGGTAGAGTTCCTAGTGAAGACACTTGTTGAATGTCACCTTAAGGTGGACAAAATAATAGTCCTAATAGGGTTTGAGAGGGAATAGGAAGTCTTGAAGCATAGCAAGGCCTATAGGTGTTGGTGGAGTGAGCAACACCAATAGGAGATGTGTGAGCAAGCTAGGGAAACCCTGTCAACATGCCAAGGAACATAGGAACCAACGCTCAAGGATCTGCAAGCTTCAAAAGGGTTCCGGTAGATCACCAATGCAAATAGTTCTAGGCAACCGGTAACAAGAAACTTTCAACTGGTAACAGGAAACTATCAAGGAAACCGATAGCGGTAACTTTTCAAAAAATGATCCAAATGTGATGCGATCTGGAAATAAGAAAGATGATCAAGTCTTCAAGTGGAATCCAACTCCACAAGATTCAGTGAGCCAAAAATGGGATACACCAAAAGAAATGTTGAAACTGCAAACAGAAAGGAAAATATTTTTGGTTGATACAAGATTTCTATGAACCGAGGATGCTCTTGCATCAGATCTGGAAGAAGTTGGAAACTTTGTATGAAGGTGACAACTATGTGAAGATTGATAAGTTTGAGTGCTTAAAAGGAAACTACAAGATGTTGAGAATGGGTGAAGATGAGAACATTACTTCTTTTATACAAAAAATGAATGAACTAGTGTGCAATATCACATGTGTTGGTGGAAAGTTGGAAGAATCAAAGATTGTTGCTAAAGTGCTCAAATCCTTACCTACATCCTACAAACATAAAGTTGCTTCTATTGAGGAGATCCGAACCGTGACAAATCTGACCAGAGACAATCTGATTGTTAAGTTATGAGCCTTTGAATTGAGTGAATTTGGTGACTCCCTTCCTAAGGTATAATCTACATTCAAAGCCACTATTTCTGGAAAGGATAAGTAGAGATATGATCCGAGATAAAGTTCTTCTAAGAGGATGTCAGGATATGAGAAAGAGATGAAGGAGATGGAAGAGGAAGAGGAAGAGGAAGAGTGAGAGCTTGAAGCATTGATTGTCAATAGATTGCCTAAAAGATCATGTAAGTATTAAGGAAAGTTGCCTCTTAAATGTTTTTAATGTAATAAGATAGGACACTTTGTCTCAAGATGTCCAGAAAGAGTTCCTAGAAAAACTTACAAGCCTAAATTTTAGAAGAAATATTGTTATGTTGTTGGTGAAGGTGTTTCAAATGATGAATCAGATAAGGGAAATACAAGTGATAATGAATGGGTGTTTATTGCTATCAAGGAAGATGATCCAATACCTATCGATTCTACTAGTTGCATGAATGTAGAAAGAGCTTTGGCTGCACAAGTTGAAGACAAAGATGAATGGGCGATAGACAATAGATGCTCTCATCATATGACAAGTGATAAGAGTAAGTTTGTAAGCTTAGAAAAGTATGAAGGACTTGTGAAATTTGGAGATGACAAAGCTGGTATAGTTTGTGGAAGAGGTTCTATTTATCTTGATGGTAAGAACAATACTGATGATGTCTTGTATGTTGAAGGCCTAAAGCATAATCTTTTGAGTGTTGGATAGATGGTTGATAAGGGTTATTATCTTTAGTTCAAAAATGGAAAGTGTAGAATCTTGGGTAGCTTTGGAATAGAGATTGCATTAGGTACAAAGACTAAAGGTAATATCTTTCAATTGAATAACGCTGGTAAAATATGTTTGATTGCTTAGGTTGATGAAAGTTGGTCGTAGTATAGGAGGATGTGTCATGTGAATTTTGATAATAATGTTAAGATAAGTTCTACTCAGTTTGTGAGAGATCTTCCTAAGTTGATGAAACTTGCTAACCCTATGTACAAATAATATCAGTTGGGGAAACAAACTAGAATAGCTTTCAAAAGTAAGAAGCATTTTTCTAATGGATTGTTAGATCTTGTGCATACTAATTTGTGTGGACCTTCTAGAGTTAGAAGTGTTGGCAATTGACACTCATCTAGTGGCTTCTAATGGTTTATTATTGGTATAGGGTTGTCATTAATGGCAACTCTTCATGGAGATTCAATCTGGTAGCCATAATTCTTCTTAACCGGAAGCAAGTGTTAACCAATAGCTAGTTAACCGATATTTTAGGATGAACAAAGCAGTTTTGGTCCGAAATATTTTTGATGATTGCAGTGTATAGGATTGTGTTTGGGATGATTGGGAAGACATAGAGACATAATTTTATTATTGTTTTGGTGATCCAGATTTATCCTTTGTGATTAGGTCAAGTCGTAATGAGACTACACGTTACACTAGCAGGTCGACATGGTAAATGACCTTATTTTGTGATTGTGGATATATATAAGACCGATGTAGATAATCATTTTTATGGATGATATGATTGTGTGCGAATGAAAGGAAATAAAAGAGCAAGGAAAGGAAAATTAATCCAAGAAAGTTTATGATGAAGTAATTGTTACCAAGAGAAAAGCAATAAACTTGGAGCATCACCCAAATGTGAAGGAGGCACAAGAACTTTTGAAAGGGGAAAAGCAAAGAAAAACCCCTTGTGATATTATGAATGAGGCAATGCCTAAAAATGAGAGAGAGAGAGAGAGAGCAAGAAGCTCTTTACAATATTGTCATTAAGAAGAAATGAGAGAGGAGGCATCTCTTAAATAGAGATGAGGAGAGGAGTTACAAAGTAACTCCAAATCTATGAATGCCACCATTCATAAAATGTGTGTGCCATGTATTCACATCCTCTTATGGAGGAAATCTAATATTCCTTAATAAAGGAAAATAAAAGAAATGACTTGTCCTCACACATGTACTAGAGGACAAATTACATGTAGGAATTCCAAAGGAATATCCTAAACTAAATAAAAATAAACCTAGGCTAAGTAAAGATTAAATATTCTAACACCCCCCCTTAAGCTTTACTTGGGGAGCTTACATCAAACCCTTCAATGGGTTGTAATCCGAGATTTTTACAATGAAATTGGAATTTTTCTTTACAAAGTGGCTTGGTCAAAATATCTGCAACTTGTTCTTCCCCCTTGCAATAGAGGAGTGAAACTTGCTTGTCTTCAATTTGTTCTCTAATAAAGTGGTGTTGGAGAGCAATGTGTTTTGTCCTTGCATGGAAAACTAGATTTTTAGCCAAGGCAATGGCACTTTGGTTGTCACAATACAATGGAGTTGGTTCA
Organism: Cryptomeria japonica; assembly: GCF_030272615.1. Taxonomy (NCBI): domain Eukaryota; kingdom Viridiplantae; phylum Streptophyta; class Pinopsida; order Cupressales; family Cupressaceae; genus Cryptomeria; species Cryptomeria japonica. Next base: position 913,700,007 of record NC_081409.1, on the reverse strand, counting down.
TGTTGAGGTAGACCCAAATCTTCAAGTAGTCTTCTAAGCCACAAGACTTCTTTGGAAGCATTAGTGCATCCTTTGTACTCAGCTTCAGTGGATCCAAGAGAGGTAGATTGTTGCTTTTTACTATTCCAAGAAATTGATCCTGAACCAACAAAGAAACAATAACCACAAGTAGATTTCCCATCATTGGGATCTCCACCTAGATCGGAATCAGTAAAACCTTTTAAAGTAAAATCAGAATTTGCATCATAAAACAAACCTACATTAATTGTTCCTTTAATATATCTTAAAATTCTTTTAGCAACTTTAAAGTGTGTTTGTTGAGGTTTAGACATGAATCTAGAAACCAAACCAACACTATAAGCAATATCTAGCCTAGTAAGAGTTAAATAATTTAAACTTCCAACTAATTGTCTATACAAAGTAGCATCAACAAGAGGAGTTTGCATATCAAGCATTAACTTAGTGCCTAATTCAATAGGAATTGAAACATGATGAGCATCATTCATTTTAAACTTATCTATGAGATCTTGAGCATATTTACTTTGAGATAAGAAAATTCCTTTAGAGGTTTGCCAAATTTGCATTCCTAAGAAATAATGTAAAAGACCTAAATCAGTCATTTGAAATTTTTGATTAAGTTGAAACTTAATATCAGAAATCAAAGTACTGGAACTTGAAGTAAGAATCAAATCATCTACATACAAGATAATAATTATAATATCATCTTCACTATGTTTAATATACAAGTTAGGATCATTTTTACTTCTAATAAAGCCTTAAGAAAGAAAGAATTCATTAATCTTTGAATACCACTCCCTAGGAGATTGCTTTAATCCATAAATTGATTTCTTTAATTTACAAACTAAGTGTGCATTACCTTCTTTAATAAAACCAGGAGGTTGAGACATATAAATTTCCTCATGTAAATCACCATTAAGAAAAGCACTTTTAACATCCATTTGATGAATATGCCAATTCATTCTAGAAGCTAAAGCAAGAACAAGTTTAATTGTAGGCATTTTAGCAACAGGAGCAAAAGTTTCATTATAATCTAAGCCTTCAATTTGAGAAAAACCTCTAGCAACTAATCTAGCTTTAAATTTAGTAACTTGATTATTAGCATTCAATTTAGTTTTATAAAGCCACTTGCAAGAAACAAGATTTTTACCATGAGGCAAGGGAACTAAATCCCAAGTTTGGTTAGAAGTTAAAGTATCATATTCTTCCTTCATTGCTTTTTGCCAATGTGGTTGATTTTTAGCTTGATCAAATGTTTTAGGATCATTAGAATTCATAATAGTAGTCATTAAAGCATAATTACAATAATTAACTCTCCTAGCTTGAAGTTTATCCATTCTAGCTAAGTATTCATCACTATCTTGAATTAAAGATTTAAACCATTTAGGTCTTCTTTTAGAAGTAATGGATTCATCACTAGAAGAAGAGTCATGAGGAGTAGAGTTATTATTATCATCATCACTATCACCAGAAGGAATAGAAAGAGATGCATTAGGAGTAGGGTTAAGAGAAGGAGGTTGGTCCTCCACAAGCACAACTTTGGTTTGACCAAGGTCATCATCGTTCACTTTAGAACAATCATGAATGCCTTTTTCTGCAATACAAACATCTCTTGCAACTTTTACCTTGTTAGTAATAGGATTGTAAACTCTATAACCTTTAGTATTTTCATCATAACCAACAAAAATAAAAGGAGAAGATTTAGCATCTAATTTTTTTCTTTTCTCCTTAGGTTTGTGAACATAAGCTATGGAACCAAAAATTCTTAAATTCTGCAAATTAGGCTTTCTACCAGACCAAGCTTCTTCAGGAGTTTTATCCTTTAAGGCTTTGGTAGGTGTTCTATTAATTAAATATGTTGCACAAGCCATAGCTTCAGCCCAAAACTTGTAATCCATATTTTTAGCATGCAATAAACATCTAGCCATTTCAACAATTGTCCTATGCTTCCGTTCTGCCACACCATTTTGTTGTGGTGTATAAGGAATGGGAAGCTCATGTTTAATGCCAAACGATTTCAAATAAGCATTAAATGCATTATTGACATATTCTCTTCCATTGTTAGTACGAAGAATCTTAATTTTAGAACCAGATTGCCTTTCTACAAACATATGAAATTCAATAAACACATCAAGCACTTGATCCTTACTATGAAGGAAATATATCCATGTTCTCCTTGAAAAATCATCAACAAAGGTAAGTGCATACCTTGAACCTTGGATGGAGGGATTCTCCATGGGACCCAAGAGATCACTATGAACGAGGTGCAATTTAGTGTATGCCCTCCAAGATTGACCATGAGGAAAGGGTTCCCTATGCATCTTACCACTCATGCAACCATTGCAAACAATTTGAGAAGGAACAATACTAGGCAATCCATCAACCATATTTGCTTTTTGCATCAATGAAATATAATCAGAATTGAGATGGCCAAGTCTTTCATGCCATATAGTAAAATCAATAGTAGTAAGCAAAGAATACTTTGGAGGAGCAAATTCATAGAACTTGAATAAGTTATCACTATCCATTTTAGCAGTAGCAATAACATGATTAGTGTTTGGATCAATGATATAACATATGCCCCTATAAAAGTTAATCTTATAATCTTGACAAAGTTTAGGAACTGAAATCAAATTTGATTTTAATTCAGGAACATAAAGAACATCATGTAATTTCCCATTAGGAACATTCACATCACCAATAGCTTCAACTTTACAACTATGATTATTAGCTAATTGAACAGGAATATTAGAAGTATCGGGATGCAAAGATTCAAAACATTCTTTATGAGAAGTAACATGTTGAGATGCACCAGAATCAATAATCCACTCAAGTGGTTGAGAAACATTATAAGTACATGTAAATGCATGACGTGATGAATTACCATTGTTATTACCTTTCTTATAATGAGGTTTATGTTGATTATTTTGATTATTTTGATTCATGGGCTTTTTACCATTTTGTTTCTTAAAACAATTATTAGTAATATGTCCATCTTTCCCACAATATGTGCAATGGGGTCTTGTTTGAGAATTATTCCTTTGATTATTGTACGTATTATTATGATTATTATTATGAGAATTGTTATGATAGGATTTAGAATGAGATTGATAATTAGAAGATTTGTGATTATTATTATGATTATGTTTATTATTATTGGATCTAAAGTTATTATTATGATTTTGATTTTTAGACATAAAAGCATGTTCGCTACTTTTAAGAGTACCAAATTGAATTAATTTAGCTTCCTCTTGACGCAATAAATTACGAAAAATATCATATGTTAATTGAGTAGCTAAGCTAGGAATAGCAAGTTGAGCATGAATATTCGTAATAAATTGTTGAAATTGACGAGGAAGACATTTTTTAAGAATAAGATGAATTAAATGTAAATTAGCAAGAGTAACTCCTAAACCAGTTAATTGACTATTAATAGAATCAAACTTTAATAAGAATTCATCCATAGTTTTAAAATCCGTATACCTTAGATCTTCAAGTTGATCTTGAAGTTGAATTTTTCGGGATTCATTTGAGCTATCATAAGTAGTTTTTAAAATTTCCCAAGCTTCATGCGCTTTTGTACAATTTCCAATTAAAACATACAAATCAGGAACCATTGAAATACCAATTAAACCAAGTGCTTCCTCATTTTGAGCCTTCCATCTATCTAGGTCGACTTGAGGAGCAAATGTAGCGGGTTCAAAGGTTTTATCAGTCGCAACATCCAAAAGATGCTTGAAACGAAAAATAAAAGAAATATGTGTTTTCCATGAATGATAATTAGAATTATTTAATTTAATTTCCGGAATTAATGTAGACATGATAGCAAAATAAAGGACAAATTATGATTAGAAATAAAAATTACCCCCTTTTATTAAAAAAATGACTTGATTAAAAACAGAAAATTAACCTCCTTGATTAAACTAAACAAAATTTGAATAATATATATATATTTTTAAATAACAATTTTTTATAAAAATACCAAAAAAATTGCAATTTTCAAAGTTTTAATAAAAAAAATTAAATTAAAATAAAACTTTAATTTCAGTTAAAAAACTTTATATTAAAAACTTTAAATCTTAATTAATAATAAAATAAAATTATTGAAAAAAAACTTTTTAAAGAGAGAAAGCTTTATTAAAAAGCTTATAAACCTTTTTTTTTTTTAAATAAATTAATATTTAACTAAACTAAACTGTAGTTTAGTTTATTTTAAATAGACTTTACTTTACTTAAAAGAAACTTAAACTTTTATTTAAAATAAAGTAAGGTAAAACTTATACGAATAGGAAAGTTAAAATTAAAGAAAACTTAAACTTAAATTATAAAACTTAGCTACTCAACGTGAAATGTTAAACTTAAACTTAAATTATAAAACTTAGCTTAGCTACTCAACGTGAAATGTTATGGTCAAAAAAAAATAATGGCTCCTGCATGCAATGAATGACAAAAATTGACAGAGGCGTTACTGCACAGGTGACAGAAAGGCAGAGGCGTGCAGACAGAAAAAACAAACTTGCAGGTGAAACTAGAGAATCTGAGGGTACCGTAAGAGGAGTTTTGATGTCAGTTACAGTCAGAACAAGGAAGTTTATTCTCTCAAAAAATCTCCAATTATAGAGGAGAAGTTTATGCACCAGAATCCCCCGATACCGATTGCAAAAACATAACAAATATAATTAGATTGATATTGAAATTTTGATGAACGCGTTGTTTGGGTTATTTCCGCATGTAAATCAGAATAAAGTAGGATGCAGACATCCACCAAATGCAAGTTAGAAATGAGGGATCTGCAAACTAAGTTATTTCGCCAAAGAAGAGAGCGCCGAGGAGAAGTAGCTTGTTTTCAGCGCAGCAGGAGCAATTTTAGTTTGCCAAATTTTTCCCCAGAAGACTTTTGCTGCTATGGAACTTTTATATTTGCTAAAAAATAAATTTGAAGATATAAATTTAAAACTTTGGATATCACTTATGAAGTTCTCAATTTAAAATGTTAACATTATGGAAGCAATATTAAATCATTTGTCACTGAACTTTCTTCACTCCGTATGTGCATGTGATGGCATTCCGTTAAAAAATATATTTTTGGGGAATGCTTATTCTGACGTACGCAATGAACCTGACCAATTCTATGCAGGGTAACTGTTTTGTGCAAAACTTCCCTTTTAAGAGAACTTTGAATACAAAAATCGCATTGCATAGAGAAAAATCTCTACGTTTTGAACCATTAAAAAACAAGGGAATATGTATATCAATCGGTTTCTAATCGAATACTGCAGAAACTGTTGTTGCATGAAGCAGACTTGGAAGAACACACAGATAAATGTGCAAAGATAACAATGCAAAGAAAATGTAAGATTTATTATGTAAAGTAAACCAGCTGAAATAAGCACAAACAAAGATTGAAATAGATCAATAGATATTAAAAAAGAGTTAGTATTCTGTGAATGAAATTAGAAAATTTCTTAAATTTAGCTTAAATATATTTTTTTTAATCAAAAAAAAATTTGCAAGTAAACAAAATGTGAGAACCTGCAATATGAATCAGAGAAACAACTTTATGAAGAAACTGTTTTGGCGGCAAGCCTTCCAAAACAAATGAATATGAAATCTAAAGTATGCAGGAAAAGAAGTTAGCACCGGAGTTTTGGTGGCAAGCCTTCCAAAACTTTAAAAATAATTAAATTTAAACTAGAAAGAAGGAACTTTGGCGGCAAGCCTTCCAAAGCCCTTTTTTTAATAAAAACTAACTAGAATAGGAGATTAAACCTGTAGGCAAACTTGTTAACAAGTTTGGAAAAAAAAAAATTAAAATCTGAAACTAAAACCTGCACAATAGAAAATATTAGAAAAGAACTTCTTCTCCTCTCAAGAATGCCTCCAACAAGGTGAACTCCACAGAATGGTAACCTTCATCAATGTTAACTTAAAACAAGGATTAGAAACCTGCTCTGATACCATGAAAGGAAATAAAAGAGCAAGGAAAGGAAAATTAATCCAAGAAAGTTTATGATGAAGTAATTGTTACCAAGAGAAAAGCAATAAACTTGGAGCATCACCCAAATGTGAAGAAGGAGGCACAAGAACTTTTGAAAGGGGAAAAGCAAAGAAAAACCCCTTGTGATATTATGAATGAGGCAATGCCTAAAAATGAGAGAGAGAGAGACAACAAGAAGCTCTTTACAATATTGTCATTAAGAAGAAATGAGAGAGGAGGCATCTCTTAAATAGAGATGAGGAGAGGAGTTACAAAGTAACTCCAAATCTATGAATGCCACCATTCATAAAATGTGTGTGCCATGTGTTCACATCCTCTTATGGAGGAAATCTAATATTCCTTAATAAAGGAAAATAAAAGAAATGACTTGTCCTCACACATGTACTAGAGGACAAATTACATGTAGGAATTCCAAAGGAATATCCTAAACTAAATAAAAATAAACCTAGGCTAAGTAAAGATTAAATATTCTAACAGCGAACAAGTGGTGATCGAGAATCCATTTTTGGCACAGTTTCACATGCGCATTCTTGATCTGTTAGCTAACCGAGATAGTGAACAGGGCATAACAGAGCTGAACAATAGAGTGATCTAGTCAGTATATTTGGGACTTAACCAGAACTCATCCAAGAATTGTAGATGTTGTTTTGGAGTTAATTTTGTTGTAATTCATCATTATAATTAATCAATAAGGCAATGATCCTTCTGGGGTTGTAGCCCTTATTGTATTTGAGCAGTGATCTCTAGGCAATGTACCTGAATACCTGTGCATTCCCCATATTATAATATTGTGTTTCTACTAGCCATACTAGAATAATATTGTGGGTTCAAATCCCACCATGGTTTTTCCCATTTGGGTTTCTACGTAAAAATTTGGTGTTATGATTTTGTGGTTGATTGTTTTATGTTGCTGCATTTTATTTTCAAGTGTATGCTTCTGATGGTTTACAGTAAAGTCTGATCACTAATTGACACCCCCCCCCCTCTCAGTGATCCTTGATTCCAACAATTGGTATCAGATCCTAGTTCCTATGAGGAATCTTAACTGTTTGAGGAAGGTTCGGGAGATTGACTGAATGGATTCTAGTTTTCAGAGATAGCTCACTATGGCACTTGAGGATATTGATGCAACAAGAAATGAGATCAGTTCTTTGAAAAGAAACTTGAATGTTGTTGATGATTTCATTAATGAATTGAAGGATCAAGTGAGCACATCAAGGGACAAGAGGAAATAATTGATGGAGAAGGTTAGGAGAAAGAAGATCAAATTATGGAAAATTAGGGTAAAGGTAATGAATATGACAAGCTTGAGAGAGATAATGTTGCCTTGAAGAGAATATGGCACAATCATTGAGGGAAAGAGCTGATGAATGCTTTAGGCTTACCTATGTGAATGATGAGTTGAAGCTTGAGATGACATAGTCAAGGAATAATGGTCAAGAGCTTGAAAGATAGATTGCTGCCATAAGGGATGAACTTGCTACTGCTAATGATTACAAAGACAAATTCAAAGCTAGCTCAGTAAGGCTTGATGAGATGCTAGAAAGTTAGAGACATGGAAAGGACATGAGAGGACTTGGATTTGAGAAAGGTGAATCCCCCTGATCTAGACAAAGTAATGCAAAACCTGATCTGAAGAAGAGCAAGAATCCTTTGGTAAGACAACCTAATTCCCATAAATTCAATAGTAGATACTTTACTTGCAATAAATTTGGTCATATGGCGAATCAATGCAGAAGTAGGATGAATAATGGAATGAACAACATGAATAATATTCCTACCTTTAACAGTCAGTATTTTATATGCAATAATTTTGGTCACAAGTCAAATATGTGTAGAGTAGTAATGAATAGCTTCTAAAACAAGAGGTTCTATGCTTGTGGGTTGTTTGGACATATCTCTAACCAGTGCAGGATGAGACCAAATTAGATGAACTTCAAACCTATGCAGAGAAATGTTGTTTGTTTTGCATGCAACAAAACCAGTCACATTGCAAAGTACTGCAGAAGCAAGAATAGTGCTCTGGTAGACAAGAACAAATCAGATGAGAAGGCAAAGGCAAAGGTAGAAGAGATCAGAGACAAACACAAGAAGATGTGGGTTAGAAAAGATGAATCTAAATCAGGCAATGGATCTGCACCTAAATCCGGTGCAAGATCTTCATCTGGTAACTTGGGCTTTATGCCTTAGGGAGAACTTTTCATGCAGATTCTAAGAACCCCCTCTTTGGTGATCTGCAATCAATTATGGAAGGTTGCAAAAGGCTTAAATCATATGTGCAGATGATATCCAAATGTTTCAGAGAATATTTGATGCTCTGGTAAGTGACTCCATGAAAATCAAGGTAGCTAGTTGGAGCATTTATTGAATAATTAGGTTTTCGAAGGATAAAAGGGCATTTGAAAGCTTCATTTGTCACAATCAGTCAAGAGAATAGTACAAAGAAGAAGAGAAAAGCTATTTGGTGATCTCAACAACAATTTTAGTGATCCTAAAGTAAATTCCAGTGCCCGATTGCAAATTAAGGTATTTATCTATTCTAGACTATTAGTTCTGCAAACCCTAAGTTCAAAATGACTTTAGCTTCTAGTATTTCTACCCCATTGGTTGTCAAGATTAAGGATATGGATGTCACATGTAAAATTCATCCTTAAAATATATCAATTAGAAGCAAAGGGAAATCACAAATACCTATCTAATCAAAGAATTTTAACAAACAGACAACAAAATAACACAATCAAATTAAAATAGGAATTATAAATTAAATCAATCAAAACTCCCTATTCCGTGACTGCGTATAACTTCCATTGTTCTTCTCTTCTCTATGGTATGATGGCTCTTAGATATCGTGCTGGCAACCTACAAATGACACAAAGATTCAAAGTTCGTGATTCAGAGTAATTGTCCAGTATTGAGGAGTGAAAATAGAGATTGACTGATTGAAAGGTGGAACTCAGGTGAGCTCACATGAAAATTAATAATTGAACTGCTGATTTAGAGGTGAAACAAAATAGATTGAATAGATTAAAGGAGTTAACTGATTGAGAAAAAGCTAACTGAAGGAAGAAAAAGAATGATTGGAGGAAATTAAGAAGATGACAAAGAAATTTTTATTTAGAAAAAGCTAACTAAAAGATGGAAATAGAGATTGGAGAGATAATGATTTAATTAATTAATTGCTTGAATTAATTAATTTAGCATGTGCTTGCACTTTGACTTAGATTTTCAACTTAATCTTTGCATGAGATTTTAATTCAAATAATTGAATTTATTTTAAATTCAATTTAGTATTTGAATATATTTAGAACTTGACTTTGATTTTCAAATTGTATTTTTGAAATCATGCACATGTAATTGAAATTAGAAGAAATGTGAAATTAAATGAAATGAGAATTTGGGGATTCGGAAGAATTAATTAGTTAATTAAATAATTTAAAGAAACTTTTTAGTTATTTAGAAATAGAATTTAATTAAATAATAAAGGTTATTTGAATTAAAGGAATTAAATCATAATTAATTAAATAATAAATATTTAATTAATATTTAGAAAAGGGTTGAATGATTAGATGAATAGAGATAGAAATTGAGAATTAATTTATTTAAATAATAAAGATTATTTAAATTGGGGAATTAATCAGAATTAATTAAATAATAAATATTTAATTAACATTAAAAAATGGTTAAATGATTAAACGATGAAAGAATAAGAAATAGAATAATTAGTAAGATGATGAGGAAATATGAAATTAGAAGAATACGATAAATTAAATAATTAAATAATTATTTAACTAATTAGATGAGTAATTAGTACATGATCAATGAGACATTTTTAGGTGTCTACATTTGCCCCTCTTTGAGGCAATGTCAAAATGACATTGTTTCAAAGAAAACAAAAAATTCTTCCCCGGTATGTCTTGGTGTTGGTATTTTGAGTTTGTTGGTATTTTGCATAAAGATTGTATTAATGATATGTTGTCATTGATGTCAATTAAACCAGTAATGGTATTCATGTTATTGCTGATATTGTTGTTTTTGATGTTGGCTAGTAATCGATAAGAAGAGCTTTGTGGAAGATGTTGTAAACCGGTATGTAAAGTTTGTGAGTTGAACCGGTGTAAAGGGTTAAAATTTTCTATGTAATGCAACCGATAAACCCTATCAGTTGTTAAACCCTAGCCGATCAAGTTTGATGGTTTATTATCTGATAAGCGGTAATGATGGAGACACGTGTGACCATTGAATAAGGATATGTTCAAATTGTTTTGGCATGTTTGTTTTTGTCTATGGAAGGAGCAAAGTGGATTGCATCTAATGCACAACGCGTGAGGAGTTACAAAGTCCGATGAAGCGGCGATCATAAAGCGGTTGGAGTTGTCTTGAAGAATGTGAAGAGATTGTCATGATTTCTAACGGTCAAGATTGTACTCACTTGTTTGTAATCTCGATGATGAGAATTAGGTTTTTGCTGTGTTACCGACCTAATTGATTTCTATTTAAGGTCGATGAAGTTGTTTGTAAAGGTTGTTGGCAAGATTGATGAAAACCTATTGAGTGTGTAGTTGCCTAACCAGAATGGATCTGCACTTTGAATCAAGGAAGATTGAAGCTTAGAAGGATCTGAACAAGCAAATGTAGTGCTACTCAGATAGATCAAGAAAACCTGTTGTTTTCTATCAATTACAGTAGAAGTTAAATCCCTTAACCGGGTAAGCTCTAACAAGATTGATTACTCATTAAATCCTCTAACAAGGTGGTCCATTAGCTTGGATTCTTAAATCCTCTAGCGAGGTTACTCCTTATGGAGTATTGTTCTTTTAATCAAGGCATATTTGTAAATTCCTTAACCGGGTGATTCCTAACCGGAATTAGTTCTTAACAAGACTTATTGTAAAGCTTTAACAGGCTTGGCTCCTAACAGGATGAACTTTAGAAGAATTTAGATAGCTATCCTTGTGAGTCTCATATCACCATGGATTTTACCTATTTGGGTTTTCCATGTATAAACATTTGTGTCAAGTGGTGAATGCTTTTGCGATTGTGATCTTATTTGTTGATGTGGTTAATTTTTGATAAGGCATGTTAAGTAGAAGCATTGAGAAATGAATATGTTGAGTTATGATTAAGCATTGTTGATGTTTACAAGATTGAATTTGTTTACTATTATAGTTGTCACAACAGTTAAACCGGTTGATGTCAAGTATTCTATGAATATTGATCTTGACTGAGATATGTTTACTTTGTTTGACTGAGTTTGAGTTTGAGAACTTTGTATCAATTTTTCAATATACTAATTCGCCCCCCCTCTCAGTATTCTACCGGATACTTATTCTTTCATCATACCATCACTTGGTACCACTGTATAGTGTAAATATGCCCCGTTAGAAAAGGTGGTCAAAAAACTCAAAAATTGAGACTATTTTTTTGATATCAGTATAATAAGCAATCGTGTGAAGTTTCGTTCAATTTCGAGATTGTTTGAGTAGGCTACAAGTTGTTTGAAGTTGATGGGGACCGTGGGCATTGAGGTGGCCGAAAAAACCTAATTTTGAGCTATAAATAGATAATTTAGGTTTTCATTTGCTCATTTGCAATTTGTTAAGTTCTTGGTTTTCTTTGCTAATTATGTGCTTTCTTGCGAGTATTTGCTAGTTATAGAGCTCGATTGCTTGTCTGACCAAGTAAGTTCATATTAGAGACCTCCTGGGTATGGTGGCATGGTATTTTTCTAAATTTTTGCTTTATGTTTTGCCTGTTTTTGCTATTTTTTCCAAAAAAAATTCAATGTCAAATTTTGCCTTGCATCATGCATTAGCATGTCGGTTTTCATGCATAACATACCACATTCGCTCATAATGTTATGCGTACACTTTAAATGTACCACATTCATTGTAATCATACCACATTTGCTCAAGATGATACACATAAGCTAATTTCCTTCCGCATTCATTGTAAATGTCACACATAAGCTATAATTGTATTGCATTAGTAGTAAATGTCATGCATTGGTTTAAAATATCACACATTCATTTTATGTGAAGGTTTTTTTTGTCATGCGTCTGATAATTTTTTATGTTCTCATGATCTGCTATCTAATATTTTGAACATTTTCTCTTTGCAAGAGAACATTGGAGTGCTATACTGTTGACAGAGTAGACCTAGTGGACTTGATCTTCAAGCTGATTTACTTGATGAGGAGATTGAGCATATCCGACAACTTGGTTTGTATTATGTGTTACGCTTGCCAGAGGTTATGACCAACAGGGCCATGATTACAACTTTGATAGAGTGGTGGCATTCTGAGACATGTTCATTCCATCTACCTACTAGTGAGGCATCCATTACTTTAGAGGATGTATGGCATATTCTGTGTATTCTGATTCATGGTGAGATAGTTGTATATGACCATGACGATGGTATTGATGGATTGTGTGCACTTTTTGAGTGTCAGAGACCAGTGGTCATGTGACATCCCTTGGGCTCATCTTGATTATGATGATCTGACTACTATACTATGCAGTATTGTCGGTGGTTTGTTGATACCTGACAAACGAGGTCATGGATTCCTACTGGGATGGGGCAGAGTGCTCCATGATATGATTGTTCATCGACATGTATATGCTTGGGGTACACGTCTTCTATCCATGTTATATTATCATATGCACAACATTTTATATCTTGGATACCAGTCTATTAGTTATGGTGTGACATTGCTCTAGACTCAGGCATGTGAGCACATTTCTATTTCGAGACCTATCATTCATGTTGATTTGCAGCTTGGTGAGCCTTATGCTTTTAGGTACACAATGGGTATCAGACACAGGGGTTCAGGTAACTCATTATATTGGAGGTATCAATTTGACATTCTACAACATTTTATTTGGAGGCCTTACTTAGATTGCCCCGCTTGGGAAGATGATGCAATATACTTGCCTTTCTACCGACATCAGAGATATCTGATCAGTAGGACATTTGAGACTCAGCAAATCATTGAGATGTATCTCCCAGGTCGAGTACTGAGATAGTTTGAGGAGGTACAGTTTACACCAGTGGTTACTGCATATTTTGCTCGTGTATCTCATGAGGTATCTGATTGGGGGGTTTGCATTCAACCGCATGTTGCTTATGCTGAGTTCGATGCTCTTCAATCGTTACTTTGGGGTTGGGGTAGAGGTTCAGTGGATCCAGGGATTAAGCCAGAGTATGATGCATGGTGGGCCAGACATAGGCCTATTCCACTTACTGATCCTATTGTTCCGATTACAACATAGGAGATTCAACATCCTAGACAACGTTTGATAATAGACTTGAGGGAGAGAGTCCGAGGAGGAGAGGGGGGTGGAGGAGTTGAGGGAGGAGACGAGGGAGGTGGAGGAGTTGAGGGAGGAGGAAACAAGGATGTAGACATTGGTGGAGACACCGAGTCTACTAGCAACGGAGATGACGATGATTCTTCAGGGTCATCAAGCAGTGAGGATGGTGATGATACTGACATGCCAAAGCTAGAGGACGTGCCTGTTGCAGAGGGTGTGGGAGGATAGATGGGTGATAGGGATGATGATCTGTAGATCCTTAGAGCATGGATTTAGAGTCTGGAGGAGGAGGTTGCCAGACAAGATGTTGAGCGAGAGGCTTACTGTAGGGACTACTGTGCACTAGAGATTGAGAGGGATTGTCTTCAAAGGGAGAGAGATGAGGCAGTTAGACAATCATAGATGATTTAGGCTGCCTATGATCAACAATTTTCTCTAGGTACTGAAGCACGAAGTTAGTTTGATAGAATTTACTACGCTGCTTAGGAGGCCTTTTATTATCGATAACTTTATTATGACACTGTACCTGAGGGACAGAGAGCTCCTAGCTTTAGTGTTGTTAGAGGTCATTTTGGTTCTAGTAGGACTTCTACACAGAGTACCAATAGTGGTGGTGTTATGGGTCCACCTCAACATCCTGGGGTAGGACCTAGTGGACAAGATCCACCTGTTGACAGAGGCAGTGTCGGTTGAGACACTTTGATCACATTATCTGAGCCTTCGGGCCTGTTTATTGTATTCACACACATTATCATTTTTGAGTTATATATATATGATATGCAATTTTTTGGCGGCGATCTATTATGCTTTGTTTTCCATGTATGTTTATATGATGCTATGAGTTATATGATGTATATCTATTTGATTCTATATGATTCGTGAATGCGATGGTTACTAAATGATTTATCAATGATGCTTTATGAATGCGATGAGATCTACATGTATGCATAAATAATGTTCTTGAATGCAATTTGTACCATATGTATGCCTATTAGACTGATGTTTATGAATGCAATGGTATCTATATGATTTATGAATAATGTATATATATTTTTTGTATGATAATGCTAGAACAAATTTTTAACTTAGATGTACCTTGAAGAAATGTTAGTAAGATGAAAGAGAGAAGAGATTGATGAAAGAATGACGTTAGAAAAGAAAATGATTTAAACAGAAGATGGGAAATCAATAGACTATCAAGAAACATATGAGATGAGAATGAAATTGAATGAATCACAAACCTGCGTCATTTATTTTATTGTACAATATATATTCATCACTGAGTCTTATTATTAAACAATGGAGCTTAGCACATCAGGGTATAAGCAACCAAGATGTAAAGATATCTCATTGAAGAAACAAACACGTAGTAGACAAGGAGTGAACCCCTCCATTCTGAGAAATATACTAGGGGTCAAGGTATGTGTGGCATTCAATAGCTGAATGCTCCTATCACAGACATCCACTAGAGAAATATCCCTAGAACTTCATCGGTTCACACCACAAACAACAAACAAAGAAAAAGATAATGCCCATCATGGCTCCTCTAGTCACTTGTGGATATCCCTGAGTAGTATAGGAACATAATTTGTTGCCAAATGATTAAAGATAAAGACTGACCCAGACAAAATTCAATAGCTATATTGACCTTGTGCCTTCGTTCTCAATTGCTTGATGTGATGGTTGATAATGTCCGATCTCAGAAAGTTGTGGACCCCATTTAAGATTGATTTGTCTAATTTTGAGTGTATCCTCTTCTGTTTAAGATAAGATAATGATCACTTTGATATGGATATGATATGATTGATAAGACAAGTTGATCAGTTGATTGCAGATGTTTTATTGGATAGTCATATCCTTTGTTAACTTCGTGTGAAGCGTTTGCTGGATATCTGCTAGGGTATTTGTTTCTTACAAGATATTTTATTGCAAGTTTTTTGATTGATTGATTTTTGATTTTTAGTTCTTTTCCAAGAGATTTTTTGATATTTTTGGATTATGTGGATTGATATTTGAATGTTTCTGGCTGATTTTTTTTAGGACATTTTATGGATGTTTTTGGTATTTTTAAATTTTTACCGTGTTCTTGGATTTTGATTTTTTCAATGCTTTTTTTGTTTGTTTTTTTGAATTTTTTGAAGGACGTTATATGAATGTTTTTGGTATTTTCACTACTCTTTCCGAATGTTTTGGATTTTTTTCAGGACATTTTGTAGATGTTTTTGGTATTTTTAATTTTTCACACTATTTTTGGATTTTTTCAGGACTTTATATGATTTTTAGGATTTTTTCAGAACTTTATATGATTTTTAGGATTTTTTTAGTTATGCCCCCAGCGTGTAGATCTGGATGACATGATGATCTATAGAATGCATGTAGAGACAACGAATTTTTGATGTGACCCATGTTAATACAAGATGCATGATGAACATGCATTTCCTATTCGAACAAGGTTAACTGTGTTTGTTTGGCATTTTGTAATACACCAATTGAAATGGAGGTGCAAAAAATTTCATAGATAAGCGGTCAATCGATCCTTAAGGTCCTTTGGAAGACTCAACTCAACACACTTAATGACTAGGATTTACAAATGGAGATGCATAAACCTTCCCCATTGGTTCTTGAAACTTTGATCTTCTTTTGCCCATGTGTGTCCAGATGAGTTAATTCCCTCTCTTATATTCACTAAAGATCCTTAGCATCCTATATGACTAGCTACGTGGATTATCCTAACTTCAAAAGCATCCTAAATAGAGCCTCGCTGCCAACAATCTTTTAGGGCTCTGACAAGGTTATAGACTGTAATTTCTCAAATATTGCTCCATTTCCAGCAGGCGTTCATAGCCCTAATGGAGTTACTTGCATGTTTCCATAGTCAAGATTTTTGTTGCACTTTGTATGTGTGATATTTCAGTTATATATCATTTCTCTTTTCCCTTGAAATGAATAGTTTTCATAGCTCTTTTTCTTTTATTATTTTCTTGCCTTGACTTGTAAGTAATGAAACCTACTTGTGTGTGACAATTACGACGGTGCTGAAGTAGAATTTTAGATTTTTCACTAGTCATATGATCAACTAGGTGTCTAGAATGAATTAGAGATTTTGTTATTGTCTTTCAGATATAGCAATTGATAGATTTTGGGTAAACAAGTCTCAAATAGTGAAATCACTACCCAACCATAAGTGAAGCGTCGTCACGAGGTAATGTTGAAAATGAATGACCTTAGGACCTGAAAGACTTCATCTCCAAATATCTAAGAAAGGAGATGACTCTTGCTTCTCTTGAATGCAAATGAATGACAAACTTGGATAGTTGCCTTGTTTTATTGATGCTGCTATATGAAAATGCAAAAATTTTGCGAATGTGACTTCTAAATATGTTGTGCTTTGAAAGAAACTATATGCGATGCAGTGCTTTGGATAATATGATATGCAATGCATAAAGTAAAACCTAAACTAACCCAACCCTTAGCTATAATATCGTAGGTGCATGTTGTTCATAGGGCCATAGAGTGGATCTCCCTCCATGGTAGCCAAATTGTATGCTCCATTGCCTATAACCCTTGTTATAATGAAAGGACCTAGCTAGTTAGGTTCAAACTTCCCTAGCATTTCTCGTTCTGCTAGATTCCTTTGGTTCTCTTTTAGAACTAGATCTCCCACTTCGAAATTTCTTAGGTGGACTTTTTTATTTCCTGGTAGAAATGGTAAATGATGTAACACCAACTGAGGATCTAAGCTTGACATATCTGCATAGGACCAAGCAAAGTTGATAGAATGTTGTTTGAAAAAATGAATAAACTTGTCCTTTTCTTTTTTCTTTAGTGATTTTTCCAGATGGATGTTATGTACAACCTCTCCTTCTGCTATGTTTACCTCCTCTGTGTCTTCTATAAGCAATGCTGAATTTTCTCTTTCGATAGGGAGGTTACCTAACTCGCTCTTGCCATTATGGTTATTATCATTTGTACCTTTTGTTGTAGAGGTACTTTCCTCTCCAAAGTATGTTGTCTTATCTAGGTCTACAACAAACCCTTTTTTGTGGTCATCTTGTGGAAATCCCTCTCTGACTCGAAGGAATTTTGCAATGGCTTCATCATTTTGTTGGATATTGTTGGCATATGATGAATCGACATGATGATATGATGATAATGTATGTTGTCATTGATGTCAATAAGTGAAAGTGAACCGGTATGCAGATTGGAAGAAGACGGTGAACCGGTATGAAGATATGTAGTAAACCGGTGTCAGGGTTTCACTAAGCGTGACTATCTGTTGGTAGTCTCAGCTCTAGGGTTTCTGGTTTGGCAATCCAGCTTGTGCGATGATATTGAAGACATTCTATGATGAGTTAGCTAAGAAATGAGGATGAGATCAAGGTACCACATCAGCCTTGTGCACGTGAAGGATTTTCTTGAGGATCTTGCATGAGAAGATCGACTGCATTAAAAGTCTACCTCAGGAATGAACATTCTTCTTGGCATGATGAGTTACTAATTCCCATATGCAGTGAAGAATGAATGATGCAGATTGTCTTGTGATATGTTTGAGATTGTATTGCTCTATGCAAAGTGTTAGGATGGTCAGGATTGGACTGCCTGTATTATAAACCTAAATGCTTAGGGTTTAGGGCTTATACTACCAACATAATTATTGTCTATAAGGTCAATGATGTTTTTTATTGTTTGTTGTTGGCAAATGTTGTGTGTGTATCTGAGTGATGAGATACTTGCCAGACCAGTAAGAGGAAAACTGTAGAGTGTGATTGCAAAAGAGAGGAAATGAAAAGGATCTGCCTTGGCATGTAGTCCTGTTATCAGATCAGAGTTATACCTGTTGTCTTTTAAACATTTCAACAGTTGGAAAATCCCTTTACCGAGTAGCTTTAACAGGCTTATTGTAAATCCTTTAACCGGGTGACTCAAGATCATTGAGTTCTTCAAATCCTCTAGTGAGGTAACCTTTAATAGGGTTTCAACCTTTAATAGGGTATATAGCCATCCCTTAACTGGGTGATGTTTAACAAGATCGGTTCCTAACATAACCTTGTTGTAAAGTCTTTAACTGGACTAGGCTCCTAACAAAGTGAGCTTCAAAAGAGTTCAAAACAAGCTTGTGGGTATTCATCCCCATCGTGGTTTTTCCCATTTGGGTTTCCACGTGAAAAATTTCTGTGTCATGAGTTGTGCATTTTTCATGTGATGATTAAGTATTTTGTGTTTTAGTGATTATGCATGCAGAGCTAATAGGTTATGGTATTATTGGTATACCACATGCATATGTTTGTGGGTGAAGTTGTTATCAATTATTGAATGTATTTGAAGTGATTAGACTTATCAGTTTATGTTGTCTAAAGTCATAATGTGTTTAACTGGTATTGCCATGGTTAATTTCAGTGATGAAGACAACCGGTTGGTATTGTTTTAACTTGATAAGTTGTTGAGAAAGTTTTTGTTTGTACTGATTCACCCCCCCTCTCAGTACTCATTAGGGTATTTGTTGTTCATCATTATTCATCACAATTTCAAACCAATCCAGCATTGGTTTATCTTCTTGCCCCCGATCAATCAAGTGTGAATGCACAAGGGGTAAGTCATTACTCCCTTCTATACTAGATTCTGATAACATGAGGACTTGATTGTTTGATTGACTTGGTGTATTTTCATCTTGTATAGGCTTTATTTGATACCTTAGTATGACACTCGTACTTGGGCTAGAATCATGGAGTGATAAGAACTCATAGTCGTGAGAGTCTATCTCACTTTCAATGTATGTTTCATTATCTGAGGTATCGTCACTTATCTCTTCTTGTTCCTTCCTCTGTGTCTATTGTATATTGGTTGGTATTCTTTGCACAGTAGTTACCCTTCTTAAGATTGGTATGAGTCATTGAAATCTTTCTTCATCTGATTCATTAGGTCGAGGCTGAGTCGTTTCCCATGGTAAAAGTATTGATAATAACCATGGATTAGGTTCATCTACTGGTGGTAAACCTACGTCTATTGCAACATTAGCTTGTGTCATTGTGTCAATAACTGTATCATTTTGTGACTCAGTGCTAGGCTCTTATAGTAGTTGTCTCATGTCTTCCCCATCTAATTCCACGCTAGGCGATGTGGGTACTTGGTTACTTGCTTGAGATGAAGAGGGAAGTAGACGCGTGGGTAACCCCCTTTGTGGTATGTAGTTTGATAGTTTCATTGGTCTATTTAGTATATCTAGGGTGCACTAGCTGGCCTCCGTGATATGTTGTACATGCTTATACCCTAACCCTTGATTCCCTGGATTGGCATTAGAAAAAATAGGTTCTATTCTTCCTTGTTTCTGTAACCCTAGGCCTGTGGTACCATCATATCCATGTCTCTGGAGCATTTTGAATCCATTTCCATACTGATCTAGGGGTATTCTAGGTATTGTCATATGATCCTCTTCTCTATATATCCAATGATTGACATATTTATTCAGGGATTCTTCCTGTAAGTCACCCCATCTAATGAAAGAGCATGAGTCTGTGTATCCGACTATTTCTTTTCCTTTGTCTTGTTTTTGTACTATATTTTTACACTTCTTAAAAGGCTTAGGAGATAGAGACAATTGTTTACCACTTGAAGTATTTGCAATAGAGTACTCTCCATAACCCATATCTTGTATCTGTCAAGAAGATGTTGTAGGCGTATTATTCTTTATATCTATGATTGTTAATCCATCCAGTTGTGTAGTGAGAGGTGTTGCTTGATGAATAGGTACCTAATGATCCACACTTTCTTTCTATTGGCATTTTGATGATGTTTTGATTATCATTGATGGACACACACTTTCTTGATGTATGAGTTATGCTCAACTGGTAATTGCTCCAAACAGTATTATGTATTATTCTGTATGTATAGTCTTTAGACTATTGATATTTTGTAGAAGATGTTTACCAGTCATAGATTGACTGAAGAGCTCAAGCGGTATGGAGACCTCAAGCGGTTCGAGGATGACAAGCAGTATGAAGGAACCAAGTGGTAGTTAAATTTTGATCAAAACACTTTGATCTACCAGCCTTCATTTTTGACAATCAGTAATCGGTATATTGTATTAATCGGTATTACTCTATGATGAGTTACCAACCAATATTTCTATAATGTGTGATGAGTTATCATCCATTGACACTTTGGCGGTGATTTTGTGCCGTGTTACCATATGTGTCTAGATGCACGTAACCTAGGAACTTGTAGTCTAATCCTATTGGATCGACAAGAAATCAATTTCCTTTATAAGGACATCATGTCTAGGGTTTGCATGTATAAGAGAAGTGTGACAGAAAAGGTTATGTGCGATCATTGAAGAGAAGATTAGGTCTGTGTGAAGAGGTCGAGTGTGGAGATATTGAAGACTGGAGTAATGATGAAATGCATTGACAATGAGCTGTAAAAGATCTAACCAAGCATACTGTGCTAGTATCTAGATCACTCACTTTGTTGATTACTAATATCTTCGACAATTCTGAAACCCTTAATCAAGTAGGCCCAACAAAGCCTTTGTAAATCCTCTAACAAGGTGGTTCACAACTGTGGATTTGAAATCCTTCAGCAAGGTAGTCTTTAACAGGACTTGTCTCCTAACAGAGATCTAGATTCCTAATAGGATCTGTTCTAGTGAAGAACATTGTATGACCTTAACTGGTCTGACCTTAACCAGTCTGGTTTCTATTATGCAGATAGGTACTTGTGAGTTTCTGCTCACTGTGGTTTTTCCCATTTGGGTTTCCACGTCAAATATCTTGTGTTATGGTGATTGTGCTCTTGTGGGTGAATGCTTTGTTTGCTATCTGGTTTGCATTTATCTTAATTGGTTTACTAGGGAATCTATTGCATTGGTTATCTGCTAAACTGTTTAAAGGATTGTTTACAATATTTTTGTGTATACTAATTCACCCCCACTCTTAGTATTCATCAATTGGTATCAGAGCCAACCTTTCTATAAGTCTAACCACATGGAAGGAGATATGGGGGAATACAGTGTTAGGGAACTTACTCATCATCTCACTCAGACTGAGAGAGCCTATGATGAACTCAAAGTCAAGTATAAAGCTTCTTTGGCTAAAATAAGAGAGCATGCTAAGAAACTGATGGAACTTACTTAAAATAGCTCTTCTGATGAAGTAGACTTGAATGCCCTAGTTGAAGAAGTTGAAAAACTGAATGAATCTAAAGCCACTATGAGAAAAGAGTTTGAAGGACTGACTATTAGAATGTGTCAAGAGCTTGAGAACAGAAGGAAAGTTGAAGATCTGGTAAAAGACAAAGATCATGAGATCTTCAAGTTGAAGCAAGAAATCAGTACCCTTACCACTCATCTCCAAGTGAGTAAAGTGGAAAAAGAAGAAATGCAAGGTGAACTAAACATGGCTATTTTTGAGAATGCAACCTTTATGGAATCCAATGCTACTATTTCCAAGGAACTTACTGAGTCAAAGGAGATACTTGTCAAATTCAATCAGAGTACTGCTAAGCTCAAGCAAAAGCTAGAATCGACAAAACTAGTAAAGAATGCCACTGGACTTGGTTTCTCTAGGTATGAGGAAGGTGAGACCTCTGGAACAAAAGATGAAGCATCAAAGAAGAAACCAACATCCAAGGATAAAGGTAAGGAAAAAATTAAACCTATTTGCTTTAATTGTCTCAAAGATGGACATACTGCTAATGTGTGTAGAAGCAAGGCCTACAAAATTTTTCCTTATTTTCTAAACAATAAGCCTAGATCCAATAGATTCAATGGAAACTGTTATGCATGCAACAATTTTGGGCATAGAGCATCTGAATGTAGGTCAATTTGCATAGCACTAGTAGATATCCTCCAAGGACTCAAGGAGTTATCCCAGAACCTTCTATGAACCAGAATCCCAACCGATACAATACCTATGACCATCGCTTAGGTGGTTATCAAGCGACAACTGGTTGGAGAGAAACCTGTTTGATCTATCGTGGTTACAGTCACACTGCTACAACATGTAGAAAGAAGAATGGAAATATGAATAGTGGACCATGCAAAACACGTGGAATGGTATGCTATCATTGCAACAAACTGGGACACACTTCCAGAACTTGCAGACTGAGAAAGAACCTATTAGATGATATACCGATCACTCCAGAAGGGAAGATTGATGTTGAAACTGTTCAAATGGAAATGAATAAAACTTGGAAAAAGAACTAGAAGAAGTGTCACAGGATGAACCGGTTTCTACACCTAGTGTGGAAGTCTTTGAGCTGGCAAACTGAGCTTCAGAAAAGCTTAGGGGGAACATATCGGTGAAATATTTTGAACCCCCGGTTTATATCGGTAAAGACCTCAACCGATATATGTTACCTGTCAGTCAGAAAAAGACTTGAAGTGGTAAAATGCAAAATTAGAGTTTGTGTCCTAACGGTGATGCATTTATTATGGTAGGTGAAAGTTTGTTTAAAAGGGATTTTCGTCGTCATTATCACTTATCATTTTTTGAGAGAAGAATTTTCAAGAGAAGAGTGACAAAGAGCGATTCATCTAGTGATTCAAAGTGAATTCAAAAATCTTGCAGAGGAATCCAGAGATCTTTTTCAATCTATCAGTGAAGAACACTAAGCGGTAATCTTGCAACTGAAGTGGTGTATTGTGAGAAACATTGCCAAACCCTAAATTTTGAATTGTGAAGGTATTTCTCAAATTTGTTTCTTATCATGGCTTCTACATCGCACTCTAGTTCTAGTGCACCTGTAGATTCAACTGAATTTCTTCAAAAGAAAATGAAATACAATGCCCTATCTCAAATACCCACTGAAGTTATTATTGAGGGAGATATTTCAGGGTATATTGACTATAAATTGGAAGACCTAGGATCCCTAGTGATTCATTCCCAGCTAAGTCTATTCTGTGGGGATGATAAGAAGATCAAACCTGAGTATAGTGTCCTTGAGAAGATGAAACTGCACAATGCGGTGTACTTTCTGGAAGAGTTCACAAAAGAACATATCTGCATCATCCTTAGCAGAGTACATGGTGATAAGATGTATCTCGAGCAGACACGTGACATCACATCAGAAGCAATTCATGCCGTCACCAGTTTCTGCAATATTGGAGAGGTACTAGCTCTATGAAAGGTCACCAAAACGGAAATGACAAAGCTCATCGATTCTGTGAGTGACCAACAGGCGATGACCGTGTAACACCATCAAAGATGATTTGGTGAAATATGCTTACATGGTGATTAGTTACCAGATATTCTATGCCAGCATAATGATTTCTATCTCTACTACTGCAGTAAACGCCACTTATAGAATGATTAAGGAAGACACTACATTTAACCTTTGTACTTGTCTACAGAAGCAATTGCTACTAAACCTGAATTCCATCAAATAGGATAATTCTCTAAGGTTCAGGTTTGGACAACTTCTGGTCAATTTATTCTTCTACTTTCAAGGTTATTTCCCTAGAGTAGGTGATGTGCAATGGTCTACTGACTTACTAATTTCCAGGCAAATCAAGGAAAGTCTACAAGTAGTAGGAACTAGATATACTGAGGTTCTAAACAAGTATTTTAATGAATTCAAGCGGAAAATGAACTAGAGGATGAGGATATCTGATGATATTGTGAAGGAATATAAAGATGACATCTGCTTCACAATAAAGGTAGATAAATGCATAATGGAAGCGATGGAACCGAGAAAGGAAGCAGTTGAACCTATGGGTTATGAAGTGGTGAATGACCTATTGATCAAGTATGCCTCTACCCTACTTGCCTCACCACTGGATGCAAAGTAAAAGAGAACATGTACCTACATGGAGAGGGTCACACCGGTTGAAGATCCAAAATAGAAAAAGGGTAAAGCAGTGCCATCGGTATCTACACCGGTTACCTCTGCTAGTCCGAAAGTGACCAAGCGGTCACCAACTAAGAAGAAACCTGAGGTTGTGCGGAAAACCAAAACCAGCTCACCAGAATCAAAGGACACTGAACTGGAAATTCAACCAAAGAAGACAAGGCAATCAAGCAAAAAGACAAAATCTACCGAATGTTCTTGCAACTTCAGCACCGGTAAATATAGATGTTTCCTCTTATAAGCCAATGACACATTGTCAGAGGACAATTAAGAATATTAGGAGAAAAGTGCTTGATGATTTAAAGGAGTATTTTGATGATTTTATTGATAATGAAAAAGAAGAGGTAGAACAGGAAGTCATCAAATATTTATGTGTTAATGATAGGTCACCATCAGAGATTAGATTGGTTACAACAGATTCTTTGTATAATTCTTTAGAAAATAAATGGCACATTGCCATTGAAAGAGAACAGGAAATCAGGGAGAAAATCTTTGCACAATATTTTCACGATGCTTCTAATTCTGAGTTGTTTGAGATAATGGATAAGAACAAAGGCATCTTCTTCATGAGAAGGAGAAGGCTCATGCTACTAGAAGGTAAAGCTTCTGAAGTGGAAAAGGATACTCACATACATGTGAAAGTTGTTGTCAGAATACACCAAGTATCTGAAGCCAATAAGAAGGCTGAACAAGAACCTGACCTATCATCAGGAAAACTAGATGAAGTATTTGACAATTAAGGTGAAAGAGTGACAGAGAAAATTGACACTATTGATGTTGATGCTTTAGATATTGAGGATGTCACTCCGGACATAGAGAAAGAGAAACGGGACAAGGAAAAAGCTGAAAAAGAGAAACAAGACAAAGAGCAAGAAGAAAAAGCAAGGTAGGAAGAAAATAAGAGAAGAGGAAAGAAGAGGAGAAGAGAAAAGAAGAGGCGAAGAGGAAAGAAGAGGAGAAGAGGAAAGAAGAGGAGAAAAGGAAAGAAGAGGAGAAAAGGAAAGAAGAAGAGAAGAAGAAAGAGAAGACAAGAGGAAGGAAGAATAAAGGAAGAAGGAGGAGAAGAAGAAAAAGCAAGAAGAGGAAATGAAGAAAGAAGAAATGGAGAAGAAAGAGGAGCAAAAGAAGAAAGAAGAGGATAAGAAAAAAGCAAAAGAGGATAAGGAAGCATAGAAGAACAAACAAGCCGAGACTCCTAAGGCAACCGATGATCAAACCAAATAGGTTGATACCACCAGTCCTATTGATCTTCAATCAATAGATGAGTCTGAGCTACTTCAAAGCATCAAACTTGCACAGGAGAGACTGGAAGAGTTGCGGAGGAAGAAAGAACAAGATGTCATACTAACTGCGATTGACACCCTTACCAATCTAATTCTTGGTACCAACCTCCCTAGTATCGATTCCTCTTTGTCCAAGCTTAAACTTCTATGTACCGTAGTGGAGGACCAGGTACAATGCTTGGAAGATGTTGCTGAAGCCACCACAAAGAAGAACCATGAAAAGGCACTCAACACTGCCTTAATTAAGCAAATGAATGAACTATGGTCACAACTACTGAAACAACATAATGATATCAGTGTTGCAATGGGTGAAGGTAAATTACTATTGAGTAAAATCTTCCAACCCCATCTATTTTGTGATGATGTGCTTAAACAAAAAGATCAACTCCAATCGGAGTTACAGGCTTATATCAGCAATTTCAAGATTGCATATGATTCATTCGCTACATATGGGCAAATGGTTCATCATTATCAGCTTCTAACAGCCAAGATGGACTTAGAGATTAGCAACCGGTCTAAAGATTTGTAGGAGCTTCAACTGCTCTTATTGCCAAGACTGCATATTCTTTAGAAATGTTTTCTCAACCTGGAAGCTATCACGATAACTCAAGAGATGAGTACCATTGATGCAATGGAAGAAATTTCCAGATGAAGACTAAAAGTGAGGTTGCTACCTCATTATTTGAGTCATGTACATTGGCCATGAAAACTTTTATGCAGGACTTTAAATCCATTTTTGATAAATTTCATTCCTTATTGTCATGAACATCTACTCTATTTTATTATATATGCAAAAAGGGGTTATTCTGCATTACTTTGTCATTGTTGGCAAAGGGGGAGTAGTGTACATTAAAATTTTGGTGAATGGTACCATTTCATGTACTTTCATGTTACCACTTTGGGGAGTAGTGTATATTGTAATTTCTACAAAAGGGATAGTGTATATGCTTAGGGTGAGTAATTTTGATTATGGTATTTTTGTTTTAAAAACACTTAGATGTCAAAATTTTCCTAAGTGTTGCCATCAATTCCAAAGGGGGAGATTGTTCACATTTTGATGATGTTTTGATTGTCATTGATGGACACACACTTTCTTGATGTATGAGTTATGCTCACCGGTAATTGCTCCAACTGATATTGTGTATTATTGTGTATGTATAGTCTTTAGACTATCGGTATTTTGTAGAAGATGTTTACCAGTCACAGATTGACTGAAGAGATCAAGCGGTATGGAGACCTCAAGTGGTTCAAGGATCACAAGCGCTACAAAGGAACCAAGCGGTAGTTAACTTTTGATTGAAACACTTTGATCTACCAATCTTCATTTTTGACAACCGGTAATCGGTATATTGTATTAACCGGTATTACTGTGTGATGAGTTACCAACCGGTATTTCTATAATGTGTGATGAGTTATCATCCACCGACACTTTGGCAGTGATTTTGTGTCATGCTACCAAATGTGGCTAGATGCACTGAACCTAGGAACTTGTAGTCTAATCCTATTGGACCGACATGAAATCAGTTTTCTTTATAAGGACATCATGTCTAGGGTTTGCATGTATAAGAGAAGTGTGACAGAAAAGGTTATGTGTGATCATTGAAGAGAAGATTAGGAGTATGTGAAGAGGTAGAGTGTGGAGATATTGAAGACTGAAGTAATGTTGAAATGCATTAACAATGAGTTGTAAAGGATCTAACCAAGTATACTGTACTAGTATCTAGATCACTCACTTTGTTGATTACTAATATCTTCGACAAGTCTGAAACCCTTAACCGGGTAGGCCCAAAAAAGCCTTTGTAAATCCTCTAACAAGGTGGTTCACAACTATGGATCTAAAATCCTTTAACAAGGTAGTCTTTAATAGGATTTATCTCCTAACAGAGATCTAGATTCCTAACAAGATCTGTTCTGGTGAAGAACATTGTATGACCTTAACTGGTTCGACCTTAACCGCTCTGGTTTCTATTATGCAGATAGTTACTTGTGAGTTTTTTCTCACCATGGTTTTTCCCATTTGGGTTTCCATGTCAAATATCTTGTGTTATGGTGATTGTGCTCTTGTGGGTGAATGCTTTGTTTGCTATTTGGTCTGCATTTATCTTAACCGGTTTATTAGTGAATCTGTTGCACCAGTTATCTACTAAACTATTTAAAGGATTGTTTACAATATTTTTTGGTATACTAATTCACCCCCCCTCTTAGTATTCATCACTTTCAAGTAATTGTAGTGTTGGAAGGGATCTGGATCACCTTTTATGGTGATTTCAATACCATTATATGTGAATTTGACACACTGATGGAATGTGGATGTTACTACTTGCATGGTATGGATCCATGGGTAGCCCAATAACATGCTATATCCTATTTCTCTGTCCAAAACATGAAAAGAAACCTCTATTATTATAGGTCCCACTTATACGGGTAGTGTTACAGTTCCTTTTGATGGACATTTTCCATCATATGCCTTGATATTTATCCTCTTGGATGCATCAATGTGAAGTTAAGAATATCCTACTGCCCTAACGAACTTTAAAGTACAAATGTTGAGACTGGCTCCTCCATCTATGAGTACTCTTCAGATTCTTCTTTTATGTATGTAAGCTTCTAGATGTAGCAGGTCATTATGGAGCAGTCTGTCACTAGGAATGTCTTGTTAGGTGAATACAATACGAGTGTCTTTTGCTAATTTTCCTACCATGGACTGGAAGGAATTTTCGTCTATATCTCTGTCCACTACTGAATCTTGAAGTGCTTTATCTAGAATAACTCTATGAGTGGGTGAAATACGTAGTAATTTAAATAGTGATATTTTTGCCGGGTTTTTTTTAAGTTGGTCAACAACATTTTAAGTCCCTACTACTAGTGAATGATTTGGTGGTACTCCTTGTAAAGTTACCTTTGATCTATGAGTAACTACTACACAGTCTCTGTCTCTGGGAGTTATTGTGATTGTGGCCACCGTATCATCTCTTTTGCAGGTATTGTTATAGTATCATATGTTGTGCTATCAAGGTTTATGTTAAATCCCTCCTCATAGTTTTCATGTGTATGTTTGACATCCATGATTTATTCTATAATTTTATCTTCAAACCATACTAAATGAAATGGTTCATCATGCCCCCAATCTTCGAGACAAAGATTTCTGTCTTCATCGTATTTCGGTACCTTTGACAACATGCAAATGTGGTTATCATCTGTGTGAGTATCTAGATACCCCTCATCTTGATCAAGTGTTTCTTGTGAATCATTGTTTACTACATCTCCTAAGCTAATGACATTAACAGTGTAGTCATATGTGACCTTTGTGTAGTTAGCTGTATTATCTTGAGTTCCTAATGTAGTAGCCTTCCCTTTGTCATGCTTAACAAATGGATCCTTACATATTGTATGATTTATGTTTCTTGAGGTTTTATTGATATCGATCGTGATGTTACCTTGGTCTATCATATCTTGAACCAAGTTTTTCAATTTATAGCAACTTGTTGTTTTGTGACCTTTAATCCGATGATAATCACAAAAATCATTATCATTCCACCATTTGGGTTTGAAAGGACCTGGTTCATATACTCTTATTTCCAACAAAGTGATCATATTTGTCTGTATTAAATTTTTTAGCGCTGATTCAATAGGTTCCCCTAGAGGTGTGTAATTTCTTCTTGGAACATTTACCCTGGGGTACTTTGTGTTCATGTTTTGCGTAGCGTTTACGTTTGTTGAGGTAGTATTATTCTTCGTATATGGATTTAATGATTGACTTGTGCCTAAAGATAAAACCGGTTGAGTTTTGTTTATTGTACGGGTGTCTACAACACCATCGTTGGTCACATTTTTTATTTTTCAACCAAAACTTATATTTATCATTATTGTTGTTGTTGCCATACTTAATGAGACCTTGTTTCAGTAGCCCTTTCTCACACTTTACAGATTTTTCTGTGATTTGTTTGAACGTGTTTAAACATTGCATTTGTATAGGATATTTAATTTTAGGGATCAAGTTTTCTATGAACATATCCACTTGCTCTGTTTCTGGAATAAATGTTTTACACCTCCTATAGAGAGCCCTCCATCATTGTATGAAGGATGCAAAAGTTTCATTCTCGTATTTTTTCACGACACACAAGTCCATTAGAGTGACTAGGGTTTCAATGTTATGTGAAAAATTTGCAATAAAGTATTTAGCTAATTCTCCACATGATGTGATGGTTGGTGGTAAATGTGAAAACTACTCTAAGGCTGGGCCTCCTAAACTTTTAGGAAATAGTAAAATTAAGTAAGTGTCCTCTATTGTAACTTCTATGCATGCCGTAAAAAATTCTTTGATGTGGTCTCTAGGATCACTTTTCTCTCGGTATTTGTCAAATTTTGGCATTTCAAAATCTTGTGGGAAAGGTGGCATGTACAATGTGTGATCAAAAGGATAAGGATGTAAGTCCTGTAATGTGTAGCTCTTTTTATCATTGTTGGTTTGCATAGTAGTTACCTATTGTTGCAAATTGTGTAACTGTTGTGTTAAAATATCCGTTTGAGTTAAAGGTACACCTTGTGTCTATGTATGTCCCACAAAAGGATTTGTGGTGGCATAACTAGGAGGTTGTTGGAAGGTTCCATGATTATAATTTCTCATGTTATGCATTCTACTAGGTAGTGTGAAATAGTTGATATGTGAGCCCATGTTAGGTTGAGTTGTAGTTGTTGTATTTTGGTGACTATATGTCGATCCTATGGAATAGGAAATCGGAGGTTGAGTTGCACTTGTTGTATGAAGAATATGTGTTTGAATAGGTGTTGAGACACTTGATATTATTGGTATGTTCTGTGTTGGTGCGCTGGCATTTATTGTTGAGGATGATGCACTTGATTGAGAATTTGCATTTGTAATGACATTTGTTTGCGTATGTGTTCCGAGGAAAACTGGAGGTCATTGCTTGCATTTGTGCTATATGTAGTATTTGGTTGTTATCTTGACCTAAAGTATTTCCTAGTGGTAAGATCTTTGTGACATCAAAATCCTTAGGTAAATTTTCCCTATTTTGTAATAACAATGAGAGATATTTGTCCCTATCACTATGTATAAGTGCATCTAAGATCATAAGGACATGTGGATCTTGTTGAGTTGACTCAATTTCTTCTCGTACTAAATGTTGTTGTAGTTTATGTAATTTAGACATAGCCTGAGAACTTGATTGTTGATTAGTTGATATGTCCATATTCCAAGCTGGGTTTACTAACAAGTCGTTATTTGGGTCCATTGTACCTTTTGCCTTTTCTGACCTTGTGACGAGCATTTAAGACTTCTATATGCAAGATGAAAACTAATGCTAGACTCTAGACCCAAGTATGAGGTATGCAAGACTAGACTAGACTCTCTATTGGGGATTTTGACGCGAGACTTGTTGAGTATTATGAGATTTCTGTAGTGCAAGTTTTTCAAAATCTTCTCTTAGACATTATGCAATAATTTCTCTATCAATCCTATGGGCAATTTTATACTCGATATTTATCCGAATCTCATACTCGACTCCTATATACTGGGGTGCGTTTCTCCTTGAGTACCAGGCTAAGTTAGCTAGACCTTCAATGATTTCTCCTTGACTGCCGTTTGGCACTAGACTAGGTTGCTCGAAGGGGAGAAAACCATCACCTGGGAGACCCATTAAGATGCATGCTATGACTTTGTAAATGATGATGGACAAAGACAAATGTATATGAGGTCTAGACAAGGACATATATGAGGATGATAATAAGGACTTTGCAAGGACTTAAGACGATAGTAGGGATGTAAATGAGGACTTAGGAAGATAGTAAGGACGTAAATGAGGACTATGTAAAGACTTAGGACAATATTAAGGACGTAAATGAGGACTATGCAAGGACTTAGGACAATAGTAAGGATGTAAATGAGGACTATGCAAGGACTACCTATGGTCACAAGTATGTAAAACCTTGAGTTTGTAGGACTGTCTGATGTTTCAAAATGGACTTTGTTTTCAGTAATTATCCGTGTAGGGCAAGTTTTCTAGTTTTTTCAAGTCTGAGAACAATTGTTTGGAGGTAGATATAGCTCACTGAACTGGTTTTCAAACAATCTAAGAGGATTCAGAGATACGCAGGATAGGGCCTGAAATAGCCCAAATGACTGACTCAATACTGGTCTGATACAACGATACATATAAAAGCACATAATACAATCTTAGGCTAGAAATTAGAAACCATTTAAAATGAGGCCCTTACGAAATACCGAAACAAAATAAACAGACAAAGAGTCTGGCAGCACTGGCTCCACTCCACGGCACACACTTCTTGAGCATGCTAGTCTCTCTTACCCTGAAGATTTGAAGATCTTATAACCGAGGGATTTATGTATCATAATGTAAGGTACATGAAGGGTATCTATGGGGTACGATCCACACTCCCGGAATCACTGAATGTAGGGTTTTGGGCTACTAAGTTGGTTCTTATTGTAAAATTTTGAGGGGTCATGATCCAACGATGGATTCTCAGAGAAAGCCACTTAAGACTTTAGTTGAGCTTATCGGTGTAGGGAAGGCCCTCACATATGTCAAATTCACTCAACACTCTAGCCACCTGATTAATATTTTTATATAGCGGCTCAAAAAACCCGCTCGAGAGTACACTGGAAGAGATGATATCCCCAACGCATCCCAATTTGAAGTACCTCTACGGGGTGATGAAATCCCCAGTCAAAGATACCCCTCACTACATGAAATAAAATAAAATTGAGTGTCGTTGTCACCTCCTTCCTTTCTCCCAAGACCCTGAAGGCGGGTGGAAAGTTAGTTAATGCAATAGTAGATCCACCCCAAACATGATAAAAGTTCTTTCCCTTAAGAAAATAAAATGTGATTTAATCTATGTGCAGCCTGATTCGCATTCATTTTAAGCCCAAATTGAAGTGTTGAATACACATATGCATGTCAATTTTAAACACCAAACTGAAATGTGAAGGCTTGCATGTCAATTTTAACCATTGTTGATTTTAAGATCAAATCGAAGTGTTATACATGCATGTCAATTTTAACCAATGTTAATTTTAAGCACCAAACCGAAGTGTTATGCATGCATGTCCATTTTAACCATTGTTGGTTTTAAGCAACAAAATATGAAGTGTGAGAGTATGAGTGCAATTGATCTAATAATTATCCAATCCTTTTTGTAAGTTTGCCACAGGTTGTGCGATTGCGCGAACCTGCATGGGCGATTGCATAATGTTGTCAAGCCAAATGCGTGATACTAATAGGTCGATTGCATGCTGATAACAATGTGATTGCATGACACACAGGCAGATAACACAAAAAAATAAAAATTGAAGCTAAACTTGATCAAAAACCTACAAAACAGATTGTGAGGCCCTAGCTAGATCCCTCATCATCCATTCAATGTTGATCAAATCATATTTCACCTGATATGAGAGAACTAAGTTGTTGTATATGTAAATGGTTGGTTGGTCTTCCCAATCTTGTATCTTCTTTTCTACTTTGAGAATTTTCTGATAGCTTCTGGCTTGCCTTTTTTGTTCCTTTGTCCTTCTGGCACCTGAAATCCTGAATTGTACCTTACGTGCCATAAACTGTTATAACAAAAACATGCAATAAAAATAATCAGTTTCTATATTTACCCAATTTCATGTAGAATTAAATAGAGTAGAGAACAGAAAAGGAATAAAAACAGAATTATCAGAACAAAAAATATTCAAAATGAATGCATAATAATCTCAGAGTGAATGTGTGATCCTTTGTAGGAGATTGTGTGATGGGTTCCGCATGAATGCGTAACCCCGTCTGGTTGATTGCGTAGTCCTGTTTATGTGATTGTGTAATGATGCAACCGTGAATACATGATGAAGAGATTTGTCTTGAAATCCGTACAAAACCTGCAAAAAAGGAAAAAAATTTTGTACGATCTGCAAAAATAACACATAAAACAGAGAAGGTTAATTAGCTGTTGTTTACGTCGGGTTCACCAAAATGTCGCATATAAAATTCATCCTTAAAATATATCAATTAGAAGCAAAGGGAAATCATGAATTCCTATCTAATCAAAGAATTCTAACAAATAGACAATGAAATAACAAAATCAAATCAAAATAGGAATTATAAATTAAATCAATCAAAACTCCCTATTCTGTGACTGCGTATAACTTCCATTGTTCTTCTCTTCTTTGTTGTATGATGGCTCTCAGATATTGCGCTGGCAACCTATAAATGACACAAAGATTCAAAGTTCATGATTCAGAGTAATTGTCCAGGATTGAGGAGGAGTGAAAATAGAGATTGAATGCTCAATTTATAGATTATTGGTGAAGATTGATTGAAAGGTAGAATAGATTGATCAAGAGGTGGAACTCAGGTGAGCTCACATGAAAATTGATAGTTGAACTGTTGATTTAGAGTTGAAACAAAATAGATTGAATAGATTAAAGGAGTTAACTAATTGAGAAAAAGATAACTCAAGGAAGAAAAAGAATGATTGGAGGAAATTAAGAAGATGACAAAGAAAGCTTTATTTAGAAAAAGCTAACTAAAAGATGGAAATAAAGATTGGAGAGATAATGATTTAATTAATTAATTGATTGAATTAATTAATTTAGCATGTGCTTGCACTTTGACTTAGATTTTCAATTTAATCTTTGCATGAGATTTTAATTCAAATAATTGAATTTATTTTAAATTCAATTTAGTATTTGAATATATTTAGAACTTGACTTTGATTTTCAATTTGATTTTTGAAATCATGCACATGTAATTGAAATTAGAAGAAATGTGAAATTAAATGAAATGAGAATTTGGGGATTTGGAAGAATTAATTAGTTAATTAAATAATTTAAAGAAACTATTTAATTATTTAGACATAGAATTTAATTAAATAATAAAGATTATTTAAATTAAAGGAATTAAATCATAATTAATTAAATAATAAATATTTAATTAATATTTAGAAAAGGGTTGAATGATTAGATGAATAGAGATAGAAATTGAGAATTAATTAATTTAAATAATAAAGATGATTTAAATTGGGGAATTAATTAGAATCAATTAAACAATAAATATTTAATTAGCATTAGAAAATGGTTAAATGATTAAATGATGAAAGAATAAGAAATAGAATAATTAGTAAGATGATGAGGAAATATGAAATTAGAAGAATAAGAGTAATTAACTTAATTAAATAATTAAAGAATTAATTAATTAATTAGATGGATAATTAGTACATGATCAATGAGACAATTTTAGGTGTCTACAAGGACCATACCTACTTTTAAGAAACATCCTTTCAAGTCTATTGAAGACAATCCAAAAGGTGCATTTTATTCGGTACCCTACGATATTCTTCATAATGAAGATATTAGGGCATACATCCATTGTGATCTTGAGGAGCTTGGTAACGCTGATATGTTGAACTTGTACAACAAACACTTGGCGAATAGTTTTTGAAACCTCAAACCAGAATATAAGGTTCTTTAGGACAAGGGATTTTTGCAGTTCATCCATTTTTCGTTGTTCGATGAAGTAGAGTGGATCTGTTTTATTCTTAGTCAATTCCATGATGAGTTCATATGGCTTGATAGGCCTCACAAGATCACCAAACATGTAATTCAAGTTGTGACATGCCTCAATGAAACCGGTGAAGTACCTGGCCTGAGGAAAGTGTCGAATAACACAGTGATAGCCACTATTGGTTCCAAGTTCGATAGCAGAGTGATGACCATAAATGACATTTTAGAGCATGATGTGAAGTTTACATCAATGGTGGTAGAATACAAAGTTTACCAATCCAACAGACACAACTCCGTCTCTAGAATTTCCATATACTCTACATATTAGATGTTGAAGAATGACGTGAGGTATGAGCTGTGCATAGTCCTTTTGAATGAGTTGATGAGTAATTTGAAGAAGATTAAGAAAGATAAGAAGCATACTTTTAAATACGTAACTCTTCTTATTTGCTTGGCCTTATATTTGTTGAATGAGATACCCAATGTAAAAGGAAAGGTCCAATGGGCCTATGATAGACCAGTGGCAATGCAACTCAAAGATGGATTGTGGGGAATAAGAGATGCTACAATGAGAATATATTCTCTCTAGGGTTATTGCAAATATTTCCAAGCTGCAATGAAGGATAGAGAAAGAATCCCTAAGGCGATTGTAAAAAATTATGAGCAAAATATTTGTTGCATGGTTGATAAAGATCAATGTCAAATGGAAGTCATGGAGCCTAGAATAGTTTGGATCATGCCCATGGGGTATGAAGTTGACTCTATCATGCTTGAGGCATATGCTCAACACCTTTTGAGCCAACCGGTTGATCCTAAAGAAGGAAGATTTAGAACATTCAAGGAGAAAGACTTTGTCATGTCCCCTCCTGGATAGTTATATATATAAGGAGAGAAAGAGAGAGACCCTAAATTAAGAAATTATTATTATTAATTAATATAATAATTACTAATGAATGATTAATTAAATTCATTAATTAAATATTACTTATGAAGGTGCACATTACAAAGAGCACAAATGGAGGTGTATTCTTTCTATGCCATGTCCCATCCTTAATCATCATATTTTTCCTAACCAAAAAATATGACCTAAATATAGCAATTAAAATATTGTTAATTGTTTATTAATTTAATATTTTAATTTATTCATTATATACAAATGATATAATAAAATAAATTTAACAATTATTATTAATTAATTAATATTTGTTAATTGATGATATTCATAAAATGTTTTAATGAAATACTATCACATCATTCAATTGTCATAATGATTCTACCACATAAGTTTACCTTGATCGTCAAAGGAAGAATTATCTAGTTTTGGATATACGATATGTTCACTAGCCCAATCATTGGTCAAAGACTCGATTAAGACTTGAAGTATAAACAATCAATAGTTTATACATTTCAGATAGGATGCAAGCATACCATTTATTATTTATGGGCATCGTGGAAGGTTAATACAGATGGCATAAATGACGTCAAAGATTAAGGAGCTGATTCTTCTCTAAGGAAGTTCACAAAATAGTTTCCTCTTAAGACATTGCTACGGTATAGTTTCCAATGAATAACACAAGCGATCATGTTAATATCAATAAGGATATTGATGACTGATTAAGTAATTACAATCAATTAATTTTGGAGCAATACAAGATGAGTTTAGGAAGAGACATCAAACATGTCTCTTGGCGGCATCCAATCTAATTGAAAAGATATAAGGAGGAAAAAGAAATATAGAAAGGGAAAAAAAGGAGGTGCTTAATACGTAGGCTGATATATGAAGTTTGAAATGATATTATGCAAAATTTAATAATAAGATTTAGGTAGAGTGCAATACGTATGACAATCATTTAATTTCTTTATTGTGACAGACCAGATCTGACACATGTTAGGTTTGTCTGCTCTTACACATAGAATTATAATAACTAATGTAATTAGGCAGTGGTGATGTTAAGCTCTTATGACCAGAATTATAACAACTAATGCTTTTACGTAGTGGGACGTTAATAATTTATATAATAAGTTATATATATATATATATATCAGAATAAGAAATAATATAAATATTGTAAATATGGATATTGATAATAATAAATATTAATATCATAATTACTATGAATACAATACTTTAAGAGATTAGTAATAATTCATATAACTAGTAATTAATAAATACGTAAATGATTTATAAATGAATCAGAACAAGATTAATTGTTTAGTAGGGTAAGAGATGTACAGAATGTAGGTGTAAATAGATATAAGTAATAATATTTATATATATATATATATATATATATATATATATTAATGAATATAAATAATGAACATTTGAATACATATGTTAATGTAAGGTTCTTAGATGTTAATGAATATGTATGAACATACGTAATTAATACATATCAATGAATAGTAGGAATATATGTTAAGAAATAAATGTGAATATTGGATGATGAACATTTTTATGAATATATGTTAGGAAATACATGTAAATCAGGAATATGTAAATGTGGATTGTGGAATGGAAGATAGTAGTAAAATGCAAAAATGTATTATAAATATGATTACATGATGGAGGCTATAGGGGGGAAACTCCCTTAGTCTAAAGGAGGGATTATGATAATCCCTAGGGCAGTATATATACTGAATATCTATATGCATATATATGGCTTGGTTGAGTAAGTTCATCCAAGAAGAGACAGATCTGGTTGGTCCACTCTGAGGACTTGGATGATGGGATGCATCATCCAAGGCAAGGAATTGACATGTGGTCTTCCTTGGATGGCTTGGGTGTAAGAAATTACACCCAAGATAGGAATCGAATTAACCTTCGATTTCCTGGATGCCTTGGGTATAAGAAGTTACACCTAAGACAGGAATTGAATTAACCTTCGATTTCCTGGATGGCTTGGGTGTAAAGTTACATCCAAGACAGGAATCGAATTAACCTTCAATTTCCTGGATGGTTTGGGTGTAAGAAATTACATCCAAGATAGGAATCAAATTAACCTTTGATTTCCTGGGTGGCTTGGGTGTAAGAAATTACATCCAAGACAGGAATTGAATTAACCTTCGATTTCTTGGAGGGCTTGGAACCAAGATGGGTTCCAAGAAGGCAAGCTTCACAGTCGCCTAAGGACATGTCCTAGTGCTACACACGTATCCTTTTTAAGAATTGAGATTAGTGTAATTAAGTAATTGAACTTTAATTGCAAATGAGATTAAATATGTATATATTTTTTGTGTTCTAACAATCTAGTTTGCAGGACAATGATCTCTAACTAGTAGGGACATTACAGTTGAATTGCATAAATAGTTCATTGCACCTGCTTGAAAAAGGAAAGTTGCAAAGACGGTTGAGGAAGTGGCAGTGCAGATGGGTTTTGTTGGAATCTAAGAACAATAGATCCAAGAACCACCAACACCACCACTACAAAGTCCAGTGAGCATAACAATAGATCTGACTGTTGGGTTTCCAATGATAATACCTTTTCAGAAAGCCCTAAAAAATATGATGTACAAATTAGGGCCAAAGGCCAACTAATTTGGAATTATACCAAAAAATAGGCTCATTCGGAGCCTCGAAGGGCCTAAAAAATGATAATGAATATGAAACAAACATAAAAGGGAAATTGATCCTACACCATTGGGTTCTCTTGCATCATCCTATCTTCTAGCATTAACCTATCTAAAGTTTCAAGATAATCAGGAGGTAGACCATCCCTTCCACTAAAATCCCAACCATCAACATGCTCTGAAGCCCACTTGGTCAAACAATCAACCACTCTATTCCACTCCCTGGGAATATGACAAAACGAGACAAATTCCAATGTATTACACAGTTGTAAAATCTGTCTGACCACAAAAGCTAATTGCCAACTCACATCATTCAAATTTTGTTTTTTCAACATGTCCACAACAATTTGAGAATCCAACTCACAAATAATCTTCCTCCATCCTAAAGAACAACCTCGCTCAACAACAATCTTAATAGCTAGGGCCTCTGTAAGGTTGTTAGAGTACTGCCCAATATAAATAGAGAAGAAAAAAATTGCACAACCATCATCACCTCTACCTATACCTCCAATATCTACATGTCCAAGATTCCCATGGGAAGAACCATCTATATTAATTTTTAAGATTCCCACAAGAGGGGGAATCCACCTTCCATCTCTACTTATCTATTGCTTTGCATGTCGAGATCTATTTCCAACAACACGGTCCATTTTAATGTCTTCCAATTGCAGATTCCTTACAATAGCATAGTCACCTAGATCAACATTTTTAGACAAATCGCACTTAGCCAAGATTGTCTCCTGAAGCCTATTAACTATCTTCTTCCACAACTAAGGACTCCCTATACGTGAATCACAAAAGACCTTTCGATTCCTTTCTAGCCATAAATTCCAGATAATAATGGCTGGCCCAATAGCCCAGGCCACTTGAAGAAAAAGGGTCTTTGTTGGGGGTCTACCCAAGCTATCCTAAAATTCAATTAAGGAGGTAGCATGAAAATAAGCATGTTGCCAAGCCTCCCACCACTTGTGCCAAATCTCACTAGAGAAAGGGCATAGAAAAAACAAGTGGGAGCAGTCTTCCTGATTATGCATACAAAGATAATAGATAGATGGTCTCTAGAAGCCTCTCTTATGAAGATTCTCCCACGTGAGGCATTTCCTCTGAGCAACCACCCATAAGAAGAAATTACATTTTGGCCAAGAGAATCTATTCCAAACCTTCTTCCACCACAGAACATCTTTCAAGCCATGCAATTGCGTATCAAGCTGAGCATAACCTTCAACAATAGAAAACTTGCCTTTTGGGTTAGGACCCCAAGCCAAAATATCTCTCTCCTTGAGGGAACTACATAACCTACCCTCCAAGATATTAACCAACACCACATGATCTTCATCTGAGCCACCCAAGGGCCATTCAAGAGGATCCTTCCAACAGGTCACCTCAACCTATCCAATGTGCCTAACCATGTTAAAATTCTCCACCTTAACCCATCCAACATCAGTGAAAATGTTGCAAAGAGGCTGAAGTTGTGGATAACTAGATAGAATAGGAGGGTGACCATCCCAAGAGTCCTACCAAAAAAGAGCTTCAGAGCCTCTATTACAAATCCAGAAAAGGCCATCTACAATAAGTTGGGCACCTTTTTTAAGAGTATCCCAGATACAAGAGCCCCTGCCCACTAAACTAAGACGAGGTGCCCCATGATCATTAGCACCAGGGAGATACTTGTGGGTTAAAATCTTGGCCAATTCCTAATCCTGACTATTACACCACCTCCAGTACAGCTTAGCTGCTAAGGCCTTGGTAACCAAAGCAATAGATATAAGGCCAAGGACCCCAACATGTCTTGGTCTACAAACAGAGTCCCATTTAACTAAACTCCACTTAGAAGAAAGAAAACTACCAGACCAAAGAAATTAATGGGAAAGAGTATCAAACTCTCTCACAAAGTTGGAGGGGGGAGCTTGCACAAAACACCTATAAATGGGAAGCGCTTGCACCACATTCTTCAAAAGAAACAATCTTCTAGCAGAGGATAACCACCTGTAAGTCCAATGATTAACCTTGCAATAAAATTTATCCAAAATTCCTTGCCAAAAATCTCTGCACTGAACCCCCAGATCTAAAGGAATCCCAACGTACAACAAAGGAAGGGAACCCATCTGAAATTTGAGGATCCTGGTAATCCTATTCTGAATAATTTGAGAGGTATTAAAGAAATGTACGAATGATTTATCTTCATTCATTTTCTGACTTGAGGCTTTGCAATAGATATCCAAAGCTCTCCTGAAATTCACAGCCTCATTGATTCTGGCCCTGCCCATCAAACCTGTGTCATCCACAAATTGAAGATGAGAGTAGGGAGGTAGAGAATTACTCCAATTCCAGCCTTGAATAAGATCATGTCTCACCTGGGAAGTGAGAAATATGCCAAGACCTTTAGCCATGCGAATAAATAAATAGGGAGATAGAGGGTCCCCTTGTCGAATCCCCCGCAAAGTGCTAAACAATCATGAGGGTTCCCCATTAATAAGAATTCAGAAAGAGGTAGAAGTCACACAACTACCCAATTCACCCACTCTTCTCTAAAACCAAAAGCCAAAAGCGTCTTCTGTAAGAAATCCCAACTCACTCTATCATAAGCTTTGGCCATGTCAATTTTTATAAACATAGCCTTCTCCTTAGAGGAAGTTGTCGAATGAATAGCCTCCATTGCTATCACAACTCCATCAAGGATCTTTCTTCCATCAATGAAACTACCTTGCTTGTTAGAAACCAAAGTGCAGAGGAGAGGTTTGAGTCATTCAACAATCAATTTAGTGATATCTTGTAGACAATATTACATAAAGCAATAGGCTTGTACTGATCCAATCTATTAGCCCCCTCCTTCTTAGTAATGAGAGCCACAAAGGTAGAATTCATAGATTTAAGCATTTGTTTATTCCTCTAAGATTATTGAACCACATCTAGAAGATCATACTTTATAATCTCCCAAAATTCTTGAAAAAACTCAATAGGAAACCCGTCAAGGCCAAGAGCCTTGCATTTTTTCATTTGAAACACAACCCCCTCAAGTTCAGACAACAAAATGGGGTGCAAGAGAGCATCATTCATTTCAACAGAGACAAGAGGGGGAATATAGTTCAAGATGGACCTCTCTTCCACCATAGCTTCAGGATTGTCTTTGGTAAACAAATTAGAAAAAAACTAATAGCTTCCGTAGCAATTTCTTCTTTAGATGAAAGATGAACCCCTTCTAAAGATATGAGAGAGGTAATAGAGTTACCATACCTCCGAGCCTTAACAAAATTATGAAAAAAAGAAGTGTTTCTATCACCTTCTTGGAGCCAATCCATACGAGATTTTTGTTTTTAGAAAATCTCCTCATGAAACTCCCACACTTGTAAGTCCTTTAGAGAAAGGGACTCAGCCATACTAAGCTCCACAGTCATCCTTTGATCCCTAATTTGACACGTAACCTCATCCAACTTGGATTGAGTTGCCATCTTGTGTCTACGCAAATTTCCAAAACATTGTTTATTCCACTTCTTCAGCCTATATTTCACATGTTGTAATCTCTTCCCAAAGGTGTATATATCCCGTCCGTGGGTAGGCACCCCTTCATACCACCAATCAACCTTAAGATCCCTCAATGAGTGATCACAAAGTGACATCAATCGATATTTGAAAGAGAGATTTTTGGAGGTTCTAAAAGATGTAATAGAAATCTTAATAGGCCAATGATCAGAACCCCTCCAATCAAGAATTTCTGAACTGGTGGACCACCTATCATGCACCCAATAGAAGGAAACCAAAAATCTATCAAGCCTTTCAGAGATAGCCACAACACCACTCCTCCTATTATTCCATGTAAAGACACAATTAATTGGCTTCACATCAATGAGATTCAAGAGACCAATATTATCTCTGAGTAAATTTGAGGAAGGTTCGAGCCTGAATAACCCACCTTGCTTTTCCTCCAAACTAGTAATGGCATTAAAATCTCGAGCCAAAATCCAGGGGAGAAAAGGATCTTGAGCCTGAACAAGATTAATGTGAGCCCAAAGATGAGACTTACCCACAAGATCAGTAGGAGCATAAATATTAGAGAAGAGGCATCTTTCTCCAATCTCAAAGCTAGAAGTGACCATAGAAATGGAAGACATGCTAAAAAACCACCACAAAGGGGAAACTTTCCTCGGGTTCCAGAAGAAAGCAACCCCCCTGAACTGCCAAGAGAGCTTACTCCCTGCCAAAGGCCCTGGGGCCAAACATGCAAATCACAACTAGCCAAACCATACACTAAAAGCTTGGTTTCCTGAATAAAACCATCATCAGGAGACTCAGAGTCAATTAATCTACAAATAGCCTTTTTTCTAGGGATGTTGTTCAACCCCCTTACATTCCATTAGAGCATACTCATTTATGTGGTTGAGAGAATGTTGGTATTATGGATATGTTGCATTGGTTTTTTCATTGATGTCAACACTTATCCTTGTGGAGATCTTTGGTTA
Source organism: Cryptomeria japonica (assembly GCF_030272615.1). NCBI lineage: Eukaryota > Viridiplantae > Streptophyta > Pinopsida > Cupressales > Cupressaceae > Cryptomeria > Cryptomeria japonica. The sequence goes on along the minus strand of NC_081409.1, from coordinate 913,657,012 downwards.
CATTGAACTGACACATTATGTTCACTGGTAAGGTCAGTGACTTATGCACAATCTCCAGTATATCATTCACCGACAGGTTATATTGTTCACCGATATTGAAGATGACTTGTTATCATTTGGAGATTACTTGGTGTAGACATCTAAAAACGGTCAATTCTTGCAGAGTCATACTTTAACATTTGCGTATTGCCTTATTTTAGGGTTTTTGCGTCGCATTAACATTTCTTCTATGTTACGCACTTGGTCTTTATCATTTGTGAGCATTGAGTCCTTCTTCTGCATTCCTCATTTTTCTCGCTTTTGAATTTGGTCTTGTCGATAACAATCTTCAGTCATGATTTTGGTCGATCTTATCTTGTCGCATCAATGTGCATGCTCATTTGGCATATTTTGACATCTTTAATTCGATTTCATTTTGGACATCGTCAATCCTAATCGATGATAGAATTAGGGTTTTTTCCTCTTGTCAATCTTGTCATTTTGCGATCGATTCATCATCGATCCTTGTCCTTTTCAATCTTGTCATTTTGCGATCGATTTGTCATTGATCATTCTTCTTGTCAATCTCGTCAATTTAGCGATCGATTTGTCATCGATCGTTGTCCTTTTCAATCGTGTCAATTCGGATCAATTAGTCATTGTTCCTCGTCAATTGGCACCTATCAATTTGGTCTCTTTATCAATCTTGGTCAATTTTCCAACCAATCTCAATTGTTTATCAATCAAATCATTTATCAAGTCAGAATTATCGACCTTATATCAATTATGTTTTGTCAAGACCTAATTGTCGTCCTTGTATTTCTAATTCATCTTCTAAGGTTTTATGATTTATTCATTTAATCTTGATTGTCATTTTCCCTCTAGGTTAAATAATTTATTTATTTATCCTAGGTCTTCTTGTCACAATTAAATATTAATTTAATTGGCTAATTAATTCTTTCCTCTTTTTGTGAATTAATTAATGAATGAAAAATTATTAATTAATTTACCTAATTTTCCAATTTACTAATTTCTAATTTCCTAATTTCCAATTCATCTAATTTTCTATTTTCTCCTATTTTTCTAATATTTCTCCTAATTTCATGGGAATGACATTTCAATCTTGTCATAATTTGTCAATCAATCAATTTTGCATAGCAACCTTGTCAATTTTGTCATAATTTGTCAATCAATCAATCTTGCATAGAAAGTGTCAATTTTGTCATAATTTGTCATTCTTGGTTTGAAATTTCCTTTCAAATCTCTTCATGCTAATCTTGTCCTCTCTCCAATTTGTCTATAAATTGGATGAATTTCTTCAATCAGGACCCCCGATCAATCAATCACGCTTTCATATTATGCTTATGCACTTGTAGGTGAGATCCACAAACAAAGCAATTTGAAGGAGAAAGAAGGACAATGGAGAATTATGGAGGAGATATCTGCATTTGGTTTGCTTTAATTTCATTTTGAATATCTTGTCTTCATGTTTTCTATTGAATGTTATTAGGATTTATCATTGCAATCTAGTTTTTGTGATTGAACTAGTCTAATTTGCTACTTGCTTTGATGGTTTCAAAATTCCTATCTACATTAATTGGTGAACCTGATGTGAACTAACCATTTAACCATGTTTTGAGTGCCTTTTGAGCTGATTTGCAGGTGAAAACGCAAGAAACAGGGCAACTCAGAGCTTTCTGGGCACTTTTGTGCCTATGTAGGAGGGATCTGCGCCTGTGTCAAGGGATCTACGCCTGTGTCAAGGCATTCTGCACCTATGTCAAAGGGATTTGCGCCTGTGTCAAGGGATCTATGCCTATGTTAAGGCATTCTGTGCCTGTGTCAAGATATTCTGCGCCTGTGTAAGCCCAGAAACAGAGGTGAAAATCAGTGTTTTTACTTGCAAATTACTTTGTTTTGCATTCTGTTCTTGTATTCTGGTTTTCTTTGGTATTGATTCTCTATGCATCACCTTGGCATTACGTGTGACGAAGACTAAGAATGAAACTACTAACAATTCTTATGTAGGTTCGCTAGTCAAAGACCAAACAAATCAAACTCCTAACTTAGTGATTTTGCAGGTTGCCTTATATTCCAACCAAACTTTGTGTTTGTGATTTTTAATTAGGCACCTAGTATGTTTGCTAAGTAGGATGGAATAAACATGTGTTCACTTTTCTTGTCGAGCTTGACATTGGAGTAGGAGAGTATGCTCTCATCCTTCTTAGGGTGATCAGAAATCCAGACCTTCAAACCATTCTCATGTTTTGGATTGTTTGTTACCTTTAGAGGGCCTGCCTTCCCAACCATTTGCTTTCTTTTGCAAGCAAGTGACAATCATGAGAAGGGAACGACCCAAAGTGAGCATAGCTAGAGTACCTTGGCATTCTAACTCACTATAAATAAATACCTAATGGGCGAAAGCTTTGAAGGAAGGGTTATGTGGGAATTGTAGTTGCTTGGGAAGCAATGACCCTTGGACTCTTTCTCATATCAACATCTAAGTAGGGCCTCATGGTCTAAATTGTGCTTGCGCGACTACATTTGTTTGGTATCTTGGTGGGCCTGTGTCTCAATCACGCTTGTGTGACACCAAGGAGTAGCGCTTAACATAAATCCTTATTAAAACACCTTGTATTTAGAGGCCAAAATCCTTCTAGTTGCTTGAGAAGGAGGAGTTCAGATACTTGGAAGAGATGCTAAGTTCACCATGGGGAGATTTCCATGGGGATTGAAGCTTGGCTGCTCTGAGAAGTGAGTGTCATGGAGGGGAGCCCGTGGGATCAAGCATCTATGTATTATCCTTGAATCTCATAACGAGTCTACCTCTCAAGTACCTACTGTCCTTACATACCATAAGAAATGTGTGAATGAGCATGATTGTCTTGAGTCTAAGTTAAAATATCTTGTCTTCTTTGCTTGTCAAAAGTTGAGTTGTGTCTCATTTCAAAAACAAGACAAATTGATTCAAAACAAGGTTAAACACAAGAGTATTTCATTCAACAAAGTTCAAAACACCTTCAAACATGGTTGTCAAACATTTTTCAAAATCTTGTCTCAACATTCATGTCACTTAGGTTTAGGTCCTCCATTGTCCATACTTAGGGCTTAGAGCATCATTCTTGCATTCCACTTGGTCCATTTCATTTAGGTGTCCATTTGCATGTCCTTATTAGGTTCTCATTTAGGTGTCCCCTTGCATGTCATTATTAGGTCCTCACTTAGGTGTCATATTGCATGTTCAACATTAGGTTCACCCTAGGTTTGCATTTTGCAAATTCATTGTCAACTACAAAGGTTAGGTTTCACCTAGGTCATACTCCTTTGCATATCAATAAGGGTCATCCATTTGCATGTGTCCTCTTGCATTAGAGTAATACCATTTCATAATTCAACCTTAGGTTTTGTCTTGGGTTGACATTGTCATACATTTGCATTTGCATCCTTGTCCTCATAACAATAGGTCACATTTGCATACCCTAGGTCTCTTCATTAAGCTTAGGTCATTATCATATCTATAGTCACATAAATCTGTCCACTTAATTAAATGAATACTTAGTATTTATTTGATTATTTAACCATCAATTAATAATTAATTAAATTAATATTTAATTAATTCATCTTAACCCTCTTCTCCTATTAATTAAATAAATTATTCAATTTATTTGATTTAATTCACTTAACCAAATTCATACCATTAATTAAATAAATAAATCATATTTGTTTAATTAAATCTTCTCTCACATTTAAATAAATTAATATTTATTTAAATCCCCCAAAATCCCACCTCTCACATTTAAATAAATTAATATTTATTTAAATCCCCCAAAATCCCACCTCTCACATTTAAATAAATAAATCATTTATTTAAATCACCTTTATCCTCCACCCACTTGTATTTTCCTACAAAAGCAAGTTGCACAATTATTTTAAATAAATAATTTATTTAAATCACCTTTATCCTCCACCCACTTGTATTTTCCTACAAAAGCAAGTTGCACAACTATTTTAAATAAATTATTTATTTAAAATCCTATTTATCCTCACCCACTTGAAACCTTTAATGGTTTCCCTTAAAGTATTCAAACTTGATGGCTTTAAAGTCTTCAAACTTGATGGCTTCCTTCTATAGTCTTCTTAAGACTTTAATGGTTTTCCTTAAAGTCTTCAAGCCTTTAATGGTTCCCCTCAAAGTCTTCAAGCATTTTAATGCTTTATCTTCCTTTTTCTCATTTAAATAAATTAATATTTATTTGAATATTTATCCAAATACAACTTGCACACATTTATTGAAATAAATGAATTTTTATTTTAATAAAATCCTATTTTCCCTCACCCACCAAATCCACTTGCAAAATCTAATCCCCTTCTAGATTCTTCTAACCCCTTCCTAATTAGCCTAATCCATCCCCTAATTATTGTCACATTCCTAAGCAAAATGGAGTCACTTCTCAAAGCCTAAAAGTCTTTGATAACCATTAAAGGCTTTCAACCTTCAACCACTAAATGTCTCAAAGTCTTGGATAACCTTTGAAAGCTTTCAACCTTCAACCACTAAATGTCTCAAAGTCTTGGATAACCTTTGAAAGCTTCCAACCTTCAACCACTAAACGTCTCAAAGTCTTGGATAACCTTTGAAAGCTTCCAACCTTCAACCACTAAATGTCTCAAAGTCTTTGATAACCATTGAAGGCTTTCAACCTTCAACCACTTAATCCCCAAAGTCTACAATAACCATTAATGGTTAACCCAAACCCTCCTACATGGTTAAAACATTTGTTTTGACTCAACCTCTACCCAACCCAAGGGTCTCATCAAGCCTTTAATGCTTTGACCATGATTATCTCTTAATCATTTGCACAAAGGTTTATCCTTGCATTAACTCCTAATCCAGTGGGTAATCCTAATTTAGGCTTGACCCTTACCTTCTAGATAACCATGAGGTCTCCTCAGGCATTTAATGCCTCCAACCTCTTCTCTCAACCCAATCTTATGTTGACACTCGTCACCATTTCATTGGTGCAAATTGTGCACATGGATCCCCAACTTTCAAGCTTGACCCTTGATTAAACCTTTCAATCCTGGCCATCCATTGCTCCATTTTTCCTATAAATAGAGACCATTCCTTCATAATCCAGATCCGGAAAACTTGTATGCATTTAGGCTATAGACATTTTTAGAGAGCATTTAGCATAGCATAACTAAAATCTTGTCTTTTTGGTAAAATCAATCATTTTAGCATCAATAGCATAGTATTTAGCTTTTCATTTCATATTTGAAGCTTAATATTAAATCTCAATCCTCCATAAGCATCCATAGTGCAAAAAGCTGCTGAGAGCTACACTCATTTGGGACTTGGAGAGGAGAGGAACAAGGGAGGAGCAACTATGAGCATCTTGATTAGCTATTTTATTCTATGTTTATATGCTTTCTATTTCATGCTTAATATCTCTCTTGATATGCCTGTTTAGGATAATCTTTTGTTGCTAACACTAACGTTTGTTTCTTGTTCTCTTGTGTGTGTTGCCATCAAACAGATTTTCTAATCCTTTTTGCAGAGCATCAATATCATATTAGAGTCATTTGCATAGTAATTGTCCCTTTGCATATAGTGTCAAAACTAGGTTTTGTCATACTTGAGTAATCCAAATCTTTGGATGATACCCTAAGTTGTTGTTAGGAAGTCTAGACATTATCAAACTTTTGTCTTTTTGTCATCAATGTCATTTGGTCAAACCTAGCTTAGTATCCAAGCATATAGGGGAGACATTGTCATTTTGTCCTTTTGTCACTTGGTCCTTTTGGCCTTTGAGGTCTAGACATCATTTCAATTTCCTAAGGGTCTCATTTTTAGAATTGCATTCATGAGTTTGTCTAAATCTTGAAAAATAGCAAAAACATTAAGTTGCATTGTCATCCTTTAGGTTGCATTTGTCAATCCCATTAGTTGCATTGCATAGTGATATGTTTGTTGAAATGAGATCTCAACCTTCTTATGAAGTCATGCCATCACAATTGAGCAATCAATCATGTCAATCCAATCTCTACATGTCCCAGAACTTGGATCAAACTTTTTATGATGAAACAAGTCTCCAAATACAAAAACTAGAGGAGAAACTAGCTCAAGAAAATGAGATATTGGAACAAAGAGTGAAAAACATTGAGAAGAATAGATCACAAATGTCCAAAATGTTTCAAAAATTTCCAGGTCAAAATCCAAAGATTGAGCCAATTGATGTAAGATCTCTTATTGAACGATCAAACATACCAGCTCTCCTCTCAAAATAGAGATGATGAAACAATTTCAAGAAAAGAGACAACAACATTACGTGCCTTCACAACAAGAACAAGAATGTGTTTACTATCAATCATATTTTCATCCAACACAACCAATGGTCCAACATATATAACCAACACAACCAATGGTCCAATTTCAACAATATGTCCAACCAACTATACAATGTCCACAAATAGTTCAACCAATGGTGGAATATCAACAAGTTCAATCAACATATCAATGTCAACAACCACAACCAAACATTCAAAAACAAAGGTTGCAACATGCACCAAGCCAAATTTTGAACATGTCAAACCAATTGGATCAACATCTAGTTCGAAATCAAAACATGACATCAAACCAAGACCAAATTCTTGCCAAACAAGTTCAAATTCCAGATACAGCAATGCCAAAACCTCGAAAGAAAGGTGGCTTTATTGCAATGATCTTAAGGAAATTACCAAGCGAGTTTATTGAGGAAGATCAAGATAATACACTTATGCCTAGCAATGCGTCATCTCCCCACAAACAACTTGACTCTCTAGTGGCATGTATCCCTACACCTTTAGAAGTTTCACAAGAACCTTCCATGTTATCCTCATAAAACAATACACCCAAGGATGCAATTATCCAAGAGCTATCCGTAATTGATTGCCAAGATAATCCAATTCATGATGCACATCCTTGTCATGTTTCAAAAATACAAGACCCAGTGCCACCATGCACTTTATTGCCATTACCTATTTTAGAGGACCCCATTTGAAGTCCCTCTTCCTCATGTTCAAGCATTGATTCCTTTCCAGAATCCATCACAAATGTTCAAAGTGCATTTCCTTCATGCCAAAACATTGATTCCTTGCCAAAATCCCCCATGCATATCCAAAGTCCAACCCCATGTCAAGAGGATAATTTAGAGCATGAAGAAACATGTCTCAAAACAGATCAAGATCAAGATCTTGAAACCTTATCATCCCATCCAATTGTTGACCAAAACTCAATGTTCCCAGACACTCATGATGATTCCCCTATTCTTGTCCATCCTATCCAAAGTCTTATTGACACTCCATTCCTTGAGAAAGATCAAGATATCCCTTCCATCTTTTCTGATGATTCCATTAAAAGTCAAGAGCAAAGCACCTTTAAAGAGGAATCCAATGATCTTCCTCCTTGTCAAGATCAAAGTATCCTTCCAAATTCATTTCCAACACAAGACCCTATCATTCCTTCAGATCCTCCACAAGATCCACTTGTTCCTCCATCTCCATGTCCTAATCCAGCATATCCACTCCAAGATGGCATTTCTTTTGATGATCCCATTATTTCTCCCATTCCATCTCTTGAACAACCTATCATTGAATCATGTCCACTACACAATCCTAGTCCCCCTCATGATTCTAACGTGTCAGTGCAAGATGTTCATGAACCCTCAACATGCATAATGGGTTCTTCCACTTTAGTCCAATCTGATCCACTTCAAGATCTCATTATTTCTCTCATATCATATCCACCTCATAATGGACTCGCGTCTTCTTCCCAAAGAAAAGAGTACCCTACAAGTCAAGATATTCATAAAGGCAAAGGAGTAGATCTCCATAAGCAAGCATCCCTTCATGTTAAAGAAAATATTAAGGGTCATGGCCTCAGTGAAATTCCTCAAGACGTGGGTACCCCTACTAAATCCAACATCCCTTCAAAATCCAAACATATCCCTTCCCCATCATACTTTCCATCCATCTTAGGTCCTTATATTCCTTCATCCTCTATGCAAGGTCAGCAAAGGCACACATTCTTGAGTAAATTTCATCCATCCAAAAGAACTCCATTTCATTCATATCCATCCATGCATTCCTTTACCCCTCCAAGCAATTTGGATGCCAAGCATAAAAGTCATAAGTCTAGCAATCCACATGTATTCAAGGATCAACATGTCCAATATAATCAACATGTCAAAACAAAGAACAATATGATCTATAAAGAAAAAGAAATATCCAAAAGGCCACAAAGGCCCACTGAGAAAAATAAAGGAAATTCAAAATCTATATGGGTTCCTAAATCCCTTGTGTTAGCAATGCACTCCAAGGAACCACAAAAGCATGAAAAATCAAAAACCATGTGGATCCCTAAGTGGCTTCTTGAAGCACAAAAGCCTAAAGAAACATCCAACTTGGCATCCAAAGTTTCTATTCCTCCATCCAAACCTCTCAAATTTGTTCCTCCACCACCTTCTTCATCCGTTTTGGGCCATTATGTCCCAAAATCCATAGCCTTTCCTTCCTCAAAATCTCAATATCCAAAATACATTTTTCCTCCATCAGTCCATCACCCCTCAAGGTGTGTGCCAATGTTGATCTTGCCATCCACTGAAGCCCAATTCTTCCAATACCCTACCTATTATCCAATGCATATTTTCCATCCTTCCATCCCTCTGGTCCAATCCTTTGCATAAATCCTTGCCTTAGTTTCATCTTATTTTCCATGTCTTTATCCTACCAACATCTTTGAGCATACTTTTAAAGGTCATGGTCCATTTTTTTCAAGGATACTATCCAAACAAAAAGATGCTTGTGTCCTTCTTCCATCCCCTATCATGTGTCCATCATCTATTGAAAAAGTCAAAATACAAAAAAAAAAGTGAAAAAAAAAAGACAAAAGAAAAAAGTAAAGCAAAAATAATTCGTCCACTGGTGAAAACCTGGCAAACAGGTGCCTTGGGCAAGTACCGTGATGAAAACCTGGCAAACAAGTGTCATGCGTAATCTATGAACTTCTTGCATACCGTACTTGGGGACAGGTTTTATCCTATCATATCCTTTTGTCCTTCATTGTTCCATTATCCTATCGAACCCCTGTCATTACCCTTTATATCCTATTGTCCCTCATGTCCAGTTTCCCTTTCCACCTTTGATCTTGACAAGGCTGAGGATCTTCATGAGCATCATGCATCTTGTTTGTAACTTTTATTCTATCATAGCTTTTGGTCTTTATCCATTTGCTTATTATAACCTTTCATCCATATTCCCTAGCTTATTGCAACTTTCTGCCACTATCCCTTAACCTATCCCGACCTTCAGTCCATGTCCCTTATCCATTCTTGGTCTTGCTTATCCCATCCATATCTTATCACTATCCATACACTCTTTTTCATTCCTTTATCTTGATCTGACATAAGGACGCAAAATTTAAACATAGTTTCAAAAACCTCTTGACATGTCCCTCATGCCATGTTCCTGCTTTACGTTGTCATATCCAGTCTCTTGTCCCATCACGCAATAGCCCTTGAAAATTGCATTTGCATTGTCTCCATAATAAAAGGCCTTTGTCTTCCCTCTATCCACCAACATTTTAGCAAGCCTATTTATTCACCTGTCATATTCCTTGCCTTGCTAGACACTAGGGGCAAAATCATAAAAATCAAATAATGTCCTGAAAAAAATCCCTAAAAATCATAAAATGTCCTTAAAAAAATCCCTAAAAATCATAAAATGTCCTGAAAAAAATCCCTAAAAATCATAAAATGTCCTTAAAAAAATCTCCAAAAATCAAATAATGTCTTGAAAAAATCTCTAAAAATTGAAAAAAGTCCTGAAAAAATCCCTAAAAATCATAAAATGTCCTAAAAAAATTCCTAAAAAGTCAAATAAAGTGCTAAAAAACAAAACAAAAATATCCCCTCTATGCATAGACAGATCGTTGAGCATACATCCAACGGCACTCAATCACACATTGTGCTTTAATGAAATCATGCATTAACAAATGAACTTTTCGATCAAACCAGACATTCAAACTGATTAAACTTGTCATGTCCATCAATCAACATCCATATCATTTGTCCTTGTCACTATTATCATGGGTCTTATACAGGGTGTGGTATACTTGAAACCAGACTATGTCCTGTCTTAGATGGGGTACCGCATTCCCTGAAACCAGATAGCATGATCATTCTTATTTTCCACTTTTGACAATGACGATCACAATGTTTTTTTGACTTGGTTGAATTTGTGCATCTTATCTTTTTATTGATTTATCTTTGGCTTCGATCATGTTCCTATGTTGCTCAAGGATGTCACTGAGTGATTTAGAGTGACCGGGATGGTTCATGGTCCCTTTCCTTTTTTTGTTGTGTTTGTTGTTTGTGGAATGTTTGTCACAACTTGGAGCAACTATATCATTGGGTGCCTGTGATCAGTAAGTTTGCTTTGTGAACACCACACATACCTCGACCCTTGATGTATGCACCCTAGGATGCTTCACTCATTCCTTGTGTGCGATGTGTCTGTCTTTTGCAAAAGGGGTTGCATTCTAGCTCTGGCCTTCAATGCCATGATGCTCTACATCCACTTTGCTACAATAAATAAAGGTTCTCACCTACTTATGTGCATTTGTGAAAGCAAGTTTTCCTTCATCTCTAGCTGTCCTCTATCTAATTTCTTCTTACTAACATTTCTTCCGTCAGTCTTGGTAGTCTGTTTGATCCGTTCGAACCTATCGTCTTCTGTCATTCTTATCGATTACTTGGCCTCTTTTCTAGATGTTTCCAGCCAATTCCTTAAGGGGGCATGCATATGTCATTGTCATTGTCTAGGGCATTTTCATTATTGTTCTTTGAAACAACGCTTAGAATCGCATTGTCTCAAAGAAGGGCAAAATGTAGACATCTAAAAATGGTCAACGCTTGCGGAGTCATACTTTAACATTTGCGCATTGCCTTATTTTAGGGTTTTTGTGTCACATTAACATTTCTTCTATGTTGCGCACTTGGTCTTTATCATTTGTGAGCATCGAGTCCTTCTTCCGCATTCCTCATTTTTCTCGCTTTCGAATTTGGTCTTGTCGATAACAATCTTCAGTCATGATTTTGGTTGATCTTATCTTGTCGCATCAATGTGCGTGCTCATTTGGCATATTTTGACATCGTCAATTCGATTTCATTTTGGACATCGTCAATCCTAATCGATGATAGAATTAGGGTTTTGTCCTCTTGTCAATCTTGTCATTTTGCGATCAATTCATCATCGATCCTCATCCTTTTCAATCTTGTCATTTTGTGATCGATTTGTCATCGATCATTGTTCTTGTCAATCTCGTCAATTTTGCGATCGATTTTTCATTGATCGTTGTCCTTTTCAATCGTGTCAATTTGGATCAATTAGTCATTGTTCCTCGTCAATTGGCGCCTATCAATTTGGTCTCTTTATCAATCTTGGTCAATTTTCCAACCAATCTCAATTGTTTATCAATCAAATCATTTATCAAGTCAGAATTATCGACCTTATATCAATTATCTTTTGTCAAGACCTAATTGTCGTCCTTGCATTTCTAATTCATCTTCTAAGGTTTTATGATTTATTCATTTAATCTTGATTGTCATTTTCCCTCTAGGTTAAATAATTTATTTATTTATCCTAGGTCTTCTTGTCACAATTAAATATTAATTTAATTGGCTAATTAATTCTTTCCTCTTTTTTGTGAATTAATTAATGAATGAAAAATTATTAATTAATTTACCTAATTTTCCAATTTACTAATTTCTAATTTCCTAATTTCCAATTCATCTAATTTTCTATTTTCTCCTATTTTTCTCCTATTTCTCCTAATTTCATGGGAATGACATTTCAATATTGTCATAATTTGTCATAATTTGTCAATCAATCAATTTTGCATAGCAACCTTGTCAATTTTGTCATAATTTGTCATTCTTGATTTGAAATTTCCTTTCAAATCTCTTCATGCTAATCTTGTCCTCTCTCCAATTTGTCTATAAATTGGATGAATTTCTTCAATCAGGACCCCCGATCAATCAATCACGCTTTCATATTATGCTTATGCACTTGTAGGTGAGATCCACAAACAAAGCAATTTGAAGGAGAAAGAAGGACAATGGAGAATTATGGAGGAGATATCTGCATTTGGTTTGCTTTAATTTCATTTTGAATATCTTGTCTTCATGTTTTCTATTGAATGTTATTAGGATTTATCATTGCAATCTAGTTTTTGTGATTGAACTAGTCTTATTTGCTACTTGCTTTGATGGTTTCCAAATTCCTATCTACACTTGGTTATGTTGAAGACATGGTTTGGGCACTTTGTTTTGGTATTTTGGTTATTGGTCTAATTGGGTTGACATATTTATTGTTACCGACAAATTGGTCTAGGTTATGACCGACATGCATTATGTATTCCAGATCAACACGACATGTTATGGAGATGATTTAATTAATTGGATATTGTTGCTAATATATTGAGTCGACATGATGCATCGCATCTTGACTTATTTGTAATTGACTGTAATATTCTTGGTGAGCCAACCTACACATTTGGTCTTAGGTTTTGGTATATATGTAAGATCTCATTTGTGAGATAAAGTAATAGATAGAGAGATGGTATATGGTTATGGGATTATCACATGGTATGTGTGAATATTGAAGATCATATGAGCAGACCATAGAGAAGGTTCAAGGAATGTTTGAAGGTGATTAGGAGAGCTTAACCGGTACTGAATCCAGTATTTTAGATGCTACTTTGAGCAATACATTATCATTCGATTTAACTACCCAATTGTAGTAAGTGTGACTCTTATTTTGTGATTCAGCAATGAGCTCTAGGTGGTTGGCCTTCTGGCATGTGCAGACCTCATTTGTATACACATACTATCTGCAGTAGTATCATCTGATTGTGGGTAAGGTTTCCCACCATGGTTTTTCCTCTTACAGGGTTTCCACGTACAAATATCTATGTTATGTGTTGTGGATATTGTTTCTCTTTCTGTTCTATGCATTAAGTTTCACCGGTATTAATATTAACTGCTAATCTGTCTACCGATATTAAGTTTGGTTTACCGGTATTAAGTATCAAGTTTTATTAAGTTATATTTGGGTTGAAATTAATAAGTAACTGATTCACCCCCCCTCTCAGTTATCAGAGCCAATTCCTCTTTTTGCAGAAGTTTAATAGCTTGAGGAGATTCTATGGCAACTAACTTTTTCAAGAAGGATAAAAACTTGATGGAACTAATTAAGGTATATGGAAGATCAGAATGGAGACATATATGAATTGCATTGGAAGAGACATATGGGATGTTACAAAGAGTGGCTATATTGCTCCTTTACCAAATCAACCTCATCCACCAAGATTGGCTAAAGACATGGAAAATGATTGCAAAGAAAGAGAAGCACTTCTGAGCGCCTTGTCTAATCAACAAATCATGGGATTATCAGACCAATCTACTGCTAAAGCCATTTGGGATAAATTGGAGACATTGAATGAAGGAGATACCACTATCAAAATTGCAAAACTAGAATTCTTTCGGGTCAGGTATGAAAATCTGAAAATGGAAGAAGATGAAAGAATTTATTCTTTTATGGAAAGGGTTAATGAAATTGTTTTAGGAATAGAATGTTGTGGAGGTTCCTTAAGTGAAGATGAAATTGTTTCTAAAGTTTTAAGAGCATTGCCACTGACATGCAAAATGAAAGTAACTACTATTAATGAGTTGAGAACAATGCCTAATACATCAGTATCTAGAAATACCTTGGTTGGAAAACTTTCAACATTTGAGCTCGAGGAATTTGGTCCTATTGCTACAATTAAGATATATTTATCCTTCAAAATATCATCATTTGCATCATCATCATCATCTGATAAATCTGATTGGAAATCACTTTATGTAAGAGAACTTGAAGATATCAGGAAGGAAAATGAAGAACTAGAAGAACTTGAAGCACTATTTGCAAGGAAAATGCCTAAAGGTTATATTGGAAGTAAGTATGAAGGTAAAGCACCATTATAATGATTTAACTGCAATAAAGCTGGTCATATGGCATCTAGATGTTCTGATAGACATGCAAGATTAAGAGAAGAAGCTAAATGAACATATAAGCCTAACCCTGAATATCAAAGATACAAATTTAAGAAGAATAGAGACAAATCATGTTATTATGCTGATGAAGGAGTTACTAATGATTCTGATGAAGAATGGACAGACAATGGATGAGATTTTGTTGCAATAAAAGAAGATCAACCGGCACCTACCATTCCACTAGTAGAGTAGGCCCTGATAGCTAAAATTGAAGAAAAGGATGAATGGATTATAGATTCCAGATGTTCACATCATATGACTGGTGATAAATGTAAATTCTTATCTTTTCAAAAATACAATGGAGGTCTACTAAGATTTGGGGATGATAAAGCTTGTTTAATTAGAGGAAAAGGCATTATATCTTTTGATGGTAAGCACAATACTGACAACATTTATTATGTTGAAGGTTTGAAGCATAATATTTTGAGTGTTGGTCAATTAGTTGAAAAGGGATTTCAGTTACAGTTCAAGAATTGTAAATGCAAAATCATGAATATAATGAGTTTGGAGATTGCAATTGGTAATTAGACTAGAGGTAATATCTTTCATTTAAATAGCAGTGAAAAGACATGCTTGATTGCACATATTGATGAAAGTTTGTTATGGCATAAAAGACTTTGTCATGTGAATTTTGATTGCATTATAAACATTAGTTCAACTAAGGCAGTAAGGGATTTACCTAAGATTGTAAAACCTCATAATCCGGTATGTAAGGAATGTCAAATGGGAAAGCAAGTTAGAACAAATTTTAAGAGTATTTATGAGAAATCCAATAATGTTCTGGAGTTAATCCATACTGATTTGTGTGGTCTGGAAAGGACAAGAAGTCTACAAGGAGATAGATACTTTATGTTAATCATTGATGATTATTCTAGAATGTGTTGGGTTACTTTTCTCAAGGAGAAATCAGAAGCTTTTGGGAAATTCAAACTATTCAAGGCAATGGTAGAGAATGAAACCGGTAAGAAAATCAAATGTTTAAGATCAGATCAAGGAGGTGAATTCACATCTAAGGAGTTTAATACATTTTGTGAAGTGAATGGAATTAGAAGACAACTATCAACACCCCAGACACCTCATCAAAATGGAGTTATGGAAAGGAAGAACATAACTATTCTAGATGCAGCCAAAAGCATGATATTAGAAGCAAATCTACCTCATGTGTACTGGAGATAAGCAGTGAATACAACAATTTACACTTTTAACAGAGTTCACATCAAAGGTGAAACCAGTAAGACACCTTATGAAGTATGGTTCAGTAATACTCCTACTCTTAAATACTTCAGAATATTTGGAAGCAAATGTTACATTAGGAGAGATGAGTATATTGGTAGATTTGATGATAGAAGTGATGAAGGAATATTTCTTAGTTATTCATCTAAGAGCAAAGAATTTAGATGCTTTAATAAAAGATTGTAGAAAATCATTGAGAGTGCAAATGTGAAGATAGATGAACACTTTAGAGTAAATTCAAGGTCTATGGATTCTGAACCGGTAGTTGAGATGATCATAAATGAACCTATGTAGAATGCATTGGTACAGAATGTGGATCCAGTCACACCGACATCATCAGAGAATTCCACAGTGACTGAAGAACACCAGCAAGTGAACACACCCAGGTATGTAAGACTGAATCACTCCGAAAATTAGATAATTGGGAATAAGTATCAAGGTGTTATGACAAGAGGAAGACTGACAAATGAAGAGGTATGTTTAATTTCTCAAATTGAACCAACATCTGTTATTGAGGCATGTGAAGATAAACATTGGATTAAAGCTATGGAAGATGAATTAGAACAAATTGAAAAGAATAATACATGGACATTGGTTCCCCGACCTAAAGATAAAAATGTAATTGGAACTAAATGGGTATTCAGAAAAAAATTTAATGAAGATGGTAAGGTAATCAGAAACAAAGCAAGATTAGTGTGTAAAGGATATTCACAGAAAGAGGGAATTGATTACAATGAAACCTTTGCACCGGTAGCTAGAATTGAGGTAGTCAGATTATTTCTTGCATTTGTAGCACACAAGAACTATAAGTATATCAAATGGATGTAAAATGTGCATTTCTAAATAGTGATCTTGAAGAGGAAGTTTACATTGAACAACCTAATGGATTTTTATTGAAACATGATAAAGATATAGTTTGCATATTAAGGAAAGGTTTATATGGAGTGAAGCAAGCTCCTAGAGCTTGGTATGATAGATTGGACAAATATCTTTTAAAGCTTGGTTCCACTAAAGATAATGCTGACAACAACTTATATTTGAAAGTGACTAATGAAGACATCTTGGTTATTGAAGTTTTTGTTGATGATATCATTTTTGGAGGAGAAGATGGATTTTGTAAAGACTTTGCTAATAAGATGCAGGAAGAATTTGAAATGTCTATGATTGGGGAGATAAAAAAGAATTTAGGACTACAGATTTCACAGACTGATAAAGGTATATTCATATGTCAAACAAAGTACTTGAAGGAACTATTGAAGAAATTTGGTATGGAAAATTCTAAACCGGTAAGTACTCCTATAACTACAACTGATAAATTGACATTGAAGGATGATTCAACACCTGTTAATCCGGCAAGATACAAATCTATGATTGGAGGTTTGTTGTATTTAACACAAACAAGACTTGATATAATGAATGCAGTATGTATTGTTTCAAGATTTTAGAGTAATCTTAAAGAAAATCATGAATCAGCAGTGAAAAGGACTTTTCGGTATCTACAAGGCACAACAAATCTTGGTTTATGGTATCCTAAAGATGAAAATTTTAATTTATGTGCATACACCGATGCAAATGGGGTAGGAGATATAGATGA
This sequence comes from Cryptomeria japonica, assembly GCF_030272615.1. Classification (NCBI taxonomy): domain Eukaryota; kingdom Viridiplantae; phylum Streptophyta; class Pinopsida; order Cupressales; family Cupressaceae; genus Cryptomeria; species Cryptomeria japonica. The sequence continues at coordinate 913,640,074 of NC_081409.1, read as the reverse complement.
AAGAAAGAGCACCATCGGCGAGGCATTCTTTCTTGGTAACAAATTGATTTCATGGTTGAGCAAGAAACAGAGTTGTACATCATTATCAACAACAAATTCAGAATATGTTGCAACAACAACTAATTGTACTCAGGTATTATGGATTAAGCAAATGTTGAAAGAAATAAAGGTAAAATGCAAAGAACCTATAATCATTTATTGTGATTGTAGACACCTAAAATTGTCTAGTCTAATTAAATAAATATTTTTATTTATTTAATTATTTTAGCCTAATTCATCTATTAATTAAATAAATCTTTATTTATTTAATTAATTCATTTATCCTCTTCTAGCCTTATTTCTCATTTAAATAAATACCTTTATTTATTTAAATTATCCCTTTTCCTAAATTAAATAAATATCTTATTTATTTAATTGATCCCAATTCTTCTATTAATTAAATAAATCTTTATTTATTTAATTAATTCATTAGCCTTTTCTACCCATGACACATGTCATTTATCTCTTAATTCCTACACTACCTACCCCTTTCATTATTTTATTATTTTCTTTACCTACCCTCTAATCACAGCCGACCTCTTTTACAACTCTCAATCTTATCCCTCCATTTCTTATAGTGTCTTCTATATAAGAAGATGCTTCTTTCATTATCAACCCTAATCAATCATTCTAATCAATCTATGCATCCTAATCAATTGATTACCCTCATTATGCATTCAGCCCCAACTACGCTTTCGAACTTGCATATGCAATCAAGCCTACTTGCAACCACATTTTCGTTCTTTGTTGAACTCTTGTACACATAAAATCTGAGAGCAAATATATCAAGCAAGATCAATGGAGATAGGAAGAATGGAGATTCAAACCCTATTAGACATGTGATGGTACAATCTTTGTGATTTCATTTGATTTGCATTGTCTTAGGTAATCTTCATATGCTATGGTGGATCTTTGTTGTTGTTAGGCTAGGGTTTTGTGGTTGAATTCATTTAGTCTTTCAACATTGTTGTATCCATTTTCACCATAAACATTTTGGCACACCCGGTGGGACATGGATTTTTGTTAGATTTGTGTTTTTTGCAGGTTTTTCTAACCCTATATTGTTGTTTTGTAAAACAATTTGGAGAATAACCTTGTGCAGCTAGGGTTTTGGACACAAAATCAAGATCTTGGAGATATTTGATCCGACCTTACAAACGGCTTGGAAATTTTGCACCAAATTTTTGTTGTAGGTTGAAGACAGTATCAGGAGCTCTCAAAAAAAAAATTTAGATCTATTCGAGCATATTTTAATTTTCTATGAATTTTTTATGAATTTTCATAAAAAATTAATTTTGAGAGAAAATGAGTGAACTTTTTGGATTTTCTTACATTTTTGGAAATCTCTCATAATTATACAAAGGATCTATTCTTTGTGATTTTAATTTTGATGCAAAATATTTCCTAAAAAATTGGATCTTTAAAAATTAAGGTTTTTCCTTATTTTGACCAGATCTCACAAATGGCTTCGAATTTTGGCATCAAATGTTTTTGCAGGTCAGTAAAAGTATCAGAAGGATTCAGCAAAAATTTTAGATTTTTTGGATCAAATGTTCATTTTATATGAATTTTTTATGAGTTTTCATAAAAAATTAATTTTGAGAGCAAATTAGCGAATTTTTTGGATTTTCTTACATTTTTGGAAATCTCTCAGAATTATACACGGGATCTATTCTTTGTGATTTTAAATGTGATGCAAAATCATTCCACAAAAATCGGATCTTTGAAAATTAGGGTTTTGCATTATTTTTCTCATATCTCACAAACTACTTGGATTTGTTGTAGAAATTTTTTTATGCAGATTTGGAAGACCATCAGGACTCTCTAGTACAAATTTTAGATTTTTTGGATCGATTTTGCATTTTATATGATTTTTTAATGATTTTTTCAGACATTTTCATCCAATCTCTCGAGGGGGCATATCATTCCCATCTTGGGGCAACTTTGTATCAGTTCATCTTATCTTCTTTGAAACAACACAACAAGCTGCATTGTCTCAAAGAGGGGCAAAATGTAGACACCTAAAATTGTCTAGTCTAATTAAATAAATATTTTTATTTATTTAATTATTTTAGCCTAATTCATCTATTAATTAAATAAATCTTTATTTATTTAATTAATTCATTTATCCTCTTCTAGCCTTATTTCTCATTTAAATAAATACCTTTATTTATTTAAATTATCCCTTTTCCTAAATTAAATAAATATCTTATTTATTTAATTGATCCCAATTCTTCTATTAATTAAATAAATATTTATTTATTTAATTAATTCATTAGCCTTTTTTACCCATGACACGTGTCATTCATCTCTTAATTCCTACACTACCTACCCCTTTCATTATTTTATTATTTTCTTTACCTACCCTCTAATCACAACCGACCTCTTTTACAACTCTCAGTCTTACCCCTCCATTTCTTATAGTGTCTTCTATATAAGAAGATGTTTCCTTCATTATCAACCCTAATCAATCATTCTAATCAATCTATGCATCCTAATCAATTGATTACCCTCACTATGCATTCAGCCCTGACTACGCTTCCGAACTTGCATATGCAATCAAGCCTACTTGCAACCACATTTTTGTTCTTTGTTGAGCTCTTGTGCACAAAATCTGAGAGCAAATATATCAAGCAAGATCAATGGAGATAGGAAGAATGGAGATTCAAACCCTATTGGACATGTGATGGTACAATCTTTGTGATTTTATTTGATTTGCATTGTCTTAGTTAATCTTCATATGTTATGGTGGATCTTTGTTGTTGTTAGGCTAGGGTTTTATTGTTGAATTCATTTAGTCTTTCAACATTGTTGTATCCATTTTCACCATAAACAGTGATAATTCATCAACAATTGATATATCTAATAATCCAGTATTTCACTCTAAAACTAAACATGTTTATATCAAATATAATTTTCTGAAAGAGAATGTTGAAGCCAAAGAATTGAGATTGGTTTATGTGAATACTAAAGAGCAAATTATAGATATCTTTACTAAGCCTTTGCCTAAGGAAACTTTTGAATATCTTAGAGAGAAGCTTAGGGTAACACCCTCACTGGTAGAGACTTAGACAGTTGATGATTGGCATCAAACCAACATAATTAACAGATAAAACCTTTTTCCGGCTTTGATGAAGGGGAGCTACTTCTCAGGGGGAGTAGTTGGTTATAATAATTGGTTCTATGAATTGGTTGTATCCAGTATTTATACTTCTTGGCATTTGATTTAAAAGGGGGAGAAGTATCTATGGAAAAAAATTATCCTTTGGGGAGAGATTATCCTTTGGGGGAGTGATAAATACTCTCCACGTTTGTATTTGATTTCTGGTATTGATCTATTCGGGAGATTGTTGGTTTTTGGTTTTTGGTATTCTGTTTTGGCACTTGTAAGGAAGTTAAGTAGCGGAAACAACTTCCTACACTAACCTTGAGAGGAGGGTAATGCAAAACTTTTTCAGATCGTTACAACAGTTACAGAAAAATAAAAATAGATATAATAGCATTCATACTACAACACAGTGATTTATGTGGGGAAAACCCTTTCGAGAGAAAAACCCCACACTCCAAAAGTAGCTCAATATTTTATTCAGCAATCAAAAATAGATTACAACATACTTGCAGAGCAAGCTCTTCGCAGGAGTACCACTAATCAGAGATTCAAAGGCAACTCAATAGCCATAAGACTCTCTTACACCCAACCTCTATCTCACACACCTCATAAATAGGAGATACAATACAAGAAACCATCAAACGGTATTACAAAACCATGGGCTAAAACCACCCAATAAGGTGTAGCCGACCTTATCTCCCTTCTAGATTCCCTATGACATGTTAAAGCACACATCAACACGTGTCGCTCCCTTTTACAGCTCATTTATGTATCCGATACAAATTATTTTTCCTATTTCAGGAGTACAAACTTTCGGAGGCCATAACTTGAGAACCGGGTGTCCGATTGACGAATCGTTTGAAGCGTCGGAAAGCTCGTGAAGTGCTCTATCACCTCGTAACCCATTGCGCCGGTTACAGCCACTTTTCAGGGCATTTCAGAGCCTCTAAAGCCCCCAAAATTAAGTTTAAACATTTTATCGCACCCCTCCAAGATGAAAACTTTAATATCTTCAAAACTAGCTGTGACCTTGCGACGCAACTTTACCGGAATGCTTATCTAGCCAACCAGAAGCTTCTAGGAGAGTTTCGCACCATTTCGTGCTAAAATGAAAACTTTCTATAAATAGTAACCTCGCATAAATGCAAGGTTGAGACACCATTTTTCCCAACAAATCTCCCACTTGTCGAACACCTTGCAGGAGTGGAAGGGAATGTCAACACAATGAATCAATTGCTAGGGGCCATAAGGCCCATAGACTCTGAACACCATCTGAACTTCTTTGTGCTCACAACCTTAGTTAAAGCATCTGCAACATTCGTCAAATTTTCCACCTTAACTAGCTTCACCCTACCATCTTCGACCATATCTCTAACAAAATGATACTGAACATCAATATGTTTGGTCCAGGCATGAAATGTCGGGTTCTTAGCTAGGCTAATTGCACTCTGACTGTCACAGTAAACTGTCACTGTACCTTGTTTTATTCCAATATCCGAACACAGTCTCTTAAGCCAAATGGCCTCTTTACAAGCATGAGTAGCTGCCATATACTCTGCTTCAGTAGTAGATAAAGAAACCACAACCTGTCGCTTACTCATCCAACTAATTACACCACCAAACAAATTAAACACATAAGCACTGGTGGATCTTCTGCTATCAATATCACCTGCCCAATCTGAATCCACATAACCATGGATATCAAGGGAAGTCATGTCTCCAACTGAATTACCATGATAACACAAAGAATACTCTGAAGTACCCTTCAAATATCTGAAGACTCTTTTGACTGCATCCCAATGAACTCTACCAGGATTAGACATATACCTAGAAAGTACTCCCACTGCTTGGGCAATGTCTGGTCTAGTACAGACCATAGCATACATCAAGCTTCCAACCGCACTCTGGTAAGGCATTCTGCTCATGTCTTCCATCTCCAATGGGGATGTAGGACAATCTGAAACAGATAGTTTCATTCCAACTGTAAAAGGAACACTCAATGGTCTACAATTCTGCATGTTGAACCTCTATAGCACTGAATTCACATACTTACTCTGGCCTAGCCATAGCTTTCTGTTCACCCTATCTCTTCTAATTTCCATCCCAAGAATGTGCTTTGCTGCACCAAGATCTTTCATTTCAAATTTAGCAGCGAGCTGAGACTTTAGTTCTGAAATCATACCTTTCCCTTTACCAATGAATAACATATCATCAACATACAATGCAATGAATAAGAAATGATCACCATCAGATTTATAATAAACACAGTGATCTGATTTAGAATGTTCAAATCCCAAACTCAACACATATGTATCAAATTTCTGGTACCACATCCTAGGACTTTGTTTGAGGCCATACAAAGATTTCTTCAACTTACAGACCAAATTACTTTTGGCTTTCACCACATAGTGCTCCGGCTGTGTCATATAAATATCTTCCTCCAAATCACCATGAAGGAAAGCAGTTTTCACATCCATTTGCTCAACCTCTAAATCATAAGCAGTAGCAATAGAAAGCAAAAATCTAATGGACGTCATTTTTGCAATAGGAGAAAATATCTCACCGTAATCAACACCCTCAACCTGAGAGTAGCCTTTTGCAACCAACCTTTCTTTATACTTCTCAATGCTTCCATCTGAACCAATCTTTTTCTTGAACACCCATTTACAACCAACAGGTTTTCATCCTTCAGGCAATGGTACAAGATCCCATGTATCATTCTTTTTCAAAGCTGCCATTTCTTCCTCCATAGAAATCTTCCAGGATTCTGCATCATTCATACCTAATGCCTCTTCTACAGATTTCGGTTCATCCACACTAGTATTCAGAGCAAAAATACATCTCCAATCATTAGGTGAATACCTTTTAGGTGGTTGTCTATGTCTTGTAGACCTTCGAACAAGCTGAGTTGGAGGTTCTTCCTCCTCTTCTGAAGATTCAGAGCTAGACGAGCTCTCAACTTCTTGCCTATCTAGGGGTCTCGATTCAACTCTTTCAGGTGTAGAAGGAAGTTGAATCACATCTTCTTTTTTAATCTGTTTTGGCTGCAATGTAACAGAAGGAGACTTAATTTCTCTAAAAATAACACTTCTACTCTGAATTACCTTTTGTGCAACAGGGTCCCAAAGCTTGTATCCTTTCACACCATAACTATACCCGATGAAGATACATTTCACAGCCTTGTTCTCCAACTTTGTCCGCTTCTCCTTTGGCACATGTGCATATGCCTTGCAACCAAAAACTCTAAGATGTCTCAATGAAGGCTTGTGACCTGACCATGCTTCCATAGGAATTTTATCAACAAGAGCTGATGTAGGAGACCTGTTAATCAAGTAGCAAGCAGTGGCAACAGCTTCAGCCCAAAACTTTTGTTCGAGACCAGCACCACTCAACATACTCCTAGCCTTCTCCATCAATGTCTTGTTCATTCTTTCTGCAACTCCATTCTGCTGTGGAGAATACGGAGTTGTCTTCTGCCTGTTAATTCCACAGTCTTTACAGAATCTATTTAAATCATTAGAGCAAAACTCACCGCCATTATCAGTTCTCAAACATTTTATTTTCTTTCCAGTCTGCAACTCAACCATTGCTTTAAATTCTTTAAAATGACTAAAAACTTCAGATTTACTCTTTAGAAAATAAACCCATGTCCTTCTACTAAAATCATCAATAAATGAAACATAATATGTGGATTTTCCAATCGAAGAGACATCTACTGGACCAAACACATCAGAATGGATAAGATCCAAAACACCACAAATTTTATGAGAACTCGAGTAAAACTGAACATGGTTTTGTTTTCCATAAATGCAATGCTCACAGAAATCAAAGTCAAGATTACAATCATTCAAACCTTCAACAAGGTTTTTATTTTTCAAGGTCCTTAGACCCTTTTCTCCAATGTGGCCAAGTCTATGGTGCCATAACATAGTCTTCTCTGCAGGTAACTTTGCTTCAGATGAAAGAGCACCCTTAGGTACCCAAAAACCATTTCCATCTGCTGAAGGTGAAACTTTCAAATCTTCCAGTGAAGTATCCGCAGATTTACTTTTTACAGAAGTGCTATTACACTCAACAGTGTATGCTTCAAGCTTATACAAAGTGCCAAACCTGACACCTCTAGCAACTACCATAGCACCCTTAATCATCTTACATCCTGCTTCAGAAAAGACTACCTGCACACCCGCATCTATCAGTTTGCTCACAGATAATAGGTTTCATTTTAATCCAGGGATATGCAGTACACCATTAATCCTTTTTATTCTACCATCAGAAAACCTGATTCTAACTTTACCTCGACCAACAATGTCTAGAGGTGAATCATCACCCAAGTACACCTTACCTCCATTAAATCCTTCATATTCAGAAAACCAATCTCTATTGGAAGTCATATGAAAGATGCACCTGAGTCAATTAGCCAGGCATCATTACCTACATGAGTCGCCAAAGCCACAATAAATGCATCGCCATCTTCCTTGTCGGACTCAGAATCGGAATCAAACTTTTTCTTTTTCTTCTTCTTCTTTTCTTCTTTGCAGTCCTTACGGATGTGACCCGGTTTACCGCAGTTCTAGCAAATGACTTTGGACTTTCCAGGAGATTTCGATCTCCCTTTGGATTTGGACTTGTCGCGCTTCTCATTCTTCTTACCTTTCTCCTTAGGTCTTCCACGAACGGTTAGGGCTTCCTTTGAACTGATGGATACCTTCCTTTGCATCTCTTCACTGAGTAGGGCACCCACCACATCTTCAGATTTCAAAACAACAGAAGTACTACCGATAGCCATAACAAGAGAATCCCACGAATCAGGCAAAGAACAAAGCAAGATCTAACATTTCTCCTCCTCGTCCATCTTAACACCGACGGATACTAATTGAGCCACCAACATATTGAATGCTTCCAGGTGGTCTACAATTTGTCCACCCTCTTCCATCTTCAAGGAATACGATTTCTTTCTTAAGAAAATTTGATTTAATAAAGATTTTTCTTGATACATCTCACCAAGCTTAGTCCATAGCTTCTTTGCAGAGTTCTCTTCATGGACATTGATTAGAATAGAGTCTGCCAGGCACAGTCTGATTAGACCCTTGGCTTTTCGGTCCATAACATCATACTGAGCTGCCGCAGTAGGATCTGAGGGCCTTTGGACATTCGCATCAACAGCATCCCAAAGATCTCAATCTATTAGCAGATCTTCCATCTTCAGCTTCCACATCTCAAAATTACTTCCATTAAATTTCTCCACCTCTATTCTCCCTGATGAACTCGCCATCTAAATATTCCTGCAACAAGATCAAAAAGTGTCTTCTGCACAAGCTCCCACTCAAATCTCGATTAGTTCAAAAAACCCAACTGCCCACAATTGAAACCAAAGGTGATCAGGCTCTGATACCACTTGTAAGGAAGTTAAGTAGCGGAAACAACTTCCTACACTAACCTTGAGAGGAGGGTAATGTAAAATTTTTTCAGATCATTACAATAGTTACAGAAAAATAGAAATAGATATAATAGCATTCATACCACAACACAGTGATTTACGTGGAGAAAACCCTTTCGGGAGAAAAACCCCACACTCCAAAAGTAGCTCAATATTTTATTCAGTAATCAAAAATAGATTACAACATACTTGCAGAGCAAGCTCTTCATAGGAGTACCACTAATCAGAGATTCAGAGGCAACTCAATAGCCATAAGACTCTCTTACACCCAACCTCTATCTCACACACCTCATAAATAGGAGATACAATACAAGAAACCGTCAAACGGTATTACAAAACCATGGGCTAAAACCACCCAATAAGGTGTAGCCGACCTTATCTCCCTTCTAAATGCCCTATGACATGTTAAAGCACACATCAACACGTGTCGCTCCTTTTTACAACTCATTTATGTATCCGATACAAATTATTTTTCCTATTTTAGGAGTACAAACTTCCGGAGGCCATAACTTGAGAACCAGGTGTCCGATTGACGAACCGTTTGAAGTGTCAGAAAGCTCGCAAAGTTCTCTATCACCTCATAACTTGTTGCACCGGTTACGGCCACTTTTCAGGGCGTTTTAGAGCCTCTAAAGCCCCCAAAATTAAGTTTAAACATTTTATCGCACCCCTCCAAGATGAAAACTTTAATATCTTCAAAACTAGCTGTGACCTTGCGATGCAACTTTACCGGAATGCTTATCTAGCCAACCAGAAGCTTCAGGGAGAGTTTCGCACCATTTCGTGCTCAAATGAAAACTTACTATAAATAGTAACCTCGCATAAATGCAAGGTTGAGACACCATTTTTCCCAACAACACTTAGATGTTTTTCCTTCTTGTGTTGCCATCAATGCCAAAGGGAGAGATTGTTTGTATTATGTATGTGTTACATTGGTTTTTTCATTGATGTCAACACTTATCCTTCTGGAGATATTTGGTTATGTTGAACCAACACATTATGTTCACCAGAAAGTTCAGTGACTTATGCACAGTCACCTGTTTATCACTTACCGATAGGTTATATTGTTCATCGATACTGAAGATGACTTTTTATCATATGGAGATTACTTGGTTATGTCAAAGACATGGTTTGGACACTTTGTTTTGGTAATTTGGTTATTGGTCTAATCGGGTTGACATATTTGCTGTTACCGACAAATTGGTCTAGGTTATGACCAACATGCATTATCTATTCCAGATCAACATTACATGTTATGGATGTTGGCTAACGGATTGGATTTCTCAAAATTTATAAATAAATACTCCTATTGACCAAATAGAAAACCAACGAGAACCAGCAGTTGGGTAAATAATTATTGTTTTTACCCTCTGCATTAAGGTATAGCTCCCTATATGATATTCAATGAATTTTGAATAATTTTTTTATGTGATTCACTTTTAACCAGAAAGCAAACAAAAGGCTTCAGCATTCACTAGTCAACACAACGTGAATGCTTAATGATGGATAATGAAATTCATAATAAGACATTTGATCTCAAATGGAAATTAACTCACAGGATGATAAAAAGAATATTTGAACTCTGATTGATACTCGCTCATGTCTCACAGGACAAGGGGAATCAAAAAATTCAAATGCTTTCAGTTAGTTTCATTTACCAAATTGATTTGTAGACTTCAAATGAAAAATTAGAGAAAGGAAACAAATACATGAACACATAATCATTCCAACAAAAATTTTATGCATTCAAAACACACAGGTTTCTAAAGCTGTATCATATATTTCCTTCCACTCAAAGATGGGTATTTCACTGAAATTACAAGTGAGATCAGTCTGTTCCTCCCAATTTTTACACAAAAATTCTATATATCTTGCACAAAAACATCCTTACTAATATATATAGCCGCTAGGCTTAATTGTCTTTTTTTAAACAAAATGAAATTATGAAATTCAAGAGACAAATGCCTGTAATTGAAATTAACTAAACGGCTACAAGCCGTAAATAGAGCCATAATGAAAAGAATAGAAAACGACCTAAATTGTCTCTAGGGTGTGCGTGGTGCCACATATATTTCGCCACTCCATATGAGCCGTGGAGAAGTTATGAACAACTTGGTAATGTGGGAGCCCAATGTGCAAGATACGTTGCTTCCAAACTTCTTTATCCATACCCACTTGCATGACTTTAGTTTTGTACACTTCTAAGTGATCTGAACAGACAACCAACATGGATTCAATGCAAGCTACTCTGGTGAAGTCATCTCGGGTGAAAAATTTTGATTCTTTAACATAGTTTATTTTCCCTTTGAAACTCTACACCATACCTACTACCTACTCAATAGTCTGTCCATCTTCCTTCAGAAGTTGTACATCGATGCACTTCAAGTCTTTCTGCATCATGACAATGAGTTCTTTTAATTCTTTTAACAATTTAATGGACTCTTCGTGACCTTGTTTTATGATTGAATTTCTCCATTCAATGTTTTCCTTGGCCACATGCAGTACCTTTTCATCCAAATCATTTACTACCTTTTTTGTAAGGAAGTTCATGACACCATACTTCTATACATCTTTCATTTGAACCAGTACTGCAGCCCATTTTTTCCTTTTCTTTTCCCATGCCCACACCTCTGTTTCAAGCTCTTGAGTTACAGTTACAACATCCTCATACACCTTGACCAGATTAGCAATATACTCTATTCCTTGCTGAATTATGAATTCAAGCCACTCCTCGAAGGTTTCTGCCAGCACATGATTTCTCTGAACATTATCCAACAAATTCTAGTTCATGGGAGATTTAGGATCAAAACCCTGAGGAACCTGTGACAAGGGCTGTGGACTGCGATGATGAATGGCATTAATGTACTTCGCCATCTTCTTAACGGTCTATTTCAACTCCCATTTGTCCTTCTCATCCTTCCATGTTTTGGACAACATTTGTTTAGCAGAGGACTCTAGGTGCTTTGCATCAGCAGCCCTTGAAGCAGTTCCTAAATCAAGCTTTTCAACAACAAAATCCTGCTCAGTTGCATTCTCTAGATCTTTGTCTGAAATTGGCCTAGCCACTTTAGCTACCTAGTGCCCTGTATTCTCATCCACTTCCAGCATAGCTTTTGCTTTTAGCTTTTTAGACTTAGGTGTTTTCCCGAGGCAATTACTCACCATATCCTCCATGGGTACACTGATAGGGACTATGTTGCATTTCTTACTTATTGATGCTCCCAACCACCTTGAAACGTTTGAGGATATCTTTGCTGGCGGTGTTTGATATTCAGATGAATCCATGGTAGCCAAAGTAGTCACTTGATTGGGGCCTTCCCTGGGTTGCTCCTTTTCTTTACCTGCATCTTGAGTTGCAGGGATGGTTGCTTCCGGTTCACCCATAATCACTTGCGCCTCTTCATTATCAAGGACTATGATAGTTTCTTTTCTTGTAATGTCTACACCTTTGTTTTTACTTATGGAATGGGTGATTCGAACCATTGAGGGGCCAAACAGTTGTTCTTTAAGTCTTATAGTTTGAACCTTCTCACCTTGAGTACCAGTGACACCTGCAATATCAACAATAATGTTAGAAGAAGAAATTGGTACAATAACATGCTCAACTGATTTCTCGACTGAGGCAGTAGTCAGTCTTATTCTAGACCTACGATCTCTTAACCATTTCTCCATTCTCCCTATTACATTAAAGGTTTTAAACTAAATATTTTCTTCTTCTCTCCTATCCCAATCAATTTAAGGAATAGGTTGCTCATGAACTCTTTCATTGAACTCCAAGTCCAATACATCTTCACCTTCCTCTTCTTGTATTCTTGAAATGTTCATTGGCAATTCCAAAGTAATGATTTGCCATCAAGTGAACCTTGACCATAATCTTCTCGGGACTTCAAATTCATCACAACAATCCTCCCAATAGTCTTCTAACTGGGGTATATGTGAAAAGTTCACATCAACATTTAGGTGCTTCACTGCATATTCTTTGTTGTCGAACCCCTGCCGAGCAACATATGGCAGCAAATTCATCTTCTTGAGCTCCAATTATAAGTTCAATGCATCAGAAATAGTTTGGCAACTATAATATCCGAGTTCAACTGGGAAAATTGTTTCAGACTCACTCTTCATCCCTAATTTCTTATCAACATGAGCTAACTGTCTGCAAACTTCTAAAAGTACATAACTATCAAGAGCATATCTGGGCAATTTGAAAGGTTCATCTTCAAAGCCACCAATTCTAATATAAGTAAATCTAGGAAGTTGAATAAAACAACTCCCATATGTGGTGACCAACTTTAATGCCTCAGGTTACATTCTATTATTCAAATTTCCTTGCAGTTCAAAATTTAATCTTCCCACAAAGACATCATTCCATCTCAAGAAGTTTTCTATGTACCTCTGTATCTGCAAATGTGGATGGCACTCATAGACCTTCATTCCATTAACCCAAGGTTCTTGATATAATCCTGGCCATTCTTTGATACAGTCTAAAATATAAAACAAGTATGAAGTCATATGAAAATTAGTTGTTCCAACAAAATTACTCAAACCTTCGTGCAATCTCTCAGCAATTACTTGCACCCAGTCAAGGTATTTTTCAGCAGCTAATAATACCTGAATGTAAAAACACATCTAGTCCTCCCAATAGAAGGCATGTGAATTCCCCTTAAGCCTGTTCAAAAGAATCACGATGTCCCTAACTTCTATGATGAAATGTTGTCTTGTTAAGGGTTTAGGCAACCTAGAACTTCCCTTCTGTATTTTAAGGAGCCAGTTTCTAGCAATGACGCTCCGATAAACACTTCTCCTCTCAAAGAAAAATGCGTATGAGGTTCCTATGGACCAATCTTCATATGGCTCTTTGTGATGAATTCCAATTGTAGCCATTACTATTTCTCTATCAATCCGCACTAGCATGTCTCCATTATTGGCTCTAATACAACTATTACTAGCATCATATATTTTCATGCATGCATATACTAATTCTGGGCAAGGAGCAGCTATTGGGAATGCAGCAAGCTTAATCAGACCACTGTGAACTATCTTTTCCATCATGGAATTGGCTGTTTGGTTCCTGGCCCTCTCTAGAAAATTATCTAACTCATCCTGAATGAAGGCTGTATCATCTAACTTTGGAAGGGTACTAACCAAGCATGATGTTTGACCTAATTTGGGCAGAGTCGGTCTCATTTTTGCTTTAAATTGTGTCAATCAGACAACATTCAACTCCGAAGCAAAGAATTACACTTTCCAATTTTCAGAGCTAAAACAGAGCAGGGGAAAATAAGCTATTGAACTCACCTGTCTTCAACATCAAACTGTGAAACGCTCGGAAGAGCTGAGCTAAATTACCTTCGGCATCTCCACTCTTCACCAATGGCAACAATAATTATCTTACCTAAGACACCCCATATTTAAAGATGGAAAAGACTGAAAAGAACCAACACACGCTTTGGCCCAGCTCATTCATCCGTGTAAGATCACTTGTGATTTGATATAATTCTGACATTCTTATTAATTAGAAATCAACTCCACATAGTCGACATGCCTTCTCATGATTGTTTCCATAATTGCAATTTGAAAACACGAAAACCAAGGAAAATTATGTTTTTGATTGCGCCGCCTTTTCTTCCAAGACACCATCAGGCTGATTTGAAAACACTTCTTTGAACCTTGAACTCATTTTAAAAGAAGTTCATGGGTTCAAAGTTCAATGACAACAAATCACATTTGTGAACAAGTAAAAAGAGACAAAAGGAACATTCAATAACATGGGAATGAACCTTGAACCTTGAACCATTTCAAAACAAAGGTTCAATGGTTCAAGTTCAAAGAGACCACAAGACTAGTACTAAAGAGATAGCCACAAAACACAAGACAAAAGACCGATTGAACCTTGAACCTTGAACTGAAAAGGTTCAAAGTTCAAGTTCAACGACTATGCTAATGATGACTTAGAACTTTATGGATCGCATTTCTCTTGAACTTGAATTTTGAACTTTATAAAAGGTTCGACAAATGAGTACGAAACTCATTTGATGAAGATTTAAATCCTACGAAAATAATGACCCCTATTTTTGATAGGCTATAAGCAAAAAATAAAAAGGGGGCAACAATTGGCTCTGACTGGGGAACAGGATTGTGAAGGACTAGGAAGGAACTTAGGATCTCTGGTTTCACACTAAAACAAGGACGAGGATACAAAATAGGTATAGCTTGAAACAACAAAATTGACACAACAAAATAGAGCTATGTATAGAGAATGCGAGGAACACTCGCTTACAATTTGTAGAGCTTGAGATCCTGTCCATTATAAGACAAGGGAAGAACAGTACCATCCATATATGCGAGCTTGAAAGAATTTAGTCCCTTCACCTCATGAATTAGAAACTGACCTTTCCACAAGGAGTCAAATTTTCCATGTGCTCCTCTCGGCTCCCTTCTTTTGTCCCAGAGTAGAACTTGATCTCCCTGCATAAATTTCCTCAGCCTGGCTTTACGGTCAAAAATCTGTTTAACCCGCTGCTGATGTTCCATAATGTGGTCAACCAATTTTTCCCTTTCCTCTTCTATTCTAGCCAGATGCATAATCTTCCTTTCCAGTGCATTTTGAAAATATGAATCTTCAATAACTGTCTGTAATTTGGAAGCTGCCAATTCAAGAGGAAGTGAGAGCTGAGCCCCAACACCATACGCTAGTTCAAAAGGTTACATACCAATTGCTCATTTTGGTGATGTCATGTCTGCCCACAGGGCCTCATATAACCTTTTATGCCAATCCTTAGCATTTTCACTGACCAATTTCTTCATGATATTTATCAGATTTTTGTTACTAGATTCTGCCTGACCATTACCTTGTGGATAATAGTCAGAGGAATGCGCCAAGGAAATACCATGATCATAACAAAATATGGATATTTCTGTAGAAGAAAAACTTGCAGCTCATTCAATCACTATCTTTAATGGTACCCCAAAATGAACCAGAATATTTTCCTTTAAGAACTCACATATTACTTCTGAGGTTGTTCTCCTAATAGTGCGTATATCCAGCACTGGAAGAAGGTGTCAGTGGACCAATGAAATCTAGTCCCCATTGCTTGAAAGGTTCTTCCACAACTACTGGCGTGAGAGGTAAAGTAGCTAGTTGTGTTTTCCCTGTAAAGAATTTACATTTATCACACTTTTCAATCCAAACATAAGCATCTTTAAACATACCAGGCCAATAATAGCAATTTCTTAATATTTTGTATGTGGTGACTGTAGAAGAGAAATGACCTCCACAAGCATCATCATGAAATGACTTCAGCAAGGACTCATGCTGTGCTTTATCCACACACCTCAGGAAGGTTCCATCCAGACCTTTCTTATATAATATGTCACCAAAAATAACATATTTAGTTGCTTTTAATTTCAGGTTTCTCTTTTCTCTGGGGGACAAATGTGTAGGACATTCTCCATATGTCAGGAAAAAGGCTACATCAGTGAACAATTCATCTTGCAGGCTAACAAAAAGAGCTAAAGGCAAACTTTCTTCTTCTTCTTTATTTTCTGCCATTAGGCGACATAATCCCTGTCCACTAACTAATTTCATTGGCCTGATATCCAAGTCAAATTCTTGAACCTTTGAAACCCAAATTGCTCTATTATTCATTCCCACCTCTTGCTGAGTCAAGATACTTTTAACAGCAGAATTAGGCACAAAAACAATTGAATGAGAATGCAATATGTAATACTGTAAAGCAGAAAAATCACGATCGAACCCTAGTTGCTCTCCCCTCTTCCAACTCCAAGGAGAGAGAAGGGAGGTTCGCTAGGATTCGATGGTTTTCACTTAGGGGGGAGACTTTACATTCAAAAGAGGGGTTGAAACCCACAAGATCCAATCCCACGCAATGCAAGATTGGATGCTAAATGAGTTTCAAGGGTTAAGACAGCAAGGCTACCCTCTTTTGTAAAGAATATTGATAAAGGAATTGAGCTAGGAATGCATAGAAAATGACAAAGATTCGCTTATAAACTGAGATAGGGATACAGTATGAAGCTGCGGACCTGGAATTAGTAGTAAAATGTCGATACGGCGCTGTCCTGCAAATTTGAGCAAAAGTTGTCGGGACGATGGCGCCCGACGCCACGGTCCTCCGAAAAATCTGCGAAACAAAGGGGGATTTGTTTGTCTCTGCACAAGGATTCCAGATCTTCAATCTCAGCCGCGTACCTGCAACCTACACACAGAAAAGCGAAGACGATTGGGGGATTAGGGATTAGGGGTTTGCCTTTAGGTCAAACCCCGGTTTTGGAATTAACCAAGAAATGAGCAAGAGCTGTAAATGTAAATGACTGTAAAACAAGTACTAATACCTTGTTCTAAGGATGTTTGTATCCTTATGTGCGAAGGTTTAGATGTTGTATGTTGTATGTTGTAGTAGTATGTGATCTCCTCTTCAATGGTTGAATCCTTGTCTTGAATGCAACACTTAGCCTTGAATGGAGACTTGAAATGATCAATTGCTTGAAGGAATGCTTGAATGCTTGAATGCTTGAGTATAGTTTCCACGCCTTTTCCATCATATCGAATGAAAGAGGAAAATGTAGTTTATATACTTGTCATTTAGGGCTGATAGACTGATTTTCCCGACCTTAGGCCGACCAGGAAAGTTAATTTCCAAATTGCAAACAAAAAGACCCGAGACCCCTTAGGAGACCGGGCCCAAAATAGGACCTAGGGACCAGGGCGCTGGGCGCCCTGGTCCCACCTCCCGGGATAGCAGGGTGCAAGGAGGTTCAGGCCAGGGTGCTTGAAAAATGCAGTTTTCAGTGTCATAATTAGGTTTCGGGGTCTCCATTCAGGTTGCGTGTTGCATCGCCATCGTGAAGACCGAAATGCAGTCAAAATTGCAAGTGTCACAATTTTAGGACGCTACAAATACCTAAAATGTTTAACAACTTTAACAACTACGAAAGCCTACTTCTCATTCAATGAATAGTTTAATTCATGCTTTTTAAGCGGAATGCTCATAAACGCAATAGGAAACTCTTCACCAAGTTCATTCTTCTACAGGAGAATACCGGACATTGTGTGTTCTGAAGCATTACAATAACTAATGAAACTTTTCTTGAAATCAGGATTAATTAATGTTGGAGCATGAGCGATGGCCTTTTTAACTTCTTCAAAAGCTTTCTTTGCATCCTCTTTCCATTTAAAGATCTATTTCTCACTCATCATTCCTACAATATTCTTAGTGATTTCAGCAAAATCTGACACAAAAACAATTGAATGAGAATGCAATATGTAATACCTAAAATGTTTAACAGCTTTAACAACTACGAAAGCCTGCTTCTCGTTCAATGAATAGTTTAATTCATGATTTTTAAGCAGAATGCTCATAAACGCAATAGGAAACTCTTCACCAAGTTCATTCTTCTACAGGAGAATATCGGACATTGTGTGTTCTGAAGCATTACAATAAATAATGAAACTTTTCTTGAAATCAGGATTAATTAATATTGGAGCATGAGCGATGACCTTTTTAACTTCTTCAAAAGCTTTCTTTGCATCCTCTTTCCATTTAAAGATTTGTTTCTCACTCATCATTCCTACAATATGCTTAGTGATTTCAGCGAAATCTGGCACAAATCTCCTAAGAAAGCTTACCTGACCAAAGAATGATTTGACACCACTCCTGTATGATGGCAAACTTAACTATTGAATAGCTTTAGCATGGTCAAGATCAATCTTGATACCATCTTGTGAAACTATATGTCCTATAAGCTTTCCTTCAGTAACACAAAAAACTGATTTCTTTGGGTTAAGGGAAATACCATGATCTCGGCACCTTTGCAACACAGTTTCTAAATCCTTGAAATGATCTTCCTTTTCCTTGGAGAAAACTATCAAATCATCTAGATACACAACAATGATTTTACCAATCAGATGACCAAAAGAAAGGTTCATTTCCCTTTGGAAAGTAGCTCCAATGTTTATTAGACTGAAAGGCATGCGGTTATAGGCAAAAGTTCCCCATGGTGTTATAAAGGCGGTTTTGTGTTGATCTTCTTTTGCCACGCTTACCTGATTATATCCAAAGAAACCATCGAGCATCGACATCATTTCAGATCTGGCAACAATTTGGAGAATGTGATCCATTGCAGGTAAAGGATAATTATCTTTTAAGCTAGCCTAATTCAGATTCCAGAAATCAACACAAATTCTTATCTCTCCATTTTTCTTGTGAACCGGGACAATGTTAACCACCCATGTTGAATGATGAATTGGATAGATTATCCTTGCCTGAAGCATTTTATCTATTTCTCTGAAAATTGCATTTGCAACTTTTGGGTTATAATTCCTTAATTTCTGCCTGAAAGGAGTCGCTTCTGATTTAAGGGGAATATGATGTTGAAATTGACCATCTCTGAAATCTTTCAAATCTTCATAGGAGCAGGAAAAAACATCAAGAAACCTTCTCAATAGTTCGATGTACAAATGCCTTTCTTTCGGAGTGCAGCATTTACCCAGATTAACCATTTTTGGATTCTTTTCTCGCCAATATTAATCTTCTCATATTCACCTGATGTATAAGCATTGTGGGAATCAGTTCTTCTTACAGACTTGTCGTTACGATCGAATAGGTTCTCTAAAGTCACCAATATATCTCCTCCTCTATCTGTTTCAGATTCATATTCAAGGAAGTGTATTCCAGAGTCGCCAGGTTGTCCATGAATTTCCTCTATTGAGCCAGGTTCATTTAGAACTTCTCCTGTACTAAGCATCTGTGCATGTCTCACCATTTCTAGACAAGAGTTACCATCATGGTCATCTATTAAATGAAAGACGCACATATTTCTCCTGGGAGGGGGTGCTTCAATGGCTAGTCTTTGCTGAGTTGGGGGCAATTGTAAAGCTTTATTTCTTGTTCCGGTAGGCTGATTATTAGGCCATCTTGGAATGTCTTGATAAGGTTGAGGATATGATGTACTAGCCTTGGGGAGTTGTCTCTTGAGAGTGATCACATCATTAACCAACCTTTGGATTACGGGATCAGAGGGAGTTGTGGAAGTTGATGGCTGTGAGTTAGCAACTTGAACTTCTCTTCTTCATTTGCCTGCATTGATCAAATCATCTTCTAATTCTACTGCAGTGGTTTTGGCAGTGGCTAAGTCCTAGACCCTTTGCCTACGAATAAAGAAACTTATTTTTGTAGGCATTGCATTAATGAAGAAACATTTCAAATTATCATTAGAAGGTCTCCGATTAACTGGAATCTTATGAACAATCTTGTCAAACCTTACCACAAAGTCTCTCATGGATTCAAGTATTTCTTTTTTCAGTTGAGATAATTGGGCTAAAAGAGAATGGTCATCTTCTGCCACTTTAAACCTATCTTCAAACCTAATTTTCAAATCCTGCCAGTTTGTTATTACACCATTTGGCAAATGGTAAAACCAGTTGGCTGCTATTCCAGTCAATGTCTAAATAAACAACCTTATTGCTACATCTTCATGCTGAACCGCCAACACACCACATGCAACATTAAAAGCATTAAAATGCTCATCAATTGTAAATTTCCCATCACCATTAAACTTAGATAAATGTTCTCTAGCCCCTTTAGGTAAAGAATTCAAATTTGCTCCAAGGGCAAGTGGTCCTACTGCTGGACCCCAGGGATTATTTGCAGCCATAGGAAGGATAATATTTAGAGGGGTAGGATTAATCACAGTGGGAAAGACAACACCATGTAAATTCAAGGAATGGCAAATAGAAGATTGGGAAGGAACAGAAGGAGATCTTGGGGGCCTACTTCTTGCCCTTTTTTGAGGTGTAAAGGAAGGGAAGGAATTTAGATTTTGCAACTCTTCGAAAACTGAATCAACTAACCCTTCTCGCCTTTGGGATCTAGTATATCTTTTGGTCTTTAGCGTGCTCACACCCATTTAAAATAACTTATGGCTGTAAAACTAATCTTGTTATTCAACTCCCCAGCAGAGTCGCTAAAAATAAGTTGGCTAACAGATTGGATTTCTCAAAATTTATAAATAAATACTCCTGTTGCCCAAATAGAAAACCAATGAGAACTAGCAGTTGGGTAAATAATTATTGTTTTTACCCTCTGCATTAAGGTACAACTCCCTATATGATATTCAATGAATTTTGAATATTTTTTTTATGTGATTCACTTTTAACCAGAAAGCAAACAAAAGGCTTCAACATTCACTAGTCAACACAACGTGAATGCTTAATGATGGATAATGAAATTGTTGGATTTTGCCAAGATCAAGAAGTCATTGAAATGTACAAGATAGAGACATAATATGGGACAAGAATAAACTGTATTCTTATCAATAGAAAATGATCAACAACCTGTGTTGTTGTTACATACAATGTAGATGAGCCTGCTTATATAGGCAAGGCTAGGGATATGTATGAGCACACAAGTATGACATGTGGCTCAATAAGAAACAAGGGTAGGTAGGAAATAGGTGTGGGTAGGTAGGAGAAATAATACAATATTCCACATGAGGTGGATCACCCACCGAAGGTGGAATTATCACTCCACAATAAGTGGATATGATAGTGTAATAACAAGATCAACACCATAAGAGGTGGAATTTCTCCTACACACACTATCCCAATGTGGCACAAACACCCAAGTGTCTCATATCCAAACTACTATGAAATGCATTATCCTAAGTAAACTTAAGTAAGTGTAATAATATCCATGATGAATAATTATTTACACCAACACCCCCCCTTAAGTGCAACTTAGGGGAATGCACTTAAGTCTACAATGCAACTAAGCAATGCAAGATGGGTCCCGGCTACGAGGCCATGTTAGGTACCCATGCACAAATGCAAATGCATGCAAACCAATGAAATGAAATCTCTCACAAAGTGGGGAAAGAGAGAAAAACCCAATGGGAAAAAACCCTCCCCCAAAAGAGAGATGAAAGCTATACAAGAGAACTCTCAAAGAAATATGTGAGGAACAAAACCCCATGTGAGGAAAAGGTCCCCCCCATACGAGAGAAGAAGAGAAGTCAAACTGTGATCATCCCTCAATGAAGAATCTGCACCAATGATAGAAGCTCGATGTATGAAGAAACTGCTCCACGAACGTTGAACAACATTCCTCCCCTTAGGAAGAAACAAAACCAAAGGTGTATCCATGAAGTCTCCCCAATCATGAAGGGAAGATGTATGAAGAAAACTCATGATGAAAGGAATCTCTAAAAACTGCTCAAGTGTCCTCATGTCGATGCTAAAAGATACCCCTTCCAAAGATGGTAAACTGTGCCATACTGCTGAAAAAGGAACTCCAACATCTAGTGGAGATGGATGTAGAACAATATCCAAAGACTCATGTGTCTCCTCAAAGCATAAAGAAACCTCCTCCAACTGCTGTACATAAGTATCCACAATCATGTCAACCTCGAAAGAATGATCATGTAGAGAATGAACAAGAGGGTCAGAGTGTGCCCTCGCAACAATCGAAGAAGGATCATCTTCATCAAAGAGAAGATGTATGTCATCAATGATGTCTCCCAAATCTGCAATGTAGGATTCCACAAACAAACCTGCAATGTCTGTCAAGTAATCATCCCATGAATCTGAATCTGGAAGACAATGTATATCCTGCTGCACTGAATCACATGAAGGCAAAACTGTCGCACTATCTGCATCATCAGGTGCAATAGGTGATGTGATATCAATATGAGAAGATGAAGTACAAGACTCAAGAATGGGGTTACATGTGAGAATCCCCAAATTCAAGTGTCCAAAGTTCTCAAAATCTGAATCATCACAATAAGTGTGATCATCATGTGTAGAATCATCAAATGTGAAATCATCATCATCAACAAAATCTGAAAAGGAGTATAACCGAGATGCATGATCAACCACCCCAGTTGCAATGATAGCTCTAGTCTCCATGTCTCTAATAAAAACTGAGTCAGGTGTGAACTCCACAACTCTCTTAGTTGCGCCATGTGTGATTTGATAGATAGAAAGGAGATTGTTTGTCAAGTGGGGTACACACAACACATCATTGAAGGAGTTATCCCCAATGTCAATAGATCCTTTCCCAATCACATCCATGTATGTATGATTGCCCATCAAAATCTGTGGCATGGTGCAAGGCTCAAATGTAGAGAACATAGATTGTGAAAATGCCATATGATGAGAAGCCCCTGAATCTAGAAGCCATCTCTCTGAAGTATGATTTGTTGTAGCACATAGAGCTTTTCCTTTTCTTGTTCCAAAAGATTGAGTCTTTCCACTTGTAGAAGCCATGAATGCTTGCCCTTTTCCTTTTGAATGTGAGGAAGTGGAAGTTGATGAATCATCCTTCTTGTAGACTTTAGGCAAATCAATGTTATGCTTTTTGATGATATGTGTAAGTTCATCAATCTTCTTAGTATGGCAACGATGTTCCTCATGACCAATATTTTTACAATAAGCACAAGTAGGTCTCTCTCTCTTTGGTGAATTATCTCTCTTGGAAGAGGATGAATCTCCTTGTTGTGCTTTTTCCTTAGGCTTTGATTGCCATTTCTTCTTGTTTGAGTTGTCCTTTCCTTGATTTCCTTTGTTCCCTTGATTTGCTACTAATGCTTGAGACTTAGAAGAAGCCTTAAGAATGCCCATGCTTATCAACTTAGTTTGTTCCATCATCAACATTTCATTGAAAGCATCAAATGTAGGCATTTTGTAGCTTGAACCCATTGTCATCCTATGAGTTTGGAAACTAGAAACAAATGCTGCATATTCTTGTGGAAGCTTCCCTATCAAGTTGAATATCAATTGAGTATCCTTCTTATCAATGCCACAATCTTTGAGTTGTGCCCTCAACTCATTTGCCTTAGTGACATAATCTTGTATAGTATCAAAGTTCTTGGGATCTAACATGGTGAGATCACTATCAATTTGATATCCCCTAATCTCATCAACTTGACCATACAAGTCTTGAAACTTTTGCCAAGCATCCTTGATTAGAGTACATTTCTCAATATGAAAAATGAGATCCTTTGATACATACTTTCTTAAGGTACCAATTGCCATGATATTTTTAGTGAGCCAATCTAAGTGACCAACTGGATCAACCTTAGGATCAGCTGGAGCAACAATAGTTCCATCAATGTAATGAGTGAGTCCTTTTTCCATAAGTTTACTCCATGCATCAATTTTCCAAGTAGCATAATTATGTGGAGTTAAGAGAGGAAACTTAGTAGAACCCATAGCAGAAAAAAGGAAAGAACACAAGAGCAAAAAAGCACAAGAGACACCCCCCAAATTCAATCAATCAAAGTACCCCCCTAAAAGTGATGATTTTGGCACTTTATACTTAGTGCGATTACAATGAGCCACTTGCAAAACAAGGCAAAGTGGGCTTATGATGCAAATTTTACAACTTTCCAAATGACATACAAGAGACTTCAATCAATAGTGCAATGAATCTAACTGAGATTCAAGCAAATATACAAGTACCAAAAGAGCCAAAAATGGCCTAGATCTGAAAGTACAATTTCTACTTAAAATGAAATCAATCTGATAGCATCATGTGAAAGTAGATGAAAAAATACGCACTTTCAAAAAAAACGGCACCTAAAAAGGAGGTCGGATGACCCCAAACGAAGCCTCTGAAGTTGCAAAAACTGGGATTACTCAGGAACAGTCACCAAAAACTGCATTTTCTGAAAAATCCATGCATCAAAATCAAAAAATTATTTCACCACTGCGGAGAGCACGAAATTCTAGCCCATTTCAAAAAAAATTGCACCCAAAAAGGAGCAAAAATGAGCAAGTTATGGCCATTTGAAGTTGAACTGCAAAATCAAAAATGCAAATGAGAGGGGGTCAAAAAATTTTCAAACCCTGCTGATGTGGCGCTGACGTCAGCAATTCACTAGGTTAAATTTGACAGCCGTATGACCGTCGCCAAAACTTCGCTGCCTGGCTGACTGTGCGTCCGTACCGTACGGACGGTTTACGTGACAAAGCTGGCTGGTGTTCCGTACTGTACGGAAATGATGATGTGGTAGGGTGACGTGGCTGCTGATGTGGCAGTCCGTAATGCTGACCGGGCGTACGGAGAAGATTTGCGTGTGCGTTGACTGTGTCCGCGTGGCTGACGTGGCACCTGCAGGTGGGCCGCGGAGGAGCGGCGGGAGTGGAGCTGCGTGTCGGTGCCCAAGGCGGAGTGGCGGAAGGTGCTGGGCGCTGCGGGGGCCGCTCGTGGGGGGCAGTGGAACTAGGCGGAAGGCGCCGAAGCCTGCGGTGCGGTCAAGCGGCATGGAGAGGCGGCGTAGCGGGCGCCGCTGGTGGCGCGGGCGGCGCCGGGAGCAGCCGGAGAGGAGGTTGCTGCGGGCGCCGGGAGGCGAGGACGCGGGGAGCTGCGTTGCCGGAAAGCGGAGGTGGTGCCGGGGTCGCAGAACGGGCGGAGTTCACTGCCGGAACGAGGACGCCGGATGGGTGCCTGCAGAGATCGAGGCGCTGACAGGTGGGTACGGCGTACGAAGTCAGCTGCGGGTACCTACAAGAAACTGCAGACAGGTACGAAGGGTACGGTCTCCGGTGAGAGGACCTCCAGACAGGTACGTTCTGCGAAAAAAAAACCTGCGGTCACGGGTCACGGGGGGGGGGGGGGGGTCTGCGGACCCCCCAAAAAATCGATTTTTTCCCTTTTTTTTTTTTGATTTCTTTTTCGCTTTTTTTGATTTTTTCAAATTTTTTTTCATTTTTTTTTTTTTTTTTTTTTTTTGATTTTTCAAAACAATTTTTCTGAAAAAATGAAAAAAAATTTTTTGAAAAAAATAATGAATATTCGAAAAATCCGTACGATTAGCAAAATTGGGGAAAAATTTTTTCCTCACCAAAATAGGCCAACTTTATAACCAAAATTCATGGAAACGGCCTTCCGGACGCAATGGCGAGGTCGGATCTGGTCTAGGACGCCTCCAAATGACGATGCTCCTCAAATCTGCCTCTTCACGTCACAATAATGCCTCTTCAAGACGAATCAATGAGACTCCAATAGCTCTGATACCATGTTGGATTTTGCCAAGATCAAGAAGTCATTGAAATGTACAAGATAGAGACATAATATGGGACAAGAATAAACTGTATTCTCATCAATAAAAAATGATCAACAACCTGTGTTGTTGTTACATACAATGTAGATGAGCCTGCTTATATAGGCAAGGCTAGGGATATGTATGAGCACACAAGTATGACATGTGGCTCAATAAGAAACAAGGGTAGGTAGGAAATAGGTGTGGGTAGGTAGGAGAAATAATACAATATTCCACATGAGGTGGATCACCCACCAAAGGTGGAATTATCACTCCACAATAAGTGGATATGATAGTGTAATAACAAGATCAACACCATAAGAGGTGGAATTTCTCCTACACACACTATCCCAATGTGGCACAAACACCCAAGTGTCTCATATCCAAACTACTATGAAATGCATTATCCTAAGTAAACTTAAGTAAGTGTAATAATATCCATGATGAATAATTATTTACACCAACAGAAATTGATAATAAGACATTTGATCTCAAATGGAAATTAACTCACAGGATGATAAAAAGAATATTTGAACTTTGATTGATATTCGCTCATGTCTCATAGGACAAGGGGAATCAGAAAATTCAAATGCTTTCAGTTAGTTTCATTTACCAAATTGATTCGCAAACTTCAAATGAAAAATTAGAGAAAGGAAACAGATACATGAACACATAATCATTCCAACAGAAATTTTATGCATTCAAAACACACAGGTTTCTAAAGTTGTATCATATATTTCCTTCCACTCAAAGATGGGTATTTCACTAAAATTACAAGTGAGATCAGTCGATTCCTCCCAATTTTTACACAAAAATTCTATATATCTTGCGCAAAAACATCCTTACTAATATATATAGCCGCCAGGCTTAATTGTCTTTTTTTAAACAAAATGAAATTATGAAATTCAAGAGACAACCGCCTGTAACTGAAATTAACTAAATGGCTACAAGCTGTAAATAGAGTCATAATGAAAAGAACAGAAAACGGCCTAAATTGTCTCTCGGGTGTGCCTGGTGCCACGTATATTTCGCCACTCCATATGAGATGCGGAGAAGTTATGAACAACTTGGTAATGTGGGAGCCCAATGTGCAGGATGCGTTGCTTCCAAACTTCTTTATCCATACCCACTTGCATGACTTTAGTTTTGTGCACTTCTAAGTGATCTGAACAGACAACCAACATGGATTCAATGTGAGCTACTCTCGTGAAGTCATCTTAGGTGAAAGATTTTGGTTCTTTAACAAAGTTTTTTTTTCCTTTGAAACTCTACACCATATCTACTACCTGCTCAATAGTCTATCCATCTTCCTTCAGAAGTTTTACATCGATGCACTTCAAGTTTTTTTGCATCACGACAATGAGTTCTTTTAATTCTTTTAACAATTTAATGGACTCTTCGTGACCTTGTTTTATGATTGAATTTCTCCATTCAATGTTATCCTTAGCCACATGCAGTACCTTGTCATCCAAATCATTTACTACCTTTTCTGTAAGGAAGTTCATGACACCATACTTCTATACATCTTTCATTTGAACTAGTACTGCAGCCCATTTTTTCCTTTCCTTTTCCCATGATGACACCTCTCTTTCAAGCTCTTGAGTTACAGTTATAGCATCCTCGTACACCTTGACCAGATTAGCAATATACTCTATTCCTTGATGAATTATGAATTCAAGCTACTCCTCAAAGGTTTCTGCCAGCACATGATTTCTCTAAACCTTATCCAACAAATTCTGGTTCATGGAAGATTTAGGATCAAAACCCTAAGGAACCTGTGACAGGGGCTATGGACTAGGATGATGAATGGCATTAATGTACTCCGCCATCTGCTTAATGGTCTGTTTCAACTCCCATTTGTCCTTCTCATCCTTCAATGTTCTGGAAAATATTCATTTAGCAGAGGACTCTAGGTGCTTTGCATCAGTGGCCCTTGAAGCAGTTCCTAAATCAAGCTTTTCAACAAAAAAATCCTACTCAGTTGCATTCTCTGGATATTTGTCTAAAATCGGCCTAGCCACTTCAGCTACCCAGTACCCTATATTATCATCCACCTCTAGCATAGCTTTTGCTTTTAGCTTTTTAGACTTGGGTATTTTCCAAAGGAATTTACTCACCATATCCTCCATGGGTACACTGATAGGGACTATGTTGCGTTTCTTACTTATTGATGCTCCCAACCACCTTGAAACATTTGAGGATATCTTTGCTGGCGGTGTTTGATATTCAGATGAATCCATGGTAGCCAAAGTAGTCACTTGATTGGCCCCAGGTTGCTCCTTTTCTTTACCTGCATCTTGAGTTGCAGGGATGTTTGCTTCCGGTTCACGCATAATCACTTGTGCCTCTTCAGTATCAAGGACTATGATAGTTTCTCTTCTTGTAATGTCTGCACTTTTCTTTTTACTTCTGGAATGGGTGACTCAAACCGTTGAGGGGCCAAATAGTGGTTCTTTAAGTCTTCTAGTTTGAACCTTCTCACCTTGAGTACCAGTGACACCTACAATATCAATAATAATGTTAGAAGAAGAAATTGGTATAGCAGCATGCTCAACTGATTTCTTGACTGAGGCAGCGGTCAGTCTTATTCCAGACCTACGATCTCTTAACCATTTCTCTATTCTCCTTATTACATTAAAGGTTTTAGACTGAATATTTTCTTCTTCTCTCCTATCCCAATCAATTTCAGGAATAGGTTGCTCATGAACTCTTTCATTGAACTCCAAGTCCAATACATCTTCGCCTTCCTCTTCTTGTATTCCTGCAATGTTCATTAGCAATTTCAAAGTAATGATTTGCCATAATGTGAACCTTGACCATAATCTTCTTCGGACTTCAAATTCATCACAACAATCCTCCCAATAGTCTTCTAACTGGGGTATATGTGAAAAGTTCACATCAACATTTAGGTGCTTCACTGCATATTCTTTGCTGTCGAACCCTTGCTGAGATACATATGGCGGCAAATTCATCTTCTTGAGCTCCAATTCTAAGTTCAATGCATCAGAAACAGTTTGGCAACTATAATATCCGAGTTCAACTAGGAAAATTGTTTCTGACTCACTCTTCATCCCTAATTTCTTATCAACATGAGCTAACTGTCTGCAAACTTCTAAAAGTACATAACTATCAAGAGCATATCTGGGCAATTTGAAAGGTTCATCTTCAAAGCCACCAATTCTAATATAAGTAAATCTAGGAAATTGAATAAAACAACTCCCATATGTGGTGACCAACTTTAATGCCTCAGGTGACATTCTATTATTCAAATTTCCCTGCAGTTCAAAAGTCAATCTTCCCACAAAGACATCATTCCATCTCAAGAAGTTTTCTGTGTACCTCTGTATCTACAAATGTGGATAGCACTCATAGACCTTCATTCCATTAAGCCAAGGTTCTTGATATAATTCTGACCATTCTCTGATACAAGCTAAAATATAAAACAAGTATGAAGTCATATGAAAATTAGCTATTCCAACAAAATTACTCAAACCTTCGTGCAATCTCTCAACAATTACTTGCACCCAGTCAAGGTATTTTTCAGCAGCTAATAATACCTGAATGTAAAAACACATCTAGTCCTCCCAATAGAAGGCATGTGAATTCCCCTTAAGCCTGTTCAAAAGAATCACAATGTCCCTAACTTCTATGATGAAATGCTCTCTTGTTAAGGGTTTAGGCAACCTAGAACCTCCCTTCTGTATTTTAAGGAGCCAGTTTCTAGCAATGACGCTCTGATAAACACTTCTCCTCTCAAAGAAAAATGCGTATGAGGTTCCTATGGACCAATCTTCATATGGCTCTTTGTGAGGAATTCCAATTGTAGCCATTATTGTTTCTCTGTCAATCTGCACTAGCATGTCTCAGTTATTGGCTCTAATACACCTATTACTAGCATCATATCTATTCATGCATGCATATACTAATTCTAGGAAAGGAGCAACCATTGGGAATGCAGCTGCCTCAACAAGACCACTGTGAACTATCTTTTCCATCATGGAATTGGTTGTTGGGTTTCAAGCCCTCTCTAGAAAATTATCTAACTCATCCTGAATGAAGGCTGTATCATCTAACTTTGGAAGGGTACTAACCAAGCATGATGTTCGACCTAATTTGGGCAGAGTCGGTGTCATTTTTTCTTTAAATTGCGTCAATCAGACAACATTCAACTCCGAAGCAAAGAATTACACTTTCCAATTTTGAAAACTAAAACAGAGCAGGGGAAAATAAGCAATTTAACTCACCTGTCTTCAACATCAAACTGTGAAACCCTTAGAAGAACTGAGCTAAATTACCTTTTGCATCTCTACTCTTTGCCAATGGCAACAAGAATTATCTTACCTAAGACGCCCCATATTTAAAGACGGAAAAGACTAAAAAGAACCAACACACGCTTTGGCCCAGCTCATTCATCCATGTAAAATCACTTGTGATTTGATATAATTCTGACATGCTTATTAATTAGAAATCAACTCCACACAGTCGACATGCCTTCTCATGATTGTTTCCATAATTGCAATTTGAAAACACGAAAACCAAGGAAAATTATGTTTTTGATTGCGTCGCCTTTTGTTCCAAGACACCATCAGGCTAATTTGAAAACATCGCTTTTAACCTTGAACTCATTTTAAAAGAAGTTCATTGGTTCAAAGTTCAATGACAACAAGTCACATTTGCGAACAAGCAGAAAGAGACAAAAGGAACATTCAATAACATGGGAATAAACCTTGAACCTTGAACCATTTCAAAAAAAAGGTTCAATGGTTCAAGTTCAAAGCGACCACAAGACTATTACTAAAGAGACAGCTGCAAAACACAAGACAAAAGACCGATTGAACCTTGAACCTTGAACCGAAAAGGTTCAAAGTTCAAGTTCAACGACTATGCTAATGATGACTTAGAACTTTATGGATCGTATTTCTCTTGAACTCGAATTGTGAACTTTATAAAAGGTTCGACAAATGAGTACGAAACTCATTTGATGAAGATTTAAATCCTACGAAAATAATGACCCCTATTTTTGATAGGCTATAAGTGAAAAATAAAAAGGGGGCAACAATGGAGATGATTTAATTAATTGGATATTGTTGTAAATGTATTGAGTCGACATGATGCATCACATCTTGACTTATTTGTGATTGATTGTAATATTCTTGGTGAGTCGACCTACACATTTGGTTTTAGGTGTTGGTATATATGTAAGATCTCATTTGTGAGATAAAGTAATAGATAGAGAGACGGTATATGGTTATGGTATTATGACAGGGTATGCGTGAATATTGAACATCATATGAGTAGACCATAAAGAAGGTTCAAGGAAGGTTTGAAGGTGATTAGCAGAGCTTAATTGGTACTGAATCCAACATTGAAGATGTTACTTTGAGCAGTACATTATCATTGGATTTAACTATCCAATTGTAGTAAGTGTGACTCTTATTTTGTGATTGAGCACTGAGCTCTAGGCGGTTGGCCTTTCTGCATGTGCAGACCCCATTTGTATACACATACTATCTTCAGTAGTATCATCTAATTGTGGGTAAGGTTTCCCACTGTGGTTTTTCCCCTTACAGGGTTTCCACATACAAATCTATGTGTTATGTGTTGTGGATATTGTTTCTCTTTTTCTTCTATGCATTAATTTTCACTGGTATTAATATTAACTGCTAATCTGTCTACCGACATTAAGTTTGGTTTATTGGTATTAAGTATCAAGTTTGATTAAATTATATTTGGGTTGAAATTAATAAGAAACTAATTCACCCCCCCCCTCTTAGTTGCCTCCAGGTCCTAACAAAGAAGTGGGAATCAATTGGCTTTACAGACCTCGACTCAACCAAAGTATCACCAATTAGCTTAACCTTTTCTTGATCCAATTTTTGAACACTCCTTAAAGGTTTGTCTAAAGAACCCTTTTTGAGGGTCTTCTGTTGCAAGCCTAAAATAGGTGGGGCTTTGTTACTCTTCACAGATTCTGAGGCCACTATAGTGGAAGGAGGAGTAGATGTGATGGCCACTGCACCTTCAAGGACCTGTGACCCACTAATATCTTTGTTGTCTAGAACATGGGAAGGCAAATCTATAACCATTTGAACATCTTGTTGATTCTCCAAAGATAGGGCCTGACCCTCTTTCTTGGAATCCCCATCCAGCACCTCATGCTAAAATTGGGCACCTAAGGACATTTCAACTAGAACTCCTTCCTCTTGGACCAAATCCTCTAGAACATCTTCTTTACTTTATCTTTATTTTGAGGTTTGATATGAATGAAGCCACCATTATCAATAGGACCATTAGGCATAGGGGCTTTCCCCTTATCTTCCCCCAAAAGAGAGTGAGGAGGATCTGAAACAACTAGTTTAGAAGATTTATTTCAGTGACATCTCCGCTGTAAATGACCATATTCATGACAAATTCTGTATCTAAATGGCAGGGTCTCATAGTCCAGTTGTTGGATCCAAGAAGATGTCCCCAAAAATATTTCCATAGAGTTTGGAAAATGATTATTTAAATCAACTTTTACACATATACAAGTGTAGGAAATTACTTTTTGATCTTGAGTCTATGAAGCCGAACCCACAAGTTTACCAAGAAGCAGTGAGATTCAGTGAAGAATATCTTCTCTCCAGAATTCCATTGGAAGCCTCGACAATCGGATCCACATGGGCACATGAGAGGGAAGCTCCTCAATAGAATTAAAGCCAATATGCCAAGGTTTGATAAAGAGTCCCACTTGGTTGAAAAAATAAGGGCCACCCTCAAAAGCCTTGTTTCTGTCTGCCACGTTGGAAAAAATAACCATAAAATAGTTATTGGCTGCAATAAGTAGCTCAATGTCTCCTTCAGGATTCTAGACACAACATGCCCAAGACTCTAAAATAGGTATAGAGAGGCAAAGACCGATAAATTTGCATATGAGAGCATGATTACACCAATATTCAACATCCTCTAAAATTTGCTCAGGTTGAATAACCAGAACTGGACAATCTTGGGATCTCTCCAAACAACCATTCACCTTTTTCATGCAAAAAGGCTCTTTCAAAGAAGAGACGCCTACCACTGAGTGAGAATAATGAATGTGTTCCTTTCCACATGCATGCATCAAATGAGATGGATCTGCCATATCCAAATCTCTAAAGATTATCTAAGAAGAGGATAATGCTCTATTCTCCATGGACCCAAAGAAAATACCAAAAGAAGAAAAAGAAGAGGGGCAAAAACCCAACCTCAAAACCCCACACACCCTAACGACAACCTAGAGCAGAAGAAATAGAAAAGCGTTGCAAAACAAACCCTGCGGCAGCCCAGAAAACCCAACCACAGGCAAGCAAAAACTGACCCCTAGAAAGCAAGAAACCCCTCTGGAATGAAGCAAGAAGAGTGTAGGACACATGCTAGGGTACTTCAGCCCTAGCATGATACCCACACACATGCAGATCCATCTACCTTAAATCCAATTTAGATAGGACCTTCATTATAAATAATTGATATATATATTGTGAGTTAGATTCACATCATGGTTTTTCCTAGTTTGGGTTTTCCATGTAAAAATATGTTGGTATTTTGGTATGGTTTTGTCATTGATGTCAACACCTACTAAACACTTATCAACTCTGACACTTTGGAGAATCAACAACATTCACCGACAAGCAAGTGACTCATGCACAGTCACCGGCATCTGGTACACCGGCAAGATATAATGATCACCGACACTTGCAATGATATGGAAAACACTTGGCTATGTCTAAGACATTGTGTGAACACTTTATTTTGGAGTTTTGTTTATTGGTACATTAGCATTCACATATTTGTTGTTATCGACAAATAGGTCCAGGGTTACACCGATAGGTTTATCTTTTCCAGATCAGCATGGCACACTATGGAGATGATTAATTATTATTGTAAATGCATTAAGCCAAGATGTTCAATCAGTTATTGCATCAGATATTGTATTATTTGTAAAATGTTTTTATTGGAATATCTTATAGAGACAACCTACTAAAATTGGTCCTAGGTTATGGTATAAATATAAGATCTTATTTGTAAGATCAGATGTGGAGTGCGAAAAAGGATTGTGTGAAGGTATATGCGAGAATAAGAAGAGTTATACACACAGACATCATTTGAAGAATGAAGAAGGGTTTTTGTGAAGACAATCAGAACTACACTAATACTGAATCCAGCATATGAAGATGCTATTTTGTGCAGTACATTCTTTTTGGATTTAACCATCCAACTATAGTTAGTGTGACTCCCATTTTGTGATTGAGCAATGAGCTCTAGGTGTTTGGCCTTTCTACATGTGCAGACCCCATTTATGTACACTTACTATCTGCAGTAGTATCATCTGATTGTGGGTAAGGCTTCCCACTGTGATTTTTCCCCTTATAGGGTTTCCACATACAAATATTGGTGTTATGTGTTGTGGATGACTTTGTCTTTATGTTTCATGCACTAATCCTTACCGGTATGCAATTAACTGTTAAAACTGTCTACTAGCATATTAAACTAGTTTACCGGTATTAAGCATTAAGTCGGTTAAGTTATTTTTGGTTTGAATTTATTTGACAACTGATTCACCCCCCCTCCCTCTTAGTTGTCTTCGGGACCTAACAATTGGTATCAAAGCTTAGTCCTCTTTTGCAGAAGTTTAACAACTTGAGGAGATCCAATGTCTACTAACTATTTCAGGAAGGAGAGTCCTAAACTTGATGGAACCAACTATGGCATATGGAAGATCAGAATGGAGACACATATAAATTGCATTGGAAAGGACATCTGGGATGTTACAAAGAATGGTTATACTGCTCCTACTCAGAGTCATCCCACTCCACCCAACTTGACTAAAGATGAGGAAGATGATTGCAAAGCAAGAGAAGCACTTTTGAGCGCATTATCAGATCAGCAAATCATGGGACTATCAGATAGGTCTACTACTAAATCTATTTGGGATCATTTGGAAACACTGAATGAAGGAGATTCCATAGTCAAAATTGAAAAACTTGAAAGCTTCCAGGTTAGGTATGAACATCTAAAAATGGAAGAAGATGAAAGGATTTCTGCTTTTATGGAAAGAGTAAATGAGATTGTTTTGGGTATTAAATATTGTGGAGGAACCTTAAGTGAAGATGAAATTATTTCAAAAGTTTTAAGAGGATTTCCACTGGCATATAAAATGAAAGTCATTGCTATAAATGAGTTAAGAACAATGCCTAATACATCAATTACTAGGGATACATTGATTGGGAAACTTTTAGCTTTTGAAATTGAAGAATTTGGTCTCGTTGCTACTATAAAGATAGATTTGGCCTTTAAAGCATCAACATGATTTGCTCCATCATTTGACAAATCTAATTGAAAAGCCTTTTATGCAAGAGAACTTGAAGAAAGTAGGAAAGAAAATGAACTTGAAGAACTTGAAGCACTATTTGCAAGGAAAATGCCTAAAGGTCCAGTTGGAAGTAAGTATGAAGGTAAAGCACCCTTTAAATGTCTTAACTGCAATAAGATTGGTCATATGGCTTCAAGATGCCCTGATAGACATGCTATACTAAGAGAAGAAGCTAGAAGAACATACAAGCCTAACCCTAAATATCAGAGATACAGATTTAACAAGAATAAAGACAAATCTTGTTAAATTGCTGATGAAGGTGTGACTAATGATTCTGATGAGGATCCAGTAGACAACGGATGGGTTTTTGTTGCTATAACAGAAGATCAATTGGCACCTACTGCTCAATTGGTAGTACAGGCCTTGGTAGCTAAAGTTGAAGTAAAGGATGAATGGATCATTGATTCAGGATGCTCACATGATATGACAAGAAACAAGGTAAATTCTTGAACTTTCAAGAATACAATGGAGGCTTAGTGAGATTTGGAGATGACAAAGCTTGTTCAATCAAAGGTAAGGGTACAGTATCTCTTGATGGTAAGCATAACACTGACAATGTTTACTATGTTGAAGGATTAAAGCATAATCTTTTGAGTGTTGATCAATTAGTTGAGCAATGATTTCAATTACAATTCAAAAATGGAAAATACAAAATCATAAATAGAATTGGTTTGGAAATTGCAACCAGTAATCAGATTAAAGGTAATATCTTTCATTTGAATAACAGTGAAAAAAGGTGCTTGATTGCTCATATTGATGAATGTTGGTTATGGCATAAGAGACTCTATCATGTAAACTTTGATTGCATGGTGAAGATCAATACTACTAAGGCAGTTAGAGATTTACCTAAAATTATCAAACCTCAGAATACAATATGTAAGGAATGTCAATTTGGAAAACAAGTTAGAGCTAGTTTCAAAAGTATTCCAGAAATATCCGACAATGTTGTTGATTTGATTCACACTGATTTATGTGGTCCAACTAGAACTAAAAGCTTACAAGGTGATAGATATTTCATGCTTATCATTGATGACTATTCTAGAATGTGTTGGGTTACTTTTCTCAGAGAAAAATCTGAAGCACTGGGAAAGTTCAAACTGTTCAAAGCAATGGTTGAAAATGAAACTAGTAAGAAAATCAAATGTTTAAGATCAGATCAAGGAGGTGAATTTACATCTAAGGAATTTAATACATTCTGTGAAGTTAATGGAATCAGAAGACAACTATCAACACCTCAGACACCACAACAAAATGGAGTTGTTGAAAGGAAAAACATAGCTATCTTGGATGCAGCAAGAAGTATGTTATCAAAAGCAAACCTACCACATGTATATTGGAGAGAGACAGTCAGTAAAATGGTCTATACATTCAATAAAGTTCACATCAAAGGTGAAACTGGTAAGACCCCTCATGAACTATGGTTTGGTAATACTCCTACTCTTAAGTATTTCAGAATTTTTGGAAGTAAATGTTATATCAGAAGAGATGAGTATATTGGAAAATTTGATCCTAGAAGTGATGAAGGAATATTTCTTGGTTATTCATCTAAGAGCAAGGCATATAAATGTTTTAACAAAAGATTGCAGAAAATTGTTGAAAGTACAAATGTAAAGATTGATGAACAATTCAGAGGAACCTCAAGGTATATAGACTCTGAACTGGCAAGAAAATTTTTGACAAATGAACCTACACTAAATCCACCGATACAAAATGAAGATCCAGTTATCCCGGTATCATTTGAGGATTCCATAGTAACTGAGGAACAACAACAAACAAAGACACCCCGGTATGTAAGACTGAATCTTTCTAAAGATTAGATAATTGGAAACAAGTTTAAAGGAGTTATGACAAGAGGAAGATTGGCAAATGAAGAGGTATGTCTTATTTGTCAAATTGAACCATCATCTGTTAATGAGGCATGTGAAGATAAATTTTGGATTAAAGCTATGGAAGAAGAAGTAGAACAAATTAAGAAAAACAACACTTGGACATTAGTTCCCCGGCCTAGAGATAAAAATGTAATTGGAACCAAATGGGTTTTTAGAAAAAAACTTAATGAAGATGGTAAGGTTGTCAGAAATAAAGAAAGACTAGTGTGTAAGGGATATCAGAAGGAAGGAGTTGATTACAATGAAACCTTTGCACCGGTAGCTAGAATTGAGGCAGTCAAATTGTTTTTGGCTTTTGCAACATACAAGAACTACAAAGTTTATCAAAATAGATATTAAATGTGCATTTTTAAATGGAAATCCTGAAGAGGAAGTGTACATTGAACAACCTGATGGATTTTCTTTAATAGATGACAATGATATGGTTTGCAGGATAAGAAAAGCTTTGTATGGATTGAAACAAGCTCCAAGAGCTTGGTATGCAAGATTGGATAAGTATCTTTTAAAGATTGGTTTTACTAAAGGAAATGTAAACAACAATTTATACTATAAAGTAACTAATGATGACATCTTGATTATAGAAGTATTTGTTGATGATATAATCTTTGGAGGAGAAGATGGATTATGTAAAGAATTTTCTATTAAAATGCAGTAAGAATTTGAAATGTCGATGATTGGAGAAATAAAATGCTTTTTAGGATTGCAGATTTCACAGACTGATAAAGGTAACTTCTTAAGTCAATCCAAGTACTTAAAAGAGTTACTAAAGAAATTTGGGATGGAAAACTCTAAACTGGTAAGCACACCTATGACAAAAAATGACAAACTATCACTAAGGGATGAATCTACACCTATTAATCCAACTAGATACAAATCTATGATAGGAGGCTTACTGTATTGGACACAAACCAGACCTGATATTATGAATGCAGTATGTATTGTTTCAATATTTCAAAGTAATCCTAGAGAAAATCATGAATTAGCAGTAAAAAGGATTTTCCAGTACTTACAAGGCACTATAATTCTTGGATTATGGTATTCTAGAGATGAAAACCTTGAATTATGTGCATACATAGATGCGAATTGGCCAGGAGATGTAGATGATAGAAAAAGCACCACTGACAGAGCATTCTTTCTTTGAAATAGATTAGTTTATTGGTTGAGTAAGAAAAAAAGTTGTACATCTTTATCAACAGCAGAATCAAAATATGTTGCAAAAACAACTAACTATACACAGGTACTATGGCTTAAGCAAATGTTGAAAGACATAAAGGTAAAATGCAAGGAGCCTATTACTATCTATTGTGATAACACTGCAGCAATTGATATATCTAATAATCCGGTATTACATTCTAAAATCAAACATGTTTCTATCAAACTAAATTTTCTAAGGGAAAATGTTGAAGCAAAGGAGATAAAACTAGTTTATGTGAATACTAAAGAGCAGATTGCAGATATTTTCACTAAACCTTTGCCTAAGGAGACTTTTGAATATCTCAGAGATCAGCTTGGAGTCATAACACCACCGATAGAGACTTAGATAGTTGATGATTGTCATCAACTGACAGTATTAACAAAAAAATCTTTTTTCCGGCTTTGATGGGAAGCTACTTCTCAGGGGGAGTAGTTGGTATATTGAATTGATTGGTATTTTGTATATGAACTTAGTTTTATTGTAACTTTGGCATTTTATGTCAAAGGGGGAGAGATTGGTATAGAAAAACTTTGAAAAACACAAGGAAAACACATGTTGCTCCCAGGGGGAGAGATTGTTGTTTGGGGGAGACTATTACTCTCTATATCTGTATTTTGATTTCTGGTTATGATCTCTTTTTGGAGATTGTTGGTTTTTGGTATTTGGCATTTCTGTTTTGGCACTTTGATGGTTTTTCCATCTTGTGTTGCCATCAATGCCAAAGGGGGAGATTGTTGGTATTTTGGTATGGTTTTGCCATTGATGTCAACACCTACTAAACACTTATCAACTCTGGCACTTTGGAGAATCAGCAACATTCACCGGCAAGCAAGTGACTCATGCACAGTCACCGGTATCTGGTACACCGGCAAGAGATAATGATCACCAACACTTAGAATGATATGGAAAACACTTGGCTATGTCTAAGACATTGTATGAACACTTTGTTTTGGAGTTTTGTTTATTGGTACATTAGCATTCACATATTTGTTGTTACCGGCAAATAGGTCTAGGGTTACACTGACAGGTTTATCCTTTCTAGATATGACATGCTATGGAGATGATTAATTATTGTTGTAAATGCATTAAGTCAACATGTTCAATCGGTTATTGCATCGGATATTGTATTATTTGTAAAATATTTTTATTGTAATATCTTATAGAGCTGACCTACTAAAATTGGTCTTAGGTTATCG
Source organism: Cryptomeria japonica (assembly GCF_030272615.1). Classification (NCBI taxonomy): domain Eukaryota; kingdom Viridiplantae; phylum Streptophyta; class Pinopsida; order Cupressales; family Cupressaceae; genus Cryptomeria; species Cryptomeria japonica. The sequence goes on along the minus strand of NC_081409.1, from coordinate 913,600,763 downwards.
TATAAATGTAAGATATTATTTGTAAGATCAGATGTGGAATGAGAAAAATGATTGTGTGAAGGTATATGCGAGAATAAGCAGAGCTATACACACATACATCATTTGAAGATTGAAGAAGGGTTTTTGTGAAGACAATCAGAACTACATCGGTATTGAATTCAGCATATGAAGATGCTATTTTGTGTAGTACATTCTTATTGGATTTAACCATCCAACTGTAGTCAGTGTGGCTCCCATTTTGTGATTGAGCAGTGAGCTCTAGGCGCTTGGCCTTTCTGCATGTGCAGACCCCATTTATGTACACTTACTATCTATAATAGTATCATCTGATTGTGGGTAAGGTTTTCCATTGTGGTTTTTCCCCTTATAGGGTTTCCACATACAAATATTGGTGTTATGTGTTGTGGATGACTTTGTCTTTATGTTTCATGCACTAATCCTTACCGATATAGCAATTAACTATTAAAACTGTCTACCGGCATATTAAACTGGTTTACCGGTATAAGCATTAAGTTGGTTAAGTTGCTTTTGGTTTGAATTTATTTGACAACTGATTCACCCCCCCCTCTCAGTTGTCTCTGGGACCTAACAAAATCTTGGTGTTTTTGTGTGGATGCGTAAGTGATCCAATTGCTTACTTTTATGCATAATTGTTTTGATGAATGTTACTGTTCAAGTAACTTAACGAGATCAAGTTTTGTACATACTAATTCTCCCCCCACTATTAGCTTTTGGTAGTGTTCAATTCTTAGTAAAATGTTGATAAGTTTGATACTAAAGACTTGGATATGAAAATGAGAGAAGAAGGGCTCTATTTATAGGAAAAACATGGCAATGAATGGTCAGGAATGGATGATCTTCAAGGGCCAGGACTGAAAGTTATCAATCTATGTTTACAATTCTCACCATTGAAATGGTGACAATTGTCAACATAAGACTACTTGAAAGGAGATGTAAGAAGCATTAAATGCCTGAGAAGACCTCATGGTTACCTTAGGAGGTTAGGGTTTTCCATTGGATAAATCTTTTACCCAAAGGATAAAATATTGTGCAAGGGTTAAAGGGATAACCATGGTCAAAGCAATGAATCCTTGATGATACCCCTAGGTTAGATGTGTAAAGCGGAAAATCGAACCCTAGGTTGTCCCCCACTCCATGGAGAGAGAAAGGAGGTCACTAGGATTGACGGTTTTCATTTACGAGAGACTTTACATTCAAAAGAGGGGTTGAAACCCACAAGATCCAATCCCACACAAGGCAAGACTAAATTCTAAATGAGTTTCAAGGGTTAAGACATCAAGGATACCCTCTTTTGTAAAGAATGTAGATAGAAGGGTTGAACTAGGAGTGCATGTAAAGTAAGAAAGATTCACTTGTAGACAGAGATAGGGACACGGGATGAAGCTACGGACCTGAAATTAGCAGTAAAATGTCGAGACGATGCTGTCCTACAAATTTTAGTGAAAGTTGACAGAACGATGGCTCCCGGAGTGCACACGGTCCTCCGAAAAATCCGCGAAACGAAGGGGGATCTATTCATCTCTGCACAAGGATTCCAGATCCTCAATTATAGCTGCGTACCTGCAACCTACACACAGAAAAGAGAGGACGATTAGGGGGTTAGGGATTAGGGGTTTGCCTTTAGGTCAAACCCCGGTTTTGGAATTAACCAAGAAATGAGAATACTGTAAATGTAAGTGTTTGTAATGTAATCAAGTACTGATACCTTGTTGTAAGAATGTTTGTATTCTTACATGCGAAGGTGTAATGATGTTGTATGTTGTATGTTGTAGGTGATCTCCTCTTCAATGGTTGAATCCTTGTCTTGAATGCAACACGTAGCCTTGAATGGAGACTTAGAATGCTCAATTGCTTGAAGAGATGCTTGAATGCTTGAATGTTTGAATGTTTGAATATCGCTTCTACGTCTTGCTTTTGCTTACTTACTTCCCCCTTTCTAGGAGAGGAAAAATAGTTTATATACTTGTCAATTAGGGTTAGGAGACTGATTTTTCCGACCTTAGGCCGACCTAGGAACATTATTTTCCAAATTGCAAACTTAAAGACCCGATGCCCAACAAGAGACCGGGCCCAAAATAGGGCCAGGGACCAGGGCACTGGGCGCCATGGTCCCACCTCCCGAGATAGCAAGGTGCAAGGAGAATCAGGCCAAGGTGCAGAAATATGCAGTTTTTGATATCGCAAGCAGGTTTCGAGGTCTCCATTTAGGCTCAACGTTGCGCTGCCATCGTGAAGACCCAAATGCAGTCGAAATTGCAAGTGTCGCAATTTTAGGACGCTACAAGATGAAGGTTGAGTTTGGGAGAATGTCTCTAATCATGCAAGAGGGTTGAGTTTGATAGTTCTGATAATTAATGTTAAGTACATATGCCAAGCTAATAAGATGAGAAAGGGGGGGGGGTGTGAATCATACAAACTTAATCTTCCATAAAAACAACAAATTCAACCTCGATAACATATACTTCAGTAATATAACCAAAATTGCTAAACATGCAAAATCAAAAGCATATAAACATCATAACACTCATAACACCAGATTTAACATGGAAACCCAAATAGGGAAAAACCACTGTGGGATTTCGGACCCACTAAGAAATATACTCTTCTAGAGTATGCTCGGTTAAAAGCAAATCCTATTAAAGATTACAAACACACTGCTAGATGTGACCCAGTTAAGGGATTTCCCTCATATCTGTTAGGATTATCACCTTGTTAGAAGTGACCTTGTTAAAGGATTTCAAACACTCAATCAGAATGTCACCTTGCTAGAGGGTTTTACAAATAAGACTGTTAAGTCCACTCGGTTAAGAGATTTTCTGTCACTTTCACAAAATAACAGTAATAAAATATATCTGCAACTTCACATCTAAAATGCTAAAGCAGATTCTTATTTGTTCAATACAATCTAGACATAGAACTAATCTTGTCTATCTGCTGGGCTTCTATACTCTATTATTCAAATAGGTCTTCAAGCTTCTGTGCTCAGTAATCACTATGTAGCATCCCTATGATTGTGACACCTTAGCTTTGATGAAAATGCCGATTCCTTATGCGTCTCATCGATTCAAGTGTGTTCATCAATACCAGAGGCCCGCCGCGTATGGTCCACTTGTAAGTTATTTGAATTTTGCCACGTTTTTTTATTTAGTTTATCGCTTTTGGTCAGGTTTTTTACTTTTTTTGCTTTGAATTTCACTGTTTTAGCACGTAGGGTGTCTCGCATGGTGCATACGATAAGCATTGTAATGTGTAGGGTAACCTTGTTAGGTTATCATCGTAGGTCTGTTTTGCAGTGCATCGTAGGTGCAAGATAGCGCATAGGTGAAACAGGTTTGCGCGTGTGGAATTTAGGATAGCCCATTGAATAGGTTAGCACATAGATTAAAGATTTTAGTGCATAGGTGGATTTGGATAGTGCATGGAGTGTGTTAGCACATAGAATAAAGATTTTAGTGCATAGGTGGATTTGGATAGCGCATGCCTAGCAGACTAGTGCATGGAAGGACTTCTTTGGCGCGTGGGGTAAAAAGTTGGTAGAAAATGATTTTGGAGAATGTGTTGTGGGGGGGAAATAGATGAGGGAGATGGCTTAGGGGTGGATATGTTCCTGCTGAGTGTTTTGGGATGGGTTTCAAGCCAATGTTTCGCCTGCTGTGCTAATATCCAAGTCTTGATATTATGATTGAAAGTTTGTTGAAATTGCTTTTGTTATGAAATACTAAGCTGATTAATTGTTTGAATGAGGATCCTAATTTTATGTTGATGTGGATCTTTGACTTTTTCCTGGCAATATGAAATTGATGTCTGATATGAGTTCTAATTCTTGATTTCCGACATGATTCCTGATATGATGCTTTTGATATGGATTTTTGAGTTGCTTACATTATGGGTCATTGATTTGATTTCTTGATATGATGCTTGCGATATGGGTCTTTACTTTTCGATATGGTTCTTGTGTTATGGGTCATGATGTTTGATATGGTTCTTACATTATGGGTCTTGATGTTCGATATTGTTCTTGTGTTATGGGTCTTGATTGATTTCGATATGGGACTTGATTTGAAGCTTCGTTGTTTCAACTTGATTTTGTTTTGATTGGATATATCAGATTAATGTGGGAATTGATGATTAACATTTGTTGTTTTGCGGGCATAGCTTGGTGTACTCCAGTCATGAGAGCGATTTCCGATACCATTGTCACCGATTCCATGGTTATCATAGGCGGATAGAGATGTTATTGAGAGGTGTGGTTTATCCTCTTTATTGGACATGCCTCGATATATCATTAACCGAGGTTTTTTGACAACTTTAGCAAAGAGGTGGCACAGTGGTACGAACACCTTTCATTTGGCAACAGGTGAGATGGCAATCAGTCCAAAGGATTGTTATCGGATTCTATGGATTCCTTGTGTTGGGACACTATTGCCATACGAGCAGACTGAGGAGGGTGGGAAAAAGGCTCTCCACCGGATATTCAATGATGATAAAATTTGCAAATACGGGATCCCTTGGCAAGAGTTTGTGGATTTGGATTATGCTCCTTTACCCTCTATTTTAGTAGGCTTCATTGGTGGATTCTTGTGTCCCAATCGCAGGTCAAAGGGACTAGTTGTTGGCTAGGGATTGGTGTTGGAGGACATAGTTACACAGGGATGCAAGTTCACTTGGGGGTCCTGTATGTTAGCACACTTGTACAAGGAGCTTCACCAGGTGGTATATCTAGGATACGGTAGATTGTTAGCGGGGGTGACATTATTACAAGTGTGGGCTTGGGAGCACATTCTTGCAGCGAGGCAACTGGAAGATAGGGATAGTTCGATTGGTCGAACCTATGTGTATGGGTATATAGGTATAGTTGTCCAGCGTAAGTTGAGTAAGATAGAGCATTGGAGGAGGGTTTTGGATGATATTGATATGGTTATCTGGAGACCATATATGGCCTGCAAGATATGGGCTGAGCACAGGCTAGAGATGCCCTATATTTATATGTCTAGATACCTGATTGGGCGAACACCCTTTATTATTGAGAGATTTTTGCATAGCCATATTTTGTGACAGTATGGTCGACAACAGGGTATACCACAAGGAGCTTGCTTATACGCTCATTGGAGACAGGACGTGCCAGAGTGGGGTCCTAAATAGATAGCGCAATAGCCGTGGAGGAGTATATGCTTTTGGCGGGACAAATATGGGATTACAGAGTTGGGATTGTGGATGTTGGTATGTCAGAGGAGTTTGTAGCATATTTGGTGGCACATGTAGTGACACAAATATAAGATCCAATAGAGATGTTTCCTTCTTTTGATGATGATGAGGATAAGCAACTAGAGAGGTGAGGGGGAGTTAGGAAGAGAGATGAGGAGGGAGAGGAGGTCAGAGAGGGAGGTGGGGATGATGGAGGAGGTGATGGAGGAGGAGGAGGAGGAGGTGTAGGGGATAGAAGAGGTTCGTAGAGAGATAGAGGATGAAGGGTGATGGAGGGAAAGATAGAGGACAAGGAGGGGAGATTAGATTAGATAGACGATAGGGTGGTGATGTAGGGAGAGGAGGTTTGGTTCTTGGAGCTGGCAGAGTTGGTAGAGTGGGTGAGGTGTTGGCGGCTGTGGGTGAGGTAGAGGATTTTAGGTGGCTGACCCAGTGGAGGAGATCAGATGTGTTACCTCCACTAGCACCTAGGATCAGGATAGGTGGTGTCACCACTTAGGTACCAGTGTTGATTAGGGTACCATCACATAGATAGGATTTGTAGATTTGAGCACTAGATGTTACAATGCAGGAGTTGTAGGTGTAGGTACTAGCTCAATAGAGTCAGATTTATTAGATCACAGTAGAGCGGGACATGATGATTGAGCACCTAGGTTGAGTAGAGGCTCATGCAGATAGCTTGGAGAGAGCAGCGATCGATGCCCCTATGAGAGACACACTGAGAGATGCAGTACACAACTAAGGAGGCTGAGTACTATAGGCATTTATAGGAGAAGGTGGTCCCAAGAGATCATAAAGCTCCTAGCTATGCTGCGGTGGCATCCAGTTGATCCATTCGGACTCATTTGAGGACAGAGAACAGAGGGGTTATAGGGCTTCCCCGTCGTGATCCTACTGGTGGAGATCTAGGTGTTGGGATATCTATTTTGAGATCATCAGCCTCAAGAGATAGTCATACCTGAGAGACTTTTCTCTATTGTATTTTGATCATTGTGTTGTATTTTAACAGATATGCCATCCCTTGTACATTTCGACCATTTTGAGAGATATATAAGGCGCTGATTTCTCTAATTCTTATGTGATGTGTTATGGATGATGATTTATGACATGCATTTATATGATGTTTCTATGATGATGATGTAATGCTTTTGATTTTGATTATGATGTATGAGCTATAATGATGAAGATATGATGATGCTTTGTTTATCATGATTGCAAGCATGTATGATGTGACATGTATCTTGAAAATGAGATGTATGATAATGATGAGATGTATCTTGAAAATGATATGTATAATAATGATAATGTTGAGATGTATGCAAGCTGAAAATGTGATATATGATAATGATAATGAGATGTATCTTGAAAATGAGATGTATGATAATGATAATGATGAGATGTATGTGTTGGGTAAATATTTTCTCACTAGCATAACAATGACAAAATAAATGATTCACTCACATGTATATTGAGAAATTAATCTCTTCTCTAATCAAGGGGAGGTTCCCTTTGAAATCACTTCTCTAATTAATAAGAATTTTAAATCTGTGGGTTAGTGTTGGGCATATAACTCTCTTTTTTTAGAGTTAATGTATTCTCCCTTCACTTTGTTACAATTTACCTATCACTTTGATACTTAAGGAAATTAACTAATTTATCCAACAAACTATATCAATATTTTATAAACAAGAAGCACAAAGTCTTTCTCGAATATAACACCAACCAAACTAATTATCACAATGAAAAGGAATTCAACTTGCAGCTGAAAGTCTTCAAGTATAATTCATTAATCCTAAAAACTACAAGCAATAGTAGCAATACAAAGTCTACTACTAATTACTTAACAATAGAAAATTTCTCAAATACTCAAGGAGCACAAAGTCTACTTTCATAATTTAAGAGCTCTTTAATCCGCCTAACAATACTTCCTATATCAAGAAATTCAAGAACATATATAAGTCATGAACTTAAGAACATTAACTTATATAAGCAATTCTTTTTAAACACAACACAAAGTTTGGGATCAAATAAATTGCTTTCTTTATTTGCTTGATCAAATTCTCACAACAAAGCTCAAAGTCTTAGTTGAGGCAAAAAATTAGTAGAGTTTTTCTTAGCATAATCCAAGATCAAAATATACAAATGAGGGTCCCCCTTATATATAAGAAAATTGGAGAAAAATATGGGCACAGTTGACTAATTCAACTGCATAGTCCCACTTGACTACAACTATAACAGAAAGAAAATATGCAGCTGCGAGAAAACTTGCAGCATCTAAAAATGTAACTACATGGAAAGAAAATGCCAAAAAGGGACACTTTATTCATTTTTTTGCTCCTCATTTGATTTATGAAATTCCTCGAACCTAGTTAGGATGGCCTCCATCTCTACTTGGTTTGGCATCTAGGTAGAATCTATGATCATACGAAATTGGGAGATGGTATCCTCAACCTCTACATATTTCTTTTTCCCATCCTTTAGGATTGATGCGAGGACCTTAAAACTGACTTGAATTTCTAGTAACTTATCATATGTATCAAGTGAAAAGTCTTGTCTAGTGCAGTGATCCATTAAGGACATAAATTCATGTGTGATGGCATCGCTAGTAATGATATTTTGATTGTCATCATACAGATAACAAGGAAGGTCAATGATCTTGGCAGAAATGAGATCAGTCTTAGCATCACCTTCCTTCCATTCTCGATCTAGCTCTGCTATCATCAACTTTATTGTCTCTTTCCTGTAAGACAGTAGCGACAATGTTTGGATATATTTTTCTCTTGAAGGAACCACTTTATTTTCAATGAGGATGTCTATTCTAAAGTCCTGCATTTTGCTCCAAAGTGTTGTACTTTTTTCAATGTTTTCAATCTCCTGAGATAGTGAAGTTTTAACACTTTACATCTGACTTTGGATCACTTCAAAATCTGTCAACAACCCAACTGTTGAACTTAGGAGATGAGACCCTTCTGACTTTAGCCTTCCTATCCACTCATCCACCACTCAACCCTTGGCTCCTACTTGTTCAATTTTATTGAGAGCTTTAGCATCTATAGAGGATCCTATGGGCTCAAATTCCTGAAAGGATTGGGTAACTTTTAGAAGAAGGTTAGTTAGTTGTTCACATTTCTATTTTAATTCATTCTTCTCATCCCTCTCTTAGTCAAGTCTTCATATCAAAGAGTTTAAAGCTGTCTGAGAATCTAGCTTAATACTTTCATGTGTCTCCTACCCAAGCTCTACAATTTGCATTATATAGTCCTTAGGTCGTACATCATCCTTATTCTTATCTGACGATGGCACCATGACTTCAACATACTTCCTTTTAGAGGTCGGGTCTACTAACACCCGAGAAACAGTCTTCAGCTTCTTTATTCCTTTGGATTTTGGAGGAACCAATTACTCAAAGTCAAACTCATCAAGCAAAATCACCCGTTTCTTCCTCTTAGGTGCTACTACTTCCATCCAAGGTGGTAATTTAGGGTAAGCCGGTGGGGTAGTAGCTTCTTGTTGAGTATCACTTGGTATTTCAGGAGCATGCTAGCTTGAAATGGCAGTGGTGATTGATATCAATGCTGAAGTATCTAGTGATATACCTACTGATGCAGCAACAACTACTAATGTTGATCCTTCCTCAGTTACGGCCATAGAGGAGAAAGTGGAAGGTGTAGTTGAAAGAACTTGAGTATTAACCAGAGGTGGAATTTCTATTATAATTGTCGTAGTAATAACTTCAGTGATTACCTGAGATGGAATCTCTGTCACGACCACTGTAGAAGGCAAGGTCATCATTTACTATTCCGTGAATGCTTGCTCCATAGCTTTAGGAAACTCCAATATTAAAGATTCAATAGTGGTTGAAGGAATATCATCAAGGCTGGAAATGTTGGATAGTGCGAAGAATTGTTGAGTAGTCACTATTTGAGTCATGCCCATACCTAGGTCCTCATCATTGAATTCTTCTTCCTCTTGATCAGAATCAGAATTGATGGAATGGATAATCACTTGTGAATGAGCTGGTGCCTGTGAAGTGGCTGGAACATTTGAGGAATTTCACCTTCTTCCACCTCTTTCTCTTTTCCAGTATCTCCAACAGTCTGTTGTTCTGGCTCCTTCATTACTGTCTCTTGTGCTACTGAGGATGATTCAACTTTCTTGGACCCTTTAATTGTGAATTTGATTTTGGGTCTTTTCCCCTTGGATTGCGTTATAGGAGCTGAGGATAATACTTGTGAAAAAGCTTTGGCCTTGGATCTCATTTCAGCCGTAACTATCTTACCAGCTAGGCCATCGCTATTATTGTCATATCCAAAACTAGTAGGAAACTGTTTCATCCTAAGATTCTTTTTAAGAAACCATGCATTGGTGTTTGCCAAAATAGGAGAGATTCTTTGAGTGATAGATTTACTTTCCTTTTTTGACTATTGCACTAGTGGGAGAGGGGAGTCGACAATCTTCTTTTCATAATAGATAGGGTCTATTATGTCATCAGTGTCTTCCATGGTCATTGGGATCTTTGCTAAATCCAAATTTTCAATTTCTTCTAGTGTAAGATGACTGAAATCCATCCTTATTATATCTTCTTCATTTTGACAATCTACCCATACTTCTTCAAATCTATAGACATGGGTGTAACTCCTCTTGGGTTTGTTCTTCATAACATGAAAATCAAAATTGTTTCATGCCTTGAATCTTCTCATGGTGTTCCATTGCATTTCTTCCTCCATATTTTTGGCTTTGGGGTTGGTTAGGACTGAGTACTTGCCAATTGATTCAGGGAACTTCAACCTAGTCTTATGTGCTTGTGATTGCTTTTCATGCACATAGATTAGTTTCTGACAAAACTCCATGAGAACGATCTTGTCAAAAGGATACCTTGGTAGAATAAAGGGTTCACCTGAGAAACATCCGATCTGGATGTTACTACTTATTATAAGTTTCCATTAGTTTTATATCCAAAGTCATTCTATATACTCTAGTCGATTACTACTACCAAAACATTCAGTCGGTATGCACAGAGCAGTCGGTTATAGAATAAAGTAGTCATAGAGCCCAGTATACACCGAGTTGTCTACCGAACAACAATAATGATACACCGAGTGAAACGTTTTACCATATTCATTGAACCTAGACACTTGTGTGGAAACATGTTACAAGATCGAGGAGCAAAAGAACCGTTATCACATTGGAAATTGCACTTAAGGATTATGTATGATTTTGAGGTCATCTAACCAATGAAATATTTTGTATGGTTATTCATTCGATAAATCATGTTTGTAAGATCAAAGCAATGAACCAAATCACTGACATAAGAGATCTATTTATCCAGCATGGATAAGGATCAAAAAGATATGATTGAGGTATGTGTCTATGAGTGTGAAGACATACATATGTGAAAAGCAAAATCATGGGAAAGCACTGAGTATTGAGACTGTCAGAGACACAAAGGTCACCGAGAAGGATTTCAGAGAATAGTCAAAGAACAGAGTAAACATAAGGGTTTACCGAGTTACTTTATGGGTTACTAAGGTATGCTATAAGCAAGGTAATCTCATTTTGAGCACATGGAATCTGCTATAACATTCCAGATGTAAAGTTGCAGATATTTGTAAAGATTTTATTGTAATATTTTGAAGTTGTAAGAGAAACCTTTAGTAGGGTAAAAGACTTTAACAAAGTCTAAAAATTGTAAAGCCTTTAACCAGGTGCAACATTTTGAATAAGTGTTGTAAAATCCTTTAGCAAGGTAGATCTAACGATCTTGATACTCCTAACAGGGTAAGTTATCAGAAATAGCTGAACATGTAGCTCTAACTGAGCACTCTTTATTATTGCAGTAGTGAAGTTGTGGGTACCATCCCCACCATAGTTTTTCTCTCTAACCAACAGTTTCTGCGTAACCAAAATATATGTGTTATGGAGTGAATCATGTATGATTGTTATCTATTTGTTTTAGCTTTATGTTATGTTACAACAGTTTGTGGTTTATGCATATCAGTAAAGATACTATTGAAGAAAAGTTTTGAAGTATTGATTCACCCCTCCCCTCTTAGTACATTAGCTTTCCATATTGGGCCTAACAATTGGTATCAGAGCTTGAATCTTGGAAAAGGGTTTAATAGCCTAAAGAAAAAGATCTTATCAATGGAAGGCTTTAAACAATCTCAGAGAATTGTGTATTTGCAAGAAGAGTTGGATCATGCTAATCAAGTGATTGTAGACATGCAAAGACAAATGCAAAAATCAATGAAAGTTAGAAGAAGATTATCTGATGATTTACGGGACTCTTAAGAGCTAGTGGAATAAATTGAAACATCATCTGAGAAAAGTATATCTGAAGAGACTGAAGAGATGATTGGAGATCTGAAAGAAAATAACAAAGCACTGACTGATCAGCTAAAATAAATGAAAAGAGGACATGAACATTTCAGCACACAGATGACTGAAAATCATGATGCATTGAGGACAGCTGAGGATAAAGTAAGAGATCTAGAAAGAGAAAAACAACAGCTTAAAGCATTAGTATCTGAAAAGAATGATAAAATCACTAGGATGATTGGAATACAAAGTAATCTATCAGATCAATTAGGTTATGCACATCATGAAGCAAATCTGAAGGATAATGAGAATCAAGTATTGAAACTTGAAGTATCAAGGTTAACCAATGAACTTGAAATAGAGAAGAAATCCAAAGAAACATTGAAGAAGAGTTATGAAGCATCAAAGATGTTGGATGAGCAACTGAATACAAGAAGACCCAACAAAGAAGAAGGACTCAGTTACAATGGAAAAGACTCTACCGAGAAGGGAATCCACACTAATGAGAGAGGAGAATAATCAAAGCAAGCTGGAAACAAGAAGAACATCAAAGGAAAGAAGCCTATTTGCAACTACTGTGGAAAACAAGGACATACTGCTAATATGTGCCAAATCAAAAAAGGTAAGCAACCGAATGTCACTAAGTCCAATGATTATTGTAACAATTGCAATAAGTATGGTCACACATCTAACCAATGTAGGACAAAGTTTGTTAGCAATTATCAGAAGGCAAAATTCAAAGGGTTTTGTAAAAACTACAATAGATATGGACATAGTACCGAGAAGTGTTGGTTTAAGCAAAAGAAATATATGTGGTTTGCACACCAAGCAAATACTAGAGGATACCAAACTCACACAGATCCTTACCGACAATATTCTGTAGTACCATGGGATTACAATACAAGGATATTATGTGAATGTCGTGGAAGATATGGACATATAAGTTCCAACTACTTTATAAGGTTTAGAATGAACAACAAAAGATCATGGAGAAATCCTAGTATGGCATATTTTCATTGTCACAAAGTTGGACACTTGGCTAGAGATTGCAGAGATCAACCTAGAGGAGTCACTGAGGAAATAAAAGACAAATCATAGATGATTTGGAGAAAGAAGGAAATTGTGTCAAATGAAGAAAGCACCTTACCTATCGAGTTAGGTGCACCTATTCCAAATTTATCGGTAAAGGTATGAAGGGACTACATTCTTTCAAAAGTTAAATCTTAACAGTTCCTATTCTATCATGTACTTAATTCAAAAAATCTGCATAGCTAAAGATGCATAAGGAAATTTGAAATTTTATCAAGTCTTTTTTAGCACTAGTCAAGTTGGTAAATTCAAGAAGCCTATCTAGTCGGTAAACGCAGGAAGTCGGGCTACTCGATAAAAGCATAAAAATGAAAGGTAAATTGGTTTAAGGGAACCGAGTGCATTTAATGTCTTTTGACTTAACTGCACGAAGCCTGATAAGGTATATTGTGTACTTAAAAGCTGTTACGCGGTCATTTCACACTTACCAAGTTTTTAAGAAAGTAGAGCAAAGTGATTCAAAGGCAATGAAACCACCTCCCGAGCGAATTTCAAGGTATTTACACATCGATCTCAAGCATTTCTTAGAGCTAGCTACCAGGAAATATCAATTGTGATTATCTACTTTATATTTGTTTTCCGTTTGAAAGACTTCGAACCTTAAGAATATTTTGTTAAGAGATTATCCAAAATTTGCAATGGCACCTAAGATCCAGAAGCCCGTTGTTGTTGAGAACATTGAAAAGCCCTCACTGAAATATTCTCTAACTCCCAAAGTAGCTTTTGAATCGGATGATAAAACTACATTTTCACTCATTCTAGATAGCGATTTACTAGTTGAGGATGTTAGATTCTTCACTAAGTGTTGTGTTGAGGAACTAGGTCATGTTGAAATCAAGGACACATATGATGAATTGTGTACCGATGGGAAATTGGATAGCAAATATGAACACATCAAAATCAAGGGATTGACCGAAGCCCTAGCCTATCCTCGTGTATTCAAACCCTAGTGGGTCAAGTTTGTTCTAAGCAGAGTTCATGATGATTTCATGTGGTTAGAAGAGAAACCATTTAAAATCACCAAGGAAATCATTCATTTGATCACCGATTACCCTATCTTTGATCATGCCCGAGCTCAAAAAATGATATCTCAGAAGGAATTGATCACTCTAACAAGAGTTCAATCTGATTGCAGAGGACTGAAATTGAACAATGTAACAGATGAAAAGTTGAAGTTTGCCATTAGAGTAATAGGTTATTGTTTATTCCAATCAGAAAGGGAAAATAGTGTACCCTATGCAGCAGTCGATTTAGCATATAAAATTGTGAAGAAAGGAATGAAAATTGATCTTTGTGAAGTATTGTTGAAAAACCTGTTTGAGAACCTAAACACCATAAGGAAGCCGAAGAAGAACAACTCGGCTAATACACTGAAGTTTGGATCACTTCTGGTATGCATGTTTTTCTATTTTGAGAAATTCTTTCCATCAGTCGGTAATGTAGTTTGGGAACTACACCGACCAATCACCCATCAAATCAATAACTTCATCAAGAAGCTAGGTGATAATTTTAATGATATTATGGATGATTATTTCAGCAAGTTTCAAGAAAAGATGCATAACAGGTACCGGATCCCACCCCAGTTACTAGAGAAATACAAGGATGACATATGTTTTGAAGTAGACACTGATTACTGCTACGTTAATGTTGTGGAATTGAGAACTCAATCTTTGCCAACTATGGGTTATGAGATTGATTTTGACATCACACAATAATAGATAGATGCTTTTCTTACATTACCAAGGCATGCTACCGAGCTAAGGTATGGAACATATGAAGAAGTGAAGGAAAAAGTAAAGATGAGCATTGTAGTACCCAAGGCTACAAGAAAGGCAACAAAAATGATCAAAGCATTAACAAAGAAATTTGGAGAAGGTTCTTCCTCCACACCTATCAAGGGCACTATAGTAATCACCGAGGAGGAATCTGAAGCCCAAGAGGCAGCTATAACACTGAGCACCGAGTTTTCTAAAGGAAAAGTTTATAAAAGAAAGAAACAGGATACATCAAAGGTATCACCAACTCCTTCATTAAAGTGCCCAAACACAAGATCATCTGCAACATCACCGAGTAAGAAACCAAAGAATGTTGCTGCACCCAAGGTGACAAAAACTAACAAGAAATCTACTCGGAGACTCATTTTGACTAAAGAGTCCAGTGACACCAAATCTGAAGATGCAAGCAAATTTTAGATTATTAAGAGTAAAAATGTAAATGTACATAGTGTTGACAATTTTTGTACTAATCTGAAGCAATATGGTGGATTTGGAGCATTCAGATATGTTAAGTATGAATCCAGATCTGATGATGAAAAGAGACAAATAGAAGAAGCTATCATCTACACACTACTGAAATTCTGATTGGTCCCATTGGAAGTATCTAAATCTCTTCCAAATGAATTATATTTGCATATTGACAATAGGTGGAAGTATGCCATGGACTTAGAGAAACAGATGAGAGAAAGAATTTTGGTACATCTTTTTCCAGACATGTCGGTAGATGAGATCACTGAACATCTGAAAAACTACCACACAAAATTCCTAGTCAAGCAAAGAGCCTTGAAATTGATGAATGGCCTTTACTTGGATGTAGAGAATGAGACCAAAGAAAAATGGCAGGAAATCTTTCGAATCAAGAATGCTGGTGAGCAAGATGAAGTTGAAATAGTTGATGTCACCGAGCAATATCCTAATATCACTGAGCAAGACCCTGCCAACACTATACAAGTTGATGAGGATATCATGGACACCAAGGCACCTAAACAGGAAATGATAGAAGGGAATGCATATGCCAAATTGGTATCTAGTGAGTCAGTTTTGGAACAAGTTCAGCCCTATCCTCCGGTCACTCAACCTACTTCAATCGAGGCCCCTCAAGATACTGAGCAAGGAACAGAGGGTCACAAGTCTATAGAAGGAGAAACTACTTCTTAGGCCACTGAAGAACATTCTTCTCAAGCTCCTTCTAGCACTGAAAAATGTTACATCTAAGACCCCAAGCACAGAAGCACCAAAGGACACCACAAAAGCTACATCAGAGGCTCAAGAAATTGATAAAAGTGTTGCCTCTACTGAACAACCTACTGAGGGTCACCAAGCCTCATAAGCCATTATTTTAGTTCAACTAGTGAAAGGTAAAGAAAATAAAATGAAAAAGCATAGTTTCAAATTAGATTTGTCAAAACCAATAGTGTTGCCGAATGTAGACATTTCCAAATTAAAAGGGCAAGCACTCATTGAATTTGGTGAACTATGCAAAACCAAAGAAGAACAGGAGAAGTAAATGGCTATTTAAAAGAAGCACAAGGTACTTCAGAAGGTGAAAGCACTATTATTAGATATGCTACTTGAAGCTATAGTGACAAAAGATGCAACCATCCACATTCAACTGGATGAACTCCTAACTAAAATAGAGACATCTAGAGTAGACACATCCGAATATATGAGCAAGTTAAAGGACAAAGAGCTCACTACTAAAATGATTGAAGAGGTACAGAAGGCTATTGCTATTGGCAAAGTAAAACTTGTCAAATTTATTACTGAGTTGTCCCCTCAACTCAAGCACATTCTTTATTTATTTCAGAAACTCTATACATTTTCTTTATTCATTAAAGATATCAAAAATAAAACTAAAGTGATTGAGAAAGACATCACCGATCTCTCAAATAAGTTGACCACTGAGCCAAATTCTATTCAGCATTTTTATACAAAGTTACAAAAGCTCATGGCTCAACAATTGGAACTCAGGAATGAAGAGCACAAGATAAGGATGGACATAATGACTCTTCAGACATTATTCATTCCTCATCTTTCATCCATCCAAGAGAAGATCAACAAGGCTACCTTCCTATCCACTCAACAAGAGGGAAGCACCTTAGATGGACTAATTTCACTGTTAGCTGACATTACAACTCAGAATTCACTTATGGACAGTGTCAGGGATGCCCTCTCTGCCACCCTTACCGATGCAAAGACAAAGTATAAATCCATTTTTGACTAGGTGCCACCACTGAATGGTAACTAAGTATTGATGTTTGTCAAAAAGGGGGAGTGAGTATAGTATCAAAGTATCAAAGAGGAAGTGTTGTATATAGGGGGAGTATACCAAGCAGAATAGAGTATCCAAACAAAATTTTTGATAGCACCGACCAGTGAACCAAGCAGTTATCACAAAACATTGATCACCGAGCATGCAAAATCAGAGTTTTGTACAGTATATTGATAAGGGGAGTATATCTGAAACATACCATTTTGTTGACTAATGTATATACTATCTCTCTAGTCAAATTTTGTAAGTATATAGATTTTTGAGTTATGACTTTGAAAGTAGTTTTGTCAAACATCTCAACTAATGTCAAAAGGGGAGATTGTTACTACTTATTATAAGTTGTCATTAGTTTTATATCCAAAGTCATTCTATATACTCTAGTCAGTTACTACTACCAAAACATTCAGTCGGTATGCATAGAGCAGTTGTTTATAGAAGAAAGTAGTCACAGAGCCCAGTATACACCGAGCTGTCTACTGAATAACACTATATGTCTACTGAGCAGCAATAATGATACACCGAGTTGATATATATTGAGTGAAATGTTTTACCGGATTCATTGAACCTAGACACTTGTGTGGAAACGTGTTACAAGATCGAGGAGCAAAAGAACCATTACCACATTGGAAATTACACTTAAGGATTATGAATAATTTTGAGGTCATCTAACTAATGAAATATTTTGTATGGTTATTCATTTGATAAATCATGTTTGTAAGATCGAAGTAATGAACTAGATCACCGACATAAGAGATCTATGTATACAACATAGATTAGGATCAGAAAGATATGATTGAGGTATGTGTGTATGAGTGTGAAGACAGACATATGTGAAAAGCAAAATCTGGGAAAGCACTGAGTATTGAGACTGTCAGAGACATAGAGGTCACCAAGAAGGATTTCAGAGAACAGTGAAAGAACAAAGTAAATAGAAGGGTTTACCGAGTTACTTTATGGGTTACCAAGGTATGCTATAAGCAAGGTAATCTCATTTTGAGCAAATAAAGTCTGCTATAACATTCCAGATTTAAAGTTACAGATATTTGTAAAGATTTTATTGTAATATTTTGAAGTTATAAGAGAAACCTTGAACAGGGTAAAAGACTCTAACAAAGTCTATAAATTGTAAAGCCTTTAACTAGGTGCAACATTTAGAATAAGTGTTGTAAAATCCTTTAGCAAGGTAGATCTAACGATCTTGATACTCCTAACAAGGTAAGCTATAAGAAATAGCTAAACATGTAGCTCTAACTGAGCAATCTTTATTATTGTAGTAGTGAAGTTGTGGGTGCCATCCCCACTGCAGTTTTTCTCTCTAACCAAGAGTTTCTGCATAACCAAAATATATGTGTTATGGAGTGAATCATGTATGATTGTTATCTATTTGTTTTAGCTTTATGTTATGTTACAACAGTTTGTGGTTTATTATTAATAGTAAAGATATTATTGAAGAAATTTTTTGAAGTACTGATTCACCCCTCCCCTCTCAGTGCATTAGCTTTTCATATTGGGCCTAACACTGGATGTAAGTGAATTTTAGGAACTGAAGGAAAACACATCCAAAATGAGACACCCTATTATATGCAGCCTCTGATAATATTTTCTTCTACAGGCTCTTATCAAACATGCACTTCCACACAACAAAGAAGGCACCATTAACTCTTCTAAAGTGGCTACCTTGATTCTTGATCGTAATTTGATCATAGTATTCCCAAATAGGGACTAATCTCCTGTCACCTTTAGTGGAAAAACCTGGATATTGCCTCATTGAAGTGGCTGCATAAACCAGGTAGGAAGTCATATAAAATTTCAATGTTACTTTGACCTCTTTCAATTGTGCACAAAGTGCATCACTGATCTACTCACCCCAGTCAATTCTAGCAGCACCTTTCCTGATTATATTCATGTAGTAACACATCCAACTTTGAAAGTAGTGAGAGTCCTTTAAACCCTTTACTCTTGATAACATGGTGACCATGTCATTGTACTCCTCATTGAAGTCACTCTTGTGAAAAAACTTGGGCCATCGCGAGGTGCTAGAATTTCTGGCAATAGAGAGGTACACAGTATTGATCACTTTCTTGCATTTGGTCTCATTTTTCTCATAGTACTCTTGAGCACTTTCCTGAGAAATGTCAGCTACTTCTTCAGCTAGAGAACCTTTGAAAACACTGTTGAAGAAAACATTATCTAGAGTGATGATGATATTTTGATCAGCATCCCTAACCTATCTTGTATTTGGATCGAAGTGATCCGCTACTGCAAGTACAAATTCTAGATCATGAGCTACAACTGGGAAGGATGCATATTTATGCAACTATGATTTGATCAGGTTTGTTAGGCAAAGAGGAGCTTTCTCAACTCAATCAATAAACTCCTACATACTGACATGTCCAATTTCTATATCTTTGATCTCCTTGATGTTTGAGTCTACTGAACTTTTTGGGTACAAATTCAAGTACTTATCATACTTGTACTTCATGTTTTTTGTTGATGTTTTACTAGGAGAAGATTCCAATTGGCTCGAGGAAGGCTTTGATTTTTTGTGAGAGGGCTTTGACATTTGCAAATGACTACATTCAACACTGAGGATTAGCTTTTTTAATATTTATCATCATCAATAAAATCAACTTTTATCAATCGGATTGAAAAATCGGACTCAGAATAGGCTTGGAAGTAAAATTGCCAAAAATAGCAGGTCGGGGAAAAATGTTCGATCTACACCTTAAGAGTCAAAATTTTTACATTGGACTTTAAAGTTTGATGTGCAAAGATAAAACATTTTTGCTTGCATATCGGACTTTAAAGTCTGATGTGAAAATAGGGGAAAGTCATTGCCACATCGAACTTTAAAGTCTGATGTGCAAGTTGGGAAAAAATCATTAGCACATCGGACTTTAAAGTCCGATGTGCATGTGTAGAACATTTACAAAAAGGCCAACACATCAGAATTTAAAGTCTGATGTGCTATTTGAGGGAAAAGCAATCGGTTTACATGTCGGGTTTTAAGACTCGACATGTCAACCAAAAAATATCTCCCCTCGCATATCGGATTTTTAAAGTCCGATACGCAAGGTTTACCATCCTGCATATCGAACTTTAAAATCTGATATGCGAGGGGATCTTCATATATCAGCCTTAAAACCTGACGTGCAAGCGAGGGAAGGGGGGAAAAAAGAAGGGTTTGAGGGCCATCGGACATTAAAGTCCAATATGCCCTCAAACCTTGAGAAGAAGATTGCAGGAGCGATCGGGTTTTAAATGTCTGATGTGCTCATAATCGACTGAAAACCCTAAACAGTGGAGAAGGAAAGATGGAAACATCAACAAAAAACAATAAAAACCCTACCTCAATCCACACGGTGAAAGAAAAATTGGGTAATCAGTGAGGTAATCAAGGTTGAAAACGTGATGAGAGGAGAAGGAGGGCATGCACAAAGGAGAAATCACCGAATTGAAAATGAAGAAATAAACCCCAAAACTCAATAAATAAAATCCAAAATTAGCAATTAATGCGACATTAATTACTAATCTTGCAATTGCATGTCAGATTTTAAAGTCCGAGATGCAGGAATAAACCCTTGCAAGTCGGACTTTAAAGTCTGACATGCAACTTTTAACCAAAAGACCTGCAAATTGGATTTTAAAGTCCAAACTGCAAGGGAAGGATTACTTGCAGGTCAGACTTTAAAATCCGATCTGCAGGAATAAAATCAAACCTCTACACATCGGACTTTAAAGTCCGATGTGCAGTTCCTTTGAAAAAGGACCCATGCAGGTCGGACTTTAAAGTTCAACCTGCAGGAAAAACTGCAAAACTTAAACACTTAGAAAACAATAAAAAGAAAAACAAAAAGCAAAAGTGAGCTAATCGATGGAGTCAATCAAGCTTTGCCGGAGGTCATAAGGTACAAAACGAACCAGTTTTGTAGGGTTTCCTCATGATTTTGGCCATGCTAAAATTGAGGACAATAGTATGCAAGATGAAAATATGATTTATGATAATGATAATGAGATGTATCTTGAAAATTAGATGTATAATAATGATAATGATGATATGTATCTTGAAAATGAGATGTATGATAATGATGTGATGTGAGATGATACTAATGCAAGATTAAAAATGATATGCAACCTAATGGAAGATTTAGATGATAATGATGTGTAGCTTAAATGCAAGTACAAAATGATATGCAACTAAGTGCAAGTGTAAAATGATATGTACCTAATTGATCACCCTCATTTTTCTTGTTGTCATTCCTGTGTAGTCACATGTTTTTGCTCTATTTTTGTGTGTCATCATTGAGCTTTTGATATGTCAAAATTTTATAAAAGCATAATGATATAATTGAACCATAATGACCTGAGTAAAACATACATGGATTTTGATATTGCGAGACAACACAAGCGTCGAGGTATAATTGAACCAAGATGACCTGAGTGTTGCTTGTGTAAAATAGACAAGAGTTAACCATTTGTATGTGCAAAGTGGATAATGTCTTCAATGATATGTTTCCAATCATGTCTCGAGACACATTTGCACCGTACTAATGATTGTGTCACAGACAGAAAACAAAAAAAAATATCAGACTCCCCCACTACTTTCTCTAGCTTGATGCATCGTTGAGAAATTCAGGAGATCTAATGATTCAAAAATTGGAAGTGCAAAATAGTCAAAACTTCATGCTAGATTTAAACAAATTATAATTCAGAAAACCATCCATCATGTGTATGTTGAAGTTGTTAATGGGATTCGTGTTTTGTTTTCGCGGCTACTGAGCTATTGTTGACAGGGTTTCCTTAGCGTGTTGCGATTCTTGTTTGCTTGTTGTTGGAATGCGTGAAGTTAGAGGAATGTTGCCCCTAGTTATAGATACCGATCGATGTGGATATTCACAGTGATTACCAAGCCATGGTGGGATATGATGAACTGATCTTCAGATAAGCGAGGACAGTGACTATGCTAAGTATGTTTGGGATAATGCTACGTAAAAAGTGTTGGGTGATGGCCATTTAACTCTAACTTTGGATGCAAAAGATATAAGTAATGATAGATAGAGGAGTTGTTCCCTCACAAATAGTGCCTATGATAAGGTTTTCACCACTTGTTTTTATTGTACCGTTTTGTTATTTTTATTTTTTTAAATTTTTTTTTGTATTTTTTGATCTTTTGATTTTTGATTTTTTGTGTTTTTCACTTTTTCTATGCATTAGACCACTCAAGTATAGAATTTATTCAAATGAATGCTTTTGGTTGGTTTTTCAAACACATTGCCCTCTGAAGTTGTTAGTTGATAGGCACCTGATCCATAAGCAGATATGATAACATAGGGACCTAACCAGTTAGGTTCGAACTTCCCCTTCTTTTCTCAATGTTGTTGATTTATGAGATTTTCTTTGAGTACAAGATCACCTACTTTGAAAGATCATTGAATGACTCTGTGATTATAGATTCTACACATGCGCTGCTAGTATGCTTTGAGATGATCATAGGCATGTTGTCATTTTTCATCTGGAAGCTCTAGTTGTTGCAATCTGTTGACTCGATACTCCTCATCTGGTATGAGGCCTTTTAAAGATACTTCGAGGGATGAAATTTATATTTCAAGAGGTAAAATTGCTTCTGATCCATACACCAATGAATATGGCGTAGCTCCTGTATGTGTCTTGATGCTAGTCCTATATGCCTAGAGTGCCGGATTGAGTTGTACATGCCAATCCTTACCTGCATCATTTACTGTTTTCTTTAGGATTTTCAATATTGTTTTATTTGATGCCTCTGGTTGAAAATTCTTTTATGGGTAGTAAGGTGTAGAGAAATGATGGTGGATTTTGAATCGCTCACATAGTTCTCATACATCCTAATTTTTTAAAGGACACCCGTTGTTTGTGATGATGAAACCAAGAATGCCATATCTGCAAATTAGATAATTGAGAATAAATGAGGCAATCTGTTTTCCAGTTACTATGGTCAGTGGGTCTGCTTCAATCCATTTTGTGAAATACTCTATTGCAGTGATAATGACCTTGTGTCCATTTGAAGAGGAAAGATGGATTTTCCCTACTAAATCAAGTCCCCACTGATAGAAGGGCTAGGATGTTGTAAATGGCTGCAACTCCTGTGCTGGTGCATGGATAAGATTGCCATGGATTTGGCACTTAGGACATTTCTTTGTAAATTGATAAGAGTCTTTCTCCATTGTCGGCTAGTAATATCCCAGTCTCAAAAGTTTTTTAGCAAGAGTAGGACCACTTGAATGCATGCCATAGATACCCTCGTGAAGCTCATGTAAAGAAGAGTCAAATTCATTACAATCAAGGCAACAAAGAAGAGTACCATCTAGACCTTGACGGTAAAGGGTATGAGTGGTTAAAGTATAACGGGCGACTGTCGGATAAAGTTACATTTTATTATGAGATAGGTCAATGGGTAGGGTATTGGTTTTAAGGTATTCATAAATTGTTCTATATAAAGGACAGTCTGAACTGATTAAGGCATAGATGACGTGGGATGTACAATTGTCATAGGCTGGGGAAAACCGTTGCTCTACCAGGAACTCATAATGACTCTGTTGCTCTAGAATTTGTAGCAGTGAAGCAATAGTAGCCATTGCATCAACTGATTTGTTGTCCAACCTTGGTATTTTCTCAAAGGTGATATGTACAAAGTACTGTTTGAAGTCATCTATCATTCTTTCATATGGTAGCAGCTAGTCATCTTTTGTCTGATATTCATTGTTGATCTAATTTATACCCAGTTGGGAATCTCCATAGACTTTCAATTCCGTGATTCTCCATTCCATGACCATTTTGATTCCTATGACTAGGGCTTCATACTCACCGCTGTTATTGATGCATGGAAACATGAGTCTATATGTTCTTGGAATGGTGTGTCCTTTAGGGGTGACGAACAAGATGCCGACACCTGAGCCATGTTGAGTATAGGAACTATCAAAGTATAGGGTCCATTGCTTGAGTGCAATAGTAAGGACATCCTTATCTGGAAATTCTACGTTCATTGGTTTCTTATCTGGTAATGGTGCTTCATCTTATTGATTTGTAATTACTTGTCCCTTGATAGCGACGCTTTGTGTATTGAATATCAAACTCGCTGAGAATCATGACCCATTTAGCCACTCGACCTATAAGAGATGCTTTGCTGAGTAAATACTTGAGAGGGTCAATTTTTGTTACTAGCTTGATTGTGTGAGCTAGCATGTAATGTCAAAACTTTTGAGAAGCGAATACCACAGCTAGACAATCCTTCTCAATGAATGTGTAATTAGCTCATATCTATTTAATGTTATGATGATGTAATATATAGCTCATTCCTTGCCTTCTTGATCTTCTTGTGCTAACAATACCCCCAATGATATGTCCATTGTTGATATGTAGAGAATGAGCGACTTTCCTGCTATTGGTGGTACCAAAACTGGTGGATTCATTAGATATTGCTTGATTTAATAGAATGATTCCACACACTTGGCTTCCCATCTGAATGGTATGTTCTTATGTAGTAGATGATTGAATAGTAGACTTTAATCTGCTAGTTGGGCTATGAATCGCCTAATTGACTATAGTCATCCCTATATAGATCTGAGTTGACTAATGTTCTTGGGAGGTGGAATCTACATGATGGCCTGTACCTTCGCTGGATCTAATTCAATGCCCTTTGCTGACATAATGTAGCCTAATAATTTTCCTAATGTCACCCTGAAGACACACTTCTTAGGGTTTAGCTTGACTTGGAATTTCTTTAATCTTTGAACGATTTTATCTAATGTAGCATCCTAAAATTGCGACACTTGCAATTTCGACTGCATTTTGGTCTTCATGATGGCAACGCAACACGCAACCTGAATGGAGACCCCAAAACCTGATTATGACACTGAAAACTGCATTTTTCAAGCACCTTGGCCTGAACCTCCTTGCACCCTGCTGTCCCGGGAGGTGGGACCAGAGCGCCCAACGCCCTGGTCCCTGGGTCCTATTTTGGGCCCGGTCTCTTTTGGACTTCGGGTCTTTTTGTTTGCAATTTGGAAATTAACTTTCCCTGGTCGGCCTAAGGTCGGGAAAATCAGTCTATCAACCCTAAATGACAAGTATATAAACTACATTGTCCTCTCCCATTTGGGTAAAAAAGAAGGTCACATGTGTACAAAGCGTGGAAACTATACTCAAGCATTTAAGCATTCAAGCATTCAAGCATTCCTTCAAGCAATTGATCATTTCAAGTCTCCATTCAAGGCTAAGTGTTGCATTCAAGACAAGGATTCAACCATTGAAGAGGAGATCACTTACAACATACTACAACAACATACAGCATCTATACCTTCGCACATAAGGATACAAACATCCTTAGAACAAGGTATTAGTACTTGTTTTACAGTCATTTACATTTACAGCTCTTGCTCATTTCTTGGTTAATTCCAAAACCGGGGTTTGACCTAAAGGCAAACCCCTAATCCCTAACCCCCCAATCGTCTTCGCTTTTCTATGTGTAGGTTGCAGGTACGCGGCTGAAATTGAAGATCTGGAATCCTTGTGCAAAGATGAACAGATCCCCCTTCGTTTTGCGGATTTTTCGGAGGACCGTGGCGCCGGGCGCCATCGTCTCGACAACTTTTGCTCAAATTTGCAGGACAGTGCCGTATCAACATTTTACTGCTAATTCCAGGTCCGCAGCTTCATACTGTATCCCTATCTCAGTTTATAAGCGAATCTTTCTCACTTTCTATGCATTTCTAGCTTAATTCTTCTATGCACATTCTTTACAAAAGAGGGTAGCCTTGCTGTCATAACCCTTGAAACTCATTTAGCATCCAATCTTGCATTGCATGGGATTGGATCTTGTGGGTTTCAACCCCTCTTTTGAATGTAAAGTCTCTTCCCTAAGTGAAAACCATCAACCCTAGTGAACCTCCCTTCTCTCTCCTTGGAGTTGGAAGAGGGGAGAGCAACTAGGGTTCGATCGTGATTTTCTGCTTTACATTTTGGTGAACCCGACGTGAACATCCTTTCTGATTTTTCATGCTTAGATCTGAAAAAATTGATTACATTTCCATGTTTGATCTTTTGCAAAATTTTAGAGGTGATTGCATAAAAACCCTAAAATTTCTTTTTAGTAATTAAGCTTGTGAAATGTTTAATTGTTAATGCTTGTTTCAGATCTACCCTTCTATTACAAATTATCAATTCATATTTGTGCTTTAATTTTGAAAATTAAGTGGTTAAGTGTCAAAACCCTAATTTTTGAAGCCCTCTTGATTCAACTTTTGACTGACAATTTCACTGATCAAAACATCTCCAAATCAGCTGTAACTTTGGATTCCGCAATAAAATCACAATATCTTTCATCCCTAAAAATTTGGAAAAAAGTTGCGAGGACCGTGTGCACTCCGAGCGCCATCGTCCTCGACATTTTTTCCGAAATTTCGGGAGCTAGATCTTACTGTATTTTCCTGCTAAAATCCAGAATTTTGGCTGATTTTATCAATTTTAACACCTTCAAAATTACAGTCAAAGTTGGTCTTGTGATTGCTTGGATTAAGGCCTTTAAACATTCAAAAATCATTGAAACTAAAATTTTGTGTCAAAATTGTGTTCTTACTGTCCTAAATCTGAAAAGTGTGTTTGCATTCATTCGAAATTTCAGTGCTTTATTCAAATTCTTACAATTTGTGACTTTTGAAATTAAGTGCTTAATTACAACAACTTTAATTTCTGCTTTCAAAATTGAATTTTGCGTGAAATTGAGTCAATTTTTAAATTTCAAAATTTGCATTGCTTTTGACATTCCCTCTAAAATCATAAAATTCAAAATTTCAGTTTCCCTCTCTTTTTCAAAATTCAAATTTTGCATTTTTCGACAATCTTGGTAGGGTTCAATTTTGAGATTGCAACTTTAATTTGGCCTACCTACAGATCGTAAAATCACTCAATTTTTTCAGATTAGCTTTAAAATCATCATACCTTTCATCCCTGCAAATTTCAAAAAAAGTTGCAAGGACCGTGTTGCACTCCGAGCGCC
Source organism: Cryptomeria japonica (assembly GCF_030272615.1). Taxonomy (NCBI): domain Eukaryota; kingdom Viridiplantae; phylum Streptophyta; class Pinopsida; order Cupressales; family Cupressaceae; genus Cryptomeria; species Cryptomeria japonica. The sequence goes on along the minus strand of NC_081409.1, from coordinate 913,574,053 downwards.
ACGGTCCCGGACATTTTTTCTAAAATTTCGGGAGACTGTTGTGATTGCATTTAACAGCTTAAATCTAGAAGATTGGCTGATTTTACTAAAAATTGCTACCTCTAAAATCAAAATTTTCTCTCCCTCTCTAGTGCATGAGTTTTACAACAATAAGCCCTACTTACACTATTCCCATTAGACGAAGCCATAGAATTAAGTCTTTCCAAGGTTTAATTACCGAGGAGATGGAACCTAATTTGAATAGCCTTTTTAACGAGGACATGGGTAATTCCTCTAATCCTCCTAATGATGAAGAAGCTCTCCATGAGGTTTCTGAAGAACAAATTTTGAAATTGGACAACCAATTTGACGATTTTTGACAATGGATGTCTCAACAATACCCCGATAGTCAAGCTCTTCCTTTAATTGAGGGTCTAAAACGTATGCTTCAAAGTGATAAGAATGGAATTGATATTTTGCGTGGTATTGCACACATTGTGGATTCGAATGTGATGCCTATGAAGAGTTGTGCTGAAAGTTTGGGTTATACACAACCTCCTACTCAAGTCAATCATTCTATTCCTTTGATGACTTCTATTGCTAGCATACCTACCTTTACATCAAATATAATGGCTACTTCTACACAAGACATTCCTCCTATGATCACCAGTCATGGGGGCAATCCTTCTTCTTCAATTAACCCTCTTCCTTCATTCAATCCAACTTCTTAATTCATTCCTTCAATGAGTGTCCCTATTATATCTCCACAAATGAACGTGATGCAAGGGGGCAATTCATTTAACCATTCCATTCCTCCTTGTAGTGTTCCTCCTATCCAATCATCTCCTATGACTAATTATCATAGAGTCCCACCACCTTACTCTTTGCCTTCTTTCAATAACATAACACCTCCATCTCAATCTAACACATCTAATATGAACTCTTCGACTGAAGCGACCATTAACAATCTTGCACAAACTGTCTCTTCTTTACAACAACAAATTGCCTCTATGAATCAATCTAAGTTTAGTGTGCCCACATTTGACGTTGCGAGCCCACTTTCTCTTGACATTGTCCAAGCTATTCCCCCTAAACATGTTGAAATTCCACATTTGGAACTTTATAATGGTAAAGGTGATCCTCTAACACATGTTAAGACTTTTCAAACAATTTGTACTGATTTTGCTTATGACCCAAGGTTGCTTGCAAAACTATTCACTAGAACATTAAGAGACAAAGCCCTACAATGGTATTGCTCGTTGCCTTCCTATTCTATTACTTCTTTCGAACAACTTGCAAATGCTTTCATTCAACAATTTCAAAACAATATAAGTCCTAAAGTTACTTTGATTGATTTAATGCATTGTAAACAAGGTGTTAAGGAAAAAGTGACTGATTTCATTGGTAGATATAAGCATTTGTATGCTCAAATTTCTTTTCCAGTGCCTGAAAATGATATTCAAAGAATCTTTATTTCTAATTTACAAAAAGATATTCGAGATAAACTTCTGTTTTCTGAGTTTACTTCTTTCCAACAGTTGTGTGCAACTCTTCACAATTATCAACTGACTGTGAGTCAAATGGAACAATCACATCCTATGGCTCCGAGTGATAAGGGTGATAGCAGTCAACAACCATTTGGGAAGTTTAAACCGAATAGAGAGTCCATCAAATTCAATGAAAACATCATCAACAACAATGTGAATGCAGCATCAGGTGTGCCTCCTATTTCTAAATTTTTCAAGAAAGAAAGAAAGTATACTCCTTTGAATGAATCATTGCATAGTATTATGAATAAGTTATTGGAACAAAATGTGCTTACTCTTCCTCCTATAAGGCAAATTGATCCTGCAAAGATTACTTCACCTTATTTTGATAACAAAGCCTTTTGTCAATTTCATCGTCAGCCTGGGCATGATACTGAAAAATGTTTTTCTTTAAAGGGTAAAATTCAAGATTTGATTGATAATAATACTATCTATGTTTCTGGAGTGAATGATAAAGGCAACACATCTGTAGCTCCTCCTAACCAAAATCTTCAGATTTTCACTGATCCATTACCTTCTCATACCTCTAATGCGATTGAGACTAATGATTCCTCTTTTTCATCTGCTGGTCTTGTGTCTATGGCTCCGAATGTGATTAACTTTGTAGAGCAGCAAGAAAACCCTAAAGAACCTTCCATCACATTTGATTCCAGTGAAACCATTAGGGTACCTGATGGTCCTTTATACATAGTTGCAAAAGTCAAGAATACACCTTGCCGTGGAGCGCTTATTGATCCTTCGTGCATGGTTAATATCATTACTGAAGAATTTCTTTTTACTTTGCAATTGAATCAAGTGATTTATGACAAAACAGATGTGATTGTGAAACTATTTGATGCATTTTCTTCTCCTGCAATTGGTTCTATTACATTGCCTATTGAAGTCCATAACAAATCCCTTGATGTGAACTTTGCTATTATTCCATCTTCCGAACAATTTCGTGTGAAGCTTGGCTATCCTTGGCTATCTTCCATGAAAGCTATTGCTTCTCCTATTCACAAGTGTTTGAAATTTCCCCATAATGGTGAAGTTGTTACTGTCAATCATAGTCTCTTTAAACCAGCTGAAAGAACTTCTAGCGTTCCTATTGATTACTTTTGGCCTAAACAATTCCAATCTCTTCCTTCGCGAAGTGATCATCTTTTCAAATCTTATCAAAAGTGGAAAACAGATATGATCCTATCTTTAAATGAACCTAGAACACCTAAACTTGATATTCCTATCATTCTTGAGAAGGAAGTTCTTCCTTTGAAAGATAAAACTAATGTCTTTCCTCAAGAAGATTCCCAACCCATCCCTATGGATGTGACTATGTCTATATCTAATAAACTTCCTAAAAGTAGACCTATCCCTCCTCGTCATGATGGACTTGGCCTCCTTCCTAAACCAAATATTCCTCCCTTATATGGAGCAGTTCCTCCTCCTTCCTTTTATAGAGAGAAGAGACCTTCTTCTTCTCCTATTATCCAGCCTAAGAGACCACAACCTAAACACCCAAGTGATAAGGATGAGAACATTCCTCCTCCTCAATCTTCTTCACTTCCTACTAAGACTAGACGAAATCGTTCTGTATGTGAACGCCGACGAAAGCGTCGTCTTAGAGCTCAAGCAGTTGCTTCTCAAACTTTGCAATCTCCAAAAACACCTTCAACAAGCATTATTCCATTTTCTCCAAAATCTCCAAAACATAAGATGCATGATGGTCTTGATCCTGTGTGAATTAAAGACCCCATTTTTATAAATCTTGATGATGCTATAGATGAAAATGTTATTCATGATGAAAATGTTATTCCTCTTGCTTCTGATAGTGAATATGAACTTGTTGATATTGATAACCATTTATCTAATGAATTTTCTAAAGCACTTATCCTAGCTCCTAGACAAGAACAATGTGGCTTGGAACATGAACATAGCCCTTGTTTGGATCTTGTGATAGCTCCATCTGCTGTGTTGAATGTTCCTCCTCTAGCATGTTCCCTGCCTTCCCGAAACATTGATTAGCAAGATCGGGGGGTAGATGACGTGCTAGACTAGTTACATTAGCATAGCAGATTCTCTCCTCCTCTCTTGTGTTACTTCTTCTATATGTTATTCTGATTCTTCTATTTGTTGTCCTTAGTGTTGTCTACTTGAGGATGATGCAAAGCATTGAGATCTCTCGATCTCTCTCATGTTGACTCAAAAGATACATGTGTTTCTTTCTTCTAGGTGACCTTCCTTGATTGGGGAATGAAGAACAATTATGCATACATACATATGATATATATACATGACTTATCATACAGCATACTGACCCTGAGGAAAGCGAAGTCACCTCGTGCTTTGTGTTTTGTGTCTATTATCCTTGGGCTTATCTCACACTTGGGGGCTAAATCCTTGTGATAACGTGCTCCTTTCCTTTCTCATTCTTATATGTATCACTACCTTAAAGCAATCACCCCCGGTGAGGCATGTGCGATCGCTTTAACATAGGGGGGCATACATCCCGTTCATATCTTTTCAATATACTTGAAAATTTCTCGACAAATTTAGCTTTGCCTTGAAAATTTTTGATATCTTTCTTGCATGACTCATAGTGAGGGAACCTTACTACTGACAGTCATGGTTCTCCCTCGTGATCTTCCCTTTTACTTTGTCAATCGAAGTTGTAAGATCCTTAGTCCACTGGGGGCTTGGTGTATCTTGCCTCCTTGACATGGTGAAAGTCTTTCAATGTTGTTTCCTTGTACTTTACCGGAAGTATGAGCATACATACTCCCGCTAAAGTGGGGGCTAAATGTAGCGTCCTAAAATTGTGACACTTGCAATTTCGACTGCATTTCGGTCTTCACGATGGCGACGCAACACACAACCTGAATGGAGACCCAGAAACCTGATTATGACACTGAAAAATGCATTTTTCAAGCACCCTGGCCTGAACCTCCTTGCACCCTGCTGTCCTGGGAGGTGGGACCAGAGCGCCCAGCGCCCTGGTCCCCAGGACCATGGTGCCTAGCGCCCTGGTCCCTGGGTCCTATTTTGGGCCCAGTCTCTTTTGGACTTTTGGTCTTTTTGTTTGCAATTTGGAAATTAACTTTCCCTGGTCGGCCTAAGGTGGGGAAAATCAGTCTATCAGCCCTAAATGACAAGTATATAAACTACATTGTCCTCTCCCATTTGGGTAAAAAAGAAGGTCACATGTGTACAAAGCGTGGAAACTATACTCAAGCATTCAAGCATTCAAGCATTCAAGCATTCCTTCAAGCAATTGATCATTTCAAGTCTCCATTCAAGGCTAAGTGTTGCATTCAAGACAAGGATTCAACCATTGAAGAGGAGATCACTTACAACATACTACAACAACATACAACATCTATACCTTCGCACATAAGGATACAAACATCCTTAGAACAAGGTATTAGTACTTGTTTTACAGTCATTTACATTTATAGCTCTTGCTCATTTCTTGGTTAATTCCAAAACCGGGGTTTGACCTAAAGGCAAACCCCTAATCCCTAACCCCCCAATCATCTTCGCTTTTCTGTGTGTAGGTTGCAGGTACGCGGCTGAAATTGAAGATCTGGAATCCTTGTGCAGAGACGAACAAATCCCCCTTCGTTTCGTGGATTTTTCGGAGGACCATGGTGCCGGGCGCCATCGTCCTGACAACTTTTGCTCAAATTTGCAGGACAGCGCCGTATCGACATTTTACTGCTAATTCCAGGTCCACAGCTTCATACTGTATCCCTATCTCAGTTTATAAGCGAATCTTTCTCACTTTCTATGCATTTCTAGCTTAATTCTTCTATGCACATTCTTTACAAAAGAGGGTAGCCTTGCTGTCATAACCCTTGAAACTCATTTAGCATCCAATCTTGCATTGCGTGGGATTGGATCTTGTGGGTTTCAACCCCTCTTTTGAATGTAAAGTCTCTTCCCTAAGTGAAAACCATCAACCCTAGTGAACCTCCCTTCTCTCTCCTTGGAGTTGGAAGAGGGGAGAGCAACTAGGGTTCGATCGCGATTTTCCGCTTTACATCTAATATGCCCAGATATTTTTTCTGGGTGAATGACTTAGCTAGTAAATCATCCACATAGTCCTCCATGAAGGTATGCATCATATCATGAAAGATTATCATCATTTCTCTTTGATAAGTTGCCCCAGCATGCTTCAAGCCAAAAGGCATGACATTCCAACAATACGTTCCCCAAGGATAGGTGAATGTTGTTTTATCTTGATTTGATTGTAGCAAGAGAAATCATCCATTAATGATAGCATTGCATGGCCTGCTGCGAGGTCTACAATTATGTCTATGCTAGGAAAAGGAAAGTCATCCTTTGGATAGACTTTGTTGACATCTCTAACATCTGTGCATATTCTGATGCTTCCATCTGGTTTTGAAACTGGTACAATGTTTGAAATCCATTTAGCATAGCCTATAGGTCAAATGAATATGACATCTAATAACTTCTTTAGTTCAGTTTTGACCATTAATGCTACATGCATATTCATCTTTCTTAACTTCTGTTTGACTGATTTAGCTCCTAGAGCAATAGATAAATGATGCATGATTAAGTTTGGATATATTCTGGGCATATCAACATAGGACCAAGAAAAATTGATTTGCTTTTCTTTGAAGAATCTGATAAACTGGTCTTTCTTCTTCTGTCAGAGATTCTACTAGGTGTATGTTTTTAGCTACTTCTTCTATACCAATGTTGATTGATTGAGTGGGCTCAATCAATATGGGTGATCGCTCCTGATAGTGTTTAGGAAGAGTGTCAAGTCTCCCATCCTTAGGTGCCTTAAAAATGTTTTCACCCTCAGATGCGCCTTTTATTTTGACTTTTTTGTGATCTAGTGCTGCCATTGACTGATTTTTGGCATTAGATGCTTTATTTCTTTCATTTTTGCAACTGAGAGACTTGGCACCCCCCCAATTATAGATATCATTATTTCGTTCGCTGGTAGAGTGTGCTTCCGAGTTGACTATACATAGGTAATGGACAATGGATTCATCATCTGGGAAAATAGGTATGTCACGGTGTTCAGGTTCATCCCAATCTATCAAATCAGGAAATACGAGCGGTAGAGAGTCATTTGGTGGGTCGAGGTCGGTTGTGGTAAGTGTCATGATAGAGGTATCATTAGGGTTGTCTGGGATGTTGGTTAAGTTAATGATATTGTCAAGGTGTTCGATAATATCATCTTTCGTGTAGACTTGTTCGTAGTGCCACTGCTCATTTTCCTTAGCTTCATAGATATGTTGTGGACTGAATTCAAGTAATCAAGACTCTGTGCCTTGGCCCTCCTGAGAAAGGGGTGTGTGTATAGCACCTTCAGGGACATCTTCAATAATATTTGAACAACTACCCCATTCATAGTCATTAGAAACAGTTTCAGAAGTACTGTCCCAAAGCCTTTCAGTGTTGTGGACAGGTATGTTGTAGGGTGAAAAGAGATCCCTAATAATTGATACCAGTCTTGTAGTCTTTTCTGATTCAGAATAAGAGCTTGCTTGTACCCATTGCATTTTTTCAGACACAGTTTCTCCTTGATTAGCAGTGATGTCTTTGGGTGTTGATTTTACCTTGTTGTGAATAGGTTCCTATACATGATGCACTTTCTCATAAGATGCTTCTTCCTTTTGAATGGTTACTTCCTCTTTTCATTTCTCTTTTTCTCGGCATTCTCGCTCTTTCCTTATTGTTTCCACTGCTTGGTGTAGTGCCTCTTGCCATGAGTCCTCATTGCATTTCTTCTTTGCTTTCCACTAAGGTTTTTGATATCTATTTTGCTTTTTCCTTGGGGGTAGGTTGTGTCCATATCCCAGTCCTATTTTGTCTTGAGAAAATTGTGAAGGAGGGTCTAGTGGTTTTGTAATGCCTTCTTGATGCTTGCCTATATGCCCTTTTCTATTGTATCCCATCCATTGCATGATCAGGAATCCTTTTCCATATTGTCATGTTGGTATGGCTACCTCTAGAGTAGCAGCTCTAACTTCTTCCTCATCCTTGTATAGCCAACTAAGCATGTCTTTCTCTTATGATTCATGTGCTAGTGTGCCTAATTGGATAAATTTGCCATCAAACTTGGTGATGGGTTGTGTTGCATGATGTGTTGATGCAGAAGGTTGCCAATGAGATTTTGGTGATGTTAGCAATTTGGATAGACACATGGGTTTGAAAGAGTATTCCCCCATGTATTGTTCTTTGATTTTCATCTTTTGTTTAAAATCCATGGATACAGACTTGAGATTTTCTTAGTGATGATCTAATGCTAAGGAAGTTGGAGCTTCCCTATTCTGTGGAACCAAACTATCTTGAGCTGCCCCCATAGCATTGCAATGTTGAAAGAGGTTATTGTCAGCAGAGATGGAAATCTCTTGTCCATTATATGGGAATTTGGCACACTGATGGTAGGTTGATGGCACAACTTGTATTTCATGTATCCAAGGATGACCCAATAAAATATTGTATGTTAAGTCTATGTCTAAGACTTGGCACATAGTGTCCCTTTGTATTGGTCCTACCTGAATAGGTAGTATTAATGTCCCTTTGGATGATCTTTCTTCATCATCATATGCCTTGATGGTGATCTTTTTGTGTGGATCAATAGACTATTTAGAGAAGCCTAATGCATGGATAAGTTTTAAGGTACATATATTGAGACCAGCTCCATCTATTAATACTCTTTTAACTTGATGTTTGTAGACTAAGACTTTAATATGAAGGGGAGTATTATGTGGATGACTTAAAGAGATATTATCATGTTTGGAAAAGGTGAGATTATGAGGCCTTGTCATATGAGCCACCATGGCTTGGAATTTATCAATGTCTAGATCTTGAGGCACATTTGTTTCAACTAGTGCTTGTTCCAAGATGTCCTTATGTTTTGGCGAGAGTTTGCATAACTTGAATATGGATATATGAGTAAGAGTTCTCCATGGTTGATTCACCAAATCATATTGAGTCTTGGGGATAGTGGTCGATATTGATGTATGCCCTTTTAAGACATATTTTTGAGCTCTGGTTTTCACATTGATTGATGTATGGTCTTGTTTGTCTTTGATCTTTATGACATTTATTTGGTTGTCATCTGTTGATATGTGATTGATGGTGTTTTTGTACAAATGATTTATGCGAGCTCCCCGTGTATCATTTGATGATGAAGCTCCTTCCTTGTTGTAATTTGGGAGAGGATTTTTAAAGGTGTCATGATCACCATTTGTTTTGAGATCATCAACTGTTAAATCACCTCTATCGATCATTTCTTGAACAATATTCTTAAGCATCATGCAATCATTTGTGTGATGTCCTTTGTTTTGATAAAAATCACAGAAATGCGAGTCAATCCACCAAGGTGGTTTGATATTGGGCTAAAAGTTGTTTATGGTTGGCAATGTGATAATATTGTTTGCGAGGAGTTTGCGAAATGCTGATTTTAAGGATTGCCCCAATGGTGTGTGGATGCGTCTATTTGGGAAAGTGTTGATGTTACCCCTTTGATTTGGATTAGTCCCTCAATTAGTGTTGTTTCCTTGGGCAGTGTTGTTGGTGTTTGAATTTGAAGGTCCCTGATTGGTATTTTGTGGATAAGTGTTAGTGCCTTGCTTAACACCTTTTTGATTCTTGTTAGCTTGTGGATTACTTGATAAAGTCAATACTGGTTGTTTGGATTTCATATCATTAGCATCAGTTCCTCCCTCATTAACAATGTTTTTGTTTCTGGTCCAGAACCTCGATTTGTCTAAAGTGTTGTTGTTGTTGTATGCAGGAAAAGCGGGGCTATGAAACTCAAAATGTGAAAAATGAAGTTCCAAGAGGCTTGTCCACACACCCATAGGACTTCTTGGTTCAAGTTATGGAGTCATGAAGAATGACTCAACTTCCCAAGGATAGTTCCATGGTTCTCTATCTCACAAGGTCCCTCAAGCCAATGCCTTTGCTCTCAGATCACTGAGCAAAGTGGCTTAGGGATGACAAATGCAAGAACAAGGGATACTTTTGATTGATTTTAACATGAGAATGCACCCTATTTATGCATGATCCTACAAATGAGTTAAACTAGATTGTAAGATGACAAGATTAGTATAAATAGTATCCTAACATGATATACTAGTTATATGGTAAACTCTTGTGCAAAGGTTAAAGGAATAACTATGGTCAAAGCAATAAATGCTTGATGAGACTCTTGGGTTAGATGGAGGTTAAGTTAGGAGAAAAGTCTCTAACCATGCCACTAAGGGTTAGTTAACCATTAATGGTTTGAAGACTTTGGGGACAAATTTGTAAGAGTCCTCCCAATTTTGGGGCATTCAACAAGTTATCTTGTTGAATGGATAAAGGCTTTAATGCATTTGGAAGACTTTACTCCAAATTTGAGAAGTGACCTCCTCAAATTTAGGGAAAGGGGATAATTGATGGATTTGGGTTAATTGATTAGGATTAGATGGATTCTAGAAGAATTTAGGAATAGAGTTTAGGATGGAAGTGGGAGATGTAGGAAAATGCAAGTGGGTGAGGAAAAATAGAATTAATTAAAATAAATTACTTTATTTCAATTTGGTTGCAAGTTGGGGATTTTATATAAATTAGATTTATTTAATTGGGGTAAACTATTTAATTAAATGTGAATTTAATTAAAAAGTAGAGAGAAGGGTTTTAATTAAATAAAATAATTTATTCAATTAAATGATGCAAAAGGGGCTTTAGTGAATTTAACTAAATAAATTGAATAATTTACTTAATTAAATAGAGGAATGTGGGTGATTTAATTAAATTGGATTTAACTAAATAGATGAATGAACATGAAATATTCATTTGAGAATATGGTCATTTTTATACGTCTACATTTTGCCCCTCTTTGAAGTGATGTGTGTGCACATGTTGATTCAAAGAAAATGATGTGTCATTATGATTTGTTTGTGATCCATTTTTATGTCGTGCCCTAGATTTGATAAACGATGTTGATAATGCCCCCTCGGGAGATGAATCAAAATTTTTGAAAAATTGATTTGAGTTGGATAATTTTGATAGCATTGTAAATTTTGGTCTATGTTGAATGCGAAAATTTATTCATCTCCCGATAATGACGTTGGGTAGGTTGTCATGAGATACCACGAGTGATTTTTGCATTCCTCCATGTAACCTTAATTTCGATTTACCCTATAAAAGGGAAAAGGTGATTTCTTTTGTCTCATTTGTGCTTGTTGACTTTGGAGAAAGTGACACTTGGAGAGAAGTCAACATGCTGATTCCGTATTCTTCTCATCGATTTGAGCGTGTTAGGAGGTATCTAAGGCTTGCCACGTATGGACCACCAGTAAGTCAAACTTTTTTACCCCTGTTTGATTTTTGATTTTGTCATTTTTGGTCATTTTTTTGAATTTTTTATGCGGTTTTTTATGTTTTAGCGCGTTGGATCGAAAGGGTAGCATACGAATAATTTCATAGCACGTAGGTTTTAACCATAGAGGGTAGCATTCAAAAATTTTAGGCTAGTGCATCATTAGGTTAGGGTAGCACATAGGATTAGGTTAGCGCACCGGGGGTACAGGGTAGCGCGTTGGGTAAAACGAGTAGCGTGTAGGTTTATGCTAGCACATCGAGCTTCTAGGGGGTCGCATGGGTAGGTCTAGATAGCACGTAGGTGTGACCTAGCACATAGGGTTAAGTGTGTAGTGCATAGAGAAGATAAAATAGCGCATAGGGTTGGTTTATCACATAGGGTAGGTTAGGTAGCGCTTTGGAAGAAAAGGGTAGCACATAGGTTTCTGCTAGTGCCTAGGGTTTATTGGGTAGCACATTGAGAAAACAGGTTAGTGCATGAGAAGTAGCTTAGCGCTTAGACAAGATGTTTTGGCGCATATAGGAAAAAATTTGGTATAGTGGGATCTGGGAATGAAGAAAATGGGTAGGGTGATGCCAGTTCTACCGGGATAATCGCATTTTACTAGTCTTCGTGTCTACTGCCATTGGTGCGATAAGTGTGTCCAATATGAGTTCTGAGATAACTTGATTTGATTTGCGATGATTCAAGTTGATATAGATTTGATGTGATTTTGATATGATGTGGAACTTGATTTAAATTTGTTCAAAGTTTTCAAGTTTTTGATATGAATGTGTTTGATATGAATTGTGGAGCTTGAGTTGTGTTACAAGTTGATATGGATTGTGGAACTTGAGTTGTGTTACAAGTTGATATGAATGTGAAACTTGAGTTGTGTTACAAGCTGATATGTGTTGATGGATTGATATGATGTGGAACTTGATTTAGATTTGTTCAAAGTTCTCAAGTTTTTGATATAAATTTGATTTTGAGATCCATGTGTTGATGAGGGAACTGATATTGGACTCGCGTTATTTTTGATAGGAGCGTCTTGGAGTAGTATAGTCATGTGAGAGATTTTTGAGACCGTGGTCCTTGATACCACAATTGACACAGGCTGGCAGAGACATTATTGAGAGGTGTGGTTTGACCTCTTTGTTAGATATGCCCCAGTTTATCGTAAACCAGGGTTTATTGATAGCATCGGCTGAGAGGTGGCACAGTGACACGAACACCTTTTATTTGGAGAGAGGCGAGATTACAGTGATGCTTGAGAATTGCTACCAGATTTTGTAGATTCCCGTAGTAGGTGCATTGCTACCCTACGAGCAGATGAAGGAGGGTGGGACTGAGGCACTTCGCCAGATTTTTCAGGATGATACTATTTGTGGGTATGAGATCCCCTGGCAGGAGTTTTGGATTTGGATTACATGCCTCTACAATCAATTCTGGCAGGATTTATAGGTGGTTTCTTATGTCCCGACCATAGGTCGAAGGGACTGTCAGTGGGATGGGGATTGGTGCTAGAGGATATTGTGACGCAGGGTTGTCGATTTGCATGGGGGTCAACTATGCTGGTCCACTTATACAGAGATTTGCATGAGGTAGTGTATTTGGGTTACGGTAGTCTATCAGCTAGAGTGACACTACTATAGGTATGGGTGTGGGAGCATATCCCTGTAGCTAGGCCATTGGCAGATAGAGATAGGCCTGTTGGATGCGCGTACGCATATGGGTATAAAGGGATAGTTGTCTAGCATAAGCTGGGCAAACTAGAGCATTGGAGGAGAGTGTTGGATGATATTGATACGGTCATCTGGCGACCATATACATGTTGCGAGGTATGGGTTGAGGATGGGATGGAGATGCCTTATGTCTTCATGACCAGATATTTGATAGGGCAGATGCCCTTTTTGATTGCGAGGTTTCTACATAGCTGGGTGTCGCGGTAGTATGGTTGACAGCAGGGGATGCCACAAGGAGAATGTTTTTATGCTCGACGAAGACAGGATATTCCAGATTGGGGACCGACGATTGATAGCGAGGCAGCAGTGGAGGAGTTCTTTCATGCAGCCGACTAGATTTGGGATTATGCCCCTTAGATCGTGGATGCAGGGATAACTGACGAGTTTGTAGCACTCTTCGCAGCATGGGCAGTGGCTAGGATATCTGATCCAGCTGAGATGATTCCAGCATTTGATGATGATGAGGAGGTACATGAGCGGGGTGGTGATGGAGGAGGAGGGGATGGAGGAGATGGTAGAGGAGGTGGCTGAGGGCGGCGAGGGGAGAGGAGATTGGATCAATGGAGACTTGATCGAGGGAGGAGAGGAGAGAGAGGTGGAGATGGTGGTGCTAGAGGGATACAGGGTGAGAGAGTAGGGCGGCGAGTGGCGATGGATAGGGAGAGAGGAGGTTTGGCTATCAGAGCTAGAGAGGAGGAGTGGGTTGGCGAGGTGTTAGCGATGGTGGGAGGGTATGATGATTTCAGACGACCAGCCCAGAGGAGGAGGTTAGATGTTTTACCTCCACCAGCACTGAGGACAGTTAGAGGGACAAGGGATTCCCCTTCACAGGTACCCTTGCAAATGTGGATTCCAACACATGAAGAGGATGCATAGATTAGATCATTGCAGCTATCAGTGTAGCAGTTGCAGACACAGATGCTGGCACATCAGTGTCAGATAACACAACTGACCACAGAGTAGGATACTGCCTTGGAGTAGTTGGGTCGAGCTGAGGCTTTGGAGAGAGTGGCAGCAGGTGGCCTGACGAGAGACACCTTGAGAGAGTTGGCTTTGAGAGCCAAGGAGGCGGAGTATTATAGGAGACATTATGAGGATGCGGTGCCTAGGGAGCGTTGAGTGTAGAGTTTTACACAGTTGACATCTAGTCGATCTCGAGAGACTAGGTTGAGGATGGAGAGCATAGGTGTGACAGGGCCTCCTAGACAAGATCTACCTGGAGATCTAGGTGCTGGGACATCTTCAGTGAGACCATATCACTCAGGAGATAGTCATACGTGAGAGACATTGTCTCCATCGTATTTTGATCATTGTATTGTACTTGGCACCTATATGACATATTTTGTATATTGATCATTTGTTGAGATATATATATGACACCATTTTCTTTGATCTTCATGTGATGTGTTATGGATGATGCTTTCTATATGCTTTAGTTTCTTCTATGATGATGCAATGCTTAGATAGATGTTTGTGATGCGATATTTTATGAATATGATGTGATAATGCATGATGCTATGAGATGTATCTTGAAAATGAGATATATGATATGATATGCTGTGAGATGTATCTTGAAAATGAGATGTATGATATGATATGTTGTGAGATGTATCTTGAAAATGAGATGAGATGTATGATATGATATGTTGTGAGATGTATCTTGAAAATGAGATGTATCTTAAAAATGAGATATATGATATGCAACTAATTGTTTTTGATCATCCTCATTCTATATTTGTCATCCCTGTATAGCCACATGTTGTTTGCTTTATTTTTATGTATCATCATTGAGCATTGATTTGTTGTGGGATATGTTGAAAATTTATACAAGCATAATGGTATAATTGAGCCATAATGACCTGAGAAAAATTTATATGATTTTTTATTTTGCAAGATAGCACAAGCATCAAGGTATAATTTGATGCAGAGCATCATGAAAATCCATAAAACCTTCATTCAAGGGTAAACTTTAAACTTGAATCAAGAGACATATAAAAAGATAAATCACTCTTCTCAACTTCAAAACAATTTCAAAGGTTATATTACATCCTTAAAACCCTTCATTCAATATTTCAGATCATAACATTCACCATAACATGAGAGAACAAATTCTTTATTGCCATGGAATACCCTAGTTTAGGGTTTCATCCCTTAACAACTGTTTTCACCAAAATAATCACAAAATATTCAATTCTTAACCAAATAAAGTAAGACCAAAAGAATTGGAAAGAAGATTCAGAGAAATTTTCAACACATATATCATTTCTTCAATATTATCCCTCATGTGACCACACCAAATGCTACAACCGGGTTGTTGCTGCCTTCACCAGTCTGCTTTTCACCGTGAACTGTAACAAACAGTCATCAATAAAATTTTACATATTTCTCATAAAGACAATCACTTCAGTCTGAATTTATATCACGGAGTTAAACAAATTCTCTCAAAATTTTAGCCAGATCCAACGGTGAAATGAAAAGATATGATCATTTTCCCAAAACTGGGTAACCCTTGGCAGGGTTTTGACAATCATTGAAAAAACAAACATATCTTGCCAAATACTCCACAAAAATGCACAAGAAAGGATTCATCTGAAAGATATTTCATCAATATATCATTAAATAACATCTACATATAAAAATTACATCAAATGTGATCCTCCATGGATCTATGATAGCCATAGATTCCTTAAAACCTCATGACAGTTTGAGGGTTTGATGGATAATCTTTGTCAAATCCCCTCCAAACTGATCTCCCTCCTTGATTTCAACCAAACATGGTTTTATAAACCATTTCAAACTCCTTTCTAACTTCTCCAACCACCTCATAACCAATGGATTTAATTTTTATAATTTTGTTGCACTTTTGGCAATATTGCAACTTTGCAATTTTTACAATTTTTGACATAAATGACTCTAACTCTTACATGGACACTTTTAAAAATTCAATATGGACCAAATATAATATCTTTGGACAAAATGGCTCATTTAGCCTTACATATTATTATTTAATTGACTCAAATAACCTTGATACATTATGAATGACTCAAATACAATAAATTGTTCATATTATGACTTTTGACCTCCTGCTATGCTTGTGTGCTTAGGTGCCTCTGCACCATAATTGAACCAGGATGACCTGAGTGTGGATTGCATATAAACAAACAAGAGTAAATCATTTATATGTGTAAAGTGGAATCATGTCTTTAGTGATATGCTATGAATCACGTCTCAAGACCAGTATTTACACAGTATAGATGATCGCCTCACAAACAGAAAACTAAGAAAATATTGGAGTCCCTATGACATTCTCTAGCTTTGAAGCATTGTGGAGAAAATTTAGAGGATCCAACAATTCAAAAAGTTAAAGTGCAAAAATAGTCAAAACTTTATGCAAGATGCAACATTTGATATTTCAAAAAATCATCCATCATATTTTGTGAATCATGTTAAGCGATCAATGTTTTCTTTGCGATTGTACGAGTGTTGTTTTGCTAGATATGAAGTTCTGAGTTTGTGGCAAGTTTTGATGTTTCGAACATGTTGCAAACTTTGATTACTGCCCCTAGTTAAGTGTACTTCCTAATGTGGATATGTACAGTGATTACCAAACCATGGTCAGATGGGATGAAAGGATATGCAGATAAACCAAGATAGTGACTACGCTAAGTATGGCCTGGATGGATATTGTGCTAAAAATGTCGGGCGATGGCCAATAGTGTTTTACTGTGGAGATAATGGTATGGATAGATATAGAGGAGTTTTCCTCTCACAATAGTGCCTGTTGCCAGGTTTTCACCAATTGCTTTTATTGTACCTTTTTATTTACCTTTTTCTTGATTTTTTGATTTTTTCACTTTGTCGGCTTTTCCATGCATTAGATTACTCAACTGTAGTATCTCTTCATATGAATGTTGTTAGTTGGTTCATCGAGCACATCTCCTACTAAAGTTGTTAGCTAATAGGCACCTGATCCATAGGCTGATATGATGACATAGGGACCTAACCAATTAGGTTCAAATTTCCCTTTCTTTTCCCGATCTTGCTGATTCCTAGGATTTTCTTTGAGTACTAGGTCACCAATTTTAAAAATTCTAGGAATGACCTTGTGGTTGTAACTCCTGCACATACGTTGCTGATATGCTTTGAGATGAGTGTAAGCACATTGACGTCTTTCATCTAGAAGCTCGAGCTCTTGCAGCCAGTTAACTTGATAATCTTCATCTGGGATTAAGCCTTTCAAAGAGACTTTGAGAGATGGAATTTCTACCTCCAAGGGTAAAATTGCTTCTGATCCATATACCAATGAATAGGGTGTAGCTCCTATAGGTGTGTAGATGTTGGTTCTGTAGGCCCAAAGTGCTGGATTGAGTTATACATGCCAATCTTTGTCTGCATCATTCACTGTTTTCTGTAGGATTGTCAATATTGTTTTATTCGATGCTTCTGCCTAACCATTCCCTTGTGGGTAGTAAGGTGTAGAAAAACAATGTTGGATTTTGAATTTTTCACATAGTTCTCATACATCTTGGTTTTTAAAAGGTTGTCCATTATCTGTGATGATGGAACTCAGAATACCATATCTGCAGATCAGATAATTAAGGATAAAAGTGGCAATTTGTTTCCCAGTCATTGTGGTCATGGGGACTGCTTCTATCCATTTTGTAAAGTATTTCATTGCAGTTATAATGAACTTGTGTCCATTTGATGATGAAGGATGAATTTTGCCGACCAAGTCTAGTCCCCACTGATAGAAGGGCCAAGATGTTGTGAATGGCTATAGTTCCTATGCTGGTGCATGTATAAGATTGCCATGGATTTGGCATTTAGGATACTTTTTTGCAAAGTGATAAGAGTCTTTTTCCATTGTTGGCTAGTAATATCACATTCTTAGAAGCTTTTTAGCAAGAGTAGTACTACTTGAATGTGTGCCACAGATATCTTTGTGAAGGTCGTGTAAAGCGAAGTCAGATTCATTATGATCAAGACAACGAAGAAGAGTACCATCTAGACCTCGATGATACAGAGTATCAACAGGAAGAGTATAACGGGCAGCTTGCTGGATAAAGTTGTGCTTCTGGTTTCAGGATAAGTCAATGGGTAAGATATTGTTCTTAAGATAGTCATAGATGGGTCCATATAATGGAGAGTTGGAACTAGTCAAGGCATAGATAACATGGGATTCCGAATGGTCATAGGCAAGGGAGAACAATTGCTCTACCAGGAACTCGTAATGATTCTGTCGCTCTGGAATTGGCAGTAGTGAAGTGATAGTAGCCATGGCATCAGCTGCTTTGTTGTCCAACCTTGGTATTTGTTCGAAGGTGATGTATACAAAATATTGCTTGAAATCATCCACCATTCATTTGTAGGGTAGCAACTTATCGTCCTTTATCTGATAGTCATTATTGATTTGATCGATGACAAGTTTTGAATCTCCATAGACTTTTAATTTGGTGATCCACCATTCTACGGTCATTTTGATGCCTATAACCAGTGCCTCATATTTAGCAATGTTGTTGGTGCATGGAAACATAAGCCTATATGATCTTGGTATAGTGTGTTCTTCAGGAGTGATAAACAGAATGCCAGCACCCGAGCCATGTTGTGTGTAGGATCCATCAAAATATAAGGTCCATTGTTTGGGGGAGATAGTAAGAACGTCTCTGTTTGGAAATTCGATCTCCATAGTTTGTTTTCCAGGCAGTGGTGCTTCAGCCAGTTGATCTGCAATCGCTTGTCTTTTGATAGCTTGTCGTTCTATGTAGTGGATATCAAATTCACTGAGGATCATGACCCACTTAGCCAATCTGCCTGTAAGAGCTACTTTACTGAGTAAATATTTGAGAGGATCAATTTTTGCAACCAGCTTAATTGTGTGAGCTAGCATGTAGTGTCAAAATTTTTGAGAGGTGAATACTATTGTTAGACAAGCCTTTTCAATGAATGTATAGTTTAATTCATATCCATTCAATGTCCTATTGATATAATAGATAGCTTGCTCTTTGCCCTGTTGATCTTCTTGTACTAACAATGCCCCCAGTGATATGTCTATTGTTGAAATGTAGAGAATGAGTGGCTTCCTTGCTATTGGTGGTACTAGAATTGGTGGGCTCATTAGATACTACTTGATTTGATAGAAGGATTCTACACATTTGGCTTCCCATTTGAATGGTACATTTTTATGTAGAAAATGATTAAAGGGGAGACTTTTATCTGCTTGTTGAGCGATGAATCGCCTGATTGATTGGAATCGTCCTTGTAGAGATCTAAGCTAGCTGATGTTCTTTGGTGGTGGCATCTCCATAATGGCTTGTACCTTTGCTGGATCCACTTCAGTACCCCTAGCTGAAACTATGTAGCCTAGTAACTTTCCTGAGGTAACCCTGAAGACACACTTCTTAGGGTTGAGCCTGACTTGGAATTTTTCAAATCTATCGAAAATATTTTCTAAGATGCTTAGATGTTCTTCTCTGGTGAAGGATTTAGCTAGTAAATCATCTACATAGTCTTCCATGAAGGTATGCATCATGTCATGAAAGATTGTTGTCATTGCTCGTTGATAAGTTGCTCCTGCATTCTTTAAGCCAAAAGGCATGACATTCCAACAATACATTCCCCATGGATAGGTAAATGGTTTTCTATCTTGATCTTTTGGGGCTATCTTGATTTGATTATAGCCTGGAAAACCATTCATTAGTGATAGCATTGCATGGCCTGCTATGAGGTCTACAATTATGTCGATACTGGGTAAGGGAAAGTCATCCTTTGGACAGGCTTTGTTGACATCTCTAAAATCAGTGCAGATTCTGATACTGATATCTGGTTTTGATACTAGTACAATCTTGGAAATCCATTCAGCATAGTCAATGGGTTGAATAAATCTGACGTCTAATAGTTTTTTCAATTCAGCTTTAACCATGAGTGCCACATGTGGATTCATCTTTCACATTTTTTGCTTGACTAGCTTAGCTCCTGGAGCAATGGACAAGTGGTGCATGATTAATTGTGGATCAATCCCAGGCATATCTGCATATGACCAAGCAAAATTGATTTGCTTTTCTTTAATTTTTTTTATAAATTATGATCTTTCTACTTCCATCAGAGATTCTGCAAGGTGTATAGTTTTGGCTTCTTATGTAGTACCAATGTTGATTGATTGAGTGGGCTCAATCAATATGGGTGATCGCTCGTGATAATGTTTAGGAAGAGTGTCAAGTCTCTCATCCTTAGGTGCCTTAAAAAGGTTTTCACCCTTAGATGCATCCTTTATTTTTACTTTTGTGTGATCTATTGCTGCCATTGACTGGTTTTCAGCAGTAGATCTTTTATTTGGCTCATTTTTACAACTTAGAGACTTGGCACTCCCCTGATTGTAGACATCATTACTTTGTTCACTGGTAAAGTTTGTTTTCAGGTTGACAGTACATAAGTAATGGGTAATGGATTCATCATTTGGGAAAATTGGTAAATCATGAATTTTAGGTTCGTCCTAGTCTATAAGGTCAGGAAAGACAAGTGGTAAGGAATCTTTTGGCGGATCAAGTTCTATTGTTGTAAGTGTTAGGATGGAAGTATCTTCATGATTGACCAGGGTTTTAAAGAAGTTAAGGATTTCGTCAAGGTCTTTGATGGTATCATCTTTTGTATAGACTTGTGCATAATGTTGCTGCTTGTTTTCCTTGGCGTCATAGATATTTTGTGGACCAAATTCAAGTGGTCTAGATTCTGTGTTGTGTTCTTCTTGAAAGATGGGTGTATTACTATCATTTGCACAAATATCTTCAGTAGTATTAGAATAGCTGCCCCATTCATAACATTGGAATCAGTCTCAGAGGTATTATCCTAGATTCTAGCAATGTTGTGAACTTGTATGTTGTAGGGTGAGAATAGGTCTTTGATAATTGAGACAAGTTTGATAGTTTTCTCTGATTCTGTGTCAGATCCTGCTTCCACTCTTTGCATTTGTTCATATACACGGTCTCTCCTCAGGGAGGAATGATGTAATCCAGATGGGAGTCTTATTTGTTGGATATTGGTTCTTGAATATGATGTGCTTCTATAGTAGATGCTTCCTTCTTTTGGTTGATAGGTTGCTTTTGCCTTTGTTCTCATTCTTGATGTTCATGTTCTTTATGCATTGTCTCTATTGACTCAAATAGTGCCTCCTGCCAAGAGTCTTCCTTGTACTTCTTCTTTTCTTTCCACTAAGGTTTTTGATATTTGGGCGGTACCTTCTTTGGTAGTAGAGTGAGTTCAAAGCCCAATCCCTTTTTGTCTTTACTGAATTGTGAAGAAGGATCCAATGGTTCTGTGATGCCTTCCTAGCACTTACCAATAGGTCCTTTGCCATTGTATCCCATTTGTTGCATGATTAAGTAGCCTTTTCCATATAGGTGTGTGGGTATAGCTACTTCCACAGTAGCTGCTTTGTCTTCTTCCTCATCTTTATATAGCCAACTAAGGATATCCTTTTCCTCAGATTCATGTGCTAGAGTGTCGAGTTGAATGAATGTGCCATCGAACTTGGTGATGGGCTGAGTTGCTTGATGTGTTGATGCTGTAGGTAATCCATGAGATCTAGGTGATGTTGGTAAGTTGGCCAAACACATGGGTTCCAAAGTATATTCTCCCATGCCTTGATCTTTGATCTTCATTTTTTGCTTGAAATCTCTAGGTAATGAGTTAGATTTTTCTTGTTGAAGATCTTGTGCTGATGAGTTTTGTTTCTCTCTGTTATGTGGAACCAAACTATCTTGGGCTGCCCCCATTGCATTACAATGCTGAAATGGATTATGATTAGCTGATATAGAAACCTCCTGGCCATTATAGGGAAATTTGACACACTGGTGATATGTAGAAGGCACTGCTTGCATTTCATGTATCCAGGGTCAACCTAATAAGATATTGTATGTGAGATCTATGTCTAAGACCTAACACATAGTATCCTTTTGTATTGGTCCTACCTGAATAGGAAACATCACGGTTCCTTTAGATGATCTTTCCTCATCATCATATGCCTTCATAGTGATCTTCTTGTGTGGATCAATAGACTCTTTAGAAAAGCCTAATGCATGGATAAGTTTTAAGGTACAAATATTAAGTCCAGCTCCTCCATCTATTAATATTCATTTAACTTAGTGTTTATAGACTATGACTACAATATGGAGAGGAGTATTATGTGGATGGCTCAATGAGATATTATCATGCTCAGAAAAAGTGAGGTTATGAGGTCCTGTCATATGAGCCACCATGGCTTGGAATTTGTCAGCATCCAGATCTTGAGGTGCATTTGTTTCAAGCAAAGCTTGTTCCAATATGTCTTTGTGTTTTGGCAAAAGTTTCAGCAACTCCAGTATAGATATTTGAGCAGGAGTTTTGCGTAGTTGACTGACTAGATCATATTGAATTTTGGGTATGGTGTTTGTTGTTGACATATGTCCCTTCAAGACATATTTTTGAGCTCTGGTTGTTAAATTGACGGATTCATGTTCATGCTTGTCTTTGATTGTGATGATGCTTACTTGATTATCTACAACTAATATATGATTGATGGTGTTATTGTAGATGTGATTGATATAGGCTCCATGTGTATCGTTTGAGGTTGAAGCTCCATCTTTATTGTAGTTTGGAAGAGGATTCTTAAAGGCTCCATGGTCACCATTTGTCTTGAAACCATCCACTGTTAAATCACCTCTATCAATCATGTCCTAAACAATGTTTTTCAATCTCATGCAGTCATTTGTTTGATGACCTTTGTTGCTATGAAAATCACAAAAGTATGAGTCATTCCACCAAGGTGGTTTGATTTGTGGTTCATAGTTGCTGATTGCTGGTAAAGAGATAATTTTGTTTGCCAGGAGTTCTCTGAATGCTGACTCCAGTGATTGTCCCAATGGTGTGTAGACAGGTTTTTGAAAATTGTTGGTGTGACCTTGTGAATTATTATTAGGCCCTCAATTTGTGGGATTGTTTTGGGTATTGTTGGTGTTGAGTTGATCTTGATTGGTATGTGGTGCATAAGCGTTAGTGCCTGGGTTAGCACCTTTGATATTCTTTGTAACTTGAGGGTTACTTGATAATGAGAGCATAGGTTGTTTTGATTTTGGATCATTTGATTCGTTTCCTCTTTCATTTCCATTGTTTTTGTTTCTGGTCCAGAATCTGGATTTGTCCAAGTTGTTGTTGTTTTGGTTATTGTAATGCGATGAACTTGTTCCTTCTTTGAAGAATTTTAGTGTTCCTTTCTTGACACATGCTTCTTCTACTTGAATGCCATTTTCAATCAATTTAGCAAAAGATGGTATGCATTGGAGTTTGAGTCGGTAACTCATCTTACCATTCAAGTTGTTGATGAAAATTTCCATTTTCTCCTTTTCAGGGATATCTCGAGGATATCTTGAAACCATACACCGCCATCATTGAAGGAAAACCATGAATGTTTCATTGTTTTTCTGTTTGGTGTTATAGACGTCTAACATGGTGATAGCATGTTGAATGTTATAGGAATATTGAGTTATGAATTTGTTGACTAGTTCATCAAATGATCTGATGGGAGGTGTGACTTTGGATAACCATTCCATTGTTTTGCCTCCCAAGCTTCTTGGGAATAACTTCATCAAATAGGTATCATCGTGAGCGAATTCAAGACTCATCGTGCAAAATTCTCAAACATGATCATGGGGATCGCTTTTTCCATCATATTTGTCAAACTTGGGAACATCTGAGTTTGGAGGAAAAGGCACCATGTTCAATCTTCTATCAAATGGATAAGGACAAATTTCATTTAAGGAGTACTATACTATTGTACCTTGTTGTATGTCTTGCATTTGTCTTTGTAACATTTACATTTTTTGAGCAAGAGCAATCAAAGGTACATTGTTTTGCCGAGGGAAGAATTCTTCTCTTGCATTAATTCTAGGCTGAAATGGGGTATGGAACGGTATGTTTTGTTCAGGGATGTTTTGCTCAGGGATGTTGTGTTTTGGTATGTTTTGTTTAGGAGTATCTTGCTCAGGGTCACATGCCTCTCCTTCTCATTGTTGTTCTTGATATTTGTAATGTTGAGATTTTGTTCTAAAAATGTCTGTGTCAAAGTCTTCAAGAAGTTTAACTCCTTTGCTTGTGAGCATGAGTAGGTATTTTTCTTTGTCATTTTCCATGAGTCTTTCCACAAGCTTTTGAAATGAAGCACTTTCTTGATATTCTTGAAGAAGTTCTTCAAAAATTTCAACGTCCTCTAGATTCAGATGCTCGAAATGATTTGATAATCTTTGATTCATGCTGGATTCTGATTGCATTTCGCTTTGTTTGTTTCGTTGAGAGCGAGTAACAACAGGCATCTAGTAAAAGCTTTATGTGACAAAAGGGATGAAATCTTCTTCAATGTTTTGTTTAGGAGTTGGTCGTTCAAATCGGGGGATGTTGTTGGATTGATCTTTCCTCCACGGTTTATTTGTTGACTAAACACGGATTTTTGACAAAATGCTCTAGTCTTTAAAGGTTCCTTGTCAAATTCATTTGATTTGTTCTGAATATATAATCGTACATGATGAAGGAATGTTCGATGAGATTTGAAGAGTTGGCGATTGATGTATAAAAAATTATTTATTTTAGCAAGTTTCGAATAACTTGGTTGTTGTTTCTTCAACTTAGTGTTATGATAAATATTCTTTCTTCTCAGAATATGAGGATTAGTCATGCACAAGCGATCAATGGTTTCCTTTGAGTTGTTTTGGATTTAGTTTATCTTGTTTTGGAAACTTAAGTTTTACTTTATCAAAGTGAAGGTTTAGATGCCCCCTTACAACAAAGTACATCAAATGATATGGAATAGAGTTTTCCTGATAATGAAACTCAATTTGACAACTTGGAGTTTTAAACAAGTGTGTTTTGGGATAAAAAACCATGTGATAAAAAGGACCTATTTGCCACTTGTGATGATGTTTCTTGATTTTGATAGGATAGATATGTTTATAGTGCGACTAGTTTTAGTTTTAGACAACTTTTGTTTGATGAAAATTTGCTTGGAAATAGCTTTTGATACTCTGTTTTTGGTATTCTGGTTTGACAAAGTTCAGGCTGATGAAAGGAGGTTTCCGAAAATGTTTTCAAAATTTTCCAATTTGACCTTTGTTTTGCGCCCTATTTTCTAGTTTTGACCACGTGTTGAAATAGAGATGCTATGTGCTACAAAATGTTCTCAAAGCACTAAGGAAAAGACCCCACGCGCTATGCTGCCCCCTACTACGTGCTAATTGGTTTCACTGGTTAAATTTTTTTTTAGCTTTGGTTTAAAAGATCAAGCGCTAATATGAGTCGCTGACGCGCTACTGTTTATACTCTACGTGCTAAAGGTTGACTTCCACGCGCTAAGTTGATGCTTCAACGCACTAAACTATTTTCAAAATATGCTAACTATTGCTGCTGATTTTAGATTCTGGTGAAGTGCTACTATTAAGACTTGATGCGCTAAAGATAGGGTTTGATGTGCTAGATTATGGTTGCTATGTGCTAAGGTGTTGCTCTTACTCACTAAACTGCCCTGACTTGATTGTTTTCTGCAATTTTTGGAGTTTTGCCTTAAGTTTTCAGTGATGATAGATGATTTTCTGAAGTAACAAATGAAGACACAACACCATAGAAGTAACCATTTTTTGCTTAATCTAAACAGTAAGTGTATGTTCCGTGAGGATGTGTTCAAATCCCCAATGTTGCAACAGGTTTGGATACAAAGAATACACTTCAAAAAGACTCTTTATTCAAGGGTCATAAGTAATACCATAGCCCACTAGTCTCAATAATCCATCAGCTCAAACAACCGTGTCACCCCCTAGAGGGCGCCCATTTTTTTGCCTTTTGCCAGAAATTAACCCAAAGTGAATTGCTTCACAATTGAGTAGTTATCTTGGGAGATATATGGTGAGTGATCTTGGGGGCGGATTCTTCCCCGCCCTTGCACTATGATATTACAAATGTCTGGTTACTGACTCGGCTCAAAGTTTCTATGCCAAGGTTCATAATCAAGCTTCATGTTTGACCATCAGTGATAAACTCCCTCAGGAGGCTTCCCAACCTTTAGAACAAAGGCTTTACGTATCTCAAGGATACTGGGGGAAGGCTAATCGCTGCGCGCAACCGTTGAAAAGGAATTTTGTCACTTTCCACATTTGATTATAGTGGGTTGGAACACTTGGCTTCAAAGTTGTTTCCCACTTAGGTCGTTCCCTTCACACCAGCCAAAAATGGCTTTAAGAGTTTTTCAACCCCTCGGGAAGGCAAGCCTACTAAAGGATTTAAATGCAATAAACACTGAAAGCGTAAGAGTGGTCTGAATTTTTGATCACCCAATTAAGCGGAGAGCATATTCCTTCCACTTTTGTAGCAAAGCAAACAAGTGTTCTGTTTAAATCTTCATTGCAATGATTTGTTAATATCTATATGGAGATGTTGCTCCACAAAAACATGGTGTTTATTTTATCCCTTCAAAGCAATGATTTTCTAATCTAGGAAAAGAACCTGGTCAACAAAGCAGAATTTGGATCTTGGTGGTCAACAAAAGAAATCGATAAAATGGGAAGGACTTCCCTCTTTAACTTGAAAATAAAAATTTGACAAATGTGGTTTCTTTTACTTTGCAAAAATTTGAAGTTGATCCTTTTAAACACCAAAGGATGGTGAGGTTGTTTTCAAAGCTTTTTGCAAAATGAAAGATTGTCTTGTTCTTTTTAATAACCCAAAAAAGAAAGTTTTTCTCCTATGAAATCAAGAAAGATTTTGATTGTGGTTCTTTTTAGGTACCCAACCAAAATGTGAGTTCAGTTTTAAGAAAAATTAAAAGAGGTTCAAATTTTAACTATCTTATCTAAGTTAGTAAAAAATCTAAACTATCTTAATGATCCTAAAAATGGAGCTCCTATCTACAAGAAAATTGTTAGAACCCTGTAAAATAACAAGTAAAATCGTTAGATAATCTGTGGACTTCAACAAGTCTAATTTCACACTCAATTACAGCTTTTATTTTTTTGCCTCAGTTTGTGATTCGCTACAGAACAAACTATACATGCTACGAAGTAATCCAGATGCAATATTGAAAAGGCCCAACATGCCAAACTATTTTTTAGATGCGCTACTATATTTTTCTCCCACGTCGAGACCTACAGGAAAAGATTAGTGGGGACGATGCATTAAGCTAAAGACCGCACGTGCTAGAGAATAGACCCAACGCGCTAAACAGTGCATTGGATGCACTAAAAGATCTACCAAATGCGCTAAGGGATGTTCCCTATGCTCTAATCCCTGCTTCCCGCGTACCTGCAAAAGTGTTTATTTTTTAAAACTGATTTGATTAATGGGGTAGTGCCCCACGGTGGGCGGCATAAATGTATGCGGGAAAAGCGGGGCTATGAAACTCAAAATGTGAAAAATGAAGCTCCAAGAGGCTTGTCCACACACCCACAGGACTTCTTGGTGCAAGTTATGGAGTCATGAAGAATGACTCAACTTCCCAAGGATGGTTCCATGGTTCTCTATCTCACAAGGTCCCTCAAGCCAATGCCTTTGCTCTCTAATCACTAAGCAAAGTGGCTTAGGGATGACAAATGCAAGAATGAGGGATACTTTTGATTGATTTTAACATGAGAATGCATCCTATCTATGCACGATCCTACAAATGAGTTAAACTAGATTGTAAGATGACAAGATTAGTATAAATAGTATCCTAACATGATATACTAGTTATATGATTTAAGCTAATGATAAAGGAAGTAGTCTAAAATGTTTATTAGATTAATTCCTTTTGCAAAGAGAGACTAGATGTGCTAAAATTGAGCATAAATGAGATACTAAAGCTTGCATGGATTTTAGATAATAGATTTTTTAGTCATGGATCCATGGATCCCCAAAATGGAGGAAGGAGAGCTCTATTTATAGCAAAAATAGGGCAATGGATGGCCAGGATTGAAAGAGTCAATCAAGGGTCAATATTGAAAGTTATCAATCCATGTTTTCAATTTTCACCAATGAAATGGTGACAATTGTCAACATAAGGATGGTTGAGAGGAGATGTAAGAAGCATTAAATGCTTGAGAAGACCTCATGGTTACCCTAGGAGGTAAGGGTTAAGGTTAGGTTAGGGTTATCCATTAGATAAAGCTTTTACCCAAGGGGGTAAACTCTTGTGCAAAGGTTAAAGGAATAACTATGGTCAAAACAATAAATGCTTGATGAGACTCTTGGGTTAGATGGAGGTTTAGGCAAAAAGTCTCTAACCATGCCACTAAGGGTTAGTTAACCATTAATGGTTTGAAGACTTTGGGGACAAATTTGTAAGGGTCCTTCCAAATTTGGGGGCATTCAACAAGTTATCTTGTTGAATGGATAAAGGCTTTAATGCATTTTGAAGACTTTACTCCAAATTTGAGAAGTGACCTCCTCAAATTTAGGGAAAGGGAATAATTGATGGGTTTGGGTTAATTGATTAGGATTAGATGGATTCTAGAAAAATTTAGGAATAGGGTTTAGGATGCAAGTGGGAGATGTAGGAAAATGCAAGTGGGTGAGGAAAAATAGAATTAATTAAAATAAATTGCTTTATTTCAATTTGGTTGCAAGTTGGGGATTTTAAATAAATTAGATTTATTTAATTGGGGTAAACTATTAAATTAAATGTGAATTTAATTAAAAAGTAGAGAGAAGGGTTTTAATTAAATAAAATGATTTATTCAATTAAATGATGCAAAAGGGGCTTTAGTGAATTTAACTAAATAAATTGAATAATTTACTTAATTAAATAGAGGAAGGTGGGTGATTTATTTAGATTGGATTTAACTAAATAGATGAATGAACATGAAATATTCATTTGGGAATATGGTCAGTTTTATACGTCTACAATTGTTTTGGTTGTTAAAGGAGTGAGTGTTGGATGAATTAGTTCCTTCCTTCAAGAAATTCAGTGTTCCTTTCTTGATGCAGGCTTCCTCTACTTGGATTCCATTTTTAATTAACTTGGCAAAAGATGGTATGCACTGGAGCTTGAGTTGATAACTCATCTCAGTATTTAAATTGTTGATAAAGATCTCCATCTTTTCCTTTTCAAGCACATCTTGAGGATATATCGAAACCATATGTTTCCAACACTGAAGAAACACCATGAATGTTTCATTATTTTTTTGTTTGGTATTAGATACATCCAATATGTTGATTGCATGTTGAATATTATAGGAGTACTGTGTGATAAATTTGTTTACTAATTCATGAAAGGATCTGATGGGAGGTGTAAGTTTAGACAACCACTCCATTGTTTACCCTCCCAAACTTCTTGGGGATAGCCTCATCAAGTAGGTATCATCATGGACAAATTCAAGGCTTATGGTACAAATTTCCCGAACATGATCGAGGGGATCACTCTTACCATCATATTTATTGTATTTGTGTATATCTGAATTCGGGGGAAAAGGTATCATGTTTAATCTCCTATCAAAGGGGTAAGGACAAATTTCGTACAAGGAGTATCATATTGTGGTCCCCGAGGGAAAGCTTCTTCCCTTTCATTATCCCCAGGTTGGGCATGATTATATTCGGGTATGTTATGTTGTTCAGGTTGATTTCAGGGTCATGTGTTTCTTCTTCTCTCTGTTGTTCTTGATAGGCATAATTTTGAGATCTTGTCCTAAAAATTTGTTCGTTGACCTTCCTTAAGTTTTAAGTATCGAAGTCTTTGGGAAGTCTAACTCCTTTGCTTGTTAACATGAGCATATATTTTTCTTTGTCAGCTTCAATGAGTCTTTTCATAAGCTTTTGGAATGAGGGGTTTTCTTGACATTCTTGGAGAAGTTACTCAGTGATCTTCGTATCTCGCAGATCATTATAATCTAAAGGGTTGGATAATCTATGACCCATACTTGATTCTGGTTGTGATTCACTTTTCTTGTTTCGTTGAGAGCGAGTGATAGCGAGCATCTAGTAGAATATTTCTATGACAAAGGGGATAAAATCTTCTTCTAATTGTTCAGGGGTTGGTGGTTTGGGTCGAGCTACGTTATAAGTGATACACAATTTTGGGAATAAAGAAGGATTAATCTTTCCTCCATGATTCAAGCATTGGTTGAATGCCACTTTTTGAATATAAGCTCTTCTTCCTAAGGGTTTTTTGTCAAACTCGTTTGATTTTCCTTGAAGATATAATCGCATATGACACAAGAATGCGCGATGTGATTTAAAAAATTGGTGATTTATATAGAGAAACTTAATCTGTTTGGCAAATTTTTTAGAACTAGGTTGTCTCTTCTTCAACTCATTTTTGTGATTAAGACTTGTTCTTCTCAAAATATGAGGAGTGGTCATACATGAATGATCAATGATTTCCTTCGATGTTTGGATTGAGATACTTTGTTTAAAAAACTCAAGCTTACTTTATCAAGTAGAGGTTTAGATTCGCCCCCACGACAAAGTGTGTCAAATGATATGGATAAGAGTCTCTCGATATGGAAACTTGATTTGACAACTTAAGGTTTAAAATTGGTATTTTGGTTTGATAGAATCCGTTAGATGGCAGACCTTTTGATCAATGTGATGGTACTACCTGATTTTGATTGGATAAAGTTTTATCTCTAGCTAGTTTTGGATTCAACAAATTTGTTCTAAAGATCCTTGCTTTGATTTGGAATTGATTTTTCTGATGTTTAGACTTGAATTCTGATAACTGAGTTCGATACAGGACCTGAAAGGGTACTCAAGAAGTTTGATGAAATTTTATCAAAAGGTCTGATTTTCTTCTAGTTTTCTGAGTTTTAACCATGCGCTAAGCCAGAGACCGGATGCGCTAAGGTATGATCTAGATGCGCTACCCAAAGTTCCCTTTGTGCTAAGCTGCCTATGTTATGCACTAACTCAAATTTTTGAAACTTGTTTTGACTGGGATGATTATGCGTTGATATGTCTTGAATACGCACTAAAGTTTAGAATAAAAGCGCTAAGTTTTTCTCTTGACCCGCTAGGCTGATGCTCTAAAGCGCTAATATGGTATCCAAAAGCACCAGTGAATGTTTATCAGTATGATAATTATTTTGTGCTAGCTTGATTAATAAAAGTGCTAAGATTTGGTTGGTATGCACTAAAGAATGTTTCAAATGCTCTAAGAAGTTGCTCTTACATGCTAAACTGTCGTGATTGCTCTGTTTTTGGCCTTTGTTTGGAATTTTCAACACTTGTTTGTTTTTGATGGATGATTTTATAAAAGTATAACTTGAAAACACAACATGAAAGAAACAACCAATTTTGCCTATGGTAAACATATAGTGTATGTTCTGTGATGATGTGTTCAAATCCCCAATGTTTTCACAGGTTTGGATACAAAGAAGACAAATCAGATAAACTCTTTATTTAAGAGTCATCAACAATACCATAGCCCACTAGTCTCAATACTCTGTCAACTCAAACAGTCGTGTCACCCCTAGGGGGCACCCAATTTTTTGCCTTTTGCCAGAAATTAACCCAAAGTGAATTGCTTCACAATTGGGTAGTTATATTGGGACATATATAGTGAGTGATCTGGGGGGTAGATTCTTCCCCACCCTTGCACTATGATATTGAAGATGCTTAGATGCTGACTCGACTCAAGATTTCTATTGCTAAAGTTTGTAATCAGGCTTCCTGTTCGGTCTTCAATGATAAACTCCCTCGAGAGGCTTCCCAACCTTTAGAACAAAAGCTTTACGTATCGTAAAGATACTAGGGGAAGGCTAATTGTTGAGCAAAACCATTGAAGGGACTTTCGTCAACCTCCACTTTTAATTATAGTGGGTTGAAACACTTGGCGATAAAGCCATTTCCCACTTAGGTTGTTCCCCTCTCACCGACCATTTAAATGGCGCTCTAAGAGAAACTCGGGAGGGTAGGCCTGCTAAAGGAATTAAGTACTTGAAATGAAGAAAACATAAGAGTGGATTGGCTTTTTGATCACCCAGTTAAGGGGAGAGCATATACCTTCTAATTTCTAGACAAAGCACTCAAGTTCTTGTTAACCTTTCAAAGCAGTGATTTGTTAACCTCTTTTTGTAGATTTTGCTCCAACAAACATGAGGTTCATTTTAACCTTTCATAGAAAAGTGTGTATTTTCAACATAAGCTTTGAATCAAACTTAGTCAACAAAGTAAACTGCGATTTGGTCAACAAAATGTAAAGTCGATAGGGGAAAGTTTTCCCTCTTTTCCTTGCTTAAAAATTAAAGGTGAAGTTCTTTTACTTTTGCAAAAACAAAATTGATCCTTTTAGACACCAAAGGAAGGTGAGGTTCATTTTAAACTTTGCAGAAAAGTAAGTTTGCTTGTTGTTTTTAAAGCTTCCAAAAATGAAGTGTGTTCTCTCTAATCTTGCAAGAAAGCAAAAAGTGATTTTTTTTGTTTGTTTTACTTTGCAATTAAGAAAGATGAATTTTATTTTTATGCACCAAAAGGAAGTCTGATGCTTATTTTATGTACTCCAAAATGAAATGTGAGGTTTATTTTAACTTTGCACAAAATAGGGAGAGTGAATTATTTTTAACCAACTTCTTCTTGAAAGAAATTAAATTAAAAGAAATTAAAAATTTCTAAACTAACTCCTTCCCCTGCATAAAAGATTAAACCTGCACACATTCAATGATCAAAAGTTAGTGTGGGCTTACACAAGCCTAAAATGTTTTTTCTCGGTTACAAACTTTTTCTTTTGCTCTGTTAACCCTATGTGCTACAGAAAGGCACATATACGCTACAGAAAAGACCCTATGCGCTAAGTTGTTGCTGGGATGTGCTAGATTGATTTCCTAATGCGCTATGATTTTATAGTTGTTGGCAGAAATGTTATGCGCTAGTCTATCTACTCAATGCGCTAAGGATAGGGTATGATTCGCTAAACAATAAGAAAAATGCAGTAACAGATCGATTCTATGCACTAAAAGAAGACTCTGACGTGCTAACTCAGCTTTTCCACGTACCTGCACTATTAGTCCTACATTAAAAATGATGTTATTTATGGGGTTGGGCCCCACGCTGGGTGCCAAAAATGTGTGCGGCCAAAGTGGTGCGATGAAACGTAAATTTTGATTTCTAGACAAGCCATACACCAATGGGACTCTTGGTGCAAGTTATGGAGCTATGTTGAATAGCTCAACTCCCCAATGGACATTCCATTGTTCTCTATCTCATAGGATGTCTCAAGCCAATGCCTTTTCTCTTAGATCATTGAGTAAAGTGACTTAGGAATGACAACTATGAGAACGAGGGATATTGATCAACTTAATATGAATGCAATCCTAATTGTGCATGATATTAAATCTAGTATGAATTAAACTAGCATGGATATGATGATAAGATAAGAGATTAGTAAAATCTATCCTAACATGATATACTAGTCTAATATGAGAATGCTTATGATAATAGAAATGCTTCTAAAAATGCTTATTTAGATGATTTCTATTCAAAGAGAGGCTAAATGATTGATTTAAAGTGATTATGTTAGATGCTTAGTAAAATGTGTAAAGTTTGATACTAAAGACTTGGATATGAAAATGAGAGAAGAAGGGCTCTATTTATAGGAAAAACAGGGCAATGAATGGTCAGGATTGGATGATCTTATCAAGGGCCAAAATTGAAAGTTATCAATCCATGTTTACAATTCTCACCAATGAAATGGTGACAATTGTCAACATAAGACTGCTTGAGAGGAGATGTAAGAAGAATTAAATGCTTTAGAAGACCTCATGGGGGAGATTGTTGGCAAATGCACACTCCAATGAGAAATTGTAGGTGATTGAAGGTTTTGTCATTGATGGTAACCTTGCAATCATATGATACCGGCACCGGCACCGGCAAACAGACAGACTCTACACTGGCACACAGGACACCGGTAGTGAAAGGAAGGATACCGGCACCTTGGCCGACTTCAATTTTGTTTGAAATGTATTTTGTAATTAATTGTAAAATCATTGTAAGCCGACATGGCGAGTTGTAATATGACTCATATATGTATGAGATCATTTTGTAATAGGAAGTGTGTGAAATAGGATGTGAGATAAGTAGACCTAATATGCAAAATATTGGTTAAGGATTTATGTTGTAGCAAAGCTTAAACCGGTACTGAATCTGGCATAGCAGATGCTGATTTGAAGCAGTATAAGACATTGGATTAGTATAATCCATTTTTGGAAGTCAGTGTGACTTCTTTTGTAATTGAGTAGTGAGCTCTAGGCACTTGGCCTTCCTGCATGTGCAGGCCCCTATTGTAAAAGTAATATTCCCTTATTGGTTAGTAAGCGAATATTGTGGGTCACAAATCCCACCGAGGTTTTTCCCACATCGGGTTTCCTCGTTAAAATACTGTGTTATGGTGTGCTTCTCATGTGGTCACTGTTATTCTTGTTCACTGCAGTATTTCTAGTTTACCGGTACACAGTTTTAATATGCTTTTCATGTTTCAAGTCAAGTAAATTCATAAAATGGTTAGATATTGATTCACCCCCCCCCCCCCTCTTAGTATCTTTGGGAAACCTAACAATTTGTATCAGAGCTTGGTCCTCTATTTTCAAAAGCCTAACAACTTGAGGAAGATCTTGTCACCGGTAGAGATGGAAAACTAAAGAAAACAATTAGAAACAACTCTTGCAGACTATGATGCAGAAAAGGTGAAGAATATCAAACTTGAAGATGATCTAAAGGCTTCTCAGGATATTATTCAAGCACTTCAAGAAAATTTTACTATTGCAAGGAAAAAGAGAAGAGAACTTTGTGAAAAAATGTAGAATGAGGAAAATGAAAAGGAAACTCTTAATGATCTAGTAAACAAGCTAAGACAAGAGATCAGTACAACAAAGAATGAGATGCAGGATATGACTATGAGATTTTGTAAAGAAATTGAAGATAGAAAGAAGAATGAAGAAGACTTGGTTAGAAGACTAAATGATGCTGGAAATGAAAACACAAGACTCAATCATGAAAATGATATGTTGAAGATAGATCTTATGCACACACAAAATGACAAAACTAAACTCATGAGACAAAAAAACTTCTTGGAGAATGAACTAACTGCTACAAATCAACACAAGGAGAAATTCAAGAAAAATTCAGAAGAACTCGGTGACATGCTGAAGAATTAGAAACCTAATGGTGATACAAATGGCCTTGGCTTTGAAGTTGGTGAAAGCTTCGGTACTGCAAACAATCGTGATCATAGAAAACTGGTAAGACAACCTACTGCTTACAAATTTAATGGCAAATGCTTTAACTGTAACAAGTATGGTCATAGAGAAAATCAGTGTAGATCTAGAAATTATCAGAATACTAATACACCCATTGGTCAATGTTCCAAATGCAACAAAATTGGTCATAATTCAGAAAATTGTAGAATGAATATGAGATGTTATGTTTGTGGAAGATTTGGACACTTATCTAATCAATGCAAAACACATACCGGCATAGGATATGGGAAAGTTATTCAGAAGAACAATGTGACTTGTTATGCCTGTAACAAAATTGGACATATTGCAAAATTTTGTAGAAGTAAGGCATCACTGGCAAATAACAAAGGTCCTAGTTTGAAAGGTAAAGAAAAGGTTGAAGAGGTAAAGCAAGAATTCTCAAAACAATGGATTAGAAAGTCAGATCTGAATGTTAATGGGAATACTCCTCCACCGATAGAACAGAGTAACACTCCACCGATAGGAAACTCTTCATCTAGCTGAAGAAAAATTCTTTGGTGGTTTAGCAACAAAATGAAAAACTTGCTATTATTCCCTCGGTTAATGGTGAGAAGTTAAAATTGCTTCTATACCGGCAGATGAATTAAGTTGTGACTTAACAGGCAAGCATTAAATGTGGTAGTTGGCAAAAATAACATTATAAAGCAAGTGTTTTGGCTCCTTTTTCATTCACAAAGCATTCAAATCCTCGAGGGCACGAAAATTCCTAAGCGAAGGCATTCTAAGTGAAGAAGTGAAGCAATCCATCAAATCATCCATCCTTAAGGTAGATTGAGGTACTTATAGCTATGGAATCTTCATCCACTCTTGAATTTATTGCAAACCCTACTCTTGTTGAGGTTATTAAGCGCCCTAGACCCGTTTTCAAACTGGTTCCCGAAACTGCAAAGAAAGATGATAGCATAGGTGCATTTTCTCAAATCCCTAAAGGAGTAGTATATGCTGAAGACCCTAGGATGTATATACATTGTCACATTGATGAATTAGGTGATGATGAGATTAAGAACATGTTTAAAACTATGATGTGTGATGAATCCGAAAATGTCAAACCTGAACATAAGATAGTAGAAACCCTAGGTTTCACTGAAATTCTTAGTATCCCGGATTTTCCCAAGGATATCATAAGGATTATGTTAAGGAGAGTACATGGTGAATTTTTCTGGTTAGACTCTATTCATAAAATCACAAAAGAAGCAGTAAAAGCTATAACAGGGTTACCCTCCACTGGTAACAAACTGGACAAAACAAAGAAGGTCTCAAATGACATAGTGACAAACCTTACTGGTGCAACATTTGATAAGAGATCTCTAAGGGTAAACGATGTGAAGGATATAAATGTCAAATTTATTAGTATGATCTTAGGTTATAAAGCTACACATGCAAATAGGTTAAACTCAATTTCTAGCCTATGTATCAAAAGTGCCTATGATATGATCAATGATAATGCAAGGATAGACATATGTGAATGGCTTAAAGATGAGTTGATAGACAATTTAGGAAAGATCAAAGGAGATAAGAAAGGAACATTCAGATTTGGAAACTTACTTGTTTGTCTGATGTTGTACATAACCAAACAAGTACCCGGTATTGGTGCAAGAGATTTTGGCTTTGACATATCGGTAGGAAAGGAAACTATCAGATCTGTTGAACAATATGGGAGAGAACAGGGAGAAAAACATAAATGAGTATTTTCAAGCATTGAAGACTCGAATGAAGACTAGAGTAAGACTATCACAAGCTATTGTGGATAAGTATCAAATGGAAATCTATTTTATGATCAAGACAGATGAAATTTGGATGGAAGTAGTTGTCCCTCAAACTATTTGGGTAACTGAAATGGGTTATAAAACAGATGACAACATCATAAAAACATATGAAAGAGCCCTCCTTGAAGCTCCAAAGGAACCAAAAGAGAAAGCTTTTGGAAATGCTGAAACAATAGAAAGTGGAATTCAATCTAGAAAAAGGGTTAAGAAGGTTGAAGCAACCGTAAGGAAAGGAACCTGATAGGCAAAGGCAATCAAGGAAGATGTTTTGAGACAAACTGGTATAAGTGAAAGTGAGTTGGAAGCACCTCAACTAGAAACTCATCTTTCACCGGTTGGAACTTCTTCTGAGAGTGATATACCTGTTGTATTTAAAAGGGTTGAAAGGAAAAGAAAACCCTCACCGGTACCTTCTCCTACACCAAAAAGGACAAGACAGAAGCAACAGGTAGTAAGGCCTCCGGCAAAGAAAATGGCTCCTAAGAAGAAGAAGGTGAAACAGACTATTGCTCCTCTAGACAAGCTTCTTAGCGAAATTATAGAGGATGGTAAGCTGAAGAGCATCAATAAAATGTACAATACACTATCAGTTGATGATAAGGAAAGCATAGAAAACAGTGTAATTCTACACTTAGATATATACAAGAAATTTTTGATGCAAATTGTTGATGAAATTCCAAATGACTTGTATAGGAGATTAGAAGCTAGAAGATTAGCCATTGTTGAACTGGATAAAAAGATTAAGATTGAAAAATTACTTGCAGTACATCCAGTTAACTCACCTAATGAAATAGACAAATTAATCAGTGAGGCTAACCGGATAGTGTTTTCTACTGCTCACCGGCATGTAGCATTAATGGTAGGAAGAGTAAAGGAATTTTATGAGGAAACTGCTAATGCATGGGATATTTTCTTTGTGGAAAAAGAAAAACATGAATAATCACTTAGACCTAAGCCTATCAAAATATATCAAAAGGGCAGAGATAAGGGGAAAGGTAAGGTAGGTGGACCACCAAGCCTGAAAATAACTGACAATATGCCCCCACCTCTTTCAAATACTCCATTGGTAGACACTACTGAAAATCAACTGACCACTGAGAGTATGGAGACTCTAGTAGAAGATACAAACCCTGAATCAGAAATTTTGTATACAGTAAATGTAGACACTCAATAAGTTAACGTTGTGGTTGACAGAAAAACCACTGAGGACAAAGAGAAAAATATGACTACTGAGTCACCGGCTGCAGAGGTTGAGATGAACCTAGAAAAACTAGCATAGACAGAGCAACCGACAGAGGATACCACTGAGAAACTGATAGAAACAACAAATAAACCATCTGAAGAACCAGCTAAAAAGAATTCAGAGGTACAAACTGAGATTACATTTGAGAAACTAGCAGTTAAAAGCTCAGAGAAACCCTCTGAGACATAGATAGAGAAACCAAAATCGGTACAGGTTGAAGCACAGGTTCAAACAGACACAGTGCCACCGGCCCAAACTGAAAAGCATAAACCTTTGTTTGTAGAAATGCAAACACAAATAGAGCTACCAGAGGTCAAATCAAGCAAGGTAATAACCACAACCCCGTAGCATGGCTATTATAAAGACTCTTGGACAAACATTTGGTACAACTATGACAGAATTCAGACCTACTAATGTAACAGAGGTCCTGTTAGATTCAATAAAGAAGATCACGGAATGTAATGCACAAGCCTATAAGGCTATTGATGATACAATACCAATTCTTAAATTGATAGAACCAAAGTGCAGTGTTGAGAATAAAGATTCTTTAGGTCAACTTGACATTGGCTAAATTCATTACCAGCAACCTACTAACTATTGATCAAATAAATGAGAATACATTTAAAGAGAGAATAATAGAAGAAAAAGAGATATTATTTGAGGATATTGTAAAGGAGAACAAGGAAGAAATGGACACCCTTTTACTGGAACTTGGAGAAATAATCTATGACTTCAAGCAACTGTACAGGGATACTTGCAAAATGAATGTATTAATAGAAGATCTTGACAAGGCAATCAACAAAGCTCAAGAAAAGAAAAATAATATTGCTGACAATTTGATTGGAACATCAGATTCATTTTTGGAGTTAGAGAAGAAGATTGCAGAACAGGAAGAGAAAATCAAGAAATTGGAGAAAGACAAACAAGGAATAAAGGATAAGGCAAAGGACATGAAATGCAGACTTAGTCCAAGACTAGAGTATCTTACTTCTTTGAGAAAAGAAATATCTGAAGCTCTGGTTCACAGACTAAAGACATCGGAAGAGAAAATGCACATACTCACCGATACAGTGAAGAGAACACAAGAGACAATAAAAGATAGCAAAACTTTCAGCAATGGTATAAAATTAGTTTTGACAGATATCTTTCAGATTGTAACCCACCGGTTACAAGAATCTGGGCAGGACTCCACTCACAGTGAATGCCAAACTTTGTCATTGATGTCAAAGGGGGAGTAGTGGGATGAGAAAAATGGTTAGAAGGAAGGGACTTCATCTGCTCAGGGGGAGCATACAGTTTTGAGCATACAATTTTGGAAAGACAAATTTTTTGGCAGGCTATTTTTGGATATCATTTTGGACACTTTTGATTTTTCTAATGAGTGTTGCCATCAATGCCAAAGGGGGAGATGGTTGGCAAATGCACACTCCAATGAGAAATTGTAGGTGATTGAAGGTTTTGTCACTGATGGAAACCTTGCAATCATATGATACCGACATCGACACCAACATACAGACTCTACACTGGCACACAGGACACCAGTAGTGAAAGGAAAGATACTGACACCTTGGCTGACTTCAATTTTGTTTGAAATGTATTTTGTAATTAATTGTAAAATCATTGTAAGCTGACATGGCGAGTTGTAATATGACTCATATATGTATGAGATCATTTTGTAATAGGAAGTGTGTGAAATAGGATGCGAGATAAGCAGACCTAATATGCGAAATATTGGTTAAGGATTTATGTTGTAGCAGAGCTTAAACCGGTACTAAATCTGGCATAGCAAATGCTGATCTGAAGCAGTACAAGACATTGGATTAGTATAATCCATTTTTGTAAGTGTGACTTCTTTTGTAATTGAGCAGTGAGCTCTAGGCACTTGGCCTTCCCCTATTGTAAAAGTAATATTCCCTTATTGGCCAGTAAGCGAATATTGTGGGTCACAAATCCCACCGAGGTTTTTCCCACACCGGGTTTCCTCGTTAAAATACTGTGTTATGGTGTGCTTCTCATGTGGTTACTGTTATTCTTGTTCACTGCATTATTTATGGTTTACCGGTACAGAGTTTTAATATGTTTTTCATGTTTCAAGTCAAGTAAATTCATAAACCGGTTAGATACTGATTCATCCCCCCCTCTTACTATCTTTGGGAATCCTAACAACCTTAGGAGGTAAGGGTTAAGGTTAGGTTAGGGTTATCCATTGGATAAATCTTTTACCCAAAGGATAAACTCTTGTGCAAGGGTTAAAGGGATAACCATGGTCAAAGCAATGAATGCTTGATGATACCCTTGGGTTAGATGAAGGTTGAGTTTGGGAGAAAGTTTCTAATCATGCAAGAGGGTTGAGTTTACCATTAATGGTTTGGAAGACTTTCAAGGTTAACTTGTTGGAGACATAAAGCCTTTAATGGGTTTCAAAAACTTTGAGGGGTTGAGAAGTGACTTTCCTTTGTTTAGGGATGTTACAATATTTAGGAAATGGGTTAGGCTAATTTAGAAGTGATTAGAAGAATCTAGAAGGGGGTTTATAGAGGCAAGTGAGATATGTAGGATTTTGCAAGTGGATGGATATGTAGGATTTTGCAAGTTGGTTAAAGTGGTGATTAGATTTATATTGTTTTTGCTTGCATTGATTCACCCCCCCTCTTAATGCCTTATAAGTTTATCACCTTTGTAATCATTCCTAGTTTATGAACAGATGCATAGTCTTTCGCCATGTTTCTTCTATCTAATGTCAATTGCTAGCCCATTGTAATCATTATTAGTTTTTAAATTTTCTTTCAGCTACTTTAGTAGCTATTATTATTTGTAATCTTGCTTTTTTCAATAATAATAAAAAAACAACACAAGCTTTGTACAATAAATAATCATGGATAGCCCCATATACTTTAAGCCATCATTCCGCTTGATATCATGGACTATAAACTAATCCGTTTTCCATTTCCATTTCCACTCAAACAACTTAAATTGTTTTATTAAAGTTCATCTAAATATAAATAAAAAAGAATAGAAAAAAATAGACAACCCTAACAAACCTTAATATACTTCAAACCTTCTTTATCTCGCCCACTTTTGTACACTTTACCAACACTAAATTTCTAAAATACCATCACCAATATTATCACTAATTCCAAACACCCAAAATCCTAAACAAATATTAAAAACATCATTAATACCTTAAAAATATCTTCAAAGCAACTATTCACTTTTCAGGGTCTTGCCTTACAAAGAATCAAAAGTGTGGAAGTTTGGGAAAGACAATATTTGAAGAATTAATAAACTCTCAAATGTTTTAATATTTATTTAGACTTTCTCTATTACATAAAATAAATTAAAATGTCTCTTTATGTGTGATCTCCTTCCAAATTATAGCATAAAATCATTTTCATTGTCGAGGAAAAATGAGTAGTTCAATAGAATGTATAAAACACATAATCCATTTGCAATAAGAGACAAATAGGCACATCTTGCGATTAATATAAAGTAATCATATTGCTCATTATATGCTTATTAAAAACATAATATTGCTTTTTAATTTTATTATAACACGCTTCTTATAAAGAATAATAATAAAACCCCCATTTTTATTTATTTTTAAGCTCGTACAAGACAGATTATTTAGGTGGTCCCCATAAGGCATGACTAAATCAATTGAATCTATTTCACCAAATTCATAATCTTTAATACGTTTTGTTGAGGTGATTAGAAACATCACTAGTTATAGATACATTTTGAAATCTCCAAATGATATTTATTTGATGTGATATTATAATAAAAGTTTGATGTGATATTATAATAAAAGTTTAAAATTGAAAATTTGATATTAGATTATAGATTAAAAATGGTATTATTATTGTTGTTTTGAAATCTCCAAATGATATTTATTTGATGTGATATTATAATAAAAGTTTAAAATTGAAAATTTGATATTGGATTATAGATTAAAAATGGTATTATTATTGTTGTTTTTTGGTCTATGATTAGTCAATAGATGTTTCATTGTTATTATATGGAATATGGGAATGCATATCTAAAGATGTATCGTTGGTAACTGTTTTTTGTCATCATTCTTTTCTTCACATACCATGGTTTCTAATGTAATCATGTCACCATAAGTTGTGTCATTTATTCTTGATTGTATGCAAATATTTTTTTCATTGTCATGTTATTTGATATCTATATGTTTAACATTGACTTCTTATATACTAGCTATATCCTTATGTATTTGATGTTCTTCATGGCTAGGCTTCGAAGGATCCTCCTCATCTTATTGAGGTACTATGAGTCTACTTCCTTTATCATCAATGAACTCGTATCACATTCTTGTCAATAAAATCTTGAAGTTTATACATAAGTGTGACATACCTAATTGTAGCATGTTTCCATGCATCCTACTTTAAGTACAAAAATATATATCAATTTTTTTTTATTTCTACATATTTGGATCCAACAATTTTCTTGACTAGAGGTAGAGTGATTCTCATGTTTGTTTTAATGTTGCATTAGCACTCTATAAGTAAGATCTACCAATCTAGTGAAGTTGTGAAATGTCTTTAGTTTACCTTAGATATCTTTGTCATTAGATGTTGTGATAGCATTAACATGTCAAAAACTCTCATTGGAGATAGGGGGATAGACATATGGGACTTAATTATAATAATTTTTAGTATGTTCTCCAAAAGCTTATGCATGTTGTTCATTAGATAATTCACTACATAGATCTTATAAGTAATGTATCATTTGGAAGCATATGTGTATCCATAATATTCCTAATGAATAACCACTAGAGGTTTGAGAAATAGAAACGTGGAGAGGACAAAATATAGGGTGATTGTTACAAAATTCAATAAAGGTACAATCACGGTTAATGAATGTATTATATGAAGAATGAGATGATAGTTCTGATACTTAATATAAGTACATATCCAACAACCAACAAGATAAGAGGGCGGGGTGGGGGGGTGAATCATACAAACTTATTCATCCATAAAAACATCAGATTCAACCTCGGTAACATATATCAGTCATATAATAAAAAACTGTCAAACATGCAAACTCAAAAGCATATGAACAATATAAACCTCATAACACCAGATTTAACGTGGAAACCCAAATAGGGAAAAACCACTGTGGGATTTCGGACCCACTAAGAAATATACTCTTCTAGAGTATGCTCGGTTAAAAGCCAATCCTGTTAAAGATTACAAAACACATTGCTAGATGTGACCTGGTTAAGGGATTTCCCTCAGATCTGTTAGGATCTTCACTTTGTTAGAAGTGACCTTGTCAAAGGATTTCAAACACTCAATCAGAATGTCACCTTGTTAGAGGATTTACATATAAGACTATTAAGTCCACTCGGTTAAGAGATTTCCTGTCACTTTCACAAAATAACAGTAATACAATCTATCTACAACTTCACATCTAAAATGCTAAAGCAGATTCCTATTTGTTCAATACAATCTAGACATAGAACTAATCTTGTCTATCTGCTGGGCATCAATACTCTGTTATTCTAATAGGTCTTCAAGCTTCTGTGCTCGGTAATAACTATGTAGCATCCCTGTGCATACACTTGCCTGCATACATTGTTTATCAATAGTTCCTTATTTATAAACAATCTTCTAACCGCTTAATCTCTTTGATCACATTTCCCATGATCAATCATAGCCATCCGACCTTCAATCTTGTCCAGGTTCATTGTATCTTTCGATCTGAAAATGTTTTACCCCACCTCAAAACTTGCACATTCATCTTGGAACTTGTGTTAGGGTAATGCAGTTCAATCTGAGCAGTAGATCTTCTTGCTAACTTTCCAAGATAAACCCGATTTAGTATTCTGTTATAGCTTGGTTACAA
This sequence comes from Cryptomeria japonica, assembly GCF_030272615.1. NCBI lineage: Eukaryota > Viridiplantae > Streptophyta > Pinopsida > Cupressales > Cupressaceae > Cryptomeria > Cryptomeria japonica. The sequence continues at coordinate 913,530,369 of NC_081409.1, read as the reverse complement.
CTCGGTGAATACTAAACTTTACTCGGTAGACATTCTGTCTTCATTAACCGACTGCGATAACCTTAGGGTTTACCGACTAGGTTCTTTGCTTGATAACATAATATAGTATTAACCTTTACATTTTACAACATATGTATGATGTTAGAACAATCTAAAACATCAAGATCTCATCATTGTCTGACTCAGTAGAGTTGCCCATTGAATAACTTATCCCTTTATTCATCATATTCTTTCCTGTGTCTTTACCGACTTCTTTATAATCTTCATATCATATTTCTTAAGATATGGCAACATCATACTGAATTAGAAAATCAATTTCTTGACATCAATGACAAAATAATAATATCAAGACAGTAAAACATCTTTAATCAGTTATTTCCATAATCATCAACAACCTTCTCAATATCCTTGTAATATTGCCAACATGAGACATATCAAACTATAATAAAGTCTCATCATTTAAGGTTTCTCTAAATGCATACAATAGAAACCATCATCATGTGAGTATAATAAAAAAAGGAAATATCTAGCATATAAGTACATAATTATATCTCCCCTTAAACTACCCATCATGGCATCTCAAAAACATATGTACACTATCAAGAATAGGATAAAAAGTATCATAAAAATTGAAACATTTGACATGTATATCACTACTAGTATCATTTTCAACCACATGTGAAAATGAAAGTGAAACATCATCATTTTGAAAAAACAAAGCATCGTGAAGGTCCTCATTAGACAAGTAATTGAGAGATAAGTAAATATTACCATGATGTAGGAGCATCCTAGGGTATAAGAATAATATTACATCACCCAAAAATACTTTTCTTTTACTGTCACATAGTATTATTCAAATCACATTATCATTTGATTCCACTTAGTGTTCCCAACTAATTTAGTGGTTAAAATAGGGTTTCACTCATTGGAGCTGATCTTTGTTTTTATTTATTACCTCACATCTTTATATACCTAAACATAACTGCAAGTTGAAGCTGAATGCACCAAACTAGTGTGCTAGGAGCCCTAGTCCCAAGGGTGTCCAAACTGAGATAATAGATCAAAGATGTAGTTAGGAGCCCTAGTCTTAATGCTTGTAGCATAGACTTTTTGCAAAAAATCAATGTGGTCACCTCTCATTAAACCTGACTCTCTCTCTCTCTCTACTTATGGCTTTAATAATGTTGTCTTAATGTTTGTAGCATAATTTTTTTGTTAAAAAACATTGTGGTCACCTCTCTCATTCAACCAGACTCTCTCTCTCTCTCTCTCTCTCTCTCTCTCTCTCTCTCTCTCTCTCTCTCTCTCTCTCTCTCTCTCTCTCTCTCTCTCTCTCTCTACTTGTGTCTTTGATAATGTTGGTAGATACTTATTAGGTACAATCACATTACCTATTAATGTAGGACATGTGACTTTACCCACACATATCCATTTCAAGCCTGATAACCTCACATACACTCTTCTTCTAGGTAGACCATGGATTCATGCCATGCAAGAGATCTCATCTACTCTTAATCACATAATAAAATTCATACATGAAAACAAAATGTACAAATTGAAGATGATAAAAATTTGTATAGTTGTGTTAAAAAACAAGTAGGATCTATATCTTCCCTTAATGCTACAAATAATTCTATAACCAACAAAGATACACTATCTCCTATTGATAATGCTTTTTAAGAGGATAATTGTGGTTCATTAGAATTTACACCCTCCTTATTTGGAGAATACAAATTCCTATAACTTACATTTGAAACCTTGATAGAGCTTTGTATGTCATTTGTGCAAGCTACTTTTAAATCACCTCCAACTACTCCTTATAACACATGTCTTGATGATGATGAGTGTGGTTTTTTAGATTTCACTCTACATGGACCAATTGAATCTAAGATTGAACCTTATCATCCTGACATTTCAAAACCCAACAAGAATTTGCATTCTTTCAAAAGAATCAATTATTCTTCTACTCTTGGTCCTACATTTGATTTGGAAACACATTATGGGTTTTGTCTTAAAATTATTTCTAAAATTGGCTATAATGGAAATGGTATAGGGTGTACTGAAAAAAGTATTGAGGCTCATGTGAAACCTACATCACACTTTTGTAAAGAGGGTTTAGGATTTCAACCACCTCCTTTGTGTACATCACCTCTTCCATTGTCTACTGATTATATGTCTTATTCTTGTGAATTGCCAAACCTTTCCCCACAAGAGAAAGGATTAATTATTGCTCCTCATCTTCCATCTAAGAAAGAGTATATTTTGTTGCAACTTCTCAAAGCCAACTTTCTCATTTGCACATCACTATCAAACCATTTGAGCTCTTATCGATGAGTTGAAGGTAATTTTCTTTTTTTTTTCAAGCATAATCCACTAGTTTGTGAGCATTATCTTCAAGGCGTTAGGATTTGGGGTTATAGTAGTCAATATTTTAATTAGGTTTCTCTCTTTTTTCTTCTATTTGTGTGTTTGTGTTTTGTGGCACCTGAAGGATTCTTCCCTCCTTGCTTTTTTCTTCCACCTCTTCTTTTGAGTGTTTCCTCATGGGTTTTGTCTCCATCCTTCCATGATGCAAGGTTGGTGTTGTTATTGTTTTTTATTTACTCAACACCCTTATGTAGTCATGTGTGCCCTAGCTTACAAGAGTGTAATGAGCTATTATAACTAAACTTGATTTACCTAGTTAAGGTTAAGAAGAGCATCGAGTGAAATGAAATATGATTATAATCCTTAACCTCAAAACCCTTGGATATAACATTCTCTCCAAACTTTCCCTAGAAAAATAATGATTTCCATGAAGGATTTTGGTGCTATGACTAAACCTTCTAGAAAGTACATTGATGCATTGCAATGCTTACTTCTTGAATGTAACCAACACTTGGGAGAAGTGAAGTGATTCAGTTATTTGAAGAACCAAGTTGAGAAATGATATGCAAAACAAGGTCATTTTGGATATCCCTAACTACCAACCTCGACAGGCTAAAGCATGTCGAGCATTAGGGCATTGGGGGTGTTAGATACCCCATTAGAATCGAGAATCCCCAATATTCTAGGATTTCATCCCTTGTGTCGAGTTTTGGGGGTTCCCAACCCTTTTGTTAAAGGGTGTGTAATCCCCAAAGATAAATATTCTAAATACTACCTATCTGCAATGTGGTCGTCGACAATGTCTAATCCTCGACCCTCGAAAATCCTAAGACAAGGTTTTGGTAGCTTTTAGATTTATTTGTAGTTTGTTGCTTTTTTAGTATTAGATTTAGTTTTAAATTCAATTTAAATAAGTGAACTTGGTAATTAATATATGAGATATTTATTTGAAAAATTAATGCATCATTGATTTGACTCCTTTTTATGCAGAAATTGCAATGTCTCAAAAGAGAATTGTGCCAATGAAGTACAAGTTCAATGGATATCTTTCCCAACCAAGTTGGTGTCAGTGGACATGAATGTCACTGACACAGACTTGGTACATGTGGGCTTGGATGAATTCCTCCAAATAATGTCAAACCCAACTGGAAGGAGCTACTTGGCTATATGTTTGGTTTAGTCTAGGTTGTCACATGTTGTAATTTTCCCCATCTCATCACAATCTCTAGATTACTAGTAGATAGTGCAAGGAATTATAGACTAGAGTAGAGAAGAGTGTATGGTACACTTGGGGAAGCAATTATAGATACTTCACTAGATTCAATTGAGAAAGTGTTTGTTGTTCTACCACATAATCAATGCTTAGGTCATAGTAGCTCATGGGGAGTAATTTTATGCAAATGAGGAGGACCCCATGACCTATATCAATGATAATTTGTTAGAAAAATTGAGGAAGGGTCAACAATAAGAAAATTTGAAAATAATTCATAGTGATTTCCTACACATAGATGCTAAGGATTAGGTCATCCTCTTGAGAGAGTAGCTGGTCTACTAGATGCCAAGGAGTTTCATCCTTGCATTCTTTTATTTATTAAAGGTATGATAGCTAGAAGAGAATATATTGATTGGAGAAAGATGATTAGTGATAATTTGGATGAGAAATTATTCATGGTAAAGAATGACTCAAGATTCTATATGGCATCTTATTTGGTCTATCTCCTAGCTTCTCAGGCCACTTACCCTAGATTGATGAAGAAAGGGCCACTCATAGACCCAAATATTAGAGTATATTGTTGAATATTCAAAATACTAAGAGGGGAGGGGTGAATCAATATTCTCTTGAACTTATTAAAACTTCTAACTAGCCAATCACATAACATAATTTAAATGTAGTAAAGAAAATTAACACAAAACATAAACACTGGATTTGTATGTGGAAAACCCAATATGGGAAAAACCATAGAGAGAGTGATCTCTCAGGTATAATGCAATATGTAACTAGTTACATAGAAAAAGGGGTTGGTTGTCAGTGAGGGATCACTACCCAAATAAAAAACAATCATTGTTGGATGAAAGGATACAAAATTGAACTATTAGAGTTGCATCTAACATATGCATGAATTACAATTTCGTTGAAGTGCACAAACTGTTTTATATATCCACTATACATATACTACATAACAAAATTCACATTCACGGATCTTTCACATATACACAATGTACACAAATAGTTTTTTTCAACAACCATGCCTCTAACTTGCAAAATTGATGGCTATATGTATCCACACCAAATATTCTTATTAGTCGGCTCAACCGGAAAGGGGTGAAACTGAAATATCCACATGCAAAAACAAACAAATATCTTCATAAGATTTCATCTTCCAACTTTATCCAAAAAGTGCTTTGTAAAACATGCCTCCAATATGTCCTAATAGGACTAGATCCAAAAATACCTTGCGGATTATGTCTTCATCACATTTGGATGGGACTAAACCCAAAACGCCTTCTAGTAAGGTAGATACTGGACCTCAAAACTGCATGAAGTAAATCTTAATAGATTTCATAATAAAGGAATAACGTATACTGAAGCAAATTGTCAAACCAAAAAAAAAACATACATGTTGAACCAAATCACATCAATGACATTAATGACAACGGGCCAACAATCTCCTCCTTTTTCATTGATGGCAACATAAAGTAATAAGTTTTCTTTAGGAAAAACAACTGAAACAACAACTAACTAAATGTCTGAAAGTTCTGCATAAAATGACATAGCGCTGTTCCCTCTTTGATAGCAATGATAAAGGGTCATAAAACTAAAAATTGTGCATAAATATAACTGAAAATCCCCCTAAGGGGGACATCCAATGTCAACCAGAGAAATACTTGAGCTTATGAACATGTGAATTCCAAGAGTCCTTATGTTTATCCCAATATGAGATAGCCTATGATAGGAACTCGATTTGTACCTATAAGGACACATGCATTCATTTTGCCTCTTGAATGGAACCAGGTGCAAAATATGTGAACTGTATGGCTCTGGAAAGGGCTCGATTCATGACAGATATACTTTCATTGCTTAGACCTTTCAATTTACCTAAGGAAAGAATGATATCATCCCTTTGCTTCTATAATTCGTAATATTTCTCATGGAGCTCTTCAATTACTGATCTTCTGGAACTAGCTAAGTCCTTAGATAACCTGTAATTTGCATATTATGAATGATGCATGCCTTGTTTTTAGATTTCAAGCTAATCCAAAGGAAAGTCATGTTACTGTTGTGAAGAGGATATTTAGATACTTGAAGGGAACAATTGATTATGGTCTATGGTATCTGAAGGATGATGATTTCACTTTAAATGCTTATATTGATGTTGATTGGGCAGGTGATTTTGATGACTGAAAGAGAACTACCGGTGGAGATTTCTTTTTGGGAAAGAAGTTGGTTGCCTAGACAAGTAAAAAGCAAGATTCTATTTCTTTATCTACTACAGAAGCTAAATACATTGTTGTTGCTACCAATTGTACCTAGGTACTTTGGATGAAGGAGATGTTGAAGGATATTAGAGTTGTTTATCATGAGCCTATTGTTATATATTGTGACAATTCTAGCGCTATCAATATTTCTAAGAATCTAGTGTTGCATTCTAAGACCAAGCATATATCAATCAAATTTCATTTTCTGAGAGAGAAAGTCAGTGATAAGGATGTCAGACTAGAGTATGTATCTACTGAGGAATAGATTGCGGATATATTCACTAAGCCTTTTCCTACAGAGACATTTGTATATCTGAGAGAGAAGTTAGGGGTGATTTCCCCTCTTAGTGGAAACTAGATGCTTTGAGTTGCATCGATCTAGTGGACTTCATTGTCTTATCCTGTTATCCGAATTGATGAGTTGGTGCTGATACTCCGAGGAGTAGTCAGTATGTGGTTCAGTTGATCAGATTTGTTAGTTTATCCTAAGGGGGAGTGATTGTGCTTATTAGAGGGAGAGATGCATGAGAATAATGATTTGTTTGTGTCTTTGGAATTGTTGTCAAAGGGAGAGAAGAGCATGTGAAAAACTCTGAAGTATTTTTGAGTTATTTGTCTAAGGGGGAGTTGATTGAATTTATTTTGAGGGAGATTGTTGGATGATATTTTCTTTCTTTGCATTGATTGTTTGTCACTTTCATATGTTGTCATCAATGCCAAAGATGGAGATTGTTGGATATTAGAGTTGTTGGGATATGTTGTCATTGATGTCAACATATTCATGTGTTGCAGAGAATTGGTGATCTATTGCAGATGTGCTGATGTGGTTTATTGGGTTTTGAGATGCTTATCTCTAGTTGATTCAGTATTATTTTCATGATTCTATGTGGTGATTTGATCGAGTTGTAAGGTCCAGTGTGTGAACTATTTTTTCAGTGTTTTGTGTTGTAGAATGGTGGTATTTGATTCTTAATGCTCCAGAATGATTATATCTTGAGTTGCAGATTTGTGAGTGTTTGGGACATTCATGTGTGTCCTCTGATTGGATGGTTCATGATTTGGAACTTCACAAGTGTATCTTTCAGTTTATCAGTTGGTGTTCTTGAGCTCTGGTAATGGTGTTAATGATGAATCTTATTATCTAAGTTGTTGTGGTGATTGCAATGGAATTCACGGTGCTTGTTGATGTTCTCTAATTGCGTGCTATGTGTTTTGGTGGTTCACGTTGATTGTGATGCATGTTATTGAAGATCTTATTAGTCCGCTGTTATTCTTCGTTTTATGCGACATGTTTGATGGTGTAGCATGTTGCAGATGATCTTGGTGAATTATTTGATGGTGTTGCGTGTTTGAGGATTTGATTTGAGTCCATGCTATGTCCTTTTCGATATTATATTGGTCTAGTTATGGATTTATGTATCGTGTGATGTAATTTTGTAATTAGGTCTTATGTGTTGAGCCGACCTAAAGGTTAAGGTTGATGACTTGTATAAATAGGTAATGTAATCATGTTAGTTGTGTGTTTGTAGTTGTGTTTATGATTTGAGAAGTTATTGTATGTGCAAACAAGCAAATCTATCATTCGGTAGAGTGGAAGAGGAGAGAAGTGTTGTTGTGCAGACAATGTGCTTAACCAAAACTATAATCAAACGTTTGGAGATGTTGTTCTTTCAATTCATGTAATCTAGATTGTTGTCCGATCTTTGTAAGGCAATGAGCCTTCCTTAGGGTTGTAGACCTTCCTGTTTTTTAGCAGTGAGCTCTAGGCAGTGTGCCTGAATGCATGTGCATTCCCCATTTTAATATTTACACATATTACTGCAGAATATCATCTTATTGTGGGTAGGTTCCCACTATGGTTTTCTATGTCAAAAATCCATGTGTTATGTGTGTTCTTGATGTGGTGTTTATCTTTGCTACTATTATTTTTTATCAGATCAGAAATTAAGGTTAATTTGGTTAAGTTTGGTGAAAACTGATTCACCCCCTCCCCCCACCCCCCTCTCAGTTTTCCTGCATTGTTGCTGCCCTACTATCAACATGAGCATCCTTGGTTCTTGGAAATCTTGCATCAACCAAAAACATTTTTTTTAAAATTTTAGTTTGTTTTTCTGTTCAGCTTGGTTTTGCAGTTTCAACATTTCTTTCTATGGTTTGTCAGTTTTGCTCACCAAATCTTGCGGAGCTGGATTTTGTTTGTGGACATGTTCATCTACTTATCCTAGGTCTGTAGGTCGTTTGGATCTTTTTTCTGGCAAGTTATCGCTTCCAAAATGTGGGATAGTTTTCTGGCCTATGTACCAGAGCCCCCTGGACCTATTTGCTGGTGGAGAATAGATGTGGATCTTTTTTGTAGCTTGCAAAGCCTAATTTCATTTCCTCTGATTTTCCTTGGATCATGGCCGGCCTTCCCTTGGGTCCGCACGTCATTCTATTTTGTTTCTGGAGTATTCCGTTTGTTGGAAGTCGACCTTGTTGTTCTTCATGTTACATCTTCATCAGCATTGGATATCACCTTGATTCAATGCAGATCACTCTAGAGCCCCGAATGTCATATAATTCAATGTAATTTAGCATATGGTAATGAGTTTTGGAGCATATAGAAGATTTATCATAAGGTTAGGAGGTTCAAAGTTGGCTCGCATTCTTGCTTGAGCCCAGATAATGTATTTGAGGATGTTTGTAATTAGGCCTATGTGCCGAATTTGAAAGCCTGCATGTTGCCAACCAGTTTGTAATTGAACTCCATGATATAATATAAGTCTGATTCTGCATTGCCTCCATCACATTGTGTTGCTTTTGTTGTGTTTACTCTTGTTGCACAATTTTGACTATTTTCCTTGAGGACTCTCTTGTGGTGATTGCACCAACTGCACATTTCAATTCATATATTTAAATCTAAATATTACATTAATTATTTAATATATTAGGAATTGGGAATCAGTTAGGTTAAAGGTAGTGCATTCTTAAGAGCTCTAAAGCTAGCTATTTTAATATTAATAGCTAAATTGTCACAACTTGAATCCATTATGTAGGCAAGGGTTCATTATAGGGCGAGGCGATGAAAAGTACTCTACAATAATTATAGGAAATATTACAAATCCATTATAAGTAAAGAAAGTTGTATAACAAAAAACAAAAGACAATTGCATTGAAAGATAAATATTAGAACCAAAACAACCTTTCTATGTATGTGATTATTTTTTGCATAATAAAATTAACATTAATTGAATTAGATAGAGACAAACATATTTCTATTTATCTAATAATAAAATATTTTAAATATTCAAGAAAATATAAAATATAATGTTGAAAATATTTTTATTACTATTATTTTAAGCACCCAAATACATTCCAATGGTGACACCACCATTACGTGGAGATGGAAACACTACCGCCCAACTAAAATAACAAGGTTTAAACAATAGCAAATACCCTGCAAGAAGAATGAAAGATTTGGATTGCAATGGAGATTGCTTAATGTGTGCTTAGACTTTGATAATAATTCAAATTTCCAAAACATCGTAACCCTACTAATCACAATCAAACCCTATACTTTACACTAAACCCAACTAGCAAGTATAGTTTATAGAGCCAACCCTTATGAACTGTAACAGTTAAATTGTCAAACTATTAGAAGGGATAGTTGTCAATTCAGGTAAGCTTTAAAAGAGACATCCTTCGTGGTAAAGTTGACAAACATCCTCAACTGAAGCAACGATAAATAAATATTACATATAAGACATTGATTTGAAAGTTTTAACCAGTTAAAGCAGATTTATTTTTGTGTAACTTTCATGGACGAGGAACACAACATGAACAAATCAATCAATCCCATGTTGTGATGTGAATAATTAAGAAAAACAATATACTAGATATGACAAAGTCAATAGGAAACTCAATAGGAAACACCCTGTTATGCTATAAAAATGTAGGAGAAAGTTTCAGCCATGTGTGGAAATAGGCAATGGAAGTTATTGTCATAATAAATTGAGTAGATACCCAACCAATTTGGTTCCCCATCAATAGAGAATAAACAATAGAGCAAATGGGATCATGTTTTCCAATAAGGGTCCTACAATCTCCTTGTCTACTTTTACAAGGGACCCATTTTCAAAAGTTTTAAATGATTTTTCATTCCAGTAAGCAAGCTTAGAAAGGGAATTAGAAAAAGGTGATGCCCCTTCCACATGCATTATGTCAGGGAAGACTCCAAAGCCGAATGGAAAAGTCATCTGGAGAAAAACAACACCGCAAGAAGATAGATTACAATCTTGGACAAACAACATTGGAATGAGTAGATTCTGCTCTGGTATAATAGCTCTGTCTTCTTCATACGGAATTGCAATGATATATATTCTGTGAGTATACTTTGGTGCACACTGTTCATGAGCAAAAAAGAAAAAGGGTAATGCTTTTCTTTGATATATAAAAGCAGTGATGAAGATTCACATGATGGTGGAAATGATCTGTAGATATGAAGAATAAGGATCCATGATTCTCAAGTTGTGGTTTGCCATGCTTCTACACTACCACTAGAGACTAATGTTAAAACATAGTATTCCTTCCTTTTCTGATCTTTTCAACTTTAATCTTTGGAAGGGACCCATTTGATTATATCACTAAACATTTTATAAGGTCATATGTATAGCATAAGGTGAAAAATTTAGTAAAATGGTAAAATAGTTTGAATATTTTTTGGATTTAGATTAAAAGAGTATTTTTATTCATCAATGTTTCGGATCACATTCTATGATTCATCACCATAATGTTTCAGATCATACTCTATGACCTATCAATAGAATGAACATACTCTATGACCCATCATAAAAATAAACAAACAAGAAAAAAAAATGCTCACACAATCTAATCTAAAATATTCATGCTGACTTAGTATTCCTTCCTTTTTTGATCTTTTCAACTCTAGACTTTGGAAGGGACCCATTTAATTGAAACACAAAACATCTTGTTAGGTCAGATTTACAGTAAAATTGTGAGAAATTTAGTAAAATGGTAAATTAGTTTGATATTTTCGGATTAGATTGTATGGATTTTTTTTTTAATGAATGTTTTGAATCACATTCTATGATCCTTCATCAGGATGAGGAAGGAAGAAAAGAGATGTTTCTGATCACAATTTTTGACTTATCATTATAATGAACAAACAAGAAAATAGATGTTTTAGATCATAATCTATGATCCATCATCAAAATAAACAAACAAGAAAAGAAAATTGCTCACGTATTCTAATCCAAAATATTCAAACTGACATTATAAATTGTATGACTATAAAATGATAAATTGTCAAACATCATTAAATGAAGTGGAACATTAGTGTCAAACATATTTTTAACAAATACAAGAAGAAAAATACTAACATAATGTAATAAAAAAATATTCAAACTGTCATTATAGACTGTAGAAATTTATACCTTTAAAATGACAAATTGTCAATGAAACATTTATGTCAAACAGATTTTGAAATTGAGATAAAGAAAAATCAACTGTTACAAGAAGCACCAATAGAAATCAATATGGAATAGACTGAGGTTCTTAAGATCTCTTTTGTACAACTTAATCCTGTGCAATAACCACTAAAAAAATATAGTTTAATTGATAAATTGAGCAGTCCAACTTAAATGTTGACTGCAGACCAGCTTATAAAAGCAACAAGGCACCAACTCTTCACGCTTTCAACATATTGGAAAAAGAAATCATAAGTTTATATTCAACAGATAATTATATCATACATTATTATCAATTGACTGCAAAAGCATATGATATTTAAGAAGAAAAAACACTGCCCATTAAGAAAAAAAGACACTACCCATTAAGAAAAGTAAACAAAGAAGCTCATTAAGAAAAAAAATTACTACCCACAAACAGATATAATGTTTTTTCAAGTTGATGGAGCACAAATTAACTCTTGGGAAGAGGAAACTAAAACAAAATCTCATGAATTGCAGGGTAGAAGTAAAGGGAGCTTGTAAGTTGTGAAAGGGAGAAGAGAAGGAAATGATACATTATGATAAGGTCTCTTATTGCTGTCACTCAAAAGAATACATAATGGAATCCTCAAATGATTTCAATACTTTAATGTCCTAAGCTTGTGAGACCCATTTGTTACAGCATATACATTCCAATGACTCATAATAATAATAAGATGACTTGCTCTTAGAACGGTTACACACTGTCTTTTGTCTTGTATTTAGTGCCCATTCTCATTATTTATCATATTCCTCCACTCTGCCTGACTTTTTCTTCCTGTCTTTTTGGAAACCTTATTTGTTTATCTTAAATTCCATTCTCCAATGTGTTGTTCAAATGTTTAATAAACTTAAAATGCATTTTCTCTTCTCAAGTAGCTTTCCCATATATATATATAAACACATTTAGGTAGCACCAAGAAGGAAATAGGCAGAAAAACAAAATGAAGAGAGCCATAATTAGAGCAACATCGTTTGCCAGAGCAGCAAGATTGAAATACAAAAACATGATGGCAAATATGTAGTTTTCAATGATAGGCATGTCATTGTAAACATTCATTTGGATGGCCATGTCGTTGACTAGGTTATAGGTTAGTGGGCTTTTTCTCGTTTCTCTTCGAATAGTTTTGTAGTATGGAAATTTGTTTGGAGGCTACATGACATCTTAAGGAACGGAATCCTACTCTATGGAAGGCAAACAGTCAAACTCCATCTTGGTTGGCAGGAAAAAGTGCGATTTAGCAAAGAGAGTTTCATTTGATATTTTTACTGCCATGTCACGAACCAATGCCTGTTTGAATATCCTCAAAAGCAATGAAAGACAAGTTAAATTTTCAGTATATAAATAAGTATTTAGAATTCATAATATAAAGGAATAGACAAAATTTAGATGTATTTTGGAAAAAAATTTAGAAAAGGAAAACCTAATTTCAAAAGTATTCATACATTCACTACATTATTGCTGCAAATATGAATTTGTGTTGTCATTGATGTCAACCAAGGTTCGGAAGTATGCGATTGGCGGTGTTGTATCTGGAGTCTGTTCATATGTTCGCATTGACGTATGGAGATTGATGGTGATGACTGTAGATGGTATATTTGGTTGACTCATGGCTATTCCTAGAGCATTGAAGATGTATTCAGATTTCCACAATAGGTTTTGGCTAAGTATGATTGTTCCGGTAAACAGTCTGTTAGACAGGGTTCAATATTCTAGTCTGCATTGTGTCCCCTTGATTCATCTTTACTTGTGGTTGTAGTATGATGTTGGTGGATGCAAAAGAATGTTACATCTAAATTTTCATGTTTCTATTCTCTCTACAGTTGATTTGGTGTCGATCTAAGTATCGGTCATACAGTGATAGTGTACCTATTTGTAGGTATGGCTTTGCATTCTTCCACCTTCTGATATTTTAGATGTTGTGGTTCTCTAATATAGTATTATTAGTATCAGGTGATGCTACGTCGTGCATCTACAGATGTTGTGAAGGTCTACATTGCATTTTGAGTACATTTGACTGAGTTGCATTATTAGTTCTATCTTTTGGAGTTGACTTAATTGTTTTTGGCCTGCGCAATTGCATGCACAAATCTTGTTTCCTTTCTACTTTGCATTGGAGAAAGTATTTGGGTCCAACTGTTTATACTCTACACATTACATCTAATTGGGCCGACCTAACTGATGCATCTTCCTTGTGCGGTTGTTATATAAAGGATGAGATCTTTTGGAGGATTAAATACATGGTATGAGAAGAGATATATGGTGTGTCAAGTAAGTGTGAAGGTGCACAATTGCAGATGAGCTAACTTAAAGTTAGTTTTAGATATTTAGAGCAGTGAGCTTTATTTAGTATTTCAGAGAATGCATATTTCTTTAGTTTAGCAATAATTATTCTTTACATTTTGACCTGTTGTATCTTGCCTAGAAGAAGTGATCTTCAGTACTTTGCATGTCCATTATATATTTCCCTAAGGTTGTGTGCATTAGTTTCCAAGTTCAAATCAAGAGTAATTCTTCCTTGGCCTAGAGCCTAAAACTTTGTAATTAGTTTTCATATAGTGAGATGGTTTTCATTGTGTTTTTTTCCCACATTGGTTTCTTCATGTAAAATCTTGGTGTCCTTATGTGATTGAAATTTTTATTTTCTATTGTTTACTTCTGCACATATGATAATTGGAATGAATGATGAATGAATGGTTAATTTTTAATATATGTTGATTCACCCCCCCCTTCTTAGCATCCGAAAGTGTTCAACAATTGGTATCAAAGCAAGGTTCCTAAAAAAACAGTCTAACAATTGAGGTAGATTTGGGATTTGAACATTAATGTTTGAATCTAAAAAAGATTTCGATTTTAAGAAATCTATGAATGAGATATTGATGCAGTAGTAGATGTTGAAGGAGAATTAAGACTAGCTCTATCTAATTTGGAAGATTATCAAAAAAAAGTTCAAGAAAGCAAAAGAACATGTTGTCCATCTGAAAAGATAAATTGAAGAAGGAAAGAAGACCATTGTTGATATTGAAACAAAGCTACATATTAGAATGCACTAAACTTGAAGAAGAAGTGTCCATGTTAAGGAAAGAATTAAAATAGGCAAAAGAACAAATTGATAAGAACTTGAAGCTCAAAGGTGGAAGTGATCTACTTAATAAGATGCTAAGCACTTAGAAATCATCTAAGGAAAGAGGCAATCTTCATTTTGACAAAGGAGAACGTTCCAAAACTCCCAGTAAATATGACATGGGAAAGGAAAAGGTCGAGGATAAATCTAAGAAGACTAATGAAGATCAAAAAGGATTCACTCAGGTCTAGAACAAGAACTTCAAGAAGCCCCCTCTTGCTCAAACCAAGTATTCTTCATCTTTCAATGATGAATGTTTTTTATGCAATAAGTTTGGACATAGAGCTAGTGAATTTATAAGTCAAGTCATATCTCAGTCATTTAATGGTCAATGCTACACTTTCAATAAGTTTGGATATAAGGCAAATGAATGCAAAAGTAGAATAATGTGCGATGGATATGTGAGTACAAACTATGACATAAATGTTCAATCTTTCAATGGAGATTTCTATGGATGCAACGAATATGGGCACAAGGCTATTGAGTGCAGATCTAATGTTAGAAGGAATGAAAGTGGTTTGCAACAAGGTCTTACTTGCTACTATAATTGCAAAAAAGTAGGTTACATTGTCAGGTTCTATAGAGGAAAGAATGAGAAGACCTTTTCTCCGAAAAAGAAGATTGTTGTCAATGATATAAAAGGGAAGATGCAAAAGAAATGAGTGAAGAAATTTGATGAGAATGTAGATGGCAAGACAATGGATGAGTCTATACCTATTGGTGGTGTTGACTTCCTCTGGAAACTAGATAAAGTGCATTATCTACGGGGGAAATTTGATTGAAGACCTTAAGAACCCCCTTATGGTTTGAATGTTGGATTGTTTTCAGCATGACAGATGTTAAGAAAGGAATTTTTGGAGCTCTCGAAGTCTTTGCAGTGATTTGAGGAGGTATTTGTGATCTCTAACAATACAAAGTAGCATCATTTTAGTGTATAACGATCAAGTGAATTCAATGCAAAAACCAAAGTAGTTGAAGGTAATAGATAAATTATGTTTTTACATTTATTTTGATCACTTGTGATGTTGCAAATTCAAGAGCTATAGTGTGTGAAAGAAGATCTCTTGTGCAAACCCTAGTGATAGTGCAATAAAAGGTATTTTGCAATCTTGTATTATCAGTTCTACTTGTTGATCCAATCAATTCACTTAGATTGTGCTTCCTCTTGGAAAATCTTGACCGCTCATCATCATTTGATCTCAGCCTTTGGTTTCTTTTTGAATTTTCTATAAATTCAGGCTCTCATCTCTCATTCAAAAAGATCCTGGAGAATATATTGTTATTATGCTGATTTTTCTCTAGGTTCATTGCATACATATTTAGATCATTTATCTCCTTTATTGCTTAAATCATGTTAGATTAATCTTGCATCCATCTAGCATTAATATCATGCTCATATAAATTAAATTCTTTCATCTTGGTGTTGTCTAGTCACTGGATTGCTTATACAAATCTGAGAACAATCTTATACTCACATCTTTTAGAAGGCAATGGGTCGATTTCTTATAGTTTTCATATTCATGTTTATATCTGTCTAACCATGCATGTAATGACTTGATTGAAGTGTTGTGTATTCTAGATACAGATACAGGTCCACTTTTCACACACACATCTTTGGCGCCCACTGTGGGGCAGAAAACTACTTTTTCAGCCTCAGAATCATTCTTTTTATCTTGCAAGTTTCGTCCGTACAGTCTTTGTGAAATATCGAACGAGTAGTTTCATTGCATCGTATGACATTATATTGAAGCCTACAGTTTATCATACGACACAATATTATATCCTATAAATTATCGTACGAATCATAATATGGACTCGTACGACATAATGCTTATGTTATCTTCTATCATTCTTAATTGATTTCTGACTCATATGATAAAAGTTTTCTGTCGTTCCATTTTATGAGAATTGTCGAACGATTCTATTCTCTATTAGATTAAAAGCAAGTTTCACTTTTCGGGGTTTTTCTTGAATTAAATTTTGATTATGCTGACACTAAACCCTGAAATTGTCTTTTGTCTGCCCGGTATTTTCATAGCCTGACCAGTTTCTTGCAGGATGCTTGTCAAAGAATTTATCAATCAAACATATGCCTGTCAATGAATAAAAACAACATGACTACTGATGTGTTGTTTTTCCAGGTTGCCTAAAGAGAAATCAATCAAACATCGTGTATTCTTTAATTTTTTTTTAGGCACCTAACTTGCTATCTGGGTAATGAACAAACCTGTCTTTTGTGTTTTTTTGGAAAATTCCTAGAGGTAGGAGAGTATGCTCTTGTCTTTCTAAGACAATCAGAAATCTAGACCCTTGAGGCTTTTTCTTTGTTTGAGATTTGTACATCTTTAGCAGGCTTGCCCTCTCGAGGGGTTAAAAAACTCTTAAAATCATTACGACCGGTGTGAGGGAAACGACCTAAGTGGGAACGACTAAACGCCAAGTACTCCAACCCACTATAAAATAAACGTGATTTGATGAAAATCAAGTCAACGACAGTGCTCAGGAATAGCTCTCCTCAGTACCTTCGAGTATATTGAACCTTGGTTTTCAAGGCTGGGAGACCTCTTAATTGAGTTTATACCTCGACATGCCGAACGGAACCCTTACTAGATCCAATTAAAATTAGAAGCTACCCGATTCACCTCCGAAAGGTTGATAATCTTTGTGCAAGAGAGATAGTAACTCTCCCAAGACACTTGCCATATCGTGCCCCCATTAGAGTTTGGAGTCGGCTAATACGGCGTTGAGAATCCATTGCGTGAGACTTTGCGGCTGTATTGTGATTAGCTATTGGGTGTGTACCTAAGTTAGCAAGAAAAGGTTTTCTTCTCTAAGCCAACTTCCATAGGGTTTGCATGTTGTGATTGGAGTTACTATTCATACTGTGTGTTTTCTATGTTTTCATCCCTCAAACTAAAACTGGAGAAAATAAATCAACAAACTCAGTGATCGAAACTCTGTCCCTATCACAAAAAAGTCTATCTTGGTAAAAAATTAGTCCATTTCAGAATTGGTCATACTCAGTTGTCATACCCAGCCATTGAAAAACTCAAAATTTTTGTCTCTGTCCTTTTAACAATCGTACGAGCCTGATCATTTGTCGTCCTGCACCATATCTTTGTCGTACGAGTCTTCTAATTTGTCGTATGAAACCTAGCAGTCTGTTGTTTAAAGTTAAATTCTGCATCATACGAGACAGAACTGCACATAATCATTTGTCGTTTGGGACCTACCCATTTGTTGTATGGTACTAGGCAGCAACTCGTATGAAACAAAACTGTTCTCATCCTAAAACTGTTATACTGTCGTACGGTCTCAGAAATTCTGTCGTACGAGTCTCTGATTTTGCCAATCTAGAATAGTCAAACCTGTCCAAAATAGTCTACAATGAGCCTAACACTGGTTATCATCCTCCAAAGCATAAACAACCTTCGTAGTGTACCTCTGTTGTTGCGTTGCACGATTTTGTCGATCACCTTTAAGCTAGTTCAAACAAACATCTTATCAAACCTAAGTTAACTTAGATAACGTCTTACACAGGATAGATCATTCCAGAAACCAGACCAGATCTTAGTTACTTCTCTCAATCACTACGTTAAACGAACTACTAGCTACAATTTGATCTTGACTTCTACAAAACATTTGGCTCTCGGTCCTGTCGGTTACAAATGCTTGTTCAAACTAGAAATTCTCATAGAAAAAGAGAAAGAAAAAGAAACGCCCTTTTTGTCAAAAGACAATCCATTCTTTGTGGAAAACCCCTTTTACAATAAACCGTCCTCATCATAGATACCAGTTTACGACATACCAATCTTTGGTCAGCCCCTATCTCCCACCATGTCTGGGGAAAGACAAGAAAAATAAGGTAATAAACGAGACACTCATGACGACTTTAGCAATCATGCCACTGACAGTGATTCCTCATCGACTGAATCTGAGCTTCCTGAACCTCCTGAATCTGAAGTACATAGATGTCAGAATGATAAACAATTTTGAAAAATGATGAAGGTCATCATGGCTAGGGAAAGAGAAGACTATTTCCTAGAATTAGCAAAGCAAGGCGCCAAACTCCCTATTGGTTATAATGTGGAGGCCCTCATCACTAAAGAGGAAGAGACACCATGGGGAAAAATAAGAAAACAAATGCAAGCATTACAAACTGCGGTCACAAGAATAGAAGACAAAGATAAAACACCAAAACAATATTCTCTGGACACAATATGCCCATTCCCATTTGACAAAAACCTTTACATTTCTCCATTTCCTTCACAAGTTGAGATCCCAAAATTTGACAAATATGATGGTACCTTAGATCCTCAAGATCATGCCAGAGAGTTTTGTGCCGCTTGTATGGAGTTCATGCACGATCAAATGTACCTCATGCACCTTTTCCCAAGGAGTTTAGGGGGTCAAGCCATGGAATGGTTGGCAAGCCTACCCAAAGGGATAAAAATGTTTGAAGAACTAATCCAACTATTTTTACAACAATACTCATGCAACATTTGTCACCCAGTCACTATGATAGAGCTTTGCAATACCAGACAAAAGATAGGAGAACCCTTTCTCACTTTCCTCCAATGATGGAGAAAGATGTTCTCTAGATATTCACGGACTATCCCAGATCCTGAGAAAATGGATATCCTTGTCAACAACTTAGTCCCTGAATTGAAGTACAGTGTCTAGATGCAAGTACACCCTTCATTCAACAAAATGGTAGATAACACCCTCAGAATGGATGACGTGCTTATCAAAAAGGGAGATATATCAATTTGGAAAGAAACATTGCAAGGTTCTAGCTCTAAAGAAAAGAGTAAATACTAGAAATATGGCAAAGATAGCAATAAGAACATCGTTAATGATGGAGTGGTAGATACTGTCCAAGCAAAAACAAAATCCACAATATTTAACTTGGCCAGTGGCACACAAGCACTTAAGGCAGCTGAAACTACAAAAGAGAATCCCCCAAAGAAAACAAGAGAATGGTTTAAAGAAAAACCTTGGCTTTCAAAGCCTAAGCGTGATTTTACTCCTCTGGATGAATCATATGAATCAACTTTTAAAACTTTATTGGCAAATAATTTGATAACATTGCCAAACAATTCTAGACCATATGACCTAGAAATTAGACCCAATTGGTGGAGATAAAATGAATACTGTGACTACCATCGAAACAAGGGACATAACATAAACAATTGCATGAAACTCCGACATGAAATCCAAGATCTCATTGATGCAGGCAAGATCATTGTTGGAAATCATGCGACTAATGTTGATCATAAGGCCTTTAAAGATCCCCTACCCACTTATGAACAAGGAGATTCCTCAAAATCCAAGGGAGGAGCTAGAGTCAATTATACCTACATTAACAATGATAGTGTGATCAACATGATTGAATCTACTCAAACTAAATATTGCAATGTGATCATAGTCCCACATCACCAAAATCAAACACCAACTGCTAATGTCGTGACTCGCGCTCAAAGGAAGATTACTCTCCCAGGAGCTAGTTCCTCAACTTTTGATCAAACAACATCAAATCTACCAAATAGACAAATAGACACAATCATGGCTAAATCAAAACAACTGGCTTCATCGTCTTCTCTTGGTTATAGTATTGTTGAACAATTGAAGAGAACCAATGCTCAAATCTCCATTTTGGAACTGCTTAAGATCTCTTCTGTTCATAGAGAGGTCCTAGACAAGGCTTTAATTACCACCAATGTCCCTAAAGATTTAGACATAGATCAGTTTCAATCTATGGTGGGTCACCTGACCTCACCTCATTACCTCACTTTCTCTGAAGAAGATGATAACTCACTGAGTCACCCACATAACTAGCCATTACACATTGAAGCCATGATCCATAAACACCACGTTAAACGTGTTTTGATAGATGGAGGTGCTGGGTTGAATATTTGTACCTACAATCTACTGACAGAGCTGGGATTTTCTGAAAATGTTATTGATCCAACAAAGAAAATAACAATCAAGGCTTATGATGAAGAAGAAAGAACCTCCAAGGGTCTGGTGCGATTACCGATCAGGGTAGGACCTATAGAAAGAGATGTCATTTTTCAAGTCCTGGATCTTCATCTTTCATACAACATCTTACTGGGCAGGCCATGGATTCATGAAATGAAAGTAGTTCCATCTACGTATTATCAATGCCTGAAGTTTCCTTATAATGGAGTTGAAGTCAGTATTCATGCCAATACAAGCTATACCTACAATGCATTAACGCAGAGTGCTGATGCTTTTGTTCCTCATAATAGAGCAACCTCCACAACTGAAAGTTCAGAATCTTTGCTAAAAGATTTACAAAAGAAATTGAAAATCACAAACATTGACATGGATGGCTACAAGATAGAGCCTATACTCTCACTAATGTCTCTTCCTCCATCACCGAGACAGTCGAGAAAACCATCAGAGGTTATGAAGCCACAAACTTCAACTCCAAAAGTCATGTATGATGGTCTCTTTATACAGTCCTCTACTTCTCTTGCAAGTGAAATAGAAGAGGATGATGTTCTCAAATCCGTTTTCAAAGAAGACAGTGCAAACAAAGAAATACGACATTGTGATATTTCTCTGACACAATATGGTCCAGGCTATAAGATGCTTCAACGCATGGGATATTCAGGTATTGGTCCTCTAGGAAAACGTCAAAAAGGTATTGTTGAACCTATTTAGTTACAAACTAAGTATGTCAATGATAAAGCTGGACTGGGATATGATCCAAGAAAGCAATCAGATCAGAAGCACATGTCCCACCATCAATGTAAGTGGAAGAAAAAGGTACTACCTTTAACAACATGAGAAATTAATACTCAAAAAACTTAGGAAGAGTGTGATGATGAACAAAAAGAATTGCCCACCCAGAGAGAGGAAACATATGGTAATCAAGTTCCAGTTATATCAGCTATAATACCATAGGAAGTAGAAGTCCCAGAGGATATGAGAGACGAAGTATAAAGAATCAAATAATTGTTTGCATCACTAAAAGTTTCAGTCACATATACTGGCAGACAACAAGTAGATGATTCAGAAACTGATTCAAATGAGTATGAATGGGGTCATATCACATCTCAGATACATCTACTACAGAAACCCCTGAAGAATCCAGTGATATCACAGATGATGCACAAGAGCTGATATGCCTAAAAAATGCAAAAAGAAATGGAAGAAATCGGACTAAAAAGACAAGAAGACTATGAATGACAGATGGAGGAAGAAAGGACACAAGTAATTTCTTCACCTACTAACTCCCCCTCTAATGAGGTTGGAAAAATCAAGTACGGAACTACAAAAGAAGAATTAGAAGCTACAGAAACAAAACCAGTCATTAGTCCAGAGGAAGCTAAATGGAAGAGACGGCAGGGATTAACAAAACCGTCAAAGTCATGTCCACAAGTGTGTCAAATACAAGCAATCAATGAACCAAATCACAAAGGAACTTGCAACATCAAAGATGTGGGTGTTGATACTATATATACCTTTAGTAAACTTAAAATGCATTTTCTCTTCTCAAGTAGCTTTCCCATATATATATATACATTTAGGTAGCACCAAGAAGGAAATATCCAGAAAAACAAAATGAAGAGAGCCATAATTAGAGCAACATCATTTACCAGAGAAACAAGATTGAAATACAAAAACATGATCGAAAATATGTAGTTTCCAATGATAGGCATGTCATTGTAAACATTCATTTGGATGGCCATGTCATTGACTAGGTTATAGGTTAGTGGTTTTTTCTCGTTTCTCTTTGAATAGATTTGTAGTATGGAAATTTGTTTGGAGGCTACATGACATCTTAAGGAACGGAATCCTACTCTATGGAAGGCAAACAGTCAAACTCCATCTTTGTTGGTAGGAAAGAGTGTGATTTAGCAAAGAGAGTTGCATTTGATATTTTTATTGCATGTCACGAACCAATGCTTGTTTGAATATCCTCAAAAGCAATTGAAGACAAGTTAAATTTGCAGTATATAAATAAGTATTTAGAATTCATAATATAAAGGAATAGACAAAATTTAGATGTATTTTGGAAAAAAATTTAGAAAAGGAAAACCTAATTTCAAAAGTATTCATACATTCACTACATTATTGCTACAAATATGAATTTGTGTTGTCATTGATGTCAACCAAGGTTCGGAAGTATGCGATTGGCGGTGTTGTATTTGGAGTTTGTTCATATGTTCGCATTGACGTATGGAGATTGATGGTGATGACTATAGATGGTGTATCTGGTTGACTCATGGCTATTCCAGAGCATTGAAGATGTATTCAGATTTTCACAATAGGTTTTGGCTAAGTATGATTGTTCCGGTAAACAATCTGTTAGACAGGGTTCAATATTCTAGTCCGCATTGTGTCCCCTTGATTCATCTTTACTTGTGGTTGTAGTATGATGTTGGTGGATGCAAAATAACGTTACTTCTAAATTTTCATGTTTATATTCTCTCTGCAGTTGATTTAGTGTCGATCTAAGTATCGATCATACAGTGATAGTGTACCTATTTGCAGGAATGGCTTTGCATTCTTCCACCTTCTGATGTTTTTGATATTGCGGTTCTCTAATATAGTATTGTTAGTATCAGTTGATGCTATGTTGTGCATTTGTAGATGTTGTGAAGGTCTACGTTGCATTTTGAGTACGTTTGACTGAGTTGCATTATTAGTTCTATCTTTTGGAGCTGGCTTGATTGTTTTTGGCCTGCACAGTTGCATGCACAAATCTTGTTTCCCTTCTACATTGCATTGGAGAAAGTATTTGGGTCCAACTGTTTATACTCTACACGTTACATCTAATTAGGCTGACCCAACTGATGCATCTTCCTTGTGCAGTTGATATATAACGGATGAGATCCTTTGGAGGAATAAATACATGGTATGAGAAGAGATATATAGTGTGTCAAGTAAGTGTGAAGGTGCACAATTGTAGACAAGTAGTATTAAAGTTAGTTTTAGATGTTTAGAACAGTGAGCTATAATTAGCATTTCAGAGAATGTATATTTCTTTACTTTAGCAATAATTATTCTTTATATTTTGACCTGTTGTATCTTGCCTAGAAGAAGTGATCTTTAGTGTTTTGCAAGTCCATTATATCTTGCCCTAAGGTTGTGTGCATTAGTTTCCAAGTTCAAATCAAGAGTAGTGCTTCCTTTGCCTAGAGCCTTAAACTTTGTAATTAGTTTTCATATAGTGAGATAGTTTTCACTGTGTTTTTTCCCACATTGGTTTTTTCATGTAAAATCTTGGTGTCCTTATGTGATTGAAATTTTTCTTTTCTATTGTTTACTTCTACACATATGATAATTGGAATGAATGATGAATGAATGGTTAATTTTTAATATATGTTGTTTCACCCCTCCTTCTCAGCATCCAAAAGTGTTCAACAATTGGTATCAAAGCAAGGTTCCTAAAGAAACAGTCTAACAATTGAGGTAGATTTGGGATTTGAACATTAATGTTTGAATCTGAAAAGATTTGGATTTTATGAAATCCATGAATGAGATATTGATGCACTAGTAGACATTGAAGGAGAATTAAGACTAGCTCTATCTAATCTGGAATATTATCAAAAAAAGTTCAAGAAAGCAAAAGAACATGGTGTCCATCTGAAAAGATAAATTGAAAAAGGAAAGAAGACCATTGTTGATCTTGAAACAAAGCTACATATTAGAATGCACTAAAATTGAAGAAGAAGTGGTCATGTTAATGAACGAATTAAAAGAGGCAAAAGAACAAATTGGTAAGAACTTGAAGCTCAAAGGAAGAAGTGATCTACTTAATGAGATGTTAAGAACTCAGAAACCATCTAAGGACAGAGGCAATCTTTGTTTTGACAAAGGAGAACATTCCAAAAATCCCAGTAAAGATGAAAGGGGAAAGGAAAAGGTCGAGGATAAATCTAAGAAGACTAATGAAGATAAAAAAGGCTTCACTTAGGTCTAGAATAAGAACTTCAAGAAGCCTCCTCTTGCTCAAACCAAGTATTCTTCATCTTTCAATGATGAATGTTTTTCATGCAACAAGTTTGGACATAGAGCTAGTGAATTTATAAGTCAAGTCATATCTCAATCATTTAATGGTCAATGCTACACTTTCAATAAGTTTGGACATAAGGCAAATGAATGCAAAAGTAGAATAATGTGAGATGGATATGTGAATAGAAACTATGACATAAATGTTCAATCTTTCAATGGACATTTCTATGCATGCAATGAATATGAGCACACAGCTATTGAGTGTAGATCTAATGCTAGAAGGAATGGAAGTGGTTTGCAACAAGGTATTACTTGTTACTGTAATTGCAAAAAATTAAGTTACATTGTCAGGCTCTATAGAGGAAAGAATGAGAAGACCTTTTCTCTAAAAAAGAAGATTGTTGTCAATGATATAAAAGAGAAGATGTAGAAGAAATGAGTGAAGAAATATGATGAGAATGTAGATGGCAAGATAATGGATGAGTCTGTAGCTATTGGTGGTGCTGACTTCCTCTGGAAACTAGATAAAGTGCATTATCTAATGGGGAAATTTGATTGAAGACCTTAAGAACCCCCTTATGGTTTGAATGCTAGATTGTTTTCAGCATGATAGATGTTATGAAAGGAATTTTTGGAGCTCTCAAAGTCTTTGCAGTGATTTGAGGAGGTATTTGTGATCTCTAACAATACAAAGTAGCATATTTTTAGTGTATAATGATCAAGTGAATTCAATGCAAAACCCAAAGTAGTTGAAGGTAATAGATAAATTGTGTTTTTGAATTTATTTTGATCACTTGTGATGTTATGAATTTGAGAGATATAGTGTGTGAAAGAAGATCTCTTGTGCAAACCCTAGTGATAGTGCAATAAAAGGTATTTTGCAATCTTGTATTATCAGTTCTACTTGTTGATCCAAATATCTAGCCTTATTGTTGTCAACCTTTCACTGAAACCATAGCTCCAATTCAAGCCTCGCCCATTTGTGGTGACAACGAAAGACAAGGAAGGCACATTTTCAAAGGTACCATTAGATATATTGTACATAGAGGATGTTGGGGCTTATATTTATGCACCGCTAAAAAAGGTCAATCATGTGAAACTCAATAATATGTGGAAGTAACTAGTAAAAGATGACTTGACAACTTTCAAGCAACAATACATGCATATTTTGGAGATGGGACTAAAAATATGAAAATAGTTTCCTAATTTTATCATGCATGGATTCAAATCATCCTAAAATAGATCCATGGAGATACAATGTTTTTAGGTCAATTGCATAAAATTATGAAGGATGCAATTAGTGCTTTGATAGGGTTGTTTACCTCCAACACTCTTCATGTCCTGAAAAAGGTCAAGAACGATATAGTTACTCATCTAACTAGTACGGATTTTTATAGGAGGGCAATCACTATTGAGAACATCATTGATCCAAGTGTCCACTATGTAACCAAAGGTCTAGCATACAAGATATACTTAATAACATTTTTTCTATCAATCATTAAACTCTTTATCTCTAATCAATTAACTATTCTTCTATTCCCTCATATTTTCTCTTTCTAACATTTCTTTAAATGTTAAAAGATATGGCTAGAACTGTGAGGGTTGTGCTAGTTTGGTATTTGATTGACTGTGGTGATGTATCCTACTTGGATCATATTCTTTTGGTTTGGGTTTTCTTTGGAGAATGATTTTGGTTAGTGTTTTGGGTATCACCATGGTGTGTGGAGATTCACATTGTGTAATTTGTATAGGAGGATAGTTTTTGGGTCAACTAGTAGACATGTTTTAATGTTTATCTACATGATTCATTTGATGTCAACCTGATGGAATCAATGAACACTGAGAGGGGGGTGAATCATTGTTTTGCAATTAATAAAATTATTAAGATAATTGGGTGAATCATTGTGTTACAATTAATAAACTTATTAAGCTAATTCTTAAACCACTGGATGCATAAGAATGAAAGTAAAGTGCAGAAACATAAAGCAAACAACCATAACAACAAGATTTTTACGTGGAAACCCGGAAAGGAAAAAACCACGGTGGTATTTGAACCCACAATATTGTTATACTCTGGCCGAAAGTATGATAATATTACATATAAGGAATGCACTTGTATTCAAGCACACTTCCTAGAGATCACTACTCAAATACAAAATAGGGCTTTAGCCTGGAGGAAGGCTCACTGCCTTACAAGTGATTACAATTGATTACAATAATGAATGGATTGAAGTATATAATCTACATATGCCAAAAAGCAATCCCAGTTAGGCTCAAATTGACTAAAATGCAACTGTTCTCACTATTTGCTCTTTTTTCCTGCTTTGTCATACATCAAAGCACCAAGATATTCAATAATAGTCACCAAATTCACACATTCGCTCATAAAGACTTCTCACACTCTACGCATCCATCAAAATTCTCAAATGAATTGTTCTTATATATCTGCACAAACAAAATGACTCATTTACCATGTCGGCTTCGAAAATGCGCATAACATGCAACATGAAATGTGTAACCTTAGGTCGGCTCAATCCATCCACAAATCCATATGCGGACCCAAATAGAATGATAAAAATCTTCACACATGTCGGCCCAATCACCTTGAACACAAAAGCAATCACCAAAATTAACCCTAAGATTCTGCAACACACTTTACACCAAAATATCTCTTCTCTAACTGAATTACCAGATACCGGACCTTCAATTTTACTTACGAATCAACACCAGATATCAAGATTATGGAATAATTTGCTTCAAACCTTGAATCGTCTGCCTTAATCACCACAACCTAAATTACACAATCAAAATCAAGATATGCGCAATGTACACATGTTCTACTGGTTATTGTGTTCCACCTTCCAGACTTATGACTTATAAATAATATGACTTTCGGTAGATCCAATCTATGTACACCGGATATGATTTCTTAACTGGGTTGCCATCAATGACAACTCCTAATCATTAATCATGCATCAATCTTCACCGAAACAATGTCTCTTGCCAACACGACCTTGGAAGATATGTTGTCATTTGTGATTCATTGGAATCATTTGAAAAGGATGTGTTGTGATGTATTTGGATCCCCTCTCTCTCATGGAGTGGACCAAAATGGATATTTTAGGTCCGGGTGGCCGAATTTATGTCATAATATATTTTTTTATCTATGACCAACCTAGTCAAGGTTTCTAATGATTAATCTTGTATATAAAGGAGTGCAAATGTGTGAGTGAAGGTATGGGATGTGTGTGAATTGACATGCAGTGAGTGTGAAGGATTTACAACTAGATTTGATGTTGGAGATGTGAGAAATTTAGTTGTGAAGAGCTTTGATGATGATATCTTTTGTTTGATAATATTCTAAGATAATATTTGAAGTCAAATGTTTTTATCATAATCTTAATCACTTGACATAGTGGTTTAAGGAAAATTTCATGATTAGGTGATCTTGTTCTTTTCAATTCAATATTAATTTTCTCCACGATGCATATTTGTATGGAGTTAAGAGTTTAATTTGAAATTTTCCCATTTCATGAAGAAAAAGAATGCAATCAACCACCACAAGATTATCCCTCCAAATTACTCAATCATTGGCTCTTTATGCTCAGTGTGTTTATAGGTACTAGATGTCTAAAACTGACAACTATACTTGATCTTGGTACATATATCCTCATTTTTGCATCTGCAACTTTTTCTTTAGATTTTCTTCTTAATCATTTCAATCTTATTTAGGTCACCAGTGAATTATTCTTCAAGATCAACTTCTCCTTTTAATTCAACATCTTCTATCAAAGAATTATCTTCATTTTCCAAGAAATCATTCTTCATCTCTATTGACATGGATATAATTTTCTCTATCACTATATAATATATTGTCATTACTCTTCTCAAATGATTTATTTTTTATTATAGGATAAAATAGGTTTTGAAGGGAATCCAAACCCTATTTATAATTTTTTTCCAAAAGATAAAGCATAGCTAACTGGCAACCAACCAATAGAAAAGAAAAAGAAACCAAATAATAAAAATAGAGATAGAAAAAACCCTAGAGTCTCATATACCTCCAATTCTTTTTGGTACAAGTTGTTATGAAGGTTTTCCAATCTTGATAGCTCCTTCTCCTCTTCAAATGATTTCTTTTTTCTACCTCGAGTATGAGAGCTCGAACATTTCTTAGTAGACTAAATTTTTTTTTTTATCTTTATACTTGAGGTTTTTCCCACCATCTTATCTAGAGGAGTGGTTTCCTCTACAAGATAATCTTTTTTAATCTCCTTGAGATTCTTAGTTAGGATCCAGATCACTTCTTCTTTGTACTAAATTATACAGTAGTTGATCTTTACCACCCATTCTAGGCTTTGGTAGACTTGAAGCAATTTATCCTCTAAGCTCCTAATTCTTTAATCATAATAATTCCTCATCTAAGTAATCTCTAGCCATATCCTCCAGCTTGGAATTTATCTTCCTTATCATGTAGATTGATGGGTTATATCAATGTGAGAGAATGAAACTTGTATCCCAATCCAATCACATTATGTCTAGCAAAATTTTATTTCTTGGGTGATACCAAGATAGGGGCATAGGTTTTCTTTGAATGACTTAGCTAACATTCTTGAACCATATTTATGATAGGTTGGTGTCAATTTAATTGCCTCACCTCCTAGTATTTAGAGGAAACACTATATCACATGTTGTTTCTAAGCTTATGATCTTTTATCTATTGCTAATTGTGGTGTAGGGTATAGTATCACGTCCAATATTACTCACTATTCACTTCCTTGAGTGGAGATAGGAATATTTGGGTAAAGTGTTAGTATCCTTTAGAGAGGGAAAATGTAAGCCCTTTTGTCATTGAATCCCTATCTATAAACTTTTGAAAGAAAAGTGCCTCACATAAATATTGAGGTATTCATAGGTTAACTACTATGTTGGGCCCATATTGAGCTACCAAATCTAGTTAATCAAATTTAGGCTTGTACAATATAGCATGTATGGTGTTCATACCTATGATTTTCTATAGTCCATCTTGTCATCCATCTTTCTATTGGTTAATTTTAATTCGATTCCTTTTTCCATCTCCTAGTCTAGTAAATCATCCTTGGGTGTATATGCCATGCATCTAGGGAAAAAAATTCATAATTGGGAAAATTCACCTTATGATTGGGTGATCTTTTTTAAGTTGTCACTCCTTCTCTATCCTTTATTATTCTTAGTTGAGTGATTTTATTTTATATTTGGGAAAATCTATTCTATTTAGGGTGATTCCACTTGAGTTTCATTCTCCCGAGTCAGTATTTCCCTCCTTGGGAAAATCCACCTTGTCTTTGAGTGAACTCATTCCTAGATAGGCGTATCCACTCTATCAATAGGTGAATCCTGTTAGAATCAAGGAACATTGAGAGGGGAGCTTAATCAATGTTCTGCAATCTTTAACTTTATTAAATTTAGCTTTCAACCATTTAATACATATGAACAAAAGAAAGATGCAAGAACATAAAACAAATAGACACAACACCATAAGACCAAGATTTTTATACATGGAATCCTGGTTAAGGGAAAAACCACAATGGGGATGAGACCCACAAGATGAGTATACTCAACTATAAAGTTTTACAATAGAATGCACATGCATTTAGGCACATTGCCTAGAGCTCACTGCTCAAAACAAAGAAGGGCTACAACCTGAAGAAGGCTCCCTACCTTACAAATGAGTTACTAATGATTACAAGATAATTTGAACTATTGAACAACATCTACTAATGCTCGGGTATAGTTCTGGTTAAACACAATGTCCATTGATTTTGCACACTGTCTTATATTGCTCTGTTCCATTGTTCTACAATATTTCAGAGCACAAATCTCTAATCTGCACACGTAAAACTATGCACAATTGATCACAAACACCTCTTGCATAACCACCGATATCCAAAATGATCATAACAATCAACCTTATATATCCACAACACATAATCATACCCACTACATGTCATCTTCAAGAACACTTCACAAATAATGAGACATGTATGAACTGTCGGTTGAATCCAATCTCCAATTCTTATGCAGACCAAAAATAATTGTCCACATGCTTCCTACAAGTCGACTAAAAATCCTCAAACACAAAAATAATCACCAAAATGGCTCTACCAATTCCGCACAACAAATAATCACACATGTCGGCCATACCACATTGTTCAACCCAAAAACTGATATACCGGATCTTCAAACTAGCACAACACTTATCACTAGATGCTAAAATCATGGAATAGGGTACTCTAGACATCTACCAATCTTCCCAAGGCTCAAAAACATAAAATATCCAACTAAAATGAAATGTCGATCAATATACTATAATCTGTCAAACTTGAACACAACTTCAATCTATCTTCTGGTATGAGAAAATTATTCATTGCGGATTGAATTATAGACATGAGTTGCCATCAATGACAACATCTAACGACCTATGCAGTGTATCTTGCCAAAAATCTCCCCCTTTGGCATTGATGGCAACACTTAGTGAAAAATGACTAAGTGTCAGAATCAGTGCCAACATATGTACACTGCAAGACTCAAAAATTCAAAATTTTGGAACTCCCCTTGAGATAAATATAATATTTTTCACTATCCTACACTCCCCCTTTGACATCAATGGCAAGGGTAGGGATCTAGATGCCAAAATTCAAACCAAAACTTTATGTACACACCACATACACACATACCTCATTTAATTACATGAACTTCAAGGTATCTGCAAAAATAGTTTTTAATGATCTTAGATGGTTGTCCCAACCCTTCTTGAAGCATTTCAAGACTGATATGAGACCACTGAACAAAAATTCATGCATCTCTGTCGAGTGGAGATCTGAAGGTTCATTTGTAGCTATGGAATCCTTTGCTTCCTTCAGAGCACTAAGAATTGTGTCTAATTTGGGGGCAATAAGACTTCAAAGTTCATTAACTCTCGTAAAAACCTTATCCCTATCATGGCTCAAGTTTTTTATTTTTTCAAGTAGGGATATGAGTTGAGCTTCTTGACAGGTTGCAAAGATAGTCAAAGGATCAAATTCCTGAGAGATATAATCTAATTTCTTTTCACTCTCCTTTATTTGCTTCTCAATACCTTCAACAAATTTTGAATATGACAAACAAGACTCGTAGACATTTCCACTTAGAGATAAGACATATTGAATACCTTTTACACATGTATCTAACAAGCTTTTGTCATGAGCAATCATTTTATTCAATTCACTAAATCTCTTATGATTGAATTCATTCTGGATCTTAATCTTTGTTGACTTCTCTAATGATTCAAAATGAGTACTCACAGAGTTAATAAGGCTCTTTAAATGTCTGGATGGATAATCTGAAGTGTCCTTCACATAAGTAGGCATAATCTTTTCAAGAACACTAGATGCAAGAGTTAGCAACTCACTATCTTCAATGTGAGATTTAAGCATCTCCTCTCTTGCCTTAGCCCATGCCAATGGTGCAAGCTTCAATTTTTGAATAGGAGAGAGTGCTTCCATGTTGACTGGTCCTTGGGATAGTGCTAGATCATAAAAAATATACTTATCTTTCTCAAGAAAATATTTCACGTTCTTTGCAGTCTCTCTTGCTTCAACCTTTTTATCCACTGCAACTTTTTCTGCCTTAACTTCTTTTAGACCCTCATCAACAACCAAAGCTTGAGTCTCCACAGATGGCATTGAATCCATAGGCTGATCCAGAGGATTCGGTATATCCTCACCCTCATTATCTTTGTCTGTCTCCTCTTCACTCTTATTCAACTCATCTCCCTACATATTTTTATTCACATCTTCATTTTTCGGAACAAAGGGAATATCTACATTAGCTTAATCATATTTTGGTTGTTCTGTTTGCACTACTGGAGCTGGTGAAACAACATCATATTGATTTTGTTCCAAAATTGGCATCAAAATTTTCTTTGTATCTTTCATTACTTCATCTCCTTTCCCAATCACAATCTTATAAATTCTTGTTTTAATCCTAAAATGCTTTTGGGCTTGTTTTAGTATCTTGTTCTTATATTGCAATTACCAAACATATATTCACTATTACATATTCCTTTACCCTTTCATCTTTTTCTTTAGTAGTATTTCTTCTCATTTCCAAAATGTCATATAAGCTTTTTGGAATTTCAGACATTATTTCTACAAGAGCCCTATTGAAAATTTCTAAATACTTTATAGTGGCTTCTTCTAGTGTCCTTTTTCTAGAGTCATCAAATTTGTCATCAAATTCAAAAAGAGGCTTTAGATTACCTTGCACTGTTAATGCTTCGTCAACCTCTTGGACTATCATACCAAGCTTATTGGGATCTATCTTCACCTTCTTATTGATTTGGCCTATTGGTAAGAGACACAGTCCAAGTCATCCGGTGTTGTCATTGATAGAAACTAAAGTCATATATTCCATCTGTAGTGTGTGATTCAGTCCTACTGGAAGCCACTTTGAAGATTTGGTTAAGTTTGGTGAGTTAGTATAGAGTATCCGACAGAATGTAGTATTTTGGTCAGCATTTAATTTTGGTTGAATATTTTGTGTTGCGGATCTAGAGGAAGATAGTTAGATGTCTGGAGTACCTTATTCCAGAATCTTAGCCTCTGGCGATGATTGGTGTGTGAGTTAGAAGATCCGGTGTATAGGTTTTTGGGTTGAACAGTGTGGTATGGATGTCTTGGTTAGTTGATTGTTGTGCGAAATTGATGGAGTAATTTTGGTGATTATTTTTGTGATCGAGGATGTTTAGCCAACATTTGGGAAGTGTGTGGATAATTCTTTTTGGTCCGCATATGCATTGGACTGCGGATTGAGCCAACTATATATGCACATTTTATTATTTGTTTAATGTTCTTGAAGTCGACATGTAGAAGACCTAATTTTATGTTGCAGATATATAAGACTGAAGGATATGATCATTTTGGATATCGATGTATGTGTGTAAAGTGTTTGTGATTGATTGTATATAGTTTCACATGCTTGAATGAAGGATTTATGCTTTAGAATATTGCAGACCAATAAAATAGAGCAGTGCAGTAGTGTCGTGTGATATTAAGTGTTTTGTGCTTAACCGAAACTTTACTTTGGCATTTGTAGATGTTGTTTTTCAGTTCAAACATTCAAATTATCTTTTGTAAAAGATATTATAAGATGGTGTGTCTTCCTAAGGTTGTATCCCTTGATATTTTGAGTAGTGAGCTCTAGGTAGTGTGCCTGAATGCATGTGCATTCTCATTGTAATATTTCATATACTTCTAACAGAGTATATTTATATTGTGGGTCTCATTCCCATTGTATTTTTTCCCTTGATCAGGTTTTCGACATATTAAATCTTGGTGTTATGGTGTTGTTATTGATTGATTTGTGTTTTTGCATCTTTCTTTTGTTCATTTGCATTAAGTGGTTGAAACAACAAGTTAATAAAGTTGAAAATTGCAGAACACTGATTCACTCCCCTCTAAGTGTTCCTTGATTCCAACATGGCCTTCACTAGAGGGCTTGTCCTTAGAGAATTTTGTGGCTTTGGTTCCCTTGGTATTCATTTTCTTCACTTCTTCATCAGACTCTGTTTCCTCATCACCCTTCATGGTCACATAAAATCTTGTGCTCTTCTCTTTCTTCCTCTTCTCACCCTTACCAGATGGCTTGGCAGGTGATTTGGTTGATTTGGCAGAACCAAACAAGGGAGAAGTGCTTCTAGTCTGCCTTGGCTTAGGAGCAAAGGCTTCTAAACTAGCCTTCCCCTTGATAGGCTCCTTTGTAGCTAGTATATTTCTCTTCCTTTCCTCTCGAACTGCCTCGGCTATAATTCCAATACTCTCTGCATATGCCTCAACCTCCTTCCTCACCTTCTTCTAAATTTTTGGCTTGTTAAATTTCTTATGCAACTGCAAGGCCTTCTCAGCAAATGTGTCGAACCTCTCTTCTGATGTATCTACAAGTTTTCTCAAGAGATGTTGAGCATAGATCTCAAGAATTTTCTCCTCAACTTTATACCCCACGGGCATGATCCAAATAGTTCTGGGCTCAACTGCTTCCATTAGGCATTGGCCTATATCAACCATGAAGAAAATAGTATCCTTATATTTATCAATAATGGACTTATGGATTCTCTCTCTATCCTGGATGGCACTCTAAAATTTTTTGAAGTATCCCCACAGAGTAGCTTTCTATGTCTTGCTATCACCAAATTTTTATAAGTATGTTGGAAATTGACACTCATTTGGTTGGTTTCATATGTTGTCATTGATGGCAACATGTTCCGGATTTCATTCTTTGGTTTGGTTGTGCCTGATAGAGTTCCAGTTCAAGTTCTTTGGGTACCAGCATTGGAGGCTGACATCTTTGGGAGATCTAGCAATCGGCAATTGATTTTGATATTTATGTATTTATGTAATTGAGCCGACATGTACATTCATTTGAGGCATAAAGGATTGTAAGGGTATATAGGTCAATTGATTAGATAATTTTGTGTAATGATAGGATAAGAGAGAGATATGAGAGTGATATTTTTATAATAAGAGGAATGTTGTAATGCAAAGATTATGTAAGAGGTTATTTCGGTAAAGGGTTTAGGGTTTCAAAACCGGAATAGTCAGAACTTGAACTGGAACTCTATCAGGCACAACAGATGCATTTAATGAGTTCAATTTTATGTTTTCTTATTCAATGTGACTGTAGTCAATGAGACTCCTTTTTGTGTTGAGCAGTGTGCTCTAGGCTGTAAGCCTTCCGGCATGTGCAAGATCCTATATTATGTAATATCTTTTCATATGGCTAGTGGATTGATATTGTGGGTCACAAATCCCACCATAGTTTTTCCTCTTTGAGGTTTTCCACGTATAATTCTCTGTGTTATGGTATTCATTTGTGTGATTGGCTTATTGATTGCTTTACTTATTTCAATTATATATGTATCGGTTTACTAGTTGGTGAATGTATGTTATAATAAGGTTAAAATTGAATATTCTGGTAGAACACTGATTCAGCCCCCTCTCAGTGTTCTTGGATTCCAACAAAGAATTCTCTAATTTGGACAGCTACTGGTATGTCATATGCCCACTGCACTTGATCTATTCTCGGAACTTCATTCATGAAATAAAAAGAATAAGCACAGAATCAAAGTACCTTATTTGAATGCATTCTTTTTGTCATGCTTGATCTTTGCTAGGTTCTTCATCAGCTCACTCCAGAGCAATTCACACAGATCATACTTCTTATTCTCTCAGATCATCTCATGATATGTTATATAAATGGTGGTTCTGAATACTGAATTCTCCTAGCTAGAACTATATATCTTGTATCCGATAACCATCGAGGCAAATCTTACATCATCCTCAAGAATATCATCGGTTGTCATTTCCCTTCTATCAAACTTTAAACCGGTTGCATCGGTGACAGTTTGGTTCTTCACAGATTTTAGGGTAGGCAAATCATCGATTGAGCATAATCCTATCATAGCCCTAATAACATTCTTGGTAATTTTGAATGGATTTCTTATCCACATGAAATCATCATACATCCTGCTAAGCACATACTAGACCTATGTAGGTTCATCGAACAATGGGAATTTGACAAATTGCTCAAAATTCTTTTCCTCCAACACTTTGAACTCAGGTTTTAGCTTGAAATTTCCGTCAATCAGTTGCTTGTTGTAAGACATGAAGAACACCGTATGGAACAGATGAGAATGCTCCTTGTGGGTTTATTTCTATAGAAATGAATGGGCACTTCTTGAATTTGGGTCAAGCTCTTTCGGTAATATCAACAACCAGAGGGGTATTTATCTCCAAAATCTTGACTTGAAAAGGTTTGCACAAAAAATACTTTCTTACCTGGATTAGGGTTTCGTACAAGAAATCTTGTTCATGCTTCAGTCTCTTCGATAATCTTCTCGCAAAGTTCTCTCCTCTTATCTCTCGAACGTAACTGATAAATGAAGGTAAAAAGTTTCTTTTTATCGCTTTCATATCTAACTTTCAGGGTGCAGCATTAAATGAATTTGGCCCTAAATCTTAAAGATACTCAACTTTTACAGACTGCTTCATAAATTTCATCTATGGATTTTTATTGTATCTCAAATTTTTCTGGATAACACCTTAGATCATCTACAATACCCTAACACATCATCTGCCAACTTGCTGGATTTAGGTATCATCTGCTACAGGGGGCACATAGGATCTTCATGAAAAATTTCCCTAGCTTGGAGGCCTTAATTTAGTTCTCGAATGAATTTCCAGCACCAGATTCAGGTGTAGAACCACTCCCTCCATCATTATTGCTCATCTTAACCCATGACTTCTTTATTTGATTTATGATCTCCTCCACTTTCACTTTTCCTTTTTCATCTGTTGCACATTCTTGTTCTTGTCTATTGTACCATTCTTATTCACATTTTTGCTTCTGTAGAATCTTGCAATATGACCGGATTTGTTGCAATTGTAGCATACAATATTTCCTTTTCTAGGTCTAAAATTTCCTTGATTTCCTCTGGATTTGCATTGGTTGGGAATGTGTCCAAACCTACCACATGCATAACATCTAACGTTCCTTCTAGTGAAAGAGTTATTCATCATACTTCTGCACTCATGAGATTTATGTCCCTACTTATTGCATTTGAAACATTGACCAGAGAAAGATGGAGCATTATGATTCATCCTATTTCAACACTAAATTGCTTTATGACAAAATTTATTTCAAACAAAACAGTTTCCATTAAACTTTTGAGAATTAGGTTGTCTTACCGGAGAGCTTTTAGCTTTGCTCTTTTGATTTTCTAGCTTGGGATTTCTTTTACTAGATCTGGAGCTTTCACCTTTCTGAAATACAAGACCTCCCTTGTCATCTCCACTCTTCTGACTTACAAGCATTTCATCAAGCTTAGCTAAGTTGATCTTGAACTTCTCCTTGTACTCATTTGCAGTAGCAAGTTCATCCTTAAGAATGATAATCTGTCTTTCAAGCTCCTGCTCATTATTCTTGGATTGTTGCAGTTCAATCTTTAGTTGATCATTCTCACAGTTAAGTCCACAATATTCATTGATCTTTCCTTCAAGGGCTAATAAGATCTTCTTCATTATTCTTTTTTGCTTCAATCTTCTTAGTCAACTTCATCACTATAGATTCCATCTCATGTTTTAGGACAACATTATCTTGTGCAAGCTTTTCACATTCTTCTGTCTTTTCTCTCAAGGGCCCATCATCCATGCTTTGGCTATCTTTCTACTTTAGCTAATCAACAAGTTCCTTTCTCTTCTCCCTAGAATTATTCAATTGCTCCTTCAATGACTAAATGAAGTTCTTAGCATCCTTAAGATTCGCTTTCATTTTCCGGACCTCATCTTGGGTTTGATCAAGATCCTCAAGTGGTACAATAAGTTGATGTTAAAGACCACCAAAATCCATTGATTCACCTTCCCAGATCCTCCTCAAGCTATTATAATTCTTCCGAGGAACTAGGCTTTGATACCAATTGTTGGAATCAAGGAACACTGAGAAGTAGGGGGGGGGGATGAATCAGTATTCTGCAATCTTTAAATTTATTGAATTGAGATTTCAACCATTTAATACATATGAACAAAAGAAAGATGCAAGAACATAAACCAAATAGCCACAACACCATAATACCAAGATTTTTATACATGGAAACCCGGTTAAGGGAAAAACCACAATGGGGATGAGACCCACAAGATGATTATACTCAACTATAAAGTTTTACAATGAAATGCACATGCATTCAGGCACACTGCCTAAAGCTCGCTGCTCAAAACTAAGAAGGGCTACAACCCGAAGAAGGCTCACTGCCTTACAAATGAGTTACAACTGATTAAAAGAGAATTTGAACTATTGAACAACATCTACTAATGCCTGGTGATAGGCCAACACTGGGGTAAAGAATAATAAAAATGATAACTAGTTTCAATTTGGTCTATATGTGTCAATCCGAGGATCATAAGCTTGCAAAAGGTGTCATGACTATCTGCACAAGGGTTGTAGGTAGCAAGTTGAGTGGGGATGAAATGCAACTAGAAAATAAACCTATTGCAATTTGAAATAATTCTAGTGAAAGGAACTGTCACTTCCTGGCAACAAAAACTGTACAGACAACAAAACTTAAAATAAAACAAATAATTTATTAAGAGTTAACAAATGTTCTCACCAAATTAATAATACTAGAATGAAATGTTAAGGAACTAAATTACAAATCAAATTCAAATCACAAATTTTTTTATCAAACTTAAACAAAAATATTGAAATTTAAATCACACAACAACACATAGAAAATAAAATATCACCGAGCTTCCTTGAGGAGTGGGCACTTGCTCCTGGTTTGCACGGTGGAAGAAATGAATGCCTTCTTACGCTAGTTTTATAAGAACAAGCACTATTTTATTTATCAAAATAATAATATAAAAGTTTGTGTATTTCATCTCCTCTATTAGATTGCCTTTAAATTAATGAATAGGCATGCAACAAATTCTCAACTATTTCCTATTCTCACAGATACTATTTTGTTGCAATATTTTTCTACCATATATTATATTTGTGCAACCCCATTTTATAGGTTATTCTCCTATTTTTCCAGCCCTATTTTATAGAATGTGATTCTATTCTCATGCCACTTCTTTTAGAATTATTTGTGGCTTGTGGGTTAGATTAAAACTAACCACAAATATAGGATTTTGTTTTGCCATGAAAATAGCTTTTTTTTTTGCTTACATACTGTTGGCAATTGATACTCATCTGGTGAGTTATGATTCTTAATTAATGGTTTAGGGTTGTCATTGATGGAAACTCTTAATGAGATTCCCATATGATATTCACGAATCTTGATAACTAGAAACAGACGTCAAGAGGTAGCCAGTTAACCAGTATTTCAGGTTGAACATAGTAGTTTTGGTCTGGAAGCTTTTCGGTGATTGCGGTGTTATGAATTGTGTATGGGATGATTGGGCCAACATAAAGGCATCATTTTATCATTATTTTGGCAATCCGATCAAGCCAATATATGACTACATGTTATATTAGCAGGTCGACTTGATGAATGACCTATTTTGTGATTGTGCATATATAAGACCAGTAAAGAAGATATTTTTGGTGTATGGTATGATAGAATGCGAATGAGTGGTGATTGAGAATCCTTTGTAGTGCAGTTTCACGTGCGCATTCTTGATCTAGTTGTTGACTAAGACTATAGGGCAGAACAGAGAAAAACAATAGAGGTGATACAGTCAGAATATTTGGCACTTAACCAAAACTCATACAGGCATTGTAGATGCTATTTTGGAGTTCATTCATTATAATACATCACTGTAATTGATTTGTAAGGCAGTGAGCCTTTTGGGGTTGTAGCCCTTATTGTAAATGAGATGTAAGCTCTAGGCAGTGTGCCTGAATGCAATTGCATTCCCCATATTGTAATATTATTTTTCTACTAGCCATAGTGGAATAATATTTTGGGTTCAAATCCCACTATGGTTTTTCCCATTTGGGTTTCCACGCAAAAATCTTGGTGTTATGATTTTGTGGGTGGTTGCTTTATGTTTCTACATTTCAATTTCATGTGTATGCTTCTGATGGTTTAAAGTTAAGTCAGAAAATTTACTAACTAGTAGATCACTGATCCATGCCCCTCTCAGTGATCCCTGATTCCAACAATTGGTATCAGAGCCTAGTTCCTCTGAGGAAGCTAAAGCCTAACTACTTGAGGAAGGTCTGGGAGATTAAATCAATGGATTCCAGTTTTTAGAGACAGCTTAGTGTGGCACTTGAGGATCTTGATGCAATAAGAAATGAGATCAGTTCCTTGATGAGAAACCTGAATGTTGCTGATGATTTCATTAATGACTTGAAGGATCAAGTGAACACTTCAAGAGACAAGAGAAAGGAATTTATGGACAAGTTGAAGGAGAAAGAAGATCAAATCATGGAGAATCGGGGTAAAACTGATGAAGTTGACAAGCTTGAGAGAGAGAATTTTGCATTAAAGAATGAGATGCAATCTATTGTGATGGGGATGTCTAAGGAGATTGAGTACTGGAAGAAGAATGAAGAGAATTTGACTCAATCATTGAAGGAAAGAGTAGATGAATGATTCAGGCTTACCTATGATAATGATCAGTTGAAGATGGAGTTGACACAATCAAGGAATAATGGTCAAGAACTTGAAAGAAAGATTATTTTCATAAGAGATGAACTTGCTACTGCAAATGAATACAAAGAAAAATTCAACGCTAGCTCAACAAGAATTAATGAGATACCGGAAAGTCAAAAACATGGAAAGGACATGAGAGGACTTGGATTTGAGAAAGGTGAATCCTCTAGATCTGGACAAAGCAATGAAAAACCTAATCAGAAGAAGAACAAGAATCCTCCGACAAGACAACCTAATGTTCATAAATTCAATGGTAGATTCTTTACTTGCAACAAATTTGGTCATATGGCAAATCAATGCAGAAGTAGGGTGAATAATGGAATAAACATATGAACAATGGTCCTACCTTTACTGGTTAGTGTTTCATATGCAATAATTTTGGTCAAAAGTCAAATATATGTAGAGCAGTAATGAATAAATTTCAAAACAAGAGATGCTATGCTTGTGGGACATTTGGACATATCTCTAACCTATGTAGGATGAGACCAAATCAAATGAATTTTAGACCTATGCAGAATGTTGTTTGTCGTGCATGCAATAAAACCGGTCACATTGCAAAATATTGCAGAAGCAAGAATAGTGTTCTGGTAGACAAGAACACATTAGATGAGAAGGGGAAGGAAAAGGTAGAAGAGATTAGAGACCAGCATGAGAAGATGTGGGTTAGAAAAGATGAATCCAAAGCAGACAATGGATCTGCACCCGAATCCGGTGCAGGATCTTCATCCGGTAACTAGGGCTTTTTTTCCTTAGGGTGAAATTTTTATGTAGATTCTAAGAACCCCCTCTTCGGTGATCTGCAATCAATTCCAAAAGGTTAGAGAAGGGTTAAATTATACATGCAGATGTTATGCAGAAGTTTCATTGAAGATTTGATGCTCTAGTAAGCGACTCCATGAAAATCAAGGTAACCAGTTGCAACATTTATTACAATGGAGAGTTAGGTTTTCAAAGGTTAAAGTGGCATTTCAAAGGTTTATTCATCACAATGTGATCAAGAGAATAGTGTAGAGCTAGAGACAAAAGTGATTTGGTGATCTTAATAGTGATTACAATGATCCTAAAGAGAATTCCAACGCCCGGTTGCGAATCAAGGTATTTATCTGTTTCAAACTATCAATTTCCGCAAACCCTAAGTTCTAAATGGCTTCAATTTCTATAATTTCTACCCCATTGGTTGTGGAGATCAAGGATAGAGCTTGACTTGTTTTTAAGAAACATCCTTTCAAATCAGTTGAGGATGATCCTGAAGGAGTGTTTTCCTTTGTACCCTACGACGCTCTTCACAATGAGGACATAAGGGCATATATCCACTGTGATCTTGATGAAATCAAGAGTGCAGACATGTTGACCCTATACAACAAGCATCTGGCAGATAACTTGGGAAACCTCAGGCTGGAATATCAGCATCTGCAAACCAAGGATTTCTCTCAGTTCATGCATTTTTTGACATTTGATGAGAACGAATGGATCTGGTTCATACTTAACATAATCCATGATGTATTTATATGGTTGGATAAGCCTCACAAGATTACTTAGCAAGCAATCTAGGTCGTGACTTGTCTGAGCACATCCGGTGAAGTTCCTAGCCTGAGGAAAATATCAAACAACATTGTGATTATTGCTAATGGTTCTCATTTTGACAACAAAGAAATGAGAATAAATGACATTCTAGAGCATGATGTCAAGTTTGCATCAATGGTGGTTGGATATAAAGTATATCAGTCAAGTAGACAAAATTTTCTCTCTGGTACAACCATATACTCTGCCTATCTGATGTTAAAGGAAGACAAGAGGTATGACTAATGTACGTTTCTCTTGAATGAGTTGTTAAGTAGCTTGAAGAAAATTAAACAAGACAAGAAACACATCTTTAAGTTTGGCACTCTTATCATCTGTTTGGCTCTGTACTTCATGAATGAGATTCCCGGTGTTCAAGGAAAGGTCCAATGGGCCTATGATAAGCCGGTTGAAATGAAAATCCAAGAAGGGATTATGGGGATTGGTGATGCAACAATGAGTATATCTACTATGTGGGGTTATTTTAGAACTTTTCAAGCCACAATGAAGAGCAAAGAAAGAATCCCGAAGGAAATAGTGGAGAAATATGAGAAAAAAATTTGTTTCATGGTTGATAAGGACCAATGTTTAATGGAAGTTGTTGAACCAAGAACTATGTGGATTATTCCTATGGGTTATGAAGTTGATGTGACTACTCTAGATGTCTATGATCAACACATGTTGAGTCAGCCAGTGGATGAAAAGGAAGGAAGGTTTGGCACCTTTAAGGAGAAGGACCTTGAGTTGCACAAGATGTTCACTACACCTGCTAGGAAGAGAAAAGTGTTCAAGATGGCTAAGGAAGTAGTTGTTTAGATGGGATTCACCCAGGAGGAGGTGAAGAAGGCTAGAGAGAAACATGCACAAATGGAGGATAAAGAGGAAACAAAGAAGCCTAAGGCTGACCCAGTTCCCTCTAAAGATCAACCAAAAGAAACCAAGTTTCCCCCTGCTCTGATAGCACCATCTTTAAGACATAGCCCATCCATGAAAGGAGTTTTGAAGTAAAAGGAGAAACCTAAGTGAACTTATGTTGTTGTATCTCTGGTGGCCTCTGAGACTGAATCAAAAGAGGAAGTAGGCAAGGCTAAGAAGAAAGGAGAATTTGTAAGGGTGGTGAGGAAGTCGCAGTCCGATGGAGCTCAACAAATAAATAAATCCAAATCTGAACCTGCCCCTATCAGAAGATCCAAGAAAGGAAGACTAGACAAAGATGTTGAGTTAGGTGATCAACAAAGTAAATATACGTTTGTTCCTCCATTGACAACAAACCAATTGATTAATGAGATAATTGTTGATGGAAATTTAAATAATATTGGAGTGTATTATGAGAATCAAGATGAGGTAGATCAGGGAAAGGTTGAAGAAGTTTTTGTTCTGTATTTACATAACTTTAGTAAAGATTTGATTGAGCTAGAGCAGAGAATCTCTAAGGATCTGTACGACATTATTGATGCAAGGATGCTAACAACAAGTAAAATTGATAAAGAGATGAAGGAAAGAGAATTGATAAATGTTTGCACCTGTGTATCCCATGATGAGGCCAAAAGGATAATTGAGGAAGCTAACAAGAAAGAATTCAGAAGCAAAAACAAGGTGAACCGATTGATGATTGGGAAGGTGGAAGAAGTGAGAAAGGAGACTAAAAATATTTCAAGAATAATCATAAAGAATGATCCTTTGTATAAAGATGCATTTAATTCTTCTCAGTTGGAATTAAAATAAGGTGTTTTCAGTGATCAGAAGGATGAAAGTCAAACTAAGGGACATCCAGAAGATCAAGGCAACACAACCCTTGATGCTGAGACTGGTGATAGTCCTCCGGTGGTAGGTAGTTTTGTAGTCCTTGAGATTCAAAATGAGACACTGCACAAAGTGGAAACACTGGTGCACAAGATAAAGGGGATGGAGCTAAAAAGGAACCTGAGAAAGTAGAGGTAAAGGATGTTGACCTAGACAAGGGAAAAGGAGTTGTTGATCTGACAATTGACACTCCTGCAGTCACAAGGACCCCACCTCAAATCTCTAGCAATATAGATGGTCCTCTAAATCTTGGACAAATGTCACCTATAGAGAAGTTGATGCTTGCAACAACTGTTCAAGCTCAGGTCAGTCAGGATCTAGTCAAATTAGAATCCAAAGA
This sequence comes from Cryptomeria japonica, assembly GCF_030272615.1. NCBI lineage: Eukaryota > Viridiplantae > Streptophyta > Pinopsida > Cupressales > Cupressaceae > Cryptomeria > Cryptomeria japonica. Next base: position 913,486,050 of record NC_081409.1, on the reverse strand, counting down.
CAAAAAACTCATTTTGATGTTTGTTGATGTGTTACAAAAGGTGGCTCTAAGTGTACAGTTAGATCCAAATTCTAGCCCCTCCGGTAAATTACTTCAATTGATTAACAATGTAAATATCAATTTTGATTCTTTGGAGAAGTCTACTAATAAGTGACTATTAGATATATTGAAGGAGGCAATAATGCAAACATTTCAAAGAATGATAGAAAATGACAGTCTGATTGAATGAAAGTCTACAGACTATTTCAGATGCATTATTAGAAGGTGGAAAAATATATGTCTTGTCTAATTTTACCAAAGTTTATAGTAGACATAGACAAGCAAATAAGTGTTTGCTAGGGAAAACTTGCTGCTATCTCATAGTCTTTTGACCCTAAAGTAGCTCTGACCAGCAATGTAGAAGGGCATATATTGGCTCTAAATGATCAGATCTCAAACCTTGATTCAAACAAGGATATAATTTTGAGGGGAACTGGTGAACTCCAGAATTTGATTGCCCCCCAATTGGACACCATGTTGATAAATAAGGTTGATTGTATGAAGGTTATGGGATAACTTGTTCCATCTGAACAAAAGGAGGTGGAGATTCATGCATATACATTCAGTGCATTCATCATAGTTTTGGATAACTTGAAGAGTGGGTGGTGTAAGGAAATTTGCAGCCATCTTTGTTACAATTTCCACATAATGTTGGCAATATTGTATTATAACAGACAATGAAAGATTATTGGCATTTCATAAGGATATTGAGAAGGTTGTTGATGATTATGGATATAATTGATTAAAGATGTTTACTGTCTTGATATTATTATTTTGTCATTGATGTCAAGAAATTGATTTTGTAATTCAGTATGTTGTTACCATATCTTGAGAAGTATGATTTGAAGATTATAAAGATGTTGGTAAAAGACACAGGAAAGAATATGATGAATAAGGTATTCAATGGGCAACTACTACCGAGTCAGATAATGATGAGATCATGATGTTTAGATTGTTTTAACATCATACATATGTTGTAAATTGTGAAGGTTAATACTATACTATGTTACTAAGCAAAGAACCTAGTCGGTAAACCCTAAGGAACCTAGTCGGTAAACCCTAAGGTTATCACTATCGATTAATGAAGGCAGTATGTCTACCGAGTGAAGTTTAGTATTCACCAAGTTATAACCGAGTTGCTACCGAGTTGTAACCGAGCTATAACAAAATGCATTAAATGTTTGCATGCGTTATTTAATGAAGAAAGCTGATGAGCTGGAACTGATTAAATGATTGGTGAGCCGTGGATGAAGTTTGTTAATAAATCTAAGGCAATGAAAAGTCAGCATGAAGATCTACAGTGCAGATTGAACTGCAATACCTTGGCACAAGTTCCAAGACTAATATGCAAGTTCCAAGGCAAGGTAAAACATTTTCAGATCGAAAGATGCATTGAACTTGGACAAGATTGAAGATCTGATGGATATGATTGATCATGGGAAATGTGATCAAAGAGATTAAGCGGTTACCTAATTGTTTATAAATAGGAAACTATTGATAAACAATGTATGCAGGCAAGTGTATGCACAAGGATGCTACATAGTGATTATTGAGCACAGAAGCTTGAAGACCTGTTTGAATAACAGAGTATACAAGCCCAACAGATAGACAAGATTAGTTCTATGTATAGATTGTATTGAACAAATAGGAATATGCTTTATCATTTTAGATATGAAGTTGTAGATAGATTTTTATTACTGTTATTTTGAGAAAGTGACAGAAAATCTCTTAACCGAGTGGACTTAACAGTCTTATTTGTAAAACCCTCTAGCAAGGTGACATTCTAATTGAGTGTTTGAAATCCTTTAACAAGGTGAAGATCCTAACAGATCTAAGGGAAATCCCTTAACTGGGTCACATCTAGCAATGTGTTTGTAATCTTTAACAGGATTTGCTTTTAACCGAGCATACTCTAAAAGAGTATATTTCTTAGTGGGTCCGAAATCCCACAATGGTTTTTCCCTATTTGGGTTTCCACGTTAAATCTGGTGTTATGAGGTTTATGATGTTTATATGCTTTTGAGTTTGCATGTTTGACAGTTTTGGTTATATTACTGATATATATGTTACCGAGGTTGAATCTAATGTTTTATGGATGATTAAGTTTGTATGATTCACCCCCCCTCTCATCTTGTTGGCTATTAGATCTGTACTTATATTAAGTATCAGAACTATCAATTGGTATCAGAGCTTTGGACTCTGGAAGAAAAGTTTAAAGGCACTTGAGTTAAAGATCCAAAGATGTATAAGAGGGATGCACCGAAGCTGAACAAGTCAAGTTTCTCTACATGGCAGAAAAGGATGAAGCTGCATCTATCAGGAGTTGGAGAATATGTTGTATACTATCTGGAGAATGATTTTGTTACACCGAGCACCTATCCATTGACTATGGAAGAGATAAAGGCAAAGCAAGAACATATTCAAGCAATGATTGAAATAACATCTGCATTGATCGACTCAGAGTTTAATGACCTAGAAGGCTGCAATGATGTAAAGGCAATGTGGGATAAGCTCATATTAGTATATGGAGGAGATGAACATGTTCAAAGATCAAAAGTAGATAGTCTAAGAGGACAACTTGAATCTATGAGGATGAATGAAGGTGAGAGCATAACTCAGTACAATACAAGACTAAAGGAGATTGTCAATCAAATCAAAGGAGCAAGTGGAACTATTGAAGAAAAGGATATAACAAGTAAGCTGTTGAGAACCCTTCTACCAGCTTATGCAATCCGAGTCTCTGCAATCAATGAATTGAGGTCTGTACCTAATATGCCAGTTTCTTTAGATGCTACTATTGGTAAGCTACATGCATTTGAGTTAAGTAATTTTGATAATAGTGGTTCTTCGATAAATAAAGTTGAATCTGCATTTAGTTCTTTTCATCTTGATGAATCTAATGATTACAATGAAAGAAAGTATAAGTACTCTGAAGGTGATCACAGTGGAGCAAGTGAAAGATTTTGTAAGAACATGGAAGAAGTACACAAACTGTATGAGGAAATCAGAAAGCAAGAAGAGTTTGAAGCACTACTAGCCAAAAGGTTACCGAGAGGCAAAGGTAAGTATAAAGGAAAACTACCTTTGAAATGTTTAATTGTGATAAGATAGGACATATGGCTTCTAACTGTCCTGACAAAGATTTTACTGAAAAGAGAGATTACCGAGATGACAGACAAAAACATAATCATTATAGAGGACACTGAGACTTCAGAAGAAGAGATAGAAAGACATGCTTAATAGTTAATGAGGAATCTAATGATGATAAATTAGATGATACAGATACAGAGGAAGTAGTTTATGTGGCTATCAAAGATGGATCAGATGAAGAAAGGTATGAAGAAAAAGCCCTAATATATCACATAAACACTAATGATTCTTGGATTATAGATAGTGGATGCTCACATCATATGACAGGAGATAAACACAAGTTTGTTATATTAGAAGATTATGATGGAGGCTATGTTAGATTTGGTAATGATGCACCATGTCCGGTGAAAGGTAAAGGATCTATAACACTTCTTGACAATACAAGATGCAATGATGTTTATTGGGTTGAAGGTCTAAAATATAATTTGTTGAGTGTAGCATAGCTAAACAACACAGGTTACCGAATAGAATTTCAGAAAGGAATTGTCAAAGTTCATGACAAGAATGGAAAGTTAGCTGCTACCAGGACACAAACAAAAGGTAACACATTTCACCTTGACTGAAATCGTAACAAGTGTTTGTATGCAAAGATAGATGATACCTGGTTATGGCATAAAAGGTTTTGTCATGTAAATTTTGATAATCTGATCAAAATAAGTAAGAAGCATCGGGTAAGAGGTCTCCCGAGTCTTGAAAAACCTGAGAATGCTATGTGCCGAGGATGCCAGATGGATAAGATGACAAGATCAAGCTTTACAAGTAAGTCTTACACTTCTAAGGGAATTTTAGATCTAGTGCACATTGATCTTTGTGGTCCTATGAAAGTTCAAAGTTATTATGGTGATAAATATTTCATATTATTTGTGGATGACTATTCAAGGATGATGTCAGTAATGTTTTTAAAAGAAAAATCAGAAGCTTTTCAAATGTTTAAATGGTACAAGGCAAGAGTTGAAAATGAAACAGGAAGACAACTAAAATATCTTAGATCAGATGGAGGAGGAGAGTTCACATCTAATGAGTTCAATTTATTTTGCAATGATCATGGTATTAAAAGACAAGTCTCTGCACTGAGAACTCCACAGCAGAATGGAATAGCTGAGATAAGAAACAGATCTATTGTGGATTGTGCTAGAACACTGATGATTGAAAAGAAGGTGCCACAAACATTTTAGAGAGAAGCAATAAGCACAACAGTTTATACCTTGAACCAAGTTCAACTGAAGAAAGGTACTTTGAAGACACCATATGAAATCTGGTATAATAAGAAACCTAATGTAAGTTATTTTAAAATCTTTGGAAGTAGATGCTATGTTCACAAAGATGATAGAAATAGCAAGTTTGATCAGAAAAGTGAAGAAGGAACATTTCTAGGTTATTCTTCTAGAAGCAAAGCATTTAAATGTCTGATCAAATCATCTAACAAAATAGTACAAAGTGCAAATGTGAAAATTGATGAATTTGCAGAAAGAAATGATGAAGGAAATTCCAAGGAACCAAAAGACTATGATTAATTTGTCTATGTTCAACTGAGAAGTCTTACCGAGAAGATTGTTGAAGAAAATGAAGAGAATATCCAGTTACCGAGTGATGAAGAAGATCATACAGAGCCTACCAAGCCTGTATTAGCCAAGTATGTCAGAAGACATCATGCACCAAGTTAGATTATAGGAGATAAGGATGATCCAGTGATGACAAGGAACAAATTGAGATAGAACACATGTTTGATATCTGAATTTGAACCGAGAATAGTGAAAGAGGCATTTAACAGTGAAGATTGGATAAATGCTATGACAGAAGAGATTGATCAAATCAAGAAGAATGACACATGGACACTAATCCCAAGACCAAAGGACAAGAATGTAATCGGTACAAAGTGGATTTTCAGAAACAAGCTGAATGAAAAAGGAGAGGTCATTCAAAACAAAGCAAGACTAGTTTGCAAAGGTTATGCTCAAGAAGAAGTAATTGATTATGGTGAAAATTTTGCACTTGTTGCTAGACTTGAAGGAGTAAGAACATTGTTGGCCTATGCTACTTTCAAAAACTTCAAGGTATATCAAATGGATGTCAAATCTGCATTTCTAAATGGAATATTAGAAGAAGAAGTTTTTATTGAACTGTTAGGTCTTGGAGATAACTAAGAGGGGGGGGGGGGGGGGTGAATCAGTTGTCTCATAAATTCAAACCAAAAACCAATTAACCAACTTAATGCTTAATACCGGTAAACCAGTTAAGTATGTCGGTAGACAGTGTTAACAGTAAATTGCTATACCGGTAAAGATTAATGCATGAAACATAAACATAAAGTCATCCACAACACATAACACCAATATTTGTACGTGGAAACCCTGTAAGGGGAAAAACCATAGTGGGAAACCTTACCCACAATCAAATGATACTACTGCAGATAGTAAGTGTACATAAATGGGGTCTGCACATGCAGAAAGGCCAACAGCCTAGAACTCACTGCTCAATCACAAAATGGGAGTCACATTGACTACAGTTGGATGGTTAAATCCAATAAGAATGTACTGCACAAAATAGAATCTTCATATGTTGGATTCAGTACCGATGTAATGCTGATATGCTTATACAAAAGCCTTGCTTCACCTTCAAATGATGTCTTCATGCATACCTCTGCTTGATCTCACATATACCTTCACTCAATTCTTTTTCGCATTCCACACTTGATCTTACAAATAAGATCTTACATTTATACCATACCCTAAGACCAATTTTAGTAGGTCAACTCTACAAGGTATTACAATAAAATCATTTTACAAACAATATAATATCTGATGCAATAATTGATTAAACATGTCGGCTTAATGCATTTACATCAATAATAAATCATCTCCATAGCGTGCCATGCTAATTTGAAAAAGACTAACCTATCGGTGTAACCCTAGATAACCTAGACCTATTTGCCGGTAAAAGCAAATATGCAAATATGAATATACCAATGATTAATTCTTCAAAACAAAGTGTCCACACGATGTCTTCAACATTACCAAGTGTCTTCCATATTATTCCAGATACCGGTGAACATTATATCCTATCGGTGAACCATATACCAGTAACTGTTGCACATTTTACTTGCTTGCCGGTGAATGTTGCTGGATCTCCAAAGTAGGTGTTGACATCGATGAAAAAACCATACCAAAATACCAACAATCTCCCCCTTTGGCATTGATGGCAACACAAGATGGAAAAACCATCAAAGTGCCAAAACAGAAATGCCAAAAACAAAAAATCAACAATCTCCCAAAGAGATCATAACCAGAAATAAAAAATACATAATATCTCTCCCAAAGGAATAAAGTCTCTCCCCCTAGGAATAATATGTGTTATCCATGTGTTTTTCCATATCAATCTCTCCCCCTTTGACATCAAATGTTTTTGCACCTGTTGCTAGACTTGAAGGAGTAAGGACATTGTTGGCTTATCCTGCTTTCAAAAATTTCAAGGTATATCAAATGGATGTCAAATCTGCATTTCTGAATGGAATATTAGAAGAAGAAGTTTTTATTGAACAACCTAAAGGATTTGTTGAAGACAATAATAAAGATCAGGTATGTAAATTGAACAAAGCTTTATATGGTTTGAAACAAGCACCTAGAGCATGGTATGAAAGATTGCACTCTTATTTGATTAAGATTGGTTTTATAAGGACAAGTGAGAACAACAACATGTACATGAAGAATGATGAAAATGGAATACTGATCTCAGCCATATTTGTTGATGATATTATATTTTGTGGAAATGACTCTTTATGCAAGAACTTTGGAAATGAAATGAGCAAAGAATTTGAGATGTCATTAATCGGTGAGATAATGTATTTTATAGGTTTACAGATACTGCAAATGAAAAATGAGATTTTCATTACTCAATCCAAGTACATAAAGGAAATCTTGAAGAAATTTGGAATGGAGGATTCAAAACCAGTAAGTACTCCTATGGCTGCCAACTATAAATTATCAAAGAATGATGAATTTGCATATGTTGATGAGACACTTTACTGATCCATGATTGTAAAACTACAATATGTTGTTCATAGCAGACCAGACATAGCACATGTAGTAGGTATAGTTGCAAGATTCTCTGCAGATCCTAAGGAAACACACATGAGGGCAATCAAAAGAATTTTTAGATACTTGAAAGGCACTGAGGATTATGGCTTAGTATATCAGAAAGGAAATGATTTTGATTTAAAAGTTTATACTGATGCTGATTGGGTAGGCAACATCGATGACAGAAAAAACACAAGTGGAGGAGCTTTCTTTTTAGGAGAAAGACTAGTGAGTTGGCTTAGCAAGAAACAAGGATGTGTTTCACAGTCAACAACAGAAGCTGAATACGTTGTTGCAGCATTGAATTGTACCAACATTGCATGGATCAAACAACTATTGGAAGGTATAAATGAGAAAGTTACCGAGCTAGTAACTAAATTCTGTGACAATACTAGTGCCATTAATATTGCAAAAAATCCTGTTATGCACTCTAAGACAAAGCACATCTCTATCAAATATCATTATCTCAGAGAAGAAGCTCAAGAGAAGAAAGTGGTGTTGGAGTATGCTAGCACAAAGGAACAAATAGTAGATATCTTCACCAAGCCACTACCAAGGGACACTTTTGAATATCTCAGAAGTCAGTTATGGGTCCTACCCCTATCTTCTACTCACTGACCAAGTCCAGTGAAAGCATCAATCTGATGACTCTATTGAATATCTTTTTGGAGTTGATGCTGATTTACACACTTTAGGATGTTTTCTAAAGGTGTACAAGAATTATTACAGGACATTATATAGGGAACAGGAATTAAAGACAAAATGCTTTGACCGAGGCTCAGTTGATACACAACAGTAGGAAATCACTTCATACAGAAAGAAATTATGTTTTAGTTCTTTACTTTTTGGCATTGTTGTCAAAGGGGGAGAAGACTAATATCAGGGGAGAAGACTGAGAGAAGACTGACTGAAGATTGGAAAGAAAATTGAAGAAAGAGGAGAAGTCTAATGAATGGGGGAGAGCATTTCAGCATTTCAGAATCATAGCAATCCGAATCTTTTTAAGATCAAATCAATTGGTTTTGCCATCAATGCCAAAGGGGGAGATTGTTGGCAATATTGCATTATAACAGACAATGAAAGATTGTTGGCATTTCATAAGGATATTATGTTGTTGATGATTATGGATATAACTGATTAAAGATGTTTACTATCTTGATATTATTATTTTGTCATTGATGTCAAGAAATTGATTTTCTAATTCGGTATGATGTTGCCATATCTTGAGAAGTATGATTTGAAGATTATAAAGATGTCAGTAAAAGACATAGGAAAGAATATGATGAATAAGGTATTCAATGGGCAGCTACTACCGAGTCAGACAATGATGAGATCATGATGTTTAGATTGTTTTAACATCATACATATGTTGTAAATTGTGAAGGTTAATACTATACTATGTTACCAAGCAAAGAACCTAGTTAGTAAACCCTAAGGAACCTAGTCGGTAAACCCTAAGGTTATCGCTATCGGTTAATGAAGGCAGTATATCTACCGAGTGAAGTTTAGTATTCACCGAGTTATAACCGAGTTGCTACCGAGTTGTAACTTAGGTATAACAGAATGCATTTAATGTTTGCATGTGTTATTTAATGAAGGAAGTTGATGAGCTGGAACTGATTAAATGATTGGTGAGTCGTAGATGAAGTTTGTTAATAAATCTAAGGCAATGGAAAGTCGACATGAAGATCTACAGTGTAGATTGAACTGCAATACCCTGGCACAAGTTCCAAGACTAATATGCAAGTTCCAAGGCAGGGTAAAACATTTTCAGATCGAAAGATGCATTGAACCTAGACAAGATTGAAGATCTGATGGCTATGATTGATCATAGGAAATGTGATCAAAAAGATTAAGCGGTTACCTAATTGTTTATAAATAGGAAACTGTTGATAAATAATGTATGTGGGCAAGTGTATGCACAGGGATGCTACATAGTGATTACCGAGCACAGAAGCTTGAAGACCTGTTTGAATACTAGAGTATAGAAGCCCAGCAGATAGACAAGATTAGTTCTATGCCTATATTGTATTGAACAAATAGGAATCTACTTTAGCATTTTAGATATGAAGTTGTAGATAGATTTTTATTACTGTTATTTTGAGAAAGTGACAGAAAATCTCTTAACCAAGTGGACTTAACAGTCTTATTTGTAAAACCCTCTAGCAAGGTGACATTCTAATTGAGTGTTTGAAATCCTTTAACAAGGTGAAGATCCTAACAGATCTGAGGGAAATCCCTTAACCGGGTCACATCTAGCAATGTGTTTGTAATCTTTAATAGGATTTTCTTTTAACCGAGCATACTCTAGAAGAGTATATTTCTTAGTGGGTCCGAAATCCCACAGTGGTTTTTCCCTATTTGGGTTTCCATGTTAAATCTGGTGTTATGAGGTTTATGATGTTTATATGCTTTTGAGTTTGCATGTTTGACAGTTTTAGTTATATTATTGATATATATGTTACCAAGGTTGAATTTGATGTTTTATGGATGATTAAGTATGTACGATTCACCCCCCCCTCTCATCATGTTGTCTATTGGATCTGTACTTATATTAAGTATCAAAACTATCACATAACCCATTAAAGACTTTAATCAAATCAACACATAAAAGCCATATGCAAAGAATAGACAACATTCCCATGAAAATGTGACACGAGATATGTCCTAGAAAAACCCTCATGAGGGAAAAACCCAACCTCCAAAAGTATCATCCACCATGTATTATCAACAACGCGTCCTTTATAATACAACTATGGAAATCCTTAAAAAACTCAGCCATAACCAAGCACTCCATGTGACCAAGCATCAATCCACACATCCCATGCCATGCTTCCTCCTTCGTAAATGCTAACCTGGCTAACTGACCAACCCAAACAACTACCCTTGTGGTTGCTTTTATAAACACAAGCTCCCACAAAACCACCAAGTGGTATTACATCAAAACCATGTGCCCAAAACCATATGACAATAAAATATAATATTTTTTCTACCTACCATTGACCCAAATTTAATATTGGGTACTTCATCACAATTACATTCCCCAATATTAAATAAATACAATATAATAATACCAATGTGTCAATACAACTCATCAAGTGGTTACAAGAATATTCCAAGGGAATCTCTACATGTTGCACGTCCATCTAGGTACTCCTAGGTGCAACAATACAATATGATATTACAATATAATTCCATGTCCACCTCACATAATAATAAAATAATATAAAAATGAAACATTATTATGCAAGGTGTACAACACCACTTTCCCAACAAGTGGGACACTCACCTAGGATTTTTGAAGACCATTTTTGTTGATGTCTTTTAAGTACTTGTAAAGTCTCTGGTAGGTATCCTTGTATATAAGTTTTGGACAACACCCCATCTTTGGCATTGTTGTCAAAGGAGGATAATAAAGGTGAAAAATGTACAGAAGAAGAGTGTAATTATAGGTTCATAACTCTTTTTCTAAGGGGGAGCCTTAGAATTTCTTTTGATCCTGTGTACAGGTTTTCAACACTTAGTTATTTTTCACGAGTGTTTCCATCATTGCCAAAGGTGGAGATTGTTGGAAATTGACTCTCATCCGATGAATTTTGATACTTGATTAATGGTTTAGGGTTGTCATTTATGGAAACTCTTCATGAGATTCCCATCCGGTATTTATGTATCTTGATATCCAGAAGCAGACGTCAACCGATAGCCAGTTAACCGGTATTTCGGGTTGAACATAGCAGTTTTGGTCCGGAAGCTTTCCAGTAATTGTGGTATTATGAATCATGTATGGGATGATTGGGCTGACATAAAGGCATCAATTTATCATCATTTTGGTGATCCACATTTATGTTTGGTGATCTGGTCAAGTCGACATATGACAAACACGTTACATTAGTAGGCCAACTTGATGAATGACCTATTTTGTGATTGTGCATATATAAGACCAGTCCAAAAGATCTTTTTGGTGTATGTTATGATGAAATGTGAGTGAGTGGTGATCGAGAATCCTTTGTAGTTTAGTTTTATGTGCACATTCTTGACCTAGTTGCTGACCGAGACAAAGAACATGGTAGAACAACATAGGTGATACAGTTAGAATATTTGGCACTTAACTGGAACTCATCCGAGCATTGCAAATGCTATTTTGGAGTTCATTCATTGTAATACATCATTGTAATTGATTTGTAAGGCAGTGAGCCTTCCAGGGTTGTAGCCCTTATTGGAAATAAGTTGTAAGCTCTAGGCAATGTGCCTGAATGCAAGTGCATTCCCCATATTGTAATATTGTTTTGCTATTGGCCATAGTAATGGAATAATATTGTGGGTTCAAATCCCACTATGGTTTTTTCCATTTGGGTTTCCACTTAAAAACCCTGGTATTATGATTTTGTGGTTAGTTGCTTTGTGTTTTTGCATTTCAGTTTCATGTGTATGCTTTCGGTGGTTTAAAGTTAAGTCAAAAAATTTCCTAACCGGCAGATCATTGATTCACCCCCCTCGTAGTGATCACCGATTCCAACAACGTACGCCACAACTTTATTAGTTGCAACAACAAATAATTCATACTATTTCATGTCATATGAGTATGAGAATGAATTATTTGTTGTTATAACAAAATAGCTAATATTTAGCACGACAAATAATTACATAAAAATAGACTGATGGATGAAATTTTTTTTTGCCAAATGTATTCATGGGTTGTAGGAATTTTGTTCTCTTCTCCTCCAATAGCATGCTGCAAACTATATTTTCTCAACACAATGGAAGAAAATATTAGTAAATACAATCTAATTTATTTTCACATCTTTTATCTAAAAAACTATATTAAATATTACTTATTTATATTCAACCATATGTAGCAGAGGATGGTAAAAATATATAATATGGTATGAAAATGGCATATGAAAATGGATTAAATATTAAATAAAATGGGATATAAATGGCTCTCATCATTCCCAACAACTTATCATATTGCTCGTCCTCGTGCAATCTTTATTTTTTCCATCTTGCATCTTTCATTTTAATACTCATGCCTCCTCCAACTTTTTATTTTTCATTTTTTTCATGGTTTCATTTTTTTTTGTCATTTTTGCAAAACATTATAATTTTGAAATACTATATAGGAGGTATCATAAAAAATTCTCTCCTCTTCCAGCTATGTGAAAAATGGGTGAAATGATAGGCAACGTGAAGGATGAAATGATAAGGAATATTAAGGGTGAAATAACAGATGCTAGGATGGGATGATTAATAATAAGGTGAACTAATGGGTGAAAATATAGGTAATAAGAATGGTGCACCTCCCCCCAAATTAAAGTGTTTACCGTCCTCAGGAAACAGGGAGAGGATAAGCATGTATGTTGCATATATGATTAATATAATAAGTTCAATATTAATAAAGTTAAGAGGTAAAACAATGAAAAATAAAACTGTCTGTTTTACCATCTTACATGTCCATTTATGCCAAGGTCTGGTAACCAAAAGAACGCAACAACTATGAACCCTGAGCAAGGAAGGAACCAAAAATTATGACTGGGACTACAAATTCATGAAGAATCTTCATTTGATAAAAGCATTATAGAACATACCATTGGTAGCTGATTCCACTTTTTGTAACACCTCGACTAAATGTGTAACACTTTCTATTGGTGATCAAAGTCATAGTAACCACAAAAAATTGGAGCATAGCTACACAAGTGAGCAACAAGAGATGTTAGAAACACCCAAAGAGTGAAACTCTATAGAAGCATCTGAGTGTACTTGCAAAATTAGTAGTCTAGAGGAAGAACATGTTAGGTCCCGGAGACAACTGAGAGAGGGGGTGAATCAGTTGTCTAACAAATTCAAACCAAAACAACTTAACCAACTTAAAGCTTAATATCGGTAAACCAGTCTAATATGTCGGTAGACAAATTTAATAGTTAATTGCAATACCGGTAAGGATTAATGCATGAAACAAAAAGACAAAGTCATTCACAACATATAACACCAATATTTGTACGTGGAAACCTTGTAAGGGGAAAAACCATTGTGGGAAACCTCACCCACAATCAGATGATACTACTGCAGATAGTAAGTGTATACAAATGGGGTCTGCACATGCAGAAAGGCCAAGCGCCTAGAGCTCCCTGCTCAATCACAAAATAAGAGTCACACAGACTACAATTGGATGGTTAAATCTAATAAACATTTACTGCTCAAAATAGCATCTTCATATGCTGGTTTCAGTACCGGTGTAGTTCTGATTGTCTTCACAAAAACCCTCCTTCACCTTCAAATGATGTCTACGTGTATAGCTCTGCTTATTCTTGCATATATCTTCACACAATCCTTTTTCGCATTCCACACTTGATCTTACAAAAAAGATCTTACATTTATACCATACCCTAAGACCAATTTTAGTAGGTCGGCTCTACAAGATATTACAATAAAATTAATTTACAAATCAATTAATACCTGATGCAATAACCGATTCACCATGTTGGCTTTAAGCATTTACAACAACAATAAGTCATCTCCATAGTGTGCCATGCTGATCTGGAAAGGATAAACCTGTCGGTGTAACCTAGACCTATTTGTTGGTAACAACAAATATGGAAATACGAATATACCAATAAACAAAACTCCAAGACAAGGTGTCCACATGATGTCTTTGAGATAAACAAGTGTTTTCCATGCCCTTACAAGTGCCGGTGATCATTATATCCTGCCGATGTACCAGATACTGGTGACTGTGCATAAGTCACTTGCTTGCCGGTGAATGTTGCTGATTCTCCAAAATGCCAGAGTTGATAAGTGTTTAGTAGGTGTTGACATCAATGATAAAACCATACCAAAATACCAACAATCTCCCCCTTTGGCATTGATGGCAACACAAGATGTAAAAACCATCAAAGTGCCAAAACAGAAATGCCAAATACCAAAAACCAACAATCTCTCCCCCTGAGAGTAACATGTGGTTCCTTGTGTTTTTCCATACCAATCTCTCCCCCTTTGACATCAAATGCCAAAGTTATTACCAAGACAAGTTCATATACAAAATACCAATCAATTTAGTATACCAACTACTCCCCTTGAGAATTCGCTTCCTCATCAAAAAGACGGAATAAAAGATTTCTTTGTTAATTCTGTCAGTTGATGACAATCATCAAATTCCTAAGTCTCTACCAGTGGGGGTATGACCCCAAGCTGATCTCTGAGATATTCAAAAGTCTCTTTAGGTAGAGGTTTATTGAAAATATCTGCAATCTACTCTTTAGTATTCACATAAACCAGTTTTATCTCTTTTGCTTCAACATGTTCCCTTAGAAAATTCAGTTTGATAGAAACATGTTTGGTTTTAGAATGTAATACCGTATTCTTAGATATATCAATTGTTGCAGTGTTATCACAATAGATAGTAATAGGTTCCTTGCAGTTTACCTTTATGTCCTTCAACATTTGCTTAAGCCATAATACCCGTGTACAGTTAGTTGTTGCTACAACATATTCTGATTCTGTTGTTGCTTTTTCTATCATCCAAATCTCCTGCCCAATTTGCATCTATGTATGCACATAATTCAAAGTTTTCATCTCTAGGATACCATAATCCAAGATTTATAGTGCCTTGTAGGTATCGGAAAATCCTTTTTACTGCTGATTCCTAATTTTCTCTGGGATTACTCTAAAATCTTGAAATAATACATATTGCATTCATTATATCAGGTCTAGTTTGTGTCAAATACAGTAAACCTCCTATCATAGATTTGTATCTAGTTGGATTAATAGGTGTAGATTCATCCCTTAGTGATAATTTGTCATTTGTAGTCCTAGGTGTTCTTACCGGTTTAGAGTTCTCCATCCCAAATTTCTTTAGTAACTCCTTTAAGTATTTGGATTGACTCAAGAATATACCTTTATCAATCTGTGAAATCTGCAATCCTAAAAAGAATTTTATTTCTCCAATAATAGACATTTCAAATTCTTGCTACATTTTAATAGAAAATTCTTTACATAATCCATCTTCTCCTCCAAAGATTATATCATCAACAAAAACTTCTATAACCAAGATGTCATCATTAGTCACTTTATAATATAAATTGTTGTCTGCATTACCTTTAGAAAAACCGATTTTCAAAAGATACTTATCCAATCTTGCATACCAAGCTCTTGGAGCTTGCTTCAATCCATACAAAGCTTTTCTTAACCTGCAAACCATATCTTTGTTTTCTGTCAAAGAAAATCCATCAGGTTGTTCATTGTAAACTTCTTCTTCAAGATCTCCATTCAAAAATGCACATTTAATATCCATTTGATATACTTTGTAGTTCTTGTGTGCTGCAAAAGAGAAAAATAATCTGACTGCCTCAATTCTGGCTACTGGTGCAAAGGTCTCGTTGTAATCAATTCCTTCTTTATGAGAATATCCCTTACACACTAGTCTTGCTTTATTTCTGATAACCTTACCATCTTCATTAAGTTTGTATCTGAATACCCATTTGGTTCCAAACACATTTTTGTCTTTAGGCCGGGGAACTAATGTCCAAGTGTTATTCTTCTCAATTTGTTCCAATTCTTCTTCCATAGCTTTAATCCAATATTTATCTTCACATGCCTCATTAATAGATGATGGTTCAATTTGAGAAATAAGACATACCTCTTCATTTTCCAATCTTCCTTTTGTCATAACTCCCTTATACTTGTTTCCAATTATCTGATCTTTAGAATGATTTAGTCTTACATACCGGGGTGTCTTTGTTTGTTGGTGTTCCTCAGTTACTGTGGAACTTTCAGATGATACCAGTGTAACTAGATCTTCATTCTATACCGGTGGGTTTAGTGTAGGTTCATTTGTCAAAAATTTTGTTGCCAGTTCGGAATCTATATACCTTGAAGTTTCTCTGAATTGTTCATCAATCTTCACATTTGTACTCTCATCAATTTTCTGTGATCTTTTGTTAAAACATCTATATGCCTTGCTCTTAGATGAATAAATATTCCTTCATCACTTCTAGGATCAAATTTGCCAATATACTCATCTCTTCTGATATAGCATTTACTTCCAAAAATTTTGAAGTATTTAAGAGTAGGAGTAATACCAAACCATAGTTCATGAGGGGTCTTACCGGTTTCACCTTTGATGTGAACTTTGTTGAATGTATAGACCGTTGTACTTACTGCCTCTCTCCAATATACATGTGGTAGGTTTTCTTTTGATAACATACTTCTTGCTGCATCCAAGATAGTTTTGTTTTTTCCTTTCAACAACTCCATTCTGTTGTGGTGTCTGAGGTGCTGATAGCTGTCTTCTGATTCCATTAACTTCACAAAATGCATTAAATTCCTTAGATGTAAATTATCCTCCTTGATCTGATCTTAGACATTTGATTTTCTTACCGGTTTCATTTTCTACCATAGCTTTGAACGGTTTGAACTTTCCAAGTGCTTCTGATTTTTCTCTGAGAAAAGTAACCCAACACATTCTAGAATAGTCATCAATGATTAGCATGAAATATCTATCACCTTGTAAACTTTTAGTTCTAGCTAGACCACATAAATTAGTATGAATTAAGTCAAGAGCATTATTGGATTTTTTTGGAATACTTTTGAAACTAGCTCTAACTTGTTTTGCAAATTGACATTCCTTACATACTGCATTGTGAGGTTTGACAATTTTAGGTAAATCTCTAACTGCCTTAATAGTACTGATTTTAACGATGCAATCAAAATTTACATGATAGAGTCTCTTATGCCATAGATAACTTTAATCAATATGTGCAATCAAGCATGTCTTTTCACTATTATTCAGATGAAAGATATTACCTGTAGTTTGATTACCAGTTGCAATTTCCAAACCAGTTCTATTCATGATTTTGCATTTTCCATTTTTGAATTGTAACTGAAATCCTTTCTCAACTAATTGACCAACACTCAAGAGATTTGGAGATGATCAAACAAGCTTTATCATCTCCAAATCTTACAAGACCTCCATTATACTCCTGAAAAGTTAGGAATTTATTCTTATCACCAGTCATATGATGTGAGCATCCTGAATCAATGATCCATTCATTCTTATCTTCAACTTTAGCTACCAAGGCTTGTTCTACCGGTTGAGTAGTAGGTGTCGGTTGATCTTCTATTATAGCAACAAAAACCCATCCATTGTCTATCGGATCCTCATCAGAATCATCAGTCACTCCTTCATCAGCAATGTAACAAGACTTGTCTTTATTCTTCTTAAATCTGTATCTTTGATATTCAGGGTTAGGCTTGTATGTTCTTCTAGCTTCTTCTCTTAGTCTAGCATGTCTATCAGGGCATCTTGAAGCCATATGACCAATCTTATTGCAGTTAAAACATTTAAAGGGTGCTTTACCTTCATACTTACTTCCAATTGGACCTTTAGGCATTTTCCTTGCAAATAGTGCTTCAATTTCTTCAAGTTCTCTTGCATAAAAGGCTTTCCAATCAGATTTGTCAAATGATGGTGCAGATGATGTAGATGCTTTAAAGGCTAGATTTGTCTTTATAGTAGCAACAGGACCAAATTCCTCAATTTCAAAGTCTGAAAGTTTTCCAATCAATGTATCTCTAGTTACTGATGTGTTAGGCATTGTTCTTAATTCATTTATAGTAGTAACCTTCATTTTATATGTCGGTGGCAATCCTCTTAAAACTTTTGAAACAATTTCATCCTCACTTAAGGTTCCTCCACAACATTTAATACCCAAAACAATTTCATTTACTCTTTCCATGAAAGCAGAAATCCTTTCATCTTCTTCCATTTTCAGATGTTCATACCTGACTCAGAAGCTTTCAAGTTTTACAATTTTGACTATGGAATCTCTTTCATTCAGTATTTCCAAATGATCCCAAATAGCTTTAGCAGTAGACCTATCTGATAATCCCATGATTTTTTGATCTGATAATGCGCTCAAAAGTGCTTCTCTTGCTTTGCAATCATTTTCCTCATCTTTTCCCAAGGTAGGTGGATTAGGCTGACCAGGAGTAGGACCAGTATAACCATTCTTTGTAACATCCCAGATGTCCTTTCCAATGCAATTTAAATGTGTCTCCATTCTGATCTTCCATATGCCATAGTTCCATCAAGTTTAGGACTGTCCTTCCTGAAATAGTTAGTAGACATTGGATCTCCTCAAGATGTTAAACTTTTGCAAAAGAGGACTAGGCTCTCATACCAATTGTTAGGTCCTAGAGACAACTAAGAGGGGGGGTGAATCAGTTGTCTAACAAATTCAAACCAAAACAACTTAACCAACTTAAAGCTTAATACCGGTAAACCAGTCTAATATGCCGATAGACAGTTTTTACAGTTAATTGCAATACCGGTAAGGATTCATTCATGAAACAAAAAGACAAAGTCATTCACAACATATAACACCAATATTTGTACGTGGAAACCCTATAAGGGGAAAAACCACGGTGGGAAACCTTACCCACAATCAGATGATACTACTGCAGATAGTAAGTGTATACAAATGGGGTCTACACATGCAGAAAGGCCAAGCACCTAGAGCTCGCTGCTCAATCACAAAATAGGAGTCACACTGACTACAATTGGATGGTTAAATCCAATAAACATGTACTGCTCAAAATAGCATCTTCATATGCTGGATTCAGTACCGGTGTAGTACTAATTGTCTTCACAAAAACCCTCCTTCACCTTCAAATGATGTCTGCATGTATATCTCTTCTTATTCTCGCATATATCTTCACACAATCCTTTTTCGCATTCCACACCCGATCTTACAAATAAGATCTTACATTTATACCATACCCTAAGACCAATTTTAGTAGGTCAGCTCTACAAGATATTACAATAAAATTAATTTACAAATCAATTAATACCCAATTCAATAACCAATTCACCATATCGGCTTAAAGCATTTACAACAACAATAAGTCATCTCCATAGCGTGCCATGGTGATCTACAAAGGATAAACCTGTCGGTGTAACCTAGACCTATTTGCCGGTAACAACAAATATGCAAATACAAATATACCAATAAACAAAACTCCAAGACAAGGTTTCCACATGATGTCTTCAACATAACCAAGTGTTTTCCATGCCCTTCCAAGTGGTGGTGATCATTATATCTTGTCGGTGTACCAGATACCGATGACTGTGCATAAGTCACTTGCTTGTCGATGACTATTGTTGATTCTCCAAAGTGCTAGAGTTGATAAGTGTTTAGTAGGTGTTGACATCAATGACAAAACCATACCAAAATACCAACAGAACACTGATTATTGCATTTTTTTCATTGTTTTTTTTCCTTTTTTTTTTTAACTTTTCTAATTTTTTTCCATTTTTGATAATGAAAAGTGATCGGTAGCAAGCCAGTTTTCAATCACTCACCACTTAGATACGTTGTAAAAATAGTTTTCACCACTAAGAATTTATTTCAACCACAATTTACCAAAAACTGGTTTTCAAATTATAGTTGTCTAATGACACCGAAAGGTTTTCATTGTTAGAAATTATTGCTTGTTTTACATTTTTTTTTTTTTTTAGTTTTTAGTTTTTGAAAAACTGCATATAATGACCACAAAATATGAAACTCTCATATGGATGTTGAAAATGATACCATCCAAAGCATAGAGTTTCACCAGAATCCCTTTAGTGAATGTCACTACTTAACCTATTGCATGTAGAACTTGAAAGGATGACCAATAATCACAAGAAATATACCTCATGGAGAGTGACCATGCATGTGTTTATAACAAGATTGAATAATATGATCACATTTAGTACATGTCACTGTTGGTATTATGGATGACTTCATCATGTGTTGTATTGGTTTTGTCATTGATGTCAACACTTGTCTTCTTGGAGGTTTACATTATGTTCACCGGTATGGTTAATGGCTTATGCACAGTCACCGGTATGTGTTCACAACAGGTTATATTGTTCACTGGCAACGATGATAACTTGGAGAGCATTTGGTTATGTTGAAGACATGGATTGGAAGTTTGGTTTTGGTGTTTTTCTTATTGGTCTAATCGGGTTGACAGATTTGCCTTTACCGACAAATTAGTCTAGGTTATGGACCGGTGCTCCAAATCAGCACGACACGTTATGGAGATTGTTTATTGTGGTAAATGTATTGAGCCGACATGTTGTATCGCATCAAAACTTATTTGTAATTGATTTAATTATAATATCTTTAGTGAGCCGAACTATTCGTTGGGTCTTAGGTTTTGTATAAATGATTGTAAGATCTTGTTGAAGATCAGACATATGGTTATGGTATTAGTGTATTCAAATATTGAAGAGAAAAAATAAGCAGATCCTTGTGCGAATCACATAGGCATTGTTCGAAGGTTGAAGGAAGGTTATGAAGGTGTTTTGACACTCATGTTTAGAGCTTAACCAGTACTGAATCCAGCATTGGAGATGTTATTTTGAGCAGTACATTATCATTGGATTTAACCATCCAATTGTGTAGTCAGTGTGACTCCTATTTTGTGATTGAGAAGTGAGCTCTAGGTAGTTGGCCTTTCTGCAAGTGCTGACCCCATTTGTATACACATACTATCTGCAAGAGTATCATCTGATTGTGGGTAAGGTTTCCCACTGTGGTTTTTCCCTTACTGGGTTTTCACATCAAAATCTCTATGTTATGTGTTGTGGATGTTGTTTCTCTTTATGTTTTATGCATTAAGTTAAACCGGTACTGTTATATCTGTTAATCTATTTTACCAGCACTTAAGTTTGGTTTACCGACATTTAAGTTTAAATTGGAATAACTTGCATTTGGATTATAATTTATTGATAACTGGTTCACAACTGATTCACTCCCCCTCCCTCTCAGTTGTCCTTCTCAGGACCTAACAATTAGTATCAGAGCTAAGTCCTCTTTTTGCAGAAGCCTAATAGCTTGAGGAGATCCTATGGCAACAAATATTTTTAGGAAGGACAGTCTGAAGCTTGATGGAACTAACTATGGCATATGAAAGATCAGAATGGAAACACATCTGAACTGCATTGGAAGAGATATATGGGATGTTACAAAGAATGGCTATGTTGCTCATGTTCTGAATCAACCTCATCCACCAACATTGGCTACGGACATGGACAATTATTGCAATGCAAGAGAAGCACTTTGGAGCGCATTATCAGATCAGCAAATCATGGGATTATCAGATTGATCTATTGTTAAAGCTATTTGGGATAAAGTGGAGACACTAAATGAAGGAGATACCACTGTCAAAATTGCAAAATTAGAATGTTACCAGGTCAGGTATGAAAACTTAAAAAATGGAAGAAGAAATAATTTCTGCATTTATGGAAAGAGTTAATGAAATTGTTTTAGGAATACAATGTTGTGGAGGATCCTTAAGTGAAGATGAAATTGTGTCTAAAGTTTTAAGAGAATTTCCACTGGCTTACAAAATGAAAGTAACTGCTATTAATGAAATGAGAACAATGCCTAATACTTTAGTATCTAGAGATACTTTGGTTGGAAAACTTTCAACATTTGAGCTTGACGAATTTGGTCCTATTGCTACTATAAAGACTGATTTAGCTTTCAAAGAATCATCATCATCATTAGCATCATCATCTTCTGACAAAAATGATTGGAAAGCACTTTATGAAAAATAACTTGAAGATATGAGGAGAGAAAATGAAGAACTTGAAGCACTATTTGCAAGGAAAATGCCTAAAGGTCCAACAGGAAGTAAGTATGAAGGTAAAGCACCTTTCAAATGTTTTAATTACAATAAAGTTGGTCATATGGCATCTAGATGTCCTGATAGACATGCAAGATTAAGGGAGGAAGCAAAAAGATCATATAAGCCTAACCCTAAATATCAGAGATATAGATTCAAGACAAACAGAGATAAGTCATGTTACTATACTGATGAAGGTGTTACAGATGAGTTAGATGAATATCCAATAGATAACGGATGGGCTTTTGTTATAATAAAGGCATATCAACTGACACCTATTGTCAAACTGGTAGAGAAGGCACTGGAAGCTAACATTGAAGAAAAGGATGAATGGATTATAGATAGTGGATGCTTGCATCATATAACTAGTGATAAAAGAAAATTCTTATCTTTTCAACAAATTCATGGAGGTCTAGTAAGGTTTGGAGATGATAAAGCTTGTTTAATCAAAGGAAAAGGCACTATATCTTTGGATGGTAAGCATAATACTAACAATGTTTATTATGTAGAAGGTTTAAAGCATAATCTTTTGAGTGTTGGTCAGTTAGTGGAAAAAGGATTTCAGTTACAGTTCAAGAATGGGAAATACAAAATCATTAACAGAACTGGATTGGAGATTGCAACCAGTAATCAGACTAAAGGTAATATCTTTCACTTGAATAACAATGATAAAACATGTTTGATTGCACACATTGATGAAAGTTGGTTATGGCATAAAAGACTCTGTCATGTGAATTTTGATTGCATTGTAAAGATCAATTCAACTAAGGCAGTAAGGGATTTACCTAAGATTGTGAAACCTCATAATCTGGTATGTAAGGAATGTCAAATGGGAAAGCAAGTTAGAAAAACATTTAAGATAATTATTGAGAAGTCCAATAATATTCTTGATTTAATTCATACTGATTTATGTGGTCCAACAAGAAAAAGAAGTCTACAAGGAGATAGATGCTTTATGTTAATAATTGATGATTATTCTAAAATGTGTTGGGTTACTTTTCTCAAGGAGAAATCAAAAGTTTTTGGAAGATTCAAGATATTCAAGACAATGGTAGAGAATGAAACCAGAAAGAAAATCAAATGTTTGATATCAAATCAAGGAGGAGAATTTACATCTAGAGAATTCAATGCATTCTGTGAAGTGAATCAAAAGACAACTATCAACACCCCAGCAGAATGGAGTTGTGGAAAGGAAGAACATAACTATTTTGGATGCAACAAGAACAATGTTAATGGAAGCAAATCTACCTCATGTGTACTAGAGAGAAGCAATGAATACAACGGTTTATACTTTCAACAGAGTTCACATCAAAAGTGAAACCAGTAAGACCCCATATTGGTGCAGGAGCACATAGGCCTCATTCTCATCATAGGTTTGAGAGAAAGTTTGATTTTTATTAATTTTGAGTTGGAAAGTTTGTCTGAGTTGTTTTTGTGTTGTTCTAAGTTGTTTGGATGAGTTTTGAACTCATTGTGTGGTCATGTTTCCTATTTTCATCTTTTTGCTCAAAGTTGCCAGTTTGGAGTTGCTTGGCAAAATATTGTCAAAAGTGAGTTTTTAGTGTGTTTTTGTTGTGACAAGTTCCTAGACATGTTTGGTGTTTGGCTTTTAGGTGTGAATAGTGTTTTTAGGTGATTTGTTGTCTTTGGGATCAACCTTGCATCATCTAGGCATTGAAAGTTGTCATTTTAGACATGAAAGTGTCAAATTTGAGTGTTTTTGGACATGTACCTATCCATACAGGAGGATAACTAACATGTAGAGGTATTTATTCTCTTTTTTGAACCATTGTAAGGGTTGATCATTCGGATATATCAAGCATTTTGCAAGTTTTCTCTACTTTTTACCTTGTTTTCCCTATGTTTTGACTCCTTGTGAGCAGCAGTCCATACACCTGTTGTACGTGGCCATACTATTTTTTCATTTTCTAGTACTCTTATGTTTCCTGAAGTTTTTCCCTTTGGTGGCATTTAATTTCATTAAGTTTTGAGTTTTGTGCAAAATTATCTAGTTTTGATAGTTTCATTGCCTTGTCTAGGAAAATTGGCAAGGATGCTTGACCAACTTGGCTTCTTGAAGCCCCAAATGTTCATGGCTTATCAAGAACCATTTGGTCAATTTGTAAGATATGTATATACTTGTTTTTCTTTCCAAATGCAGGTGCAAGAAGTTTTATGGCCATGGAGCCCTAGGCAAGTGTGCCATTTGGCTAGGGTCTTTGAGGAAGTTTGATGCTTTGCTCTTCTATAGCAAATGCATTCTTCAGTTAATCATACCTGTTTTGATCCTTAAGGTTGAATGTAAGGGTAAAGAGGCTTTCTAAGCTATAATGAGGATGATTGCATTTTTAGTTTGTGAAAATGATGTAAAAAAAATAGCAAGTCATTGTTTTGGAGTTGATTTCCATTCACTTGCTTACTCTCCACCATTTATTGGAGTTTGTAAAGCCTTGTACCTCCTTCTAACTACTTGCAAACAAGAAAAAGGAGTGGTATTTTACCTTGTCTATGGTTTTAAGATTTCCAAGATCAATTAATGATCTTTGAGGCAAAGTTGTAATGCCCAGCTGGCTGTCACAGTCAACTATGACTGATTTTTGCATTTTTGTTGAAGTTGTATATGTAATTTTCCTCTTCAAAATGGCAGGTATGAAGGTCAAAAAGAAACTAAAGGTAGAGTATTGTTAAAGAGCACAAACCAAACCTTTGGAAAATAATTTTAACAGTGGAAAGTGCAGGTCTAAAGTGAAAAAACTAGTGAAAAGGGAAAAGTGCAGTGACAATTAGTTGACAGTGAATGCTTCTTTGCTTTGAAATTGCCTAATGCCTTTTGTGCAAGGATAATATGATTCCTTATTGTCTCTAATGTTAGTCATGTTTACATGCTTCAAATTTTAATTGGTTCTCATGCAAAAATTGTGTTTGTAGAAAGCAATATTGAAAAGTTGTCTATGTTGCATACTCCTTATGAGCAACTTTTTGTAAAACCATTGTTCTCTTACCTTTGGAGGTGTAAATTGATTTATTGTGGCCTAACTAGCATGTGACATGATAGAACCAAGTTTGTATGGTTCATATTGAAGGTCTCTCACTTGTAAGACAAATTTTGCCATTAAAACCCTTGCAAACCCTTCCTTTTGCACCCATTTTTGGGACAGTCATGGAGAAGGCCTAATGAGCCCTAAAACTTAGAAAATCTTCAAGAACCCTCAAAAGGGTATTTGAATATGAAGTCATTTTTGCTTGGAATTCCATCATTGGAGCAAGATGAGCATAAAACCCCAAAAGGAGGGCTAATTCCTTATAGCCCATTTTAGGCCTAAAACTTGGATTTTTGTCAAATCGGGTACACAAAGGGAGGTTGTAAAGCTTAAAACCCATCAAGTCCAGTTGAAAAAAGTTAATATTGCATGCCTTTAACACTTTGGGTGAGATAGACTAGAAAAATTAGGTTGTAGCACTTGTGAAGGACTTCTACACCTCAAAACGTAGAAGACCAAAGACACCCATTGGGGTAAAACTTGACACAACTTGTAGATCAACAAATGGAGACCTTGTATAGTCAGAGAATAGATCATGATAGAGGAATGAATACCAATTGAGTGAGTAAGGTGTTAGATTACCAAGCCAGAGAAACTATGGATTTGAAGCCCTTGAGCAACCAAGAAGTGTTTGACTTAGGGAGTTGGATCAAAGAGGGTTGCTAGGTTGTCTATAAACCTTTTGCACTCTGATTTAAGTAACAAAACCTTGAAACTCGCAAGGACCTATTACTTAGTGAACATACAAGCCACTTGGGCAACCTTCTTGCATTATCTCCCTATCATAGTGGTATCAAAGCATAGTTAAACTTGGGAAGACGTAGCAATTTGGCAACCATGGTGACAAATGCCGAGCTAGAAAAGAAAATGGAAGACCAGGAAGAAGAAAATAGGTTACTCAGAGTGAAGCTAGACCTCCTAGAGCAGAAGTTGGGTGAAGTAGAAGTGAAGGCAGATGAAGTCAGCAATAAGAAAGAAGGAACAAAAGACAGGGGTAAACTATTAGCTATAGAGGATGAAATCCCTCTACCAGACCCTGTGATAGAGAATGAACCCTTTTTGAAAGCCTTGAAGGCTATGAGTGGGAGAACACTAGAAGGAGTCCCACTATTCAGTGGTAAAATGGACCCAGAAGTGGTCATAAAGTGGATTGAGGGGCTTGAGAACCATTTTGAATGTGATGGTGTAACAAGGTTTATGAGTTTTTGGTAAAATGAAGGTTTGGCATCTTTAGGGTTCAAAAACTCATCTAAAGCTTCATCTAATTCATCTTGGCTATACTCATAATAATCATCGAAAGCATGAACATTTTGCAAATAAAAATCTGACATTTTGAAATAAAAAGTGCATGAAATTTAAACACACAATGCAAAGAAACACACTCTTTTTTTTTTTATCTTTTTCTTTTTAATGAAAATGAAATGAAAACACACTAAATCTAGATCTAGATCTAACAAATGCAATGCAAGAGGAAGCAATGATAGATTCACGTCAGGTTCACCAAAATGTGTGGGGGAAAAAGCGAGACTAGGTTAATCATGCCCTAATCCTACCTTTTGACACACATTACGGAATACGAAAGAGCCTAGAGATATCGCACAATTGGCTACTTCTTTTTGTGAAAGAGAGAGCCACGGGATATCTATTAGGATTTCTATTCCCTTGTTGAAATTGTAAGATCAAGTAATGCAAGTTCAAACCCTAATCCCAAAATGCAAGTATGAACTAATAACAAGATTGCAGAATTGAGATTAAACAATGAACAGCTGTAAATACAAGGATGAAATAAGAATGCAGATGTGTACCCAGAGTCAAAATCGGACTGAAAATGTGCGGGACAGGGGCGCGGGCGCCACTGTCCTGAAAACTGCACCGGAAACTGTTGTTCTGCACTCTGGAACACTGTCGGAAAGCTGTCTGAAAGCTGTCTGTCCGGAGGACCAGGGCGTCCAGCACCTCTGTCCCAGGGACCAGGGCACCCAACGCCCCTGTCCCAGTCTTCTGCTCTGCAATTTGATACAGAGTGCTATCTCGACCTTCTCTCTCCGGATCTGTATCCCGCGGCGTCGTCCGAATCCTGAAACCTGCAATGGTATCTGAAAAAGGGTGTATGGGCGGCTATATAGGGTTTTGCCTTAGTCAAACCCCCGCTTCGGTGATTTCCACCTCCATGAATAGCCAAGTTGTTTTGTAAAATGTATTGTGTGTGCAGACCTAGTGTGTGTGCAAGGTCCTAAAATGCAAGAAAGCAAACTAGAGCAACCTAGAAAGTAAACCCTAATTGCTTGTAAATGATAATGTAAATGCTCTAAATCAAGATGCAAAGTGATCTAAAGCATGAATGAAGGATATATTGAAGCTTTATGCAAAGACATGAAAACAACATGAAATCATACCCAACCCTCAAGGGAGAGGTACAAGCCAATCTTCAGTCAGTAATCTCCTATTGTTCTTCAATGTCTTCCAAGCCCTAAATGGATGAATGGAATTGATGAATGCTTGATAGAGGGATGTTGTAAGATGTTGAAGTCTTCAAAGATCTACTCTTTCGCTGCATATGAGGTTCCTGGAAACAAAAATCCGATCCCTTCAAATGAAGAAAGAGAGCTCTTATGTATGAAACCCTAGGTCGCAATTTCGTCTTTTGGCCGGCCTAGAGATTGAATATCCTGCCAATTTCTTGGGGTTAAGCTTTATTTTATGATTGGATCGCGCTCCTAAAATTTTGAGAAAAATGTCTGGGACCGTGTGCACTCCGGGCGCCATGGTCCCGACAACTTTTCACCAAATTTTCAGGGCCGTCAGATATGATGATTTTAGAGAGAATCCCGAAGTTACAGGTGATTTCGAGATGTTTTGACCCCCGAAATCAAGCCCCCAAGCTCAGAATAGGGCCTAATTAGGGTTTTTGATTAAGTGATGTATTGGAGGAATAAAATGAAAGCGGCACGCTTTAACGAAAGGGCCTGACTTTGTGATGTGGAAAATGGTGAAATAGAACCTTTAGACCTAATTAATTCGATTAATTAAGTGCTAAAGGGGAAATGCAATGCAAAGTGCAACTGTGCCAAGGCGGGTGCTAAACTAGGTGTTAAATTGTACTGCTTTAGCAAGTGCGTACAATTTATGACGTTACATTTAGCCCCCACTTTAGCGGTCATATGAGTACTACGTGCATATGCAAGCTAAAGTATAGAAAGTAAACATTATTTGAAAAAGGATATATCCATAAGTTGTCGGACGAAGCCCCCAGCGGCATCTGCAGTACACAGTTAGGAACCGCACCCTACAAAACACACGTTAGATCACAAAAATCACCTAATGCTTACTAAGGAAAGTGATGAAATTTGTGAGTAGCTGTATGCCCCCCCCTATTTCGACTTGCTTATTAGGGAGGTGAAACAGGGTAGCATGTTTACTTACGACAAATTGTGTAAGAGAGTATTGATGAGGGATGTTCCCTGAAAAGGCTTCATCAGAGCACTTTTTGGAACATCCCGAGAGTAGGGGAATGAAAATACGATTCCTACGCAACAAACGGTTCGGAAATCGCATCTGCCAAACTCAAGTTATGATGAAATGAGTGAAAGAGGAAAATTAGGGTTTTGAAAATAAAGGTACAGGAATGAACGTATATACCTTGAAAGAGACACTTGCATTTGTCACTTTGTTGATTCTGAGTACTGTTCATTGTAGTGGAGCCCACATAGCTATCATCATGCCTTCATGATGACCGGAGCATCCCACGAAGGTTGAGATCCTGCGCCAGGCCGTGATTGATGACGAGCCACTGGACGAGGTGAGTTGACTGAACTTTGACTTTTGATTTTCTGCATTTTTTTCTTTTTTTGTGATCGTATGCAGGCCCTGAAGGCTGACCCGGGGCCCACCCAGGGCGCCATGGTCCTTGTGGGGCGCCCTGGTCCCCCCAGGGTGCCATGGTCCCTGACAAGGGCGCCATGGTCCCTTCAGGGCGCCATGGTCCCTGACAGGGCGCCATGGTCCCCTCAGGGCGCCATGGTCCCTGACAGGGTGCCATGGTCCTTGACAGGACACTATGGTCCCCAATCAGGGCTTGGCGAGGGGTTTCAAGACTAGCACACGATGTTCGATAGTTTGCATTAGCGATTTTGATGATCGAGTACTGATTACGGTTATGTTTTTGTGTTGCAAGGCCTTCCGTACATGAGAGAGCATACAGCGGGACATATTCTTCACAGTTTGCGAGATCAGATTCCGCGGCTTACTCAGTCAGAGAGAGACACACTGTCGATAGTAGGATTATGGTATGTGATCCTCATGCCAGCCATTCGGTTCCATCCTGCGATGCTGATGGCATTGATGGAGCGATGGGATCCTGACACATGCACATTTCATCTTCCAGTAGGGGAGTTGACGGTCACACTCGAGGATGTGTACCGTATACTTCATCTTCCTATCAGAGGAGCGACTGTTACATATGCGACCGATCGGTCCACGGAGGATCATCAGAGGGAGTAGGTGTATTGCATAGGGAGAGTCATGCCGAGCGAGACGAGAGGTCGCATCATGGTCAGCTGGCTCTTACATCCTACAGGGGAGGTACCCCTTCTGAGACGCCTTATGATAGCCATCATAGCACTAGCCGTCTTCCCTAATGGGCGAGGGACGCACATGCATGGGGGTCTCACATGGTGTATCAGAGCGATGGAGAGACACAGGAGAGTGTATGCTTGGGGTCGGAGTATGCTTGCACATCTCTATCACGACCTTGAGGAGTATGTATTTGGACAGGGGTTCAGTTTGATGACATGCACACTTCTGCAGGTGTCGATTTTAGAGCACTTCACATGCACCAGGCCCGTCGGCTTTCCGCTGAGTACAGCGAGCGAGCGACCTAGGGTGTTCGCTTATCCACTTACCAGCGAGTGGAGATTTGGAGATTTGTTATATTGGAGAGTGATTTTTGATAGACTGACGGTCGAGGTGACAGTGTGGAGACCCTACCTACGGATGCACAAATGGGATGGTATGGAGAGATAGTTAGCATTCCTACAGAGGAACCGCCTACTGTGAGGACGATATTCACACATCATAGTCCCTTTCTACTTTGACCGAGTACGGAGGCAGTTTGGGCTAGAGCAGTGTGTTCCAGCCGATGTGCCCATCTATACTTGACACTCACGGGTCCTTCCCAGACCTAGAGCAGTAGCGAGACCGACGATAGATGACATCGAGACTACGGATATAGAGGGATCTGATCAGGATGTAGTCACTGATTATTCTGCAGAGCTTGGAGCACAGCGCAGGTATGTCTCATGGTTTATGAGATCATATCCAGGTCCTATCTTTCCACCAGATCACCCGACAGGCCATCCAGGCCCATGGAGACATGGAGACCAAGATGAGGACCAGGGATCCAAGTCAGAGGAGCCAGAGGAGGGAGAGGGTCATGAGGAGGTGGGAGATCCTGATCCACCTACAGGCGATCAGCCGAGCGCCGAGGAGGAGGAGGACACAGATGGAGATGAGGACGAGGAGGAGAGAACTGATGATGAGGAGGAGTCAGATGCAGATGAGGATAGAGATGATGAGGAGGATTCAGATGCAGCTCCTCACCATTCAGGGGATGATACCATAGCTCTGGATCCTCCTCATATTTCCCAACAGGGGGAACATGAGGCGATACGAAGACCTATTCCTAGTACCGCCCAGCCTACACCCATCGTGCACAGATTATTCGAGCGAGGGGAGCCTAGTAGATCCCAATCATAGATGCTACCGTATCATGATCCCTACTGGCGCGAGGGAGACCCAGGTATAGTAGGTTTAAATTGATTATTAATGTTTTGATGATATAGAATGGTACTAATACAAAAAATCTATTCTACTGCCACAGCTAATGTGCAGGAGTGGCGTTCCTTGATTCAGCAGGCAGTGATAGACATTTCCACGATAGCACAGATCCCCAGTTCCTCATAGATTGCCTATAGGCCTCAGGGGAACGCGGGTTGGCATGAGGACTTGTTTTCCCCATTCCGAGTTCAGGTAGACATATGGAGGGAGAGAGAGAGAGTCCTATCAGAGGACCTTCAGCGGGCACGGCGAGATCTAGCAACAGCTCAGGCCGAGGCTACCACCTATCGTGCGATCCTTATGGATAGGGATCGTAGGAGTTCCTCTCAGAGTCACTCACGATCTGTATCGCACTACACACCCATGGGTCCACCTTCACGGCCAGATTAGGAGGGAGCATCCAGTCGACACTCTCCAGCCACTAGTCCTAGGGATAGGAGATGATTTTATGATGTAAAAGAGAGGTCACATTTTGGATATACAGTGACCTATATTTGTATACGATCCACACACACACACATATATATATATATATATATATATATATATATGTATATATACATGCTTCTCTTTTGTCTCAAATGTGTTATTTTTGTTTTGATTAAATCTAATACATTTGGTAAATGTACATGTATGTTCAGAATTTAATTTCCATATGATTGATTTCTCAATGCACTATGATTAAATTGATACATGTGTGACTTAATTAAATATTTAATCAAGTACTACATTGATGATAGGGAAGAAATATGCATTAAGTCTAAGAATCATATAACTAACGTGATTTAATTTTGAACTTAAACACAACATGATATGATTCTACTTAACACATAAAGACACTGTATAATATGCTAGCATAATGGAATGTAAATCTTTCACAATTTACATAAATGAATTCAAGACAAACCATAAAGTAAGAAGACACGCTTGTCATGAACGAAGCAATATAGATTAAACAACATAACATTTAATTCTATTTTGCTTTAATTAAGAGACACTAACATATTATCCAATGTTTGAAGAATTGAAAAGAAGATAGATGAAGAACGAAGAATTAAGCATAATATCTATGCAAGTGCATAGCATTTATAGGTTCTTTAAGAGGCGTACCGTCTACATCCGCTATTTTGTAAGCACCTAATCCATAATCCTCAATAACGATATATGGTCTAAGCCAATTAGGACTAAATTTTCCCTTTTCTGTAGGTAAGGGATTCACATTGCGCTGATTCTCATAGAGGACTAAGTCACCTACTGAGAAGGAATGTTGAATAACCTTATCATTATAGCTTCGTTGTAGAGTTTTGTGATACGCTTGAATATGCTCAAGAGCGTTTATACACTGTTCATCCAGCATCCCAAGCTGTTGAAGTCGTTGTTCTCTATAAGAGTCATCATCTACTATACCTTTGAGAGAAACCCTAAGTGATGGAATCTCTAGCTCTAAAGGCATAATAGCGTCAGCACCATAAACAAGATTATAAGGAGTAGTTCCTGTGGCAATTCGTACACTCGTTCGGTAAGCCCAAAGAGCATAGATTAGCTGGTTACTCCAATCCTTACCATGCTTATTCACGGTTTTGCGAAGAATTTGTTCAATTATCTTATTGGATGATTCGGCTTGACCATTTGACTGAGGATAGTATGGTGTAGAAAATCGATGTTTGATATGATACTTCTCGAGGAATTTCTTCACGTCCTTGTTCTTAAATGATGTCCCATTATTTGAGATTATAGTAGAAGGTATCCCGAATCGAGAAATGATGTTTTCTAGAAGAAATTGACAAATCACTTCAGCAGTAGTAGAGCGAAGGGGAATAGCCTCTACCCACTTCGTAAAGTAATCTGTTGCGGTTATAATGAAGGTGTGTCCTTGAGATGAAGGAGGAGAGATTTTTCCGATGAGATCCAAACCCCATGCGGAGAAAGGCCAAGAAGCTACTTGAGAACGAAGTTCTTGGGCAGGAGCATGAATCAGGTTATTATGTTGTTGACATTGATGACATTTTTTAACAAATGAAAAGGAATCCTTCTGCATAGTTTGCCAATAGTATCCCATACGAAGCAATCTATGAACCAAGGATTTGCCCCCAAAATGCCCCCCACAGGCACCTGAATGTGCCTCTTCAAGAGCAACAGGGATTTCCGACTTGTTAAGACAACGAAGGAGAAGACCATCATAACCCCTTCGGTAAAGGACATTAGAAAGAATGATATACCTAGCAGACAGCTTGCGGATTCTAGCCCTAGTGTTCCTATTAGCGGAATCAGGAAAGGTACCATCGGTCAAATATCTTACGATATGCGAGTACCATTCATCTGAGTCTATAAAATCACAACATGTTACCAAGCTAGAATCGTCTACAATAGCTGGAGAAATAAGGTTGTGAATAATGAATTTAAGATCGACCATAGGGTCCTCTAAAGATACCAGAGAAGCCACACATGCCATTGCATCCGCATGTCGATTATCTTTTCGAGGAACGGGTTCCATAGTATAAGAATCAAAATTTTGTAATAAAGAGATAGCAAGGTCTTTATATTGTGATAATTTGTCTTGTTTTGCTTGATATATTCCTGTTACTTGTCTTATAATCAATTGCAAATCTCCATAGATATGTATGTGTTTTATGTTCAGAGCTAAGGCTACTTTTATTCCCGCTATAAGAGCCTCATACTCAACAATGTTATTGGTACACAGGAAATTTAGATGATAGGATAAGGGAATGGGTTTCTTTGTAGGAGAAATCAGAACAACACCTGCCCCCGATCCCGTACGACACTTAGAGCCATCAAAGTATAACTCCCAAGTTTCATCTTTCTCTATAGAAAGAATGAAGTCGTCAGGAAAGGACTCAGGGTTAGGGAAGGAGAAAGGTGAAGGGGCCTCAGCTAGGTGATCGGTCAACGCTTGCCCTTTAATTGCTCTTTGTGAAACAAATTTAAGGTCAAATTCAGTTAACATCATAACCCACTTAGCTAGGCATCCTGATAAATCAGTTTTAGAGAAAAGATGCTTCAACAGATCAAACTTTACCATGACATGGACTTCTGAGTTTAAGAGATAATGTCTCAATTTCTGAGTCGCAAACACCAAGGCCAAGCATTGTTTTTCTATCGCAGAATATTGGGTCTCATAATCGAGTAAGGTACGACTTATATAATAAACCGGACACTCCTTACCATCTTTATCATGTTGTGCCAATAATGCTGCGAGAGCATGAGAGGAAGCAGATGTATACAGAAGGAAGGGTTTAGAAGGTTCGACAGGTTGAAGAATAGGAGGACTAGCCAAATACACTTTTAAATCTTCAAATGCTTGCCGACAATCCTCATTCCATTGAAAAGTGATATCCTTTTTAAGAAGTTGAGTAAAAGGAAAGGTACGATCCGCAAGCTGAGACACGAACCTACGAATAGCTTGAATCTTTCCTTGTAAGCTTTTAAGTTGAGACACATTTCTAGGAGGTGGCATGTTGACAATAGCATCTATTTTCTTAGTGTCCACCTCAATCCCACGATGCGAAACTATGAATCCTAATAGTTTTCCACTATCCACACCAAAAACACATTTTCGGGGATTCAAGCGCATGTGATATTTACGAATCCTTTCAAAGATTTGACGAAGGATTTTAATATGATCCATGTGAAGAAAGGATTTGGCTAAAATGTCATCAACATAATCCTCTAAAATCTTATGCATATAATCATGAAAGATAAGGGTCATCGCTCGTTGATAAGTTGCACCGGAATTTTTAAGTCCAAAAGGCATCATTATCCAACAAAACGTACCCCAAGGAGTAGTGAAAGTGGTTTTGAATTGATCTTGAGGGTTAATAAAGATTTGATTGTATCCTGAAAAACCATCCATGAAGGATAACAAGGCATGTCCTGCCGTAGAATCAACTATCATGACAATGTTTGGAAGAGGAAAATCATCTTTTAAAGAAGCCTTATTTAGATCCCGAAAGTCGATACACATTCTTATTTTGTTATCTGGTTTAGCCACAGCGACAATATTTGAAATCCATGGGGAATAGTCAATAGGGCGGATAAATCCAGCCTCCAATAACTTTTCAATCTCAGCCTTAACAAGCAAAGCTACCTTAGGATTCATTTTTCGAATCTTTTGTTTCACGGGCTTAGCATCAGGAACTAAGACAATGTTATGAGTAACAATCTTAGGATCTATACTAGGCATGTCAGAGTATGTCCAAGCAAAGATCTCGGGGAATTCATGCAATAAATCTTCATATTGTTTTTGTTCCTCTTCATCCAAACATTTTCCAATTTTAATAACTTTCTCTTTATTGCAAAGGTCTATCTTAACATCAGTGGTATCACTTATGAGAAGATTACTTTGTTGAGGAGTATCCTTTAGCTGAGGGAATTCTTTCACAATCTCATCGTTATCAATCTCTTTTCCAAAATAGGCTTTAGTGTTCAAACAATAAGGGAGTCCCCTATTGTGATGATAACGAGGAAGAGTGTCGTATGCTCCTAAAAATTCAGCTAAAGCATCATCGGTAGGGAAAACGTCAAAAGCACAAGCACACGAAGGATCCCCATCAATGTACTCAGGGTGTTGTATTGATAGAGATGTAGAGATAGCATTAACACCAATGCATGGTCTTTTAGAAGCTTTAGTACGTCTGCAGGGATTATAGCCAAGTCCAAAGGCATAATTGTGAAAATTAGTCTCTAGAGGAACTCTTATCCCTTGTTCATGAGCACCACAACCTTTTCCATGATACCCATGCTTAGCAAAAATGCGAAAACCATGACCATAACGATCAGCCATTTCAGGAAGAGAAGGTGGTTTTTCATAAGACAAAGAATCAAACTCTTCATAATTAGAGATGTGAGGAGAAGAAGTTTGAGAGGCGGCCACAAAATTATTACTCATAGATTTAGGTAAGGTTGATTGATTTTTAGTTTCTTCTTTCTTTTCAACTTTATGATTTTCAGCTTCTTCCTTCTTTTCAACTTTAATTTCTCTAGAAGGAACCTTATATTCACCCACAAAGGTAGGATTAAAATCAAGGGATCCCCAATCGTCATCTTTGAGGATCTTCCCAGGATCAAAATCCTTCTTATGTGTAGTTTCAAGTCGAGAAGAATCTTCTCCAAGAGCTCCAGACTCATCCAAAGAATTTTGATCATCGGTGAGTGGGGATTCATTGATAGGTATCTTGTTTAAAGAGTCATCACTAGACGAGGAAGGCTTAGAAGAACCCCCTTTGGAAGTAGATGTTTGCAAACAAGCTTGAAAATTGGTATCACCTATCAAGGTATATGTCTTATTGTTGTAGATAAACTTAACTTGTCTATGCAATGTAGAGGGGACAGCTTGCATACTGTGAATCCAATGTCTCCCTAATAGCAAGTTGTATGTTAGATTTCCCGACATAACATGGATAGGTGTAGGCAAAGTAACAGGCCCCATTGTGATGGGTAAGGTGATAGTACCTAATGAATTTTTAGCCACATTATCAAAGCCTCGAATAGGACGAGAATCCGGTTCAATTAAGGATGTATCCACATTCATCTTATGCAAAAGATTAATGCTACACACATTAAGACCGGAGCCATTATCTACTAGTGTTCACCTTATAGCAGTGTCTTTCATGATAACCACAATCATCAAGGGATCATATTGTTGTTGAATTTCACTAGTAGGCAACTCATCTTGGGTAAACACAATTTGAGCTTTAGGATTCATCACAGAGTTAACCAAAGATGCTATATTACTAGATGTATTCGGTGGAGGAACATTCAAATCTCTCAAGGCATCTTGTAACATTCCATGATGAGCAGAAGAAGTTTGAATCAAATCCCAAAGGGATATCTTAGCAGGGGTAGCTTTAAGTTGTTCTATGAGATCATATTCCTTACTAAGAACTTGCGAAATATGGGGAGCTTGTGGAAGAATCAGTTGAGGATTCAGAAGGGAAACTGGGATAACAGGAGGAGGACTAGGTTGCCTATTATTTCTGGTATGATAAGTATGGGCAACTGCATGATAACTCTCTCTAGTTATTTGCTTGGCATAATTATAAGGACTTATAGGTTTTCTTCCTTGCATCGTAATGATTGGTTTATTCGGAGTACGAAAGGAATCATGATCATACCCTCCTTGGACAGTAAGGAGAGGTGTCTTAGGACATTGAAAGGTGGGAGAAGGATAAGCTCCTTGGACTTCAAAGAGAGGCTTTTTATGCTCATTCAAGTTTATCATGTTAACTAATTTAGAAGTTTTGTTTTTGTTTCGAGATTTCGATAAAGCCACAAAGTCATCAAGAGCATCATCCAACAAAGCATGATCATATCTATTAAAAGGTTTATCTTTTGATTCAAAAGGAGACATCTCCTCGTAGAGGGGATTGTTGAAAACAACCATGTTACTAGATTTAGTGGAAGAGTTGATAGGAATGTACCCTTGAGAGGACTCATTCAACTTATCTTTCTCATCACAACGAAATGGCATAGTAACAAGGTTTATGAGTTTTTGGTAAAATGAAGGTTTGACATCTTTAGGGTTCAAAAACTCATCTAAAGCTTCATCTAATTCATCTTGGCTATACTCATAATAATCATCGAAAGCATGAACATTTTGCAAATAAAAATCTGACATTTTGAAATAAAAAGTGCATGAAATTTAAACACACAATGCAAAGAAACACACTCTTTTTTTTTTTTTTCTTTTTCTTTTTAATGAAAATGAAATGAAAACACACTAAATCTAGATCTAGATCTAACAAATGCAATGCAAGAGGAAGCAATGATAGATTCACGTCAGGTTCACCAAAATGTGTGGGGGAAAAAGCGAGACTAGGTTAATCATGCCCTAATCCTACCTTTTGACACACATTACGGAATACGAAAGAGCCTAGAGATATCGCACAATTGGCTACTTCTTTTTGTGAAAGAGAGAGCCACGGGATATCTATTAGGATTTCTATTCCCTTGTTGAAATTGTAAGATCAAGTAATGCAAGTTCAAACCCTAATCCCAAAATGCAAGTATGAACTAATAACAAGATTGCAGAATTGAGATTAAACAATGAACAGCTATAAATACAAGGACGAAATAAGAATGCAGATGTGTACCCGGAGTCAAAATCAGACTGAAAATGTGCGGGATGGGGACGCGGGTGCCACTGTCCTGAAAACTGCACCAGAAACTGCTATTTTGCACTCTGGAACACTGTCGGAAAGCTGTCTGAAAGCTGTCTGTCCGGAGGACCAGGGCGCCCAGCGCCTCTGTCCCAGGGACCAGGGCACCCAGCGCCCCTGTCCTGGTAGGACCAAGGCGCCCAGCACCCCTATCCCAGTCTTCTGCTCTGCAATTTGATACAGAGTGTTGTCTCGACCTTCTCTCTCCGGATCTGTATCCCACGGCGTCGTCCGAATCTCGAAACCTGCAATGGTATCTGCAAAAGGGTGTATGGGCGGCTATATAGGGTTTTGCCTTAGTCAAACCCCCGCTTCGGTGATTTCCACCTCCACGAATAGCCAAGTTGTTTTGTAAAATGTATTGTGTGTGCAGACCTAGTGTGTGTGCAAGGTCCTAAAATGCAAGAAAGCAAACTAGAGCAACCTAGAAAGTAAACCCTAATTGCTTGTAAATGATAATGTAAATGCTCTAAATCAAGATGCAAAGTGATCTAAAGCATGAATGAAGGATATATTGAAGCTTTATGCAAAGACATGAAAACAACATGAAATCATACCCAACCCTCAAGGGAGAGGTACAAGCCAATCTTCAGTCGGTAATCTCCTATTGTTCTTCAATGTCTTCCAAGCCCTAAATGGATGAATGGAATTGATGAATGCTTGATAGAGGGATGTTGTAAGATGTTGAAGTCTTCAAAGATCTGCTCTTTCGCTGCATATGAGGTTCCTGGAAACAAAAATCCGATCCCTTCAAATGAAGAAAGAGAGCTCTTATGTATGAAACCCTAGGTCGCAATTTCGTCTTTTGGCCGACCTAGAGATTGAATATCCCGCCAATTTCTTGGGGTTAAGCTTTATTTTATGATTGGATCGCACTCCTAAAATTTCAGGAAAAATGTCTGGGACCGTGTGCACTCCGGGCGCCATGGTCCCGACAACTTTTCACCAAATTTTCAGGGCCGTCAGATATGATGATTTTAGAGAGAATCCCGAAGTTACAGGTGATTTCGAGATGTTTTGACCCCCGAAATCAATCCCCCAAGCTCAGAATAGGGCCTAATTAGGGTTTTTGATTAAGTGATGTATTGGAGGAATAAAATGAAAGGGGCACGCTTTAACGAAAGGGCCCGACTTTGTGATGTGGAAAATGGTGAAATAGAACCTTTAGACCTAATTAATTCGATTAATTAAGTGCTAAAGGGGAAATGCAATGCAAAGTGCAACTGCGCCAAGGCGGGTGCTAAACTAGGTGTTAAATTGTACTGCTTTAGCAAGTGCGTACAATTTATGATGTTACAGTATCCTAATGATGATGATTTTGTTGTTGCTTATAAGGTTTGTCTTGCTTTTGAGAATCATTTCCATAGTGAGTATGCTGACTATACATTGCAGAATGGTTTGTTATTTAGGGGAGGACAGTTGTGTGTTCCTAAAGGTTCCATGGGAGAAAACCTTATCCAAGAGAAACACAATGGGTGTTTGAGTGGCCATTTTGGTCTCAATTAGACCTTAGAGTTGGTTCAACGCTTCTATTACTGGCCTAAGATGTAGAGAGATGTTAGAAGGTATGTTGAGCAATGTATGATATGTTAGAAGGCCAAAGATAATAGCACTAATGCTGGTTTATATCAGCCACTTCCCATTCCCTCTAGGCCATGGGAGTGCATCAGCATGGATTTTGTTGTAGGTTTACCAAAGACAAAAGCAAGGTATGACAGTATCTTTGTGGTTGTTGATAGATTTAGCAAAATGGCTCACTTTATACCTTGCAAAACTACTAATGATGCTAGTCATATTGCTTTCCTTTTCTTTAAAGAAGTTGTCAGAATACATGGTTTGCCATCTAGCATTGTGTCAGATAGAGATGTTGTTGTGACATTTTCACACATCGCCCCATTGCAAATGGGGACCCATGTTTTTTTTGCTCGTTTTGCTCGTTTTCGCTTTGCTTTTTAGGGTTTTGGTTTAGTTTTTCAGTTGTCTGGATTTAGGGTCAAGCCCTAGGGTTCCTTTTTCGATCTTTTCAGGCCAGAATCCAGTCAGTTTTGAGAGCTTTTTGAGCTTCCTGTTGTAGGATGCAATTTTGAATGAAATGAATTCGCCAGAATGGTCTATTTTCAATCGGAATTTTGAAAGTGCAGAGTCTAAATTTTTCTAAGTGTTGATAATGAAATATGAATTTTTGTCCAATTGAGCAATTTTGACCAAATTTTGACTTTTTTGATTTTTGATCCTGGGCATGGGAAATAATTTGTTTTCGCCTTGTGAAGTGATTAAATGTGTAAAATCATGATGTTTTGGCCTGTAGGAGCAAAATCGCTCCTATCCCTCAGTGAAGGACCGGAGCTCAAAATCAAATGTTGCTTTGTCCTTGCAGGATTTTGACGACTTGACGATTTGAAGAAGTCCAAGGAGAGATGTTTTATCAAATGAATATAACTTGAAGTGCCGTCATGAAGGAGAATGACTCAAAATGCAAAAATCACTCCTGTCCCTCAGTCAGGGACCAGGGCGAAGTTCTTTGTAGCTCCCGTCCCTCTCCCAGGGACCAGAGCGAAATTCTTCATAGGGCATGTTCTAGGCAAAAATCAAGCAAGTTATAAGTTTGAAGGCAAGAAAAGAGGTGAGTTGAAACTGTTGAAGACAAATTGAAGATTATCAAACGTCAACAAGGGACCCAAATGCCCAAGTTCGCTCCTGTCCCTCAGGCAGGGACCAGAGCGATTTTTGTCTTAGATGATTTTCTTGCCCAGTTTGAATGGATCCCAAGGCATGGATGAATGGAATGGAACATTACGAATCCGTTGAAGATAGTTTTTGAAGGTGATGAAGTGAAATGAAGCCCACAAGAACAAGATCGCTCCTGTCCCTCTCCAAGGGACCA
Source organism: Cryptomeria japonica (assembly GCF_030272615.1). Taxonomy (NCBI): domain Eukaryota; kingdom Viridiplantae; phylum Streptophyta; class Pinopsida; order Cupressales; family Cupressaceae; genus Cryptomeria; species Cryptomeria japonica. The sequence continues at coordinate 913,445,183 of NC_081409.1, read as the reverse complement.
GGGTGATATGATGATTATATTGCTATTCTTCCAAGTTCAAGCCACTCCAAGGCGAAGAACAAGGAGGCAAGGACGTCTTAAGACATCTCAATCAAGCACGAAGTATCCAAAGTTGCCAATATTGAAGGAACCGCACTTAGACACCTAGTTCGCTCCTGTCCCTCAGGAAGGGACCAGAGCGATATTTCCATAAAGGCATAAAATTTGAAAGTTTATCAAGCATCAAGTGATCAAGAACGATCAAGGAACTTTATTTTGCACGATGATAGCGATTGCAAGTTGAACAAGGCAAAGACGAGCTCAAAATGTTGAAATTCGCTCCTGTCCCTTGGGAAGGGACCAGAGCGATATTGATTATATTAGCCAAATCTCTCAAATATCACGTAAGGTCAAGGTTTTGCAAGGTCGTAAAGGGTCCAAGACATGATTAAAAGATGATATTCAAAGGCTTCAAACGTTAAACAATCATCAAATTGAACAAAGAAGCTATATCGCTCCTGTCCCTCTCCAAGGGACCAGGGCGATTTGTATGGGATCCTTCATTTTCCTTCAAATTCATGCCAAGCCAAGGTTTTTCGAGATCACACAAGGTATAAGGTGTCATTTGAAGATGATTTACAAAGGTTCCAAACATCAAAGTGCTATCAATTAAGCAAAGAGCCTATATCGCTCCTGTCCTTTGGACAAGGACCAAAGTGATTTTCATTAAAATACCCATGTTCCTTCAAAATCATGACAAGGCAAGGATAGGCAAGATCAGGAATGCCATTTGGAAGGCAATGAACGAGGAGTTAGAATCAAAAATGATGAATTTCAAGCTAGAAGACCAGGATCGCTCCTGTCCCTCTCCAAGGGACCAGGGCGATATTCCTCTTAACATCAAATATGCCTTGTAAAAATCAAGTGGAACAAGCATGGAATGAACAAACAATGTTATTATTCGCCCTACAATGAAGATTAGAGATTAAAGATGCCAGGTCAAGGAGAAATCATGAGGATCGCTCCTGTCCCTCTCCAAGGGACCAGGGCGATATTTGGCAAGACACATGTTATCCTTTAAAGATCACGTCAAAATAAAGTTGCACAAGGTTTGAAACATCTTCTAAAAGGTGATGAAGGAGGAGTTGATATCAAAAATGGAGAATTTCAAGTGAAAACATTAAGATCGCTCCTGTCCCTCTCCAAGGGACCAGGGCGATAATGGTCCAAAGGCATTTGTTCACACAAGCAAGTCAATCAAACTCGAAGGATCCAGCAAACATGCCAAATTCAACGTAAGGATGGAGACTTTGGACGTTGAAATTGCAAGAATCAAGACCCAGTTGATGGATCGCTCCTGTCCCTCAGTCAGGGACCAAGGCGATGAGGTTTGTTTATTTCATTTTCAAATTTTGGCGCTAAACGTACATTTTTGGATTTATTTTAAATGCTAGGAAAATCAATAAATTAAAAAATTCAATTAAATGGCATTTAAATATTGCACTTGATATTAATTAATTATTTTTTGCCTTGTAAAAAATCGAAGTTTATTAATTAAAAATGATGGCAAATTAATTAATTATTATAGAGCGCTTGGTATTTTATTGTTTTATGAAGGCTGGCCTTGTTATTTATTTAAAAATCGTTTAAAATTGCCTTATTTTTTACCAAGTCGGCCTTGAGGTGAATAAGAGGTAAGCGCTATAAAGGGGAGGTGAAAATCATTATTTTCACATTATCATTTTTCATCTCATATGCGATCAAAGGAAGAAGTGCGAATTGATATCCAAGGTGGTGCGAACTTGAGGTTTCCATTTGTGCGAACTTGTCAAATCCATTGGAGATCACGTCAAAAAACTTGAAGGGTGGCGAACTTGATAAGAGGAACATTGCTTTGAAGATCACATCGAGGACATATCAAAAGGTGGTGAAATTGATATTTTAAAGGAGAGATTGCGTTGAAGACTATTTATACGTCAATCTTGCCTAGGCGAATCCTTTTTATTTTGCATTCTAGAGTTAGCTCTCGATTTGAGGTATGGCGATTTGGTTTTATTGTTTTATTTGTTGATCGTCATATTTTAAATTTTGAATTTTGAATTCCTAGCTCGATCATTTTATTTTAGGAAATCATAACTCAAAGACTTATCATGAAGTTTCCTAAAATTTACTCTCTAATCTATGTTATGCATTGCAATATCTAGTTACTAATTTTGAAATGTTGTGTAGGCATCAAATTGAGATCTCATCAAGGAAAATCAAGCCGGATCAAGGACGGTCTTCGCCGGGACGATCAAGCCAGGACAAGGGCGACCTCTTCCAAATCCAGCGTTCCAAGGCGAGGTACATCATCATCCTGCACATCAAGGACACAAGGAGTTAGAACAAGAGTTAATTAAAGATAGCCTCTCAATGACATCAAATTGAATATCTAGCAAGCTACAAGTGTCAGATGAGGTGGCATCCCAGTCATCACTCCTCCAGTCAGTGAGGTCCACTTCAGCATGTCCAAGATTCAATGTACCTAACTCATGGAAGGTGGCACAAACTCTGATGTACCTACCCCGGCTATCCATTGGTCGATTTTTCTAGAAGGGACATGTGTCCAAGCAATACAATTTTGTCATTGGTCAAGCATTAAATGTTATGTAATGGTTGTAACAAACCCTAATTAGGGTTTTCATTGTTGAATCTTGGCCATTGATCTTGAATTGATCTAAGCCATCGAATTGTATTGTGGGCACTATATAAGCCCAGGCATTTTCATTTGTAAAGGCTAATTAGCAATAGCTAGAGAGTTAGAAGATAGAGAGTAGTTAGAAATTGATAGAATAGTAATTAGAGTAGAATAGGAGGACAAGGCAAGAAATTTTTGCCATTGATTGTAAACAAACTCCATTTTCATTGAAGTAATGGTGAAGTGTGTCGTTTCTTGCAATTTGCATGGTTTCTTGTTGAGTCTTCAATCCTAGATGGTAGATGATTATATGAATGGAGGAAATGCGATTGATTAATGGTGGAATTCGTATATCCATACTACTAGCAGTTTGTTGATTGCAGACTTGCCTTGTGTAGTCAACTGGAATCATTCAGCTAAAGCTCAATTTCAATTTGTCGCTTCTTCATTGATATGCATCAACTTGATGGTGTCTATGCCTGCAGTGATGATTTGAACATCATAAAGCTTCCCTTAGAAGATCGCACTAGCCTTGTGGAGATGGTCCATTGATGTCAAAACAAGACCTAGTTAGAGTTTCATCAAAAATCAAATCACTGCTCCTACATTCTTAGTATTAGGATTAGATCTTCTCTTCACCCTCATCCTTTTTCCATTTTTTCAAATCTAAGTTAGTGAGAGCTTGTGTTCTAGAAAAGTAGATAGGAAATTCAATCACCAAATGTAAGTCCCCTTGTGATTCCAGCAAATCACATCATACCACGGCGAGCTTATCCACACGTAGAGACCCTACATCAAAGAACCTTGGAGTCATCCTGATTGATCCTTTTTCGTGATATCTTCAGCAATCAGAGGCTTTATTCAAGAGAGGATAAGGTACCCTTGGGTATTTTATTCTGTGTTAGGCTGTGTACAAAATACACGTCAACAGATGTTAAGTTTTTGGGTCATTTTTGGAAGACTTTGTGGAAGAAATTGGGTACTTACTTGTCTTTTGGCTCAGCTTACCATCCATAGATAGATGGCCAAACAAAAGTGGTGAATAGAACATTGGGAAATCTACTCAAATGTCTCACCAAGGAGTATGGACAAAGCTGGGATCAGCTCATTCCACAGGTAGAATTTGCCTATAATGACAGTGTAAACAAATCCACTGGTAAGAGTCCATTTCAGATTGTTTATGGTATGCATCCAAAAGGTGTTTTTGAGTTACATGATGTGACTAACTTGCAACATGTTAGTGGGACAGCAGAGGATATGGCACAGTCTCTGAAAGAGATCCATGAATAGGTTAAGCAGTCTTTGCAGGACACCACCGCAAGAGTCAAGGCAAGGGTGGATGCTTCAAAGAGGGATGTACAATTCTTTGTTGGAGATTTTGTGATGGTGCATCTCAACAAGTATAGATTGTAGAAGGGAGTTCCTACCAAGTTATAGATGAGACGAATTGGACCTTGTAGGATTTTGGCTAAGTATGGTCCAAATGCTTATAAGATTGATTTACATGTTGATATTTCCTTGTCTCCTATCTTTAATGTTGCAGATTTGGTACCTTTCAAGGGGTAGCCTCTAGAAGAGACTCAGAGAGCTTCAGAAATTTCCAATTCCCTTTCTAATCTATCTCTCCCCTCTTCTTCTTCTCCCATTTCTGAACAGGTACTTGATTCCAGAATCATCAAGAAGACTAGGAAGCATGACTACTTTGAACATTTGATCAAGTGGAAAGAACAACCAGCCTCTGAAGCCACTTGGATACCTGAAACTGACTTCCACAAGGCTAGTATTCCTCTCTCTTTTCTGCCCAAAGGAGTCACATGACTTCTTTGTCACTAGGGGAGTATGGTGTAGGAGCACCTAGGCCTCATTCTCATCACAGGTTTGAGAGAAAGTTTGATTTTTATTAATTTTGAGTTGGAAAGTTTGTCTAAGTTGTTTTTGTGTTGTTCTAAGTTGCTTGGATGAGTTTTGAACTCATTGTGTGGTCATGTTTCCTGTTTTCATCTTTTTTCTCAAAGTTGCCAGTTTGGAGTTGCCTGGCAAAATGTTGTCAAAAGTGAGTTTTCAGTGTGTTTTTGTTGTGACAAGTTCTTAGACATGTTTGGTGTTTGGTTTTTAGGTGTGAATAGTGTTTTTAGGTGATTGTTGTCTTTGAGATCAACCTTGCATCATCTAGGCATTGAAAGTTGTCATTTTAGACATGAAAGTGTCAAATTTGAGTGTTCTTGGACATGTACCTGTCCGTACAGGAGGATAACTGATATGTAGAGGTATTTATTCTCTTGTTTGAACCATTGTAAGGGTTGATCATTCGGATATATCAAGCATTTCTCAAGTTTGCTCTACTTTTTACCTTGTTTTCCCTATGTTTTGACTCCATGTGAGCAGCAGTCCGTACACCTGCTGTACGTGGCCATACTATTTTTTCATTTTCTAGTACTCTTATGTTTTCTAAATCTTTTCCCTTTGGTGGCATTGAATTTCATTAAGTTTTGAGTTTTGTGCAAAATTATCTAGTTTTGATAGTTTCATTGCCTTGTCTAGGAAAATTGGCAAGGATGCTTGACCAACTTGGCTTCTTGAAGCCCTAAATGTTCATGGCTTATCAAGAACCATTTGGTCAACTTGTAAGATATGTATATACTTGTTTTTCTTTCCAAAATGCAGGTGCAAGAAGTTTTATGGCCATGGATCCCTAGGCAAGTGTGTCATTTGGCTAGGGTCTTTGAGGAAGTTTGATGCTTTGCTCTTCTATAGAAAATGCATTCTTCAGTTAATCATACCTGTTTTGATCCTTAAGGTTGAATGTAAGGGTAAAGAGGCTTTCTAAGCTATAATGAGGATGATTGCATTTTTAGTTTGTGAAAATGATGTAAAAAAAATAGTGAGTCACTGTTTTGGAGTTGATTTCCATTCACTTGCTTACTCTCCACCATTTATTGGAGTTTGTAAAGCCTTGTACCTCCTTCTAATTACTTGCAAAAAAGAACAAGGAGAACAAGGAGTGGTCTTTGACCTTGTCCATGGGTTTAAGATTACCAAGATCAATTAATGGTCTTTGAGGTAAAGTTGTAATGCCCAACTGGCTGTCACAGTCAACTATGACTGATTTTTGCATTTTTGTTGAATTTGTATATGTAATTTTCCTCTTCAAAATGGCAGGTATGAAGGTAAACAAGAAACTAAAGGCAAAGTATTGTTAAAGAGCACAAACCAGACCTTTGGAAAAGAATTTTAATAGTGGAAAGTGCAGGTCTAAAGTGAAAAAAATAGTGAAAAGGGAAAAGTGCAGTGACAATTAGTTGACAGTGAATGCTTCTTTGCTTTGAAATTGCCTAATGCCTTTTGTGCAGGGCTAATATGATTCCTTCTTGTCTCTAATGTTATTCATGTTTACATGCTTCAAATTGTAATTGGTCCTCATGCAAAAAATGTGTTTGTAGAAAGCAAGATTGAAAAGTTGTCTATGTTGCATACTCCTTATGAGCAACTTTTTGTAAAACCATTGCTCTCTTACCTTTGGATGTGTAAATTGCTTTTTTGTGGCCTAACTATCATGTGACATGATAGAACCAAGTTTGTATGGTTCATATTGAATTTCTCTAACTTGTAAGATAAATTTTGTCATTAAAACCCTTGCAAACCCTTCCTTTTGCACCCATTTTTGGGACAGTCATGGAGAAGGCCTAATGAGCCCTAAAACTTAGAAAATATTCAAGAACTCTCAAAAGGGTATCCGAATATGAAGTCCTTTTTGTTTGGAATTCCATCGTTGGAGCAAGGTGAGCATAAAACCCCAAAAGGAGGGCTAATTCCTTGTAGCCCGTTTTAGGGCTAAAACTTGGATTTTTGTCAAATCGGGTACACAAAGGGAGGTTGTAAAGCTTAAAACCCATCAAGTCCAGTTGAAACAAGTTAATCTTGCATTCCTTTAACACTTTGGGTGAGATAGACTCCAAAACTTAGGTTGTAGCACTTGTGAAGGACTTCTACACCTCAAAACGTAGAAGACCAAAGACACCCATTGGGGTAAAACTTGACACAACTTGTAGATCAACAAATGGAGACCTTGTGCAGTAAGAGAATAGATCAAGATAGAGGAATGAATACCAGTTGAGTGATTAAGGTGTTAGATTACCAAGCCAGAGAAACTATGGAGTTGAAGCCCTTGAGCAACCAAGAAGTGTTTGACTTAGGGAGTTGGATCAAAGAGGGTTGCTAGGTTGTCTATAAACATTTTGCACTCCGATTTAAGTAACAAAACCTTGAAACTAGCAAGGACCTATTACTTAGTGAACATACAAGCCACTTGGGCAACCTTCTTGCATTATCTCCTTATCACATATGAACTATGGTTTGGTCATATTCCTACTCTTAAATACTTCAGAATATTTGGAAGCAAATGTTATATTGGAAGAGATGAGTATATTGGCAAGTTTGATCCTAGAAGTAATGAAGAAATATTTCTTGGTTATTCATCTAAAAGAAAGGCATATAGATGTTATAATAAAAGGTTACATAAAATCATTGAGAGTACTAATGTGAAGATAGATGAACACTTTAGAGGAGATTCAAGATCTGTTGAACCGACAATTGAAATGATCATAGATCAATTGACACAAATTGCAACGGTACAGAATGAAGACCTAATCACACTGGCATCATCAGAAAACTCAACAGTGAGTGAAGAACAATAGCCTGTGAATGTTAATCAGAACAAACCTAGGTATGTAAGATTGAATCATTCAGAGAATCAGATAATTGGAAACAAGAATCAAGGTGTTATGACTAGAGGAAGACTAGCAAATGAAGAGGTATGTTTAATTTCTCAAATTGAACCAGCATCTATTATTGAAGCATGTAAGGATGAACATTGGATAAAAGCAATGGAAGATGAATTAGAACAAATTGAAAAGAACAACACTTCGACATTGGTTCCCCGACCTAAAGACAAAAATGTAATTGGAACTAAATAGGTATATAGGAATAAAATTAATGAAGATGGAGAAGTAATAAAAAAAAAAGAAAGATTAGTTTGTAAAGGTTATTCATAGAAAGAAGGAATTGATTATAATGAAACCTTTGCACTGGTAGCTAGAATTGAGGCGGTTAGACTATTTCTTGCATTTGCAACTCATAAGAACTATAAAGTTTGTCAAATGGATGTAAAATGTGCATTTTTTAATGGAGATCTTGAGGAGGAAGTTTACATTAAACAACCTGATGGATTTTCTTTGACAGATAATAAGGATATGGTTTGCAGGTTAAGGAAAGCTTTATATGGATTAAAGAAAGCTCCCAGAGCTTGGTATGCTAGCTTGGATAAATATCTTTTGAATCTTGGTTACAAAAAAGGTAATGCTGACAACAATTTGTATTAAAAAGTTACCAATGATGATATTTTGGTTATTGAAGTATTTGTAGATGATATCATTTTTGGAGGTGAAGATGGATTATGTAAGGACTTTGCTAATCAGATGCAAAAATAATTTGAAATGTCTATGATTGGAGAGATAAAAAAAATTCTAGGTTTGTAGATTTCACAAATAGATAAAGGTATATTCATATGTCAAACAAAGTACTTGAAGAAACTTTTGAAGAAATTTGGTATGGAAAATTCCAAACTGGTAAGTACTCCTATGACTACAACTAATAAATTGACATTGAAGGATGATTCAACTTCTATTAATCCGACAAGGTACAAATCTATGATTGGAGGATTACTATATTTGACACAAACAAGACCTGATATAATGAATGCAGTATGTTGTTTCAATATTTCAAAGCAATCCTAAAGAAAATCATGAATCAGCAGTTAAAAAGATTTTCTAGTACCTACAAGGAACAACAAATCTTGGTTTATGGTATCCTAAAGATGAAAATTTTGATTTATGTGCATACACCAATGCAAATTGGGTAGGTGATGTAGATGACAAAAAGAGTACCACTGGCAGTGCATTATTTCTTGGTAGTAGATTGATTTCATGGATCAGCAAGAAGCAGACATGTACATTATTATCAACAGCAAAATCAGAATATGTTGCAGCAGCAACTAATTGTACTCAAGTATTATGGATCAAGCAAATGTTGAAGGATATAAAAGTAAAATGCACAGAACCAATAATCATTTATTGTGACAATTCAGCAACAATTTATATATCAAATAATTTGGTATTTCACTCTAAGACAAAGCATGTTTCTATTAAGTATAATTTTATGAAAGAGAATGTTGAAGCAAATGAAGTGAAATTGGTTTATGTGAATACTAAAGAGAAAATTGCAGATATCTTTACAAAGCCTTTGCCAAAGGAAACATTTGAATATCTCAGAGAGCAGCTTGGGTAATTTCCCCACTGACAGAGACTTAGATGTTGAAGATTGGCATCAAACAGGCAGGGACTAAATAGAAAAATCTTTTTCCAGCTTTGATGGAGGAGAGCTACTTCTCAAGGGGAGTAGTTGGTTGAATGTTAAGTTTTGAATTCTTAACTGCTTTGGCATTTGATGTCAAGGGGGAGAGATATCTATGGAAAAACATTATTCCTTGGAGGAGAGACTATTAATTGAGGGAGAGATATACTCTTTGGATATATGTATTTTTAGTTTTGTAACAAACTTTGTACTAATCTATCTCTGGGAGATTGATTGGTTTACTAGTTTTGGCATTCTCTTTTTGGCACTTAGATGTTTTTCCATCTAGTGTTGCCATCAATGCCAAAGGGGGAGATTGTTGGTATTATGGATGACTTTGTCATGTGTTGCATTAGTTTTGTCATTGATGTCAACACTTTTCTTCTTGGAGGTTTACATTATGTTCACCAGTATGGTTAATGGCTTATGCACAGTCACTAGTATATGCTCACCAGTAGGTTATATTGTTCACTGACAGCGATGATAACTTGGAGATCATTTGGTTATGTCGAAGACATGGATTGGAAGTTTGGTTTTGGTGTTTTTCTTATTGGTCTAATTGGGTTGACAGATTTTCCTTTACCGACAGATTGGTCTGGGTTATGGACCAGTACTCCAGATTAGCATGACACGTTATGGAGATTGTTTATTGATTGGTTATTGTGGTAAATGTATTGAGTCGACATGTTGTATTGCATCAAGACTTATTTGTAATTGATTTAATTGTAATATCTTTAGTGAGCTGACCTATTCATTTGGTCTTAGGTTTTGTATAAATGGTTGTAAGATCTTGTTGAAGATTGGAGATATGGTTATGGTATGAGTGCATTCGAATATTGAAGACAGAAAATAAGCAGATCCTTCTGCGAATCACACAGAAATTATTCAAAGGTTGAAGGAAGGTTATAAAGGTGTTTTGACACTCATGTTCAGAGCTTAACCGATACTGAATCCATCATTGCAGATGTTATTTTGAGTAGTACATTATCATTGGATTTAACCATCCAATTGTGTAGTCAGTGTGACTCCTATTTTGTGATTGAGCAGTGAGCTCTAGGCAGTTGGCCTTTCTGCATGTGCAGACCTCATTTGTATACACATACTAGCTGCAGTAGTATCATCTGATTGTGGGTAAGGTTTCCCGCCATGATTTTTCCCTTATTATGTTTCCACATCAAAATCTTTGTGTTATGTGTTGTGGATCTTGCTTCTCTTTATGTTTTATGCATTAAGTTAAACCAGTACTGCTATATCTGTTATTCCTTTTTACCGACACTTAAGTTTGGTTTATCGGCATTTAAGTTTAAATTGGAATAACTTGCATTTGGATTAAAATTTATTGATAACTGGTTCACAACTAATTCACCCCCCCTCTCAGATGTCCTTCCTGGGACCTAACAGTCACCATATCTGAAAGATAACTATAGAATTTTGGAATACATGCCCAAGCGCTTGGTTGAAAAAATTACTCACAAGAGAAGCAATTTTCCAAAGATAAGGCAATTTAGTGAAAGACCAATGGTAGTCTCTCAACTGATCCATATAGCTTTAGATAAATAATCAAGAATGACAACGATATAGATATTAATAACTTGATCCTTCTTATTGAACAATCATTATTTTGTAGAATTATATCATTGTAACATTATATCCTTGTCAATGTTTGGTATGGTCAATAATGCATTTAAACCCATAGAGTTGTGCCTAATCAATTATTGGTGGGCCTAAATCAACAAGTGTGTGGGGAATACTCATTTTGATGATAGGCCTCCAAAGATCCATATATTTGAGTATTATAATATTAAAAGATATACCTTGGAAGCTTCGATCAAACATTTCTTGAATGATTGATGTATCCATTATAACACTTCTTAGTGTATGATAAATTTCAGCACACACACTTATTAGTTCAATGACCAAAATAGATTCAAATTGAAATGATTTCTTATATGTGTGAATATCCTTTAATTGTTGTGATTGGCCAAGTAAATAAGAAGAGATAAGTGGAGACCCTTCAATTGATCATGTTCCTCTTCTAACTCAATTAAACCAAAATCACATCCTTTAATTTTAGAGATGCATTTCAATTGCAATTCGCCAATTTCAAGCTCATTAGTAGAATATGTAGGAACCATTGTAATGTCATTATTATATGCAGTTTCAACCACCTTATTATGTAGACGATAAAGAGGGGTAAAAATTTATTCAAGCCAGAAAGAGAAGTACATCAAAAGAAGGCAAACAACCCAGCAAAGAGAAAACTACAAAGACTTATCTTGATCCACCAGTTGAGCCAAGACATGAGACAACTTCATGGAGAGTTGTCCCATATCCTCAATATCCCAACCCTCCATAAGGACAAAAGCCCATTTTACAAGGTAATTAGCCACCCCATTTCATTCTCTGGGAATATGATAGAAAGTAATCGGCTCAAAAGAGTTACAAAACAAAATAATTTGTCGAATAATCAACTGAAACTACCAACTGACACTGTCCAAGTTCTGCTGATTTAACAAAGTCACCACAACCTAGGAATCCGATTCCACAATAATCCCTTGCCAACAAAGGGAATAACTACACATCTGTGTAACTAGAATAGCTATGACCTCCATATAATTATTAGTATGAAAACCTTCATAGATAGAGAATAGAAATTCAACCTACCCAGAGCTATCATGCCCCACTCCGCCAACACCAGCATGCCCAGGATTACCCCTATATGACCCATCAATATTAATTTTCAAGAATCTGAGAGGAGGAGGGCTCCAATGGCCTGTTGGTAGTGGGCTAGCATCCCTCGCAGGGATTTGTGACATGATTTAACAGCCTCCTATGGATTCTATAAGTCTAGTGGTTGTATCGGGAATTGACAGGTCGATATTTTGGTGCAATGACAACCCTAGCTTGTAACAAGTGGTATCAGAGCTTGGTCACAGGTTCTAATCAGGCAGGCCACAACGAGTGACACTAGGAGGGGGATTGTTGGCAGTGGGCCAACATCCCTCATGGGGATTCACAACATGGTTTAACATCCTCCTGTGGATTCTATAAGTCTACTGGTTGTATCGAGCATTAATAGGTTGATCTTTTGGTACAATGACAACCCTAGCTTGTAACATAACCCACCCTAGAAATCCTCCACAAAGGATGATGACACCTATTCCTCATAAGTTGTTGAACCAGCTGCGCTCCCAGGTCGGGAACAAAAAAATAAAAGCGATTGCAAATATCAATCTCCCCAGGAGCCACACCCCCAACAAGGTCACACTTTGCTAAAACAGTCTCTCGAATAGAGTGCAGAATTTTCCACCACACATGTTGAACATCCAATTTGGCATCCTAAAAAATCCATCGATTCCTCTCAAGCCAAATATGCCAAATAATAAAAGTGGGTCCTAAGGACCAAGTAACTTGAAGAAAAGGAGTGCTAACAGGAGCTTGATCCCAACAGTCTCAAAACTCAGCTAGAGAGGAAACATGCCAACAAGAACAATTCCAATAGTCCCACCAGGAGTGCCAAATCCTCCTAGCGAAAGAGCACTGAAAGAAAAGGTGGGAGACTGTCTCCTCATTGCTACAATAAATAAAACATATAGAATGTCCACAAAATCCATGCTTACACAAGTTATCCCAAGTAAGACAACGGTTCTGAACCATCAACCAAATGAAAAATTTACATTTAGGCCAAGCAAATCTATTCCAAACTTGCTTCCACCAGGTCACCTCTTCCTCCCCATGAATTTGATGAAGTAAATTCAAATAGCCAACAACAATAGAATACTTCCCAAAAGAATCACTTCCCCAAGCCAGAATATCTAGACCTTCCAAAGAACTACAATTACGAGAAGCAAGAATATTGGCCAGCTCCTGCCAAGAATCCTTTGAACCCCCAGGCAGCCATTCACTTGGACCCTTCCATCTATACCCAATAGCAAGCCCAAAATTTTGAATAGTCTTATAATGACCCACCGAAGTCCACCCAGTAGTAGCGAGGCAGTCAGAATGAGGCTATAAATGATGATACATAAAGAGAGAATGGGGGAATTACCATCCCATGAACCTAACCAAAAAAGAGCCTTGGAACCCTTGTTACAAATCCAAAAGAGCCCATCTTTAACAAGTTGAGCTCTAACTTTTAGAGTGTGCCAAATCATAGCCTCTCCCCTCTAGCTGGTAGCAGGGAACATTCCAACCATGAATGGTACCCAAATACTTAAAAGTAAGGATACGAGCCCATAGCTGATGTTGATTAGTGCACCATCTCTTGTATAACTTAGTCGCAAGAACTTGACTATGCAAAACTGCAGAATGAAGGCCAAGGCCACCCTCAGATTTAGGCCGGCAAATAGACTCCCATTTAACCAAACTCCACTTAGAAGATAGCAGGTGACCACTCCAAAGGAATTGACGAGACAAAGCATCAAATTCCTTAAGAAAATACATTAGAGTAGCCTGAACAAAGCCTTTGTGAATTGGAAGGGCCTGAATCACAAACTGAAGGAGAGTAACACAAGTAGCAATGGAAAGCCACCTATGAGTCGAGTGATTAACCTTTCGATGCAACTTATCCAATAGGTCTTGCCACAAAGGCCTTAGTTGCCAACCAACTGAAAGAGGAATACCTAGATAGATGAATGGAAGAGAACCAATTTGGAACCTCAGAATATTGGAAATCCTCCTTTGGATAATTTCAGGGGTATTGAAAAAATAGATTGAAGACTTATGGTCATTAACCAGTTGCCCCGATGTAGCTAAGTCGACATCCAATAACTTCCTAAAAAAATCATCCTCCTAAATACGGGCTACCCCAATAAGAGTCGTATCATCCACAAAATAAAGATGTGAGATCTTAGGTAAACCTACACCCCAAGTCCACCCCAAGATCAAGCCCTGAGAAACCCAAGACTTAATGAAGCGTCCTAGGCCCTCAACCATAATGATAAACAAATACGGAGAAAGAGGATCCCCCTTCCTTAGACCTATAGAAGCACCAAATAACTGTGAAGGCTGGCAATTGACAAGAACATAGAAAGAAGCAGAGGTCACACAACTCAAAACCCAACTAACCCACTCCAAATTGAAACCAAAGGCAAGGAGAATCTTACGCAAAAAACTCCACTTAACCCTGTCATAAGCTTTGGCCATGTCTAATTTGATAAACATAGATCTCTCCCTAGAAACAACCATGGAATGAACAGCCTCAGAAGCAAGTACAACCCCATTCAAAATTTGTTTGTCAGCCACAAAATCCCCCTATTCATTGAAAATCAATGAAGGAAGCTAGATTTTGAGCCTTTATGCAATCAACTTAGTCATAATCTTATACACAACATTGCATAGAGCTATGGGTCTAAAAATATCCAGCTGGGTAGCCCCCTCCTTCTTGGGCATAAGAACCAGGAAGGTAGAATTTAATGCTTTAAGCATCTTCTTACTACTATGGGATTCCTAAACAACTGCAAGTAGATCTGCCTTGATAATATCCCAAAACTCTTGAAAAAATTCAATTGGAAAACCATATGGGCTAGGAGCTTTCCCTTTAGCCATCCCAAAAACAATAACTTCAAGCTCAAACATGGTCACCAAATGATTGAGAGACTCATTCATCAAATGAGTAGCCATGGACAGGATGAAGGCAAGAATCTGGCTCTCCTCCCTAGGAGTGGGGGGAATATCATCAGATAAAATACAAGAATAAAACTGAGTAGCCTCATGAGACATCGCCTAAAGAGAATTCAATTGAATGCCATCTGAATTGACCAAAGAGGAAATAACACTTCTTTTTCAATGAGCCTGAACAAATTTATGGAAAAAAGTTGTATTACGATCCCCTTCCTAAAGCCAATCTATCTGAGCTTTCTGCTTCCAGAAGACCTCTTCTTGGAGCTCCCACTCCTCCAAATCCTTCAAGGCTCGAGACTCAACACAACCCAATGCCTCAGTGAAACCAAAGTCTCGAATCTGGCGAGTAATAGTGTTTAAGAACTCGTGAGGCCTTCTTTTCCTCAAATAAAGGTTACCAAAAGACTCCCTATTCCATTTTTTGACAAAAGTATACATCATTGTATCATAGGCAAGCCCCCCATCGCTCCACCATTATGCCATAAGATCATGAAGAGAATCATCCCAAAGCCACATGAGTTGAAACTTAAAGGGAGGATTATTATGACCATTAACCAAACCAATAGAAAACGTGATTGGCTAATGGTTTGAGCCTTGCCAATCTAGGATCTTTGAACTAGAAAGCACTCTATCCCCTACCCAATAGCATGAGACTAGAAATCTATCCAATCTATTTGAAATGGTATCATCACTACACCATCAAGTAGACCAAGTGAAGATCCCATTAGATGGCTTCACATAAACAAGACCAAGAAAATCCACATTATTCTGAAATAGAGAAGAAGAAGGCCCCAACCTAGGAAATCCACCTCTCTTCTCAGCAAGGTTCAGGACAAAGTTAAAGTCGCCAGCTAGAACCCAAGGTAGAAAAGGAGCACGTGACTTAACATACCTTAGATGTGACCAAAGCTAGGTTTTACCCCAAATAGAAATGGGAGCATAGACATTTGTAACCAAAATTGTCTCCCTAGATTTCAAACTTGATGCAGCCAATGAAAGAGAAGACTGACTAGAAAACCACCAAAGAGGAACAATCTTGCTTGGAACCCAGAAGAGATCCAAACCACCTGAGCAGCCCAAAAAACCAATACATTGACATTGGCCATAACACCACACCGCCTGAGTCCGTTGAAGCATAAGATCAATAGGAAGCTTTGTCCCTTCGATACAAAAATATCAAGAGAATGGAAACCCACCAACTCTCGAATAGATTTTTGACGGGAGGGGATATTCAACCCTCGCACATTCCAGGAAAGATAATCATTTAAGGGAATGTAAAAAGTGGGAATCTATGGTTCTTACCAACCTAGACTCCACTAACAAATCCCCAGCTGATTGAAGCTTTTCCTGATCCGATTTGCAACCTCCTTTAGAGGAATCCAAAGAACTTTTCTTAAGGGGTTGCTAAGATAAACCCAAAGAATGAGAAGATCACTTGGTCTTACCATATTTTGAAACATTCTTAGCCAAGCCTATCAGAACAACATCATCCTGCAAAAGACCCAAGTCATTTGAGTGGTTCCCTTGCTGACTAGAAGAAATATCTTGGGGGGTCAAGGGATCCTGAGGAACTAGAACATCACAATTCTCCCCCCTAGACATTCCCAAACCCACTAATCCAAATGAAACATCCATTGGAATTTCATCCTCTAATGCCAAAACCTTAAATCAATTAAAATCCTCTTCACCCTGCCTTTCCTTAAGAGACCTCTTTTGCCCTCTGCCTTTAGTGTGAGGTATAACTAACACAAACCCATCCCTGACAAAACCCCCAGTAGAAACAGGAGCCTTACCCTTATCTCCCTTATCACTCTCTACATGCAGGGGCCGAGAGGAGTTATTACCAGCAACAGGTCTATTAACATGGGGGCATTGGTGCTAAAGATGATAATATTTGTGACAAACTCGACATCTAAAAGGAAGAGACTCATAGTCTAGTTGTTGAACCCATGACGTTGAGCCTAAACAAATCTCTAAAGAATCCAGCAAAGGGTTATTTATATCCACCTCAACACAAATATGGGAAAATGAGATTACCTTTTTATCTAACATCTATTGAGAAACAACAACCGGCTTCCCAATAAGCTCAACAATCTGGCATAAGATATCCTCTCTCCAAAATTCTAACGACAATCTCGGGAGACGAACCCAAACTAGAACCCTCGAAGGTAGATCTTCAGCTGAATTAAAACCCATATGTCATGGTTTCATAAACAAGCCCACTAGATTATAAAAATAGGGCCCTCCTTCAAAAACTTGATTCGTATCTATCATAGTGGAAAAAACAACCATGAAGTAACTGTTGGCCGCGAACATGATTTTCATATCGCCCTCAACTTGCCAAGTCCTCTGAATCCAGGCTTCCAATGAAGATAGAGAAATGTGAATCCCAAGGAATTTACAAATCAAGGCATGATTACTCCAATATGCAACATCCTCCCAGTAGATTCAGGAGGGAGAACCAACATCGGATGATCTTGGCACCACGACAGACAACCATTAAATTTCTTAAGCTTTGACCCTTCGCCAACATAGAAGGAAGTTGATTAATTTGTATGCAAATCCGAAGAAGGGCCATTACGCCTCCCCTCATCAACAATCACCAAAGATGAAGACATCGACCTCCCACCAGCAGCAAACAACCAAATAAACCTACTCTGAGAATCACCCAACAGGGACCACCACCACACCTTGCACCAAACCCAAAAACCGAGGCTCCACACCTCGCCCCACCACGCACAACCCACTCCAAACCGGACCCAGACACACTACAGCCCCACACCAAACCAAATAGAAGAATCATGCACATGAAAGAATGGGAGAGACGGTGAGGGATGGGCCCTATTACACACAGGCGGAAACCCCCATCATCACCGATCGCTCCTCCTTCGAAAATGCATATCACGTGAACTAATCAAGTACGGGATTTAGACCTTTTTCTGACCAAGTTTAAATAAATAAATAATTCACAGTAAATGGAACCCCACCTTATTATGTAATGGTTTATTAGGCATTGTAGTTTCTATTGGTGGATATGGTGAAGTGGATGGTATATGATATGAATGGGTTAATGAAGATGGTAAAATTTGTTATGGATATGGAGTGGGTTGTAATAAATAATATGGACATGATGGAGATGGCAGTGATGGATATTGTGATTGTTGTGAGCATTCATTTTTCCATTCACCATACTTAGTAGGTGAAGAAGCATTGTGTGAAGAAATATTTTGTCTTTTTAATCCATTATAATAAGAAAACATGTTAACATCATTAATCATACCTTGATCTTCCCAATTTGATGCATGAAATTGTCCATGAGTCACAAAGGAGACTAGCTCACATTCACCTTTATCTAGACAAGTCTCACTTATAGCTTGCAATCCTTTAGCATGTCCACGTGATCAATTTTTCATGTGCACTTAGCTTCCTCCTTGCAACAATTAGAACAACAAATGGTCAAATTTTCATTCTCACAATTCCATTTGTTGGCAATATAACAAGGATATTGAGAAGGTTGTTGATGATTATGGACATAACTGATTAAAGATGTTTTACTGTCTTGATATTATTATTTTGTCATTGATGTCAAGAAATTGATTTTCTAATTCAGTATGATGTTGCCATATCTTAAGAAATATGATATAAAGATTATAAAGAAGTCGGTAAAGACATAGGAAAGAATATGATGAATATAGGGATAAGTTATTCAATGGGCAACTCTACCGAGTCAGACAATGATGAGATCTTGATGTTTTAGATTGTTTTAACATCATACATATGTTGTAAAATGTAAAGGTCAATACTACACTATGTTATCAGCCAAAGAACCTAGTTGGTAAACCCTAAGGAACCTAGTTGGTAAACCCTAAGGTTATCACAGTCGGTTAATGAAGACAGAATGTCTACCGAGTAAAGTTTAGTATTCACCGAGTTGTAACCGAGCTATAACAGAATGCATTAAATGGTTACATGTGATATTTTAATGAAAGAAGCTGATGAGCTGGAGTGGATCAATGATTGGCAAGCCGTGGAAGAAGTTTGTTAACAAATCTAAGGCAATGGAAAGTCGGCAAGAAGATCTATAGCTCAGATTGAACCGCATTACCCTAACACAAGTTCCAAGATGATTGTGCAAGTTCCGAGGCAGGGTAAAACATTTTTCAGATCGTAAGATACAATGAACCTAGACAAGATTGAAGATCTGATGGCTATGATTGATCATGGGAAATGAGATCAAGGAGATTAAGCAGTTAGATGATTGTTTATAAATAGGAAACTGTTGATAAACAATTTATGTGGGCAAGTGTATGCACAAGGATGCTACATAGTGATCACCAAGCACAGAAGCTTGAAAACCTGTTGGAATAATAGAGTATTGATGCCTAGCAAATAGACTAGAATAGTTCTATGTCTAGATTGTGTTGAACAAATAAGAATCTACTTTAGCATTTTAGATGTAAAGTTGCAGATAGATTGTATTACTATTAGCTTGTGAAAGTAATAGGAAATCTCTTAACCGAGTGGACTTAATAGTCTTATAAGTAAATCCTCTAACAAGGTGACATTCTAAATGAGTGTTTGAAATCCTTTGACAAGGTCACTTCTAACAAAGTGAAGATCCTAACAGATCTGAGGGAAATCCCTTAACCGGGTCACATCTAGCAATGTGTTTTGAAATCTTTAATAGGATTGGCTTTTAACCGAGCATACTCTAGAAGAGTATATTTCTTAGTGGGTCCGAAATCCCACAGTGGTTTTTCCCTGTTTGGGTTTCCACGTTAAATCTGGTGTTATGAGGTTTATATTGTTCATATGCTTTTGAGT
The DNA here is from genome assembly GCF_030272615.1 of Cryptomeria japonica. Taxonomy (NCBI): domain Eukaryota; kingdom Viridiplantae; phylum Streptophyta; class Pinopsida; order Cupressales; family Cupressaceae; genus Cryptomeria; species Cryptomeria japonica. The sequence continues at coordinate 913,425,673 of NC_081409.1, read as the reverse complement.
TTGCATGTTTGACAGTTTTTATTCTATGACTGATATATGTTACCGAGGTTGAATCGGATGTTTTCATTAACGATTAAGTTTGTATGATTCACCCCCCCCCTCCCATCTTGTTGGCTATTAGATCTGTACTTATATTAAGTATCAGAACTATCACCATTGTCCTAAAAATTCATCAATTATATGTTCTTACTCATATATAGGAATAATATTTGTAGATGCATATGATAATGGTGATGGAAGATCAATATAATCTAACATGCATTCATTAGGTAGAGGACATATAAAAACATTACCTTGTGTCATCATGATTTCCTCTCCAGTTTTATTTTTAGTTTTTAAATTTGAAAGTGGGGGTTTGGGGGCAGTAGCCACCAGTGGGGTGAAACTTGAGGTGTTTGAACTCCTTTGAAATTGCAACATTTTTAACATTTTTATGTTGTTTCTTCAAACTTACTACTTCCTATTCAATTGACTCGCAACAACTACTGATAAAATATAAATGGTTCTTAAATTCTAAGATCTACCTACAAATTCAAACCATGCATCTATATGATTTAAACAATGCAAATTAGGAGTAGTCACCCAGGCAAGGTCGATGATTGCACAAGCTTTCTTCCTAACGCATTGGTCCTAACTCAACTCACCAAGCTAATAGGCCTTTGACACCTTTCCTCGACAAGGATTCCAAAATGATAGGCCAACACTGGGGTAAAGAATAATAAAAAATTATAACTAGTTTCAACTTGGTCTATACGTGTCAATCCGAGAATCATAAACTTATGAAAGGTTTCGTGGCTATCTACACAAGGGTTGTAGGTAGCAATTTGAGTGGTGATGAAATGCAACTAGAAAATAAACCTATTGCAATTTGAAATAATTCTGGTGACAGGAACTGTCACTTCCTGGCAACAGAAACTCCACAGACAACAAAATTTAAAATAAAACAAATAATTTATTCAAATCACAAAATGTTTTTTCAAACTTAAACAAAAATATTGAAATTTAAATCACACAACACATAAAAAATAAAATATCATCGAGCTTCCCTGAGGAGTGGGCCCTTGCTCCTAGTTTGCACGATGGAAGAAATGAATGCCTTCTCAAGCTAGTTTTATCAGAACAAGCACTGTTTTATTTATCAAAAGAATAATATAAAAATCTGTGTATTTCATCTCCTCTATTACATTCCCTTTATATAATGAATAGGCATGCAAAAAATTCTCTACTATTTTGTTTTGATATTTTTCTACCATATATTATATTTGTGCAATCCTATTTTATAGGGTATTCTCCTATTTTTCCAGCCCTATTTTGTAGCATGTGATTCTATTCTCATGCCACTTCTTTTGGAATTATTTGTGGCTTGTGGGTTGGAATAAAACTAACCACAAATATAGGATTTTGTTTTGTCATGAAATTAGCTATTTTTTTGTCCTACATACACCACAACTTTATTAGTTTCAACAACAAATAATTCATACTATTTAATCATATGAGTATGAAAATGAATTATTTGTTGTTATAACAAAATTGCTAATATTTATCACAACAAATAATTACATAAAAATAGACTTGATAGAATAATTATTTGTTGCCAAATGTATTTATGGGGTGTAGGAATTTTGTTCTCTTCTCCTCCAATAGCATGCTACAAACTATATTTTCTCAACACAGTGGAAGTATATATTAGTAAATACAATCTATTTATTTTCACATCTTTTATCTAAAAACTATATTAAATATCACTTATTTATATTCAACCATATGTAGCAGAGGATAGTAAAAATATATAATATGGTATGAAAATGGCATATGAAGGTGGGTACTAAGGCATATAAAAATGGATTAAATATTAAATAAAATGGGATATAAATGGCTCTCATCACCTGGGTATAGTTTCGGTTAAGCAGAATATCCATTGATTTCACACATTGGCTTAGATTGGTCTGTTTCACAATTTTGGAATATTCTAGTACACAAATCTCTAATATGCACACGTGAAATTGTGCACAATCGGTCATAAACACCTCTCGCATAACCTCTGATATCCAAAGTGATCATAAAAATCGACCTTATATATCCACAACACATAATCATACCATCTGTTGGCAATTGACACTCATTGGAATCATATGTTATAATTGATGGAAACAAGATTCTATTGAAGGCATATACCGGCATTTGGAGGCATACACCGACGGATATCGACATTGGAGTATTCAGGGTCATCACCGGCATAGGCACCGACATCCAACACTTTAGTGAAGTCGACATCAGTTTGAGATCCGAAAGGTTTTATTTGTAAAATCATTTTGTAATTATTGTATAAGGGCCGACATTGAATATCTTTTGTATTGTAAGTCGACATAAGGCATATTGTTTGTAAAGGGTATATAAGTTAGTCTGTTAGGTCATTTTGAGATATGACAAGGTAGTAGAATTGTGTAATGTGAAGGATATATATGTAGGTCATTTGTATGCGAATGTAATATCATGCAATGATCAATAGATGGTTTGTAAAGCATTCTTGGAGGAAAGGAGATATCGGTAGAAGGATTCAGGGTTTATGAACTGGTACAGAATAGAGCTTTAACCAGAACTCTTTTTGGCATTGTAGATGCATTTTGTGAGTTCACCAGTATTGTTTTATCTCAGCAGAAGCTTGTAGTCAATGAGACTCTTTTGTGTTGAGAAGTGTGCTCTAGGCAGTGTGCCTTCCTGCATGTGCAGGTCCCCATGCTATGTATATCTTTCATATGGCTAGTGAATTGATATTGTGGTTCACAAATCCCACCGTGGTTTTTCCTCTTTGAGGTTTTCCATGTATAAAATCTATGTGTTATGGTGTTCATTCATGTGGCTGGTTTATTTACTTTATGTTATAGGTTTCTTCATTTGCTGGTTTATATGTGTATGCTATAATAAGGTAAAATCTTATATTACCAGCACAACACTAATTCACCCCCCCTCTCAGTGTTCTTGGATTCCAACAATTGGTATCAGAGCCTGGTACCTCAGAGGAAGTTTAACAACTTGAGGAAGATCCTGAAACCGGAATCATTGAACATGGTTATGGAGAAGCAACTTGAGGATTATGATGTTGAAAGGATGAAGAACTTAAAACTGAAAGATGAATTGAATTTTGCTAATGAGTTTATTCTTGTTCTGCAAGAAAGGTTATCATCAGCTCAAGCTAAGAGAAAGGAACTTCTACAAAACCAGGATGATGAAGAGAAAAATGCACTTAAGGAATAATGTCAGAAACCGAGTCAAGCTAACATTCTCATGAAGAATGAAATACAAGACCGCCTATGAGGTTATCAAAAGATATTAAGGACAAAAAGAAGAAGGAAGAAAATCTTTCTATATCTCTGAAGAACAAATTTGAAGAATGTGGCAAATTGACTCATGAGAATAATCTGTTGAGAACTGATTTGGTACAATCCTGGAATAATGAGCAAGAGCTAGAGAGACAAATAATGACTCTAAGAGATGATCTAACTACTGCAAGTGAGTATAAAGAAAAATTTAGGATTAGTGTTGCACAGTTGGATGATTTATTGAAAAGAGAGGCAAAGTGAAGATTCTAGAGGACTTGGATTTGTACAAGGTGAAAGCTCTGGTACTGCAAATGAAGATCAGACAATCGGTTTTCAGAACTCATCTGACCAAAGGAAACCGGTAAGGCAATCTAATGCTTACAAATTCAATGGTATATGTTTTTTTTGTAATAAATTTGGGCATATGGCTAGACAATGTAGAAATAGAGAAAATCAAAACTACAATTCAATTCCCGGTCAATGTACAAATTGCAAGAAATATGGTCATAAGTTAGAAGATTGTAGAATGAATGTTAAGTGTCATGAATGTGGAAATTTTGGACATTTGGCTAATAAATGTAGGTCAAGGAATGACACCGAATATGTCAAAGCAATTCAAAAGAACAATGTTACATGTTATGCATCCAACAAAATAGGTCATATTGCTAAGTACTGCAGAAGCAAGACTACACCGGTTAACAATGATAAAGAAAATGAGAAAGGAAAGTAGAAGGTAGATGAAATACAACAATATCACACCAAGAAATGGGTTAGAAAATCTGAAGAACCAAGTAGAGATGCAACTACGCCATTAACTCCACCGGTAGAACAAAGCATTCCTGCATCGGCAAGAAATTTAACTGGTAACTGAGGCATACGCCTTAGGGGTTGGAAAATTCATTGCAAATCTTGCATATTCCCCGAAAGAGATCTGGAAAGAGATTTGGAGAGTGGTACTGATCATTAATGGAGGTTTATCTGGCATAAAACTATGAAATCGACATCCGGTAGGGTACATCACTAAGCATTTATGACAATGATGAATTAGGGTTTACTCATTGATAAAAAGGGAAAAAGGACTCATTTTCACTCACACAGCACTCGAGCAAACTAGAGCAAACCAAAGGCGAATTGTAGGCGATCAAGAGTGAGCAAAGGCATTCCAAATAATTTCCAGCAATCGTCTGAGAAATAATCAAAATCCTTCAATCGACGACTATTTTCTAGGTATTTCTTTGAAATGGAATCCTGATCATCATCTCCTCCTACTTTCATTGTGAATTCCACTATTGTTGAGGTTAAGGATATGCTTAGGCTTGTTTTCAAGGAAGTTCCCCAAATTGCTATGAAGGAAGACTCTTCTGGCGCGTTTTTGAGGGTTCCCAATGACATGGTTTATGTGGAAGATGTCAGGGCCTATATTCACTGCACATTGGAGGATTTAGGCACTGAGGAAATCAAGGGAATGTATCAATCTATGATACTAGGTAGCTCAAGAACAATCAAGCCAGAATATCAAATCATTGAGGATCTAGGGTTAACCAGAATCCTATACATACTGAAATTCAAGGATGAAGTGATCAGATATGTTCTAAGCAAGGTCCATAATGACTTCATCTAGCTGGACCGGCCCCACATGATCACCAAATAAGCTATTCAGGCGGTCATCGGCTTACCCAAAGTTGGACAGGAACCAAGTAAGAAGATCTCCAACACTGTGGTTGAGAAGCTCACCGACACAACCCATGATGGAAGATCAATGAGGGTGAACACCATCAAAGAAACAAATATGAAATTTTCTAGCATGATCATCGACTACAAGGTAACTCAATCAAGTCGATTGAACTCTATTGCTAGTTCTTGTATCCATGTTGCACGCCAAATGACAAAGAATAATGAAAAGTATGACTTGTGTGAATGGTTAAGGAGTGAATTAATGATTAATCTTGGCAAGATAAAAGGTGTTAAGAAAGGAACCTTCTGGTTTGGCAATCTTATTGTCTGTTTGATGTTTTACTTCATGAATGAGCTACCAGGTTTGGGAAAGAAGAGTTGGGCTCATGACATACTAGTAGGTATGCAGATCAAAGAAGAAATCACCGGTCTTGGTAGTAACAGGGATGAGAAGCTTTGGGGATACTTCAAAAGTTTTCAGGAGAACATGAGACTGAGGGAGAGAATCTCCAAACACATTATGGAGAAATACTCCACTGATATTTTCTTCATGGTAAAAACAGATGAGACATTGATGGAAGCAGTGGAACCTAGAACTATATGGGTCACTGAATTGGGTTATGAAGTAGATGACAACATTTTGGAGCTATATGCTAAAATGTTGATTGATGCTCCTTTGGATGAAAAAGTTGAACACTTTGGCATTGCAAAGGAGAAGGTTCTTGAGGTCAAAATTGGCTTCAATAAGAAAAGAAGAGAAAAGAAGATATACAAAATGTTTGCACTTGTTCAGGATGTAATTCACAGGATAGATACAAAACTAGGTTCTAGATCTAAACCGGTAGATCAACCGGCAACAACAAGTTCTCCTAAGGTGAAGAGGCCTGAAACTTTCATTTCTTCTATCAAATCTGACTCTAATCTAGAGGATAATTAACCTCTTGCATTAAGAAGGGTATAGAGGAAGAAAGTTGACAAGCCTCCAGTAGAGGAGAAGAAGGTGGAATGAAGGAGGAAGCTAATTAGAAAGGTAACAACTGCATCCACACCTCCGGCAAGGAAACCTACTTAGAAGAGGCAGCCTGCTCCATCCACTCCTACAACCCCTAGCAAGAAGAAAAAGAGTGATGAAGCAATTGAATCTGGTAAAATGACTTGTGCAGAGTTAATTGATGAGGTAACTAAAGATGGAATTTTGAAGAATGTGTCAAATTTTTATGAAGATTTAGATGATAATGAGAAAAATGAAATATAAGAAGCAATCTTGTTATATTTAGACATATATAAGAAGGCTTTGGTATAGATTTTGAAGGAAATTCCCTTATCATTGTATAATAAGTTAGACATAAGGAGATTAGATGCAATTAGGAGGGACAAAGAAATTAAAGAAGTTGAAATTTTGAGTATGTGTGGCTCTATAAATAATGAGGAAATGAAAAGGTGTATAGATGTTGCTAATACAACAGTCTTTAGCAGCAAAACCTGGTAAATAAGCCTAATGATGGGTAGAGTCAATGAGATAGTAAATGAGACCAGAGATGGTTGGACCTAATTCTTCCAAAAGAATCCTGATTTTCTCACTTCTCAAGAAGAATTTGCTAAGGCAATTGCTCCCACCATTCCATACAAATCTAAAGGGAAAGGAATTTTGGGAAGTTCAGATCAAATATTGAATGAACCGACAGATAAACCTAAAACTCATGAGAGTGTATAGAATAAACCGACAGAGACTATATTTGTACAGTATGGGCACGACAATATATATAATGTACAACTTACAGATAAATATTGTGGATAAAACTCCATTGGTAGTAACAAATACTGCACCATGTGGCGAAGCCACCCATGCAAAAGAGGATGAGAAAAGAGATACACCGGGAGAGAGTAAGGAAGAAAAGGAAAAAGAGACTGAACCGACAGTTGATTCTCCCACAAAATTTTTTGCAATTGACACTTCTCAAGTTGAGAAGAAATCAATCACAGAGATGAGTCCCACAGAGCTAATGAAGGAAGGATTTGCAAACAAAGGAATAATAGATCAATCAATAACAGTTTTGCATAGATTGATTTTGGATTGTATGATTGAAAATGAAGCAAGCCCTTTTGGAAAGCTTAAGGCATTTACAAAGCATATATCTAAAAACTTTCAGTCATTGCAATAGATTTCTGACAAGAAAGCACTTGAAAGATTTACTCTGGCCAAGAAAGCCGCTTTTGACTAGATTATTGAGACAAAGAAGAGGAAGGTTGAAGAGAAAATTGTACTCATTGAAAATTCTTTGAAACAGTGTACAAACATCTACAGGGTCTGTTGTAATATAGAGATTCTTACAACAAATGTAGATCAGAGGTTAAAGGAATTACATGAAAAGATTGCTAATACTGCCAATTATTTTGATGGACTAACTTCACTCACAACTTCCATTGATGGACAAATTTTGACCTTAGAGAACCAAGTTTTTTCTTTTTAAAAGGAAAGAGACAAGATCATTCGGAGAGAAAGGAGTCTTAAAGGTTTGGTGAGTCCAAGATTGGATTCACTTGGTGTACATAAGAGGGAATGTATGGATATGCTTGTGAAGCCTACATCGACAGAAGTCACTGAGAAAGAAACACTTGCACATTTACTGAGTGGACTTGTATCCATATCCGAAAAATTCAAAACCGACTGGGATACCTATGTACAATTGCTAGAGAAAGCTTACCCAAAAATTTTGAGATTGGTCAAGCTCCGATAAAGTAAGCTGTAATTATTCTTTCACCAGTCTTTGGCATTGATGCCAAAGGGGGAGTGTATATTATGTGAAAAATATGTATGTAATCGTAGGAGGAGGATATTGACAGAGTCAATCAATTCAGGGGGAGCATGTTTCATGTTTCAATTGAACCGACAGGGAATCCATTTTTCACATGAGTGTTGCCATCAATGCCAAAGGGGGAGATTGTTGGCAATTGACACTCATTGGAATCATATGTTGTCATTGATGACAACAAGATTCTATTAAAGGTATATACCAACATTTGGAGGCATACACTGGCGAATACCCGCATTGAAGTATTCATGGTCATCACCGACACTGACACCGACATCCAACACTTCAGTGAAGCCGACATCAGTTTGGGATCTGAAAGGTTTTATTTGTAAAATCATTTTGTAATTATTGTATAAGGGCTGACATTGAATATCTTTTGTATTGTAAGCCGACATAAGGCATATTGTTTGTAAAGGGTATATAAGTTAGTCTGTTAGGTCATTTTGAGATATGACAAGATAGTAGAAATGTGTAATGCGAAGTATATGCATGTAGGTCATTTGTATGCGAATATAATATCATGCAATGATCAGTAGATGGTTTGTAAAGCATTCTTGGAGGAAAGGAGATACTGGTAGAAGGATTCGGGGTTTATCAACCGGTACAGAACAGAGCTTTAACCAGAACTCTTTTTGGCATTGCAAGTGCAATCTGTGAGTTCATCGGTACTATTTTATCTCAGCAAAAGCTTGTAGTCAATGAGACTCTTTTGTGTTGAGCAATGTGCCTTCCTGCATGTGCATGTGCAGGCCCCCATGCTATGTAATATCTTTCATATGGCCAATGAATTGATATTGTGGGTCACAAATCCCACCATGGTTTTTCCTCTTTGAGGTTTTCCATGTATAAAATTTGTGTTATGGTGTTCATTCATGTGGCTGGTTTATTTACTTCATGTTATATGTTGTTTCATTTACCGGTTTATATATGTATGTTATAATAAGGTAAAATATTATATTACCGGCAGAACACTGATTCACCCCCCCCTCTCTCAGTGTTCTTGGATTCCAACACCAACTACATGTCAGCTTCAAGAACACTTTACAAATAATGAGACGTGTATGAATTGTTGCTTAAATCCGATCTCCAATACTTATGTGGACCAAACATAATTGTCCACACGCTTCCCACAAGACGGTTAAACATCCCCAAACACAAAAACAATCACCAAAATGGCTCCACCAATTCTGCACAACAAACAATCACACAAGTCGGCCATACAACATTGTTCAACCCAAAAATCGATAAACCGGATCTTCAAACTAGCACAACACTTATCACCAAATGCTAAAATCATGGAATAGGGTACTCTAGACATTTACCAAGCTTCCCACGGCTCCACAACATAGAATATCCAATTGAAATGAAATGCTGATCAATATATTGTATTCTACCAGAGGCTTTGGTCTATTTTGCTAGACTTGAACACATCTTCAATCTGCCTTCAAGAGTAAATTATTCACTACGGATTAAATTATAGACATGAGTTGCCATCAATGACAACATTTGATGACCTGTGGAGTGTCTCTTGCCAACAAATCCCTTGTAGAGGTTCTTGCATCAAAACCACTCATTTCAAATAATGCTTAAATAATCTACATGGTAAATGTGTGATGATCCACAAAATGACTAAATTCCATGAAAATTATAATATATAGACCCATTATTGACTCATTTTGAAGCAAAATTTTTCTTTAGATACTATAATTCTCTAATAAATACATCATGTGGGAAGCACTTGATTCCTTCCCATCCCCAATGTAGGAAATATATCATGTATAGAGAATATTGGTAGAAATACCAAGAACACAGAGCACATCATCAATGCACTCATTTATCATTTAATAATATGTAAGCCCAAAAAGAGAATTTGTGTAGAGTTACGAACTATTATATAAGACATAGAACTATTAGAAAAATATTCAAGTAGATCATTCGATTTGGTCATTTGATGAGAAGATCCTAAGGTAAAGATCCATTTTTTTATGGATGAATCCAAACCTTTAGCTAAAAGTGCTTGACTTTTACTAGGTCAGGGAATAGTAACATTGTGGTTCTTCATGACATCTTCAAAGGCTTTAATCCTTTGAAAAATAATGTGTGATTTTATGACTTGGTATTCCATAAAAAGAACATGGATTATTGATTTTATTCTTTTAATTTGAGGGACGCCTAATTGACTTAGAAGAGATAGTATCATTCTTATCAAATTTGTTCTTCTACTTGGAGTGATTCTCACTTGATAAAGTAGATATTTCCTTTACCCTTAGATGTTTATGCCCTTTATACTTGACTTTTAGAGGAGGCGATTGTATCCATGGAGGGTAACAAAATTTTTTCCCTCATGCATCTATTACAACATTTCTTAAAAGAAGGTATCTCAAATTTAAAACCAAAAGTATCTATTCAAAAGTAGAGGGTAGAAGAGAAAACCTAAAATGACCCTTTCAACTTAAATAGACCAATACCACACATTATTTATGTAATTTTTTTTTTTGCGACAACCTTGCAAACATGAAAGTAGATATGTAAACTTAACAAGAAGCATTCAATCTAAGGAAATGAATCAGTATATAGTATCATCAATTCTACACACAATTGAAAGCATGAAATCCATTTATTGTACCAAATAGTTCATTAAGTTTTTCCCACATAGATTTATGTGAAGTGAAATTTACAAGATGAAATTGAAGGTTGTTGGAGACATTCAAGCCAATGATCCCAATTGCTTCGACAATTTTTTCTTATAGATAAACTGTTCATTTTTCCTTATAAAGTATAGTTATGAAACTTTGATTTTTTAAATCTAATAGTTATGTGGAGTTAGAAGGCCAATTTTAGTATTTAGGGAGCTTGATTGCCATCTAAGAAATTTTACACATATTTCTAGGGGTTGACCCAATGAATATGTCTTGTTGTTGCATAAAAACAGTTCTTTTAAATTTTTTTAAAATACCAGTAGCATTATATATATAAAAGTAGAGTAGACAAATAATGATCAAGTGATTAACAATGAAAAGGTACATACTAGGCAAGGTAGAATCTAAACAAAAGTCCCCGACTCAAGGACTTGATACTAATAGATAGATAGCATTTCTAAGTCGGACATAATTCAAAAGTCAACACCCTGTCAAAGATCATTTATTCTTCAATCATAAAAACTAAGCACCTTTTTATATTACGTTTAACTTTAATAATTTAATATTTGATTTAAAGTACACTAATCGATAAACTATTGTCGAATACTCATTTATTTATCTTGATTAATTTATAGTTTTTTATTGAATCAAATTAAACTTTACTATTTTACATTTATAAAAGGTTTTCTTTAGGCTTCAAATAGTAGAAGCACTCAAATACAATATAATATGTGAAGGATTTTGCTCTCAAATAAACATTGGATTCCTTTACTTCATCTCTCCTTGTATTCCGTTTAAATCATTTGCTTTTACTTTATGTTAAGAATAAAGTAGATTGTATATTTCAAAAGTCTATGATTAATATGATATATAAAGCTTTCCCACAGTCCAAAAGCCTTTATTCATGAAAATTACGAGAGTGACTGCCAATTTAATGCAAAAATATAAACAACTCAGAAACACTATTTATTTCTTCTATTTCTCAAGGCACATGCTTCACATCATTTCAAAAGCTGGCCATTTAATGTGTTAGCTTTAATGTTTGGAATTTGTAGTTATCAATACGAACAGAGTCTCTTGGATTGAGAGAAAGGTAGGCGAAGAATAAGCATTATCCTTTATTTGGCTATTATATATAAATATAAATAATTTTTTTTCATGTTTTATTGTATATTTTCTAACTATTTGAGGGAAAAGTTGGTGAAGGTTTGTCTCATGTGATAATTGCATATCAATGTCTTTTTCTTTTATGTTTTGGGTTGAATTGAGTTAGCTTTCTAAATGAAATAACTAATCTATAAGTGACATTTTATTTCATAAACTTGATCCGTGGCATCATCACATCTTGACTACGTTATTACTCATTCATATATATATTGGTTCCAATGGCTACACCTATCATTCTTTACCTTAGATCAAATTCATGGCCGCGAACTTGACACTTGAGAGTCATTTTCATAGTTGTAGATCTAACGAGTGAAATTTCAAAACTCAATTCCAAGATAAACCTTGTTAGACTCTTTCTACTAATAATTTTGAGTTTACTTATTTTTTTTGTGTTGATTTGTTTGCAATGTTGTTGTATTTGAAGACACATATTCATTTATTTGGAAATTGTCAACAACCACCTAGAAGTCATTGAAGAGAATTGGCATACATCATTTATGAGAACATCATAGTAATATTATAAATCATTTTATTAGCATATATCACCCTAGCTCAATTTTATTCTTGCTTACTATCCTCAAATTTTGTTCCAAACACATTCAATCAATTCAACTAGATGTATAACTAAGGAGAATGTTAGCTTTACAATTGTGTAGATTTTTAAGGTGTTCCTAAACACCACTAGTCCTTACTCAATTTTATACATTAAAACATAAAGGTGAGCAAATCTTGATATACTATTTTCTTTCAATTTTGTCTCATGATGTAGCCAATTTAGAACATAAATGACACCATTAATGAAAACACAAAGAGACACCAAAATGGATCAAGTTTTCCTCACTACTATAAGAAAAAACAAAAAATGTTATTTTTGAAGCCCCTACATCATGTCATGAAATATGATAAATCAACACATTAGGTTTCAGTTTGCACTTGTGGAGACCAAGTTTGCAAGTGTGTAGGTCAATTAGAGAAAAACATAATTTGCTGGTAGATTCTAGAGACCTATATAATCAATCTTTAAATTCCAATTATGGTGTGAACTGATATATTCTAACTTGAGTACTATTTCCATATCTCTATAATATAACTTAGAATCACACATAAAACTGTTGAACTATCGCTTTCAGTTTTAAGGAATTTTTGTTACTTGTTAAAAATTATCACCTGAGTTAGATTTGTTCATCATTGCAATTTAGTAATATTTATCTTTTTTATATTATTTGATGAAATTAGCATTCTTACATGACCTATGGTATTAATCTTAGAGTTTATCCTTTTTTTTTAGATTTAAATGTTTTTTTTTGTTCTATGTATCCTATTTTTGAATTTGGCTAGTATTTGGATTCCCTTGTCTTGTTTTTATCTTGTAACACCTTCCTTTCAGGTCTTGTTTGATTATAACTATGCACACACTCATTACCTCATCTAGTCACTTATCTTGTATTCTTGCTTATACTTAATGCATGCCCAATAGCCTCAATTCAACTTTATGCAAGATAGTTCTGTGCATTACTTAAATGCACAATCTGTTGGAAATTTGAGTTGTCTGCTAATATCTGAGTTGTGTTGTCATTGATGTCAAACTTGGTGTTCTAGATAGAGTTTGGTTTGGATATGGTTGTTGATTTCTCTAACTGGTTTTACTATTGAGTTTGAGAAGTATATGAGAAGTTTGATATGAAGGTTATGTTTTGAAGTTTTGAATATGTTGTGTCATCATGTTGACTAGTTCACGGATTATAAGAGTTTGTCATTGTTGTGTTATGACAGTGAGAGTGTTTGTCAAACTGGTCTAGAAAGTCTTTGGTGGCCTCCAGATATGTGGAATCTTGTACTATGATTTGGTGGACATGTTGAGTTGGTTAGTGCAGTATTTCAATTTAGTTCTATGGTGGTGTTTCTATTCCAGGAGTGACTTGTGTTGGATTATGCTTGGTATGTTCAATTTTTTGCGTATTCGATTGGATTTGGATCATACTTTTTGGTCTAGATATGCTTTAGGAGCTATGTCAAATGGTAGTTATGGGTCTCAACATAGTGTGTGGCTATCCACATTAAGTAATTTACATTGGAATATATTTTTTAGTGACTGGTAGCTAAGCTTTGTCATTTATCTACATGTTATGTTTAGTGCCAACTTTGGAGGGTGTGATAGCATGTGTGATTTGTTGGATTCAACTTGAAAGAATATTTTGTGATGGATTTGGGTCTCCTCTTTCTCCTCGAGTGGACAACGTTGAATATTTTTTTTCTAGGTGGCTTATTTCATGTAATAATGTTTACTTTGTTGGTGTTCTACCTTTAATTAAGTTTGTGATGATCTAACTTGCATTAGAGGAGTGTGGAATTATGATTTGTGTGTAAATTGATGTGAAGTGGATGCAAATGATGTGCAAGAATATTTTGTGTTGTGGATGTGCGAAAGTCAGTTTGTGAAGAGATTTGATACCAATTGTTAAACTCAGGGCAGGATTGAGAGGGCGGGTGAATTAGTCTGGCACAATTCTAATTTTATCTAACTAATATTAAACAATATTTAAGAAAAACACTAAAAACATCAACCATCAACACATGAACACCAAATTTACATGGAAAACCCAATCAGGGAAAATCACGGTGAGAATCCTACTCACAATATAAATAGAATTGATTACAAAGTTTTAGGCTTATTTCCAAGGAGCAACATGCATTGAAGGGACTTGCAAGACTAAGGCTTATTCTTTGTCTCCTAGATTGTTGTTGTCATTACTCTCAGGAGGAGAAATGGAGTTTGTTTTGTTTGGAAAGTTGGTTAATCTTTGTATTTAATGTCAAAGGGGGAGAAGTATGTGCAAGTGTTGCCATCGATGAAAAAGGGGGGATCGTTGGAAATTTGAGTTGTCTGTTGATCTAATTTGCGTTGTCAAACTTGGTGTTCCAGATAGATTTTAGTATGGATATGGTTGTATATTGTTGCAAGTCTCTTTGATTAGTATTGCTATTGAGTTTGTGAAGTATATGGAAAGTTTGATATGTAGGAAAGAGTACTTAATTCTCTACTAGTTGAATGCTTTGTTTAACTCTAGATGGTCAAGGTTATGTTTTAGGGTTTTTAATATGTTGTATCATCATGTTGTCTAGTTCGTGAATTGTAAGTGTTTGCCATTATTGCATTCTAACATTGCGACCGTCTGTTAGACTAGTCCAAAAAGTCTTTGATGGCCTCTAGATATATGGAATATTGTGTTGTGATTTCATGGACATGTTGAGTTGGTTAATGTTGTATTTCAATTTGGTTCTATGGTGGTGTTTTTGTTCCAGAAGTGAGCTGTGTCAAATTATGCCTAGTATGTTCAATTTTTTGTGTATCTAATTGGATTACCTTATTTTGGATCGTACTTTTTAATCTGAATATTCTTTAGGAGCTATGCCAGATGGTAGTTATTGGTCTCACCATGGTGTGTGGAGATATGCATTATTTAATTTACATTGGAAGATGTTTTTGGTCAACTAGTTGCTAAGGTTTATCATTCATCTACATGTTATGTTTAGTGCTGACTTTGGAGGATGTGCTAGCATGTACAATTGATTGGATTCAACTTGAAAGGATGTTTTGTGATGGATTTGGGTCCCCTCTTTCTCCTAGAGTTGACTGCATTGAATATTTTTGGTATGAGTGGCTTATTTCATGTAATAATATTTACTCTATTGGTGGCTAACCTTCAATTAGGTTTTTGATGATCTAACCTGTATTTAAGGAGTGTGGATGTATGAGTTGTGTGTGAAATAGTGTGTGAATTGATGTGAAGTGGATGTAAATGATGTGAAAGTAGATTTTATGTTGCGAACATGCAAGAGTCAGTTTGTGAAGAGCTCTGATGATAATCTTTCAGTTTTGACAATGGTGTAAAGCAAGATTGCTTCTACTTCAGAAACACTCCCCCCTGGTTTATGATAGATGTGTTTTCCATGATGTTGGTCACTTGACATAGAGGTTCAAGGACAATTTCATGATTAGGAGATTCTTTCTCTTATCATTACTATTATTCTTTCTGTTGTCGAAAGATAGTGGGTCTCTTGGCAGCCCTTTTGTATCTTTCCCTAGATTAGTGTGCCTCGTTTGTGCAATTTCATGCATCTTTCCCTAAGTTAGTGTGCCTAGCCTTGAAATTCCATCAAGTGCATGTTTCTCCATGGCAATAATCCTAAAACTTTGTAATCAATTCCATTTATATTGTGAGTATTATTCTCACCATGGTTTTTGCCTGGTTGGTTTTTCATGTAAATTTGGTGTTCATGTATTAATGGTTGATGTTTTTAGTGTTGTTATTAAATATAATTCAATATTAGTTAGATCAAATTAGAAGTGTTTTGGATTGATTCACCACTCCTCTCAGTCCTGTCATGGGTTTAACACAATCCACACATGACGTAATGCACAATCTATGCATGACTTAATCTATAGTCCATACACATATATTTACATAGTTTTATGTACCACTCAATACACAATCCTTGTAAATATTTTCATAGTTACTTTCGTTCATATTTTTTCCTTGTAGATGGATGTACATGCCTTGATTTTAATACATCCAAGTTGACATTGTAATTGTCTAGCACCTAATCTCGCATACTCCTCCAACTATATAGTTTTGATACATGGACCATATAAGTTCAACACCTATCATAATATTTCCCACATGAGTAACATACCATATGGTTTCAAAAACTTTCAACATATTGTTAGAAGTCTATTTGATCGTTCCATTGTATAAATAGCCATCTTGTACACTAATCAAATGGAACAATCAAATATTAGTAACTTGTACAAGATAGTTATTTAATCTTGGTAGAAGTCTATTTAATCTTTTAATCTTCATTCAAATGTGCATATGAATATTAATATAGGTTCTCTTATCCATACTCTACAAAATGTGTAGGCTATTACTTTAATTTGTGGGTTTAAATAATTTGTTGAATTATTTGAAGAATTTCTACAGTTTGAATTTGTTCATTTGATTGATTGTATGAGTTGTATGTTTTAAATTTGGAAAACATGGGTTTATTTGGGAATATGCTATCAAGATTTTAATGGATTATTGAAATGGAAAAATAAGTATATTTTGTGATGTTGTGTAGTTAAAGATCAATGGTTTTTTTTTGGTTGCATTTTAAATTTTTGAGTTCTTGGAGGTTCATCAATGGTGGATGGCCTCTTAGACTGGTTTTTGGTCCAAAATGAAATCTAGTAAAATTTAGAATTTGGTGATTTAAATTTCATATTATTTTGTGGAATGGTGACTTTATATATACAAATTTTAATATAGGATCAAATTGGAACTATCCTCTTGGTATTGGGGCCAATTGAGTGTGCCATCTGTATGAATAAAATTGCATTTTTTAATTGAACATTATGATGTTATATGGTATATTGCACTAATTTTTGACATGAGATTAGGTTGTGGGTATTAGAGTCAATTAGGGGAGTGGATCTCAATGGGGTTCAAGGTCCAAAGTGGCCACCATGTAACCTATTGGAGAGTTGAGTAAATAAGTGAAATCATATTAACTAAAAAAATGGAGTAAACACACTAATAAGGTAATTGAGGATGCCTCTTGTGTGCCTTGAGTGTTTGTAAAGAGTAAGGATGTATTGGGAAGGCTTGGCCATTAGTGGGACACTGATCTAACATGATTGTGTCTCCTTGTCATTGAGAGAGGGCTAGTGAGTTTTACATGAGTCATCCCTTCAAGCTAGGTGATGATTGGAGATGTATTTTTTTCTTTGAATACTAATGTGAATGAACCTAGATTTGTAGAAGAGGAATTTGGTATGAATGATATAGAATCCTGGAAGATTTCTATGGAAGAAGAAATGAAAAATTTGAAAAAGAATGATACATGGGATCTTGTAGTAATGCTTGAAGGATGTAAACCTATTAGTTGCAAATGGGCATTCAAGAAAAAGATTGGTTCAGATGGAGTTATTGAGAAGTATAAAGAAAGGTTGGTTGCAAAAGGATACTCTTAGGTTGGGGTGTTGATTATAGTGAGATATTTTCTCCTGATGTAAAAAATGACATTCATTAGATTTTTAATTTCTATTGCTATTGGTTATGAATTAGAAGTTGAGAAAATGGATGTGAAAATTGCTTTTCTTCACGGTGATTTGGAGTAGGATATTTATATGAACAACCAGAGTCCTAGGATGTGGTACCAAAAATTTGATACATATGTGTTGATTTTGAGATTTGAGCATTCTAAATGAAATCATTGTGTTTATTATAAGTTTGATGGTGATCATTTCTTGTACATAGCATAATATGTTGATTATATGTTATTGATTGGTAAAGGGAAAGGTATGATTTTAGGACTGAAGTCCCATCTTGCTACTAAATTTTAAATGAAAGATCTTGGTGCAGTGAAACACATTCTTGGGATGAAAATTAGAAGAGATATAGTGAACAAAAAGATATGGCTAGGCTAGAGTAAATATGTGAATTCAGTTTTATAGAGGTTCAACATGCATGCTTGTAGACCATTATGTGTTGTTTTATAGTTGGAACAAAGTTATCTATTTTATATTGTCCTACATATCCATTAGAGATGAAAGACACGAGTAGAGTTCCTTACCAGAGTGCAGTTGGAGTTTTGATGTATGTTATGGTCAATACTAGACTAGACATTGCCCAAATTGTGGGATTTCTTGCCAAATATATGTATAATCTTGGTATAACTCGTTGGGATGTGTAGACGTATAAAAATGACCATATTCCTAAATGAATATTTTATGTTCATTTCTCTATTTAATTAAACTATCCACATTCCTCTATTTAATTAAATAAATCATTCAATTTATTTAAATTAAATTCACTATACCCATTTAATGAATAAATCATTTTATTCAATTAAAACCCCCCTATCCACTTTTAATTAAATTCAAATTTAATTAAATAGTTATCCCAAATTGAATAAATCAAATTTATTTAATTACAACCAAATTGAATTAAATCATTTAATTCAATTAAATCCTATTATCCCTCCATCCACTTGTAAAATCCCAAACCCCTTTCTAATCCCTTCTAGAATCTTCTAAACACTTCTAATTAACCTAACCCTCCTCTAAATTTTGTCACATCCCTAAGCAAAGGGAAGTCACTTCTCAAATGGCTTAAAGTCTTTGATAACCATTAAAGGTTTTCAACCTTCAACCACCAAAACCCTTAAAGTCTTTGAAAACCATTGAAGGCTTCCAACCTTCAACCACTTAATCCCTAAAGTCTCCAATAACCATTAATGGTTAATTCAAACCCTCCCACATGGTTAAAACATTTGTTTTGACTCAACCTCTATCCAACCCAAGGGTCTCATCAGGCCATTAATGCTTTGACCATGATTATCTTTTAATCATTTGCACAAAGGTTTATCTTTGGATTAACTCTTAATCCAGTGGGTAAGCCTAACTTAGACTTGACCCTTAGCCTTTAGATAACCATGAGGTCTTCTCAGGCCTTTAATGCCTCCAACCTCTTCTCTCAACCCAACCCTATGTTGACATTTGTCACCATTTCATTGGTGCCAATTGTGCACATGGATCCCCAACTTTCAAACCTGGCCCTTGATTAAACCTTTCAATCTTGACCATCCATTGCCCTGTTTATGCTATAAATAGAGCTCTCATTCCTCCATTCTCAACAATCATCTTTCAAATTTGAAGGATTACACTTATGCTCAAATTATTTTAAGCTTTCATATCATTTTTATGCTCATCGTTTAGCCTCTTTTAGATCAGGAATTAGACTAAATATGCATGTTTAGATTACTTTCTTTATCATTTTAGTTCAATCATAGACTAAATATATCATGTTAGGATAGTATTCATACTAACCTTGTCATCTTATCATCTAGTTTATTGCATTTTTAATATCATACATAGCTTAACATCTATTTCATACTAAATTTAGCAAAAGCATCTCTCGTTCTCATATTTGCCATCCCTAAACCATTTTGCTCAGTGATCTGAGAGCAAAAACGTTGGTTTGAGGGACATTGTGAGATAGAGAACCATGGGACCCTCCTTGGGAAGTTGAGTAACACTACGTTACTCCATAGCTTGCATCAAGAAGTCCTCTGTGTGTGTGTGGACTAGTATTTAACTAAATTTTCAAATATTAAGTTTTATTCGCCCACTTTTCCCGCATACAGGATGTAGTTAAAAAAGGTCTTTATAATTTTGAAGGGTGCCTAAAAAATTCTTTGTGTTATCATGGTAATTTGATAGGAGATGATATTTCCCTTGATATTCATGGCTATGTGGATTTGGACTAGGCAAGTGATATTGATAGCAGAAGATCCACCATTTCTTATGTGTTCACTTTATTTGGTGGTGCAATCAGCTGGATGAGTAAGCAACATGTTGTGGTTTCTTTATCCAATACTAAAGAAGAGATATGGCAACTACTCATGCTTGAAAAGAAGCCATTTGGCTTGAAAGACTGTGTTCAAATATTGGAATAAAATAAGGTGTAGTAACTATTTATTATGACAGTCAAAATGCAATCTACCTAGATAAGAACCTGACATTTCATGCCCAAACCAAACACATTGATGAACTCAATATCATCTTTTTAAAGATATGGTTGAGGATGGTAGGGTGAACCTAGTAAAGGTAGAGTCTTTGATGAATGTTGTAGATTTTTTAACTAAGGTTGTGAGAACAGATGAGTTCAAATGGTGTCTAGAATCTATGGGTCTCATAGCCCCTAGAAATTAAATTATTGTGTAGATGCTCGCTTTTATCTTGCAAGGTGTTAGACAAGTGGGAGAATGTTAGGAAAATGAAGTCTTAACCTTGCATAGACATAAGGTTACTATTTTTAGTAATTTTTCATTTAAGCATGGATTGGTCCAAAAAATTCCCCAGACCTTTGAATTAACTAGGTAAGCATGCTAGTAAATTTTATTTGCAAGATCATGTCTAGATTTGAAGATTTTAAAATTTCATTTTTTTAAAATTGCGAATGAAAGTTTCAAAGTCAATTTTGAGGGCCTTAGAGGCTTTGAAACAACCCAAAAATGTTCATAACTACTATAGTTGGTTATGTCTTAATAGATCACTTCATGAACTTTATAGTGCTTCAAACTATTCATCAATCGATCAACCGATTCAAAAGTGATGGCCTTTAGAAGCTGGGTCTCATAAAATAAGAAATATTAAGATGTGTTACACACATAAATGAGATGTAAAATGGAGTTACAAGTGTTGGTGTGTGTATTGACACATTATAGGTCATATTTTATTGGAGATAAGATGGGTGTCGCTCTTGAGTAGTTTTAGCCCATGGTTTTGTAATACTATTTGACGATCTCATGTATTGTGTCTCCTATATATTACATGTGTAAGATGGAGGTTGTGCATAAGAGTCTTATAGTTATTGAGTTGTCTTTGGATTTGTATGGGTGATAATCCTATGAGAAACTTTCTCAGCAAGTATATTGTAATATGTTGATTTTTAAATAATACATTACATGGCTTTTGGTTTGTGGGTTTTTTCTCCCAAAAGGGTTTTCTCCATGTAAATTATTGTGTTGTGGTATGCATGATATTCATGTTTATTTCTCTTAAGTTTCTATAACTATTGTAATGATCTGTAAAATTTTTGCATTACTCTCTTCTCAAGGCTAGTGTAGGAAGTTGTTCTGCTACTGAACTTCCTTACACTTTTCACACAAATGAGGTTGAATCTATTGATTTCATCTCCTCTTTAATGCAATGTATGGAAAATAGGTCTAGTTTGTATGCCTAAACATATCAAGCCCTACTTTCCCTATATTAAAATTACATACACTAGTATAGATCCTTTATCCATCAATAAGGCCCCCAAAATATATTAAAGCACCATAATAAATTAGGTATGGTAAGGTAAAAAATTGATGGGGTTTATAAGTATTTTAAGAAACACAATTGAAATTTGTTATGGAAATTGGAATCCTTGAGAGCCTCTTAGTTTCAATCAAGGCATATTGATCAATTCATTAATTTTGTGATGAATGGGTAAACACACTAGCATCATGATGTAAAGGATGCAATGGAATTGTAAGAATTGATTGAGATAATGATGCAATGGATTTCTAAGATTGAAGAGAAATGAGCGCATAAGTAGTAAATTGAGTGTGTGAAAGATATGATTTTGATATTTCTAATGTTTAACAATTATAACTAATAAAATCATAGAGTTTTGATAGAGGTTTAGGGTGATGTCTTTTTATAATAGTCCTATGCATAGAATTTCAATTTTCTTGGCATGTAAACCAATAGAAAATGGTAACATGAGGTTGAGTTTACATGGGTTAGTAAAAATTTGAACTTATAATTAATAAAGTAAAGATCACGAGGGTGACCTTAAGATGGGTGAAGAAAACATTGATTTAAAAAGGGCGACTAATTTGAGAAAAGGAAATATGATACTTTTTATTGATAAACAAAATCTATGGCAACTGGGACATCAATTTGGAGAAAACATGTCCTAGGACTATAAATTTAGGACCTCTTTACAAAGTGGTGTAGATGAGAGGGAAAGACATAAAGGCATTGATGAATACTAAGAGGGGGGGGGTGAATTAGTATGCCAAAAAATACTGCACAAAAACACTTACACAGTCTAAAGATAAACCGATAAAGCAGTCTGACAGTCAAACCGGTTACCACACATGCAAACCAAAATGCGAATAAAGCATTCACCCACAAAAGAAATACAACCATAACACAGGATATTTGACGTGGAAACCCAACTGGGAAAAACCACGGTGAGATGGAACTCACAAGTCACTATTTGCAGAATAGAAACCAAACCGGTTAAGGTCAGACCAATTAAGGTCTTACAATGTTCTTCACCAGAACAGATCCTGTTAGGAATCTCAATCTCTATTAGGAGATAAGTCCGATTAAAGACTACCTTGTTAGAGGATTTTAGATTCACATGTGTGAACCACCTTGTTAGAGGATTTTACAAAGGCTTTGAGGCCTACCCGGTTAAGGGCTACAGACTTGTCAAAGATGTGAGTAATCAACAAGTGTTTGATCTATCTAATAGCACAAACTGCTTGGTTAGATCTAGTATTGCTCACAGCTAATGCATTCCAGCATTACTTCAGTCTTCTCTCTCTCTCTCTCACACAATTACAACTTGATCTTCTCAAATAAGATCGTTCTCACAACAACTCAACTTCCACCTCATACCCTAGCTCAACATTAACCCTTTCAGCAACAACTTAAAACCCTAGATATGATGTCCTTTTAAAGGAATCTAATTTCATGTCGGTCCAATAGGATTACATTACAATTTCCTAGGTTCAATGAATCTAGACATAGTTAGTAACATGACACAAGAATCACCGTCAATGTGTCGGCACCGTCAAACAATCAGTGGATTGGTAACTCATCACAAAATGTCAGTTGGTAACTCATCACAGAGTATTACCGGTTCATACAGAATACCGGTTGCCGGTTTGTCACAAATGAAGACTGGTAAGAATGTGTTGTGCCGCTTTGCTCCCTCATACCACTTGTGATCTGTGAACCACTTGGGGTCGACATGCCACTTCAGACCGGGAAACACATTCTGCAAAATCACTAGTCTAGAGACTAGTATACAACATACCGGTTGCAACAAATACCGGTTGAGCACAAGCTCATACATATAAAGGGGATCTCAATACAAGTGTGTGTCCATCAATGACAATCACAACATAATCATCAAAAATGCCAACAATCTCCCCCTTTGGCATTGATGGCAACACTTAGGAAAGTAAAATTTTGACATCTAAGTGTTTTACAACAAAAATTGGCCATTAACAAAATTGCTCCCCCTAAGCATATACACTGTCCCTTAATCAACAGAGTGTATAGTAATTTTGCATTCAGAGCATAATCATCAGAGCTTATAACATATAGCATAGCATATATCAAGATTTCAAAATAGATACTTCTCCCTCTGATATACTTCTCCCCTGATATATCAAAATTTCAAAATTTCAAAACCAAAAACTAGATATACTTCTCCCCCTTTGCCAACAATGACAAAGTACCGCTGAAAAACCTATTTCCATATATATATAAAAGAGTTTATGACAATAATGAATAATACTTGTCAAAAACCGCTTTATAGTCCCGCAAAAATTGTTTCATGGAAAGGGACCAAGACTCAAGTAGGGAGGTTGCCACTTCCTTCTCTGTTTGCATCTGTGATACCTGTTCCTCCATGGAATCTATTGTGCTCAGTTCTTGTGTGACTATCAGGGAATCCAGGTTCAGATAACACTTTTGAAGAATTTGCAGTTGTGGAAGTAATACCAGTTGAAGCTCCTGCGAATCCCTAGACCTTGTGCTGATCTCTTGCTCCATCTTGGCTGACTGGATCTGGAACTGGTGAATGGTTTGCCCATATGATGCAAAGAAGTCGTAAGGAGTCTTGAATGTGCCCAAGTTGGACTGTAAGTTCATTTGAAGCTGTTGCTTCTTGGCTAGCACATCATCATAGAACAGATGAGGTTGACAGATTTTGCTGAGTAGCAAGTTTCCCTCATCCAAGGCATTCCTTATGTCCTTTTGATCCTTTAGCAGTTCAATCCTAAGCTCATTCAACTTCTTCACTAGAGCAACATTAAGAGCCTTTTGGTGCTCTTTCTTTACATTGGCCTCTGCTGCTTCTTCTAGACTCTGCACCTGATCATCCACTACAGTACACAGAAGTTTGAGTTGTGCTAGTGATGAATCAGTGTTAGGAAGATTAGTACCGGGGATTAAACTGGTAAGTGTGTCTACAGCCGCCTGAATAATATCTTGTTCTCTTTTCCTTTGAATGCCTTCAAGGCACTCTTGGGCAACCTTGATGCTCTGCATAAGCTTAGACTCACTTTCAGATTGGAGATCAATGGGGCTCGAGATAGCAGCTGGTTTGGCTTGGCTACCGGTTGCCTTAGGATTTTCCATCTGTGTGGTCTTCATTGCTTCAATGGTCTTGTCTGCTTCTTCCTTCTTTTTCTTCTCCTTCTCTTCCTTTTCTTTCTCCTCTCTCTGTTTCTTCTCTTCCTCTTCCATCTTCTTCTTGTCTTCTTCTTCTTCTTTCTGCTTCTACTCTGCTTCTACCTTCTTCTTTTGTTCCTTCTCTTCCTTCTTCTTCTTCTCTTCCACTTCCTTCTTCTTTTTTTCTTCCTCTTCATTCTTCTTCTTCTCCTCTGCTTCCTTCTTCTTCTTCTCTTCCTCTTCCTTCTTTTTCTTCTCCTCTTCTTCCTTCTTTCTCTTTTCTTCCTTATCTTCTTCTTCTTTCTTTTTCCTGTCATCTTCGTGCTTCTTCTTTTCTTCATCTGTCCTTTTCTCCTCTTCCTCTTTTCTCTTCTCTTCCTCTTTCCTCTATTTCTCATCTTCATCCTTCTTCCTTTTCTCTTCCTGTTCTTTTGCCACTTGCTATGTGTCCACAGCTTGTTCACCACCTTGATCGGCCTGTTACCCCTGTTCAGTTCCCTCAGAAGGTATGTCCTAAGTGACATCTTCTACATCCAGGGCATCGACATCTATGGTGTTGAGTGGTTCTTCCACCAGGTTTCCTTCCTCATCAAAAACCTCATCCGGTTTGGAAATAACCGGTTCCTTTTCTGCTTGGAGGTTGGCCATTCGTGCTTTGTGAGAGCTGATAGCATGGGCCATGTGCTGATGTGTATCTTTTTCTACATCATCAACTCTCCCTTCCAACAACCAGAGTCTTCTTCTCCTTGTGAAGAAGAGACCTTTATTTTGATCCAGGGCATCAAACAATTCTGAATTTGAGAGTTCGGGGAAGTACTGTGCAAAAACTTTCTTCCTAATCTCTTGTTCCTTTTCAATGGCAATGCGCCATTTATTATCCAATGCTTTAAATAATGAATCCGGTGTCTAAGATTTAATCTCTGATGGTGACCGGTCATTTTTACATAAATAAAGAATGATTTCCTACAGTACTTCGTCTTTTTCCTCACTATTGAATTCATCATAATAATCTATTAAATCATGAAGTAACTTTCTCCTAATATTCTTTACTATTCTTTGACAATGTGTCAAAGGTTTGTAAGAGGAGATATCTATATTTACCGATGCAGATGCTGTCGATTCATTCTTCTTCATCTTCTTGGTCTGTCTAGCCTTCTTTGGCTGTTCATCAGACTCGGTTTCTTCGGAGTCCGGTTCATTTGCCTTAGTCTTCCTCTTTCTTTCGAAGACTTTTGTCGGTGTTACCTCCAGTTTCTTCTTTGCCGGTGACCACTTGGTCACTCTTGGAGTCGCAGTGGTAACCAGTGCCGATGCTGCAGGCACTGCCTTAGCTTTCTTAGCTGCCGGTTATTTTCCCTTCTTCACCGATGGTTCTTCAATGGGTACGATCCTCTCCAAGTAGGTTCCAATCCTCTTAGCCTTTGGATCAAGAGGCGAGGCAATAAGGGTTGAAGCATGCCCTTCCAGCATGTCAAACATGACCTCATAGCCCATAGGCTCCACTTCCTCCATTCTAGGCTCAACATCCTCCATTAGACATTTGTCCACCTGAATAGTGTAATAGATGTCATCTTTGTATTTCTTCACTATGTCCCCTGAGATTCTTACCCTCTAACTCATCTTTCTTCTGAACTCATCAAAGTATTTGTTCTGTACCTCAGGGTAGCCGGTTCCAATGGCTTGCACACTTTCCTTTATTTGCTTGGTTACCGGTTGGTCAGGTGACCACTAGACATCTCCTACACCCAGAAAGTAGCCTTGGAAATAAAAGAACAACCCTACCAGTAGTTGTCCAACTTAAACCTCAGTGAGTTGTCCTGCTTGATTGCCTTGAGATTTAGCAGGAGTTGCCTCTGCATGCCGGTGCATAAGTCAAAAGATGCATCCTCTTTTATCATTCGGTAAGCGGCATTTATCGCTGCAGCAGATACAAAATTAGTCCCGCTGGCTGATAATGTTTTGTATCCAATCACCATGCATGCATATTTCACCAGATCATCCTTGATAGGATTGACTGTCATGCCCCGTGAATCACTTGTTGAACTGGTGAGCTTGGTCATTTCCGTTTTGCTCACTTTTCTCAGGGTTGGCACTTCCCCTGTGTTGCAGAAACCGGTGACTGCATGAATTGCCTAAGGCGTGATATCATGCGTCCTCTCTAGGTACATCTTGTCACCATGGGCTCTGCTCAAGATGATCCTGATGTGATCCTCTGTGAAGTCTTCCAGGAAATATATAACGTTGTGGAATTTCTTCTTCTCTATGACACTAAATTCCGGTTTGATCCTTTTGTCCTTTCCGCAAAATAGACCTAACTGAGTATGAATGGCTAAAGACCCTAGGTCTTCTATTTTGCAATCAATATAATCTTAAATTCCTTCTTCGACTATGACTGCAGCTGGAACTTGTGATAAAGCATTATACCTGGACTTCCTCTAAATGAAACTTTCTGACTCAATGGATGTACTTGAACTGGTATGAGATGCGGAAGCCATTGAAGAGTATTTCAAGAACACGAAAAATACCTTTCAAACGCGAATTTAGGGCTTCTTGATTCTGCTTCACTTCGCTCTCCGTCGAATGCCAAATCACCGCTTTGAGTTCTCCACTACCGCTTGCAAACTAGATTTGAATCTCTTTCAAGGTTATCCAATTTCTTGAAATCTAAGCTCAAATCGCCTTTTCTTCGCTCTGCACTTGAAAAATTTTCTTCGCTCGAAAACAGATAGTGAGAAATGATTTGAAAATTGCATTTATACATGTCTCTCACCTACCATCATTAATGCTCCTTTATTAGGGCGTAAACCCTAATTTGCCTTTTTACCATTTCCGGTCTTCTGCCAAGCAATAGGTATAACATACCGGTGTCAACCAGGGGTTCGAAAGCATTTCGCCATATGCTCCCCCTAAGCCTTTGAGGCTTAGTTTGTCAGTTCCGATATTTCGACACTAGGTGCAGAAACCTGTTCCTCTTCCGACAATATTGGTTTCTTATTCCATGTTTTCTTCATGTCTCCTTGAACTTTTTCAACATCTATTTCTCCTTCCTGAGTGATCGGTATATCATCAGGTATACTTTTTTTGCTTCTGCAGAATCTTGCAATGTGACCCGGTTTTTTGCAGTGATAGCAAACAAGTCCAGGTGCTCTCCAAGGTCCATTGTACATGTCTCCATTCTTCCTTCTGCATGTTGCAGCAGTGTGACCATGACCATGATAGATCATACAACTTTCTCTCCATCTAGTTGCCGCTTGATGACCACCACTTCTTAACTGATGATTGAAGACATTAAACCGGTTATGGTTCCAGTTCATAAAAGGTTTAGGACCAGTTCCTTGGGTCCTCTGAGGATATCTTCTAGTGTTATCCATTACAGACCTGCATTCAAATGCTCTATGCCCAAACTTGTTGCATGCATAACAATGACCATTGAACTTATTGGATCTAGGTACATTGTTGATAAAATAAGGAAAATTATTGTAGGCTTTGCTCCTACATACATTGGTAGTGTGTCCTTCTTTAAGACAGTTAAAGCAAACAGGTTTGAGTTTTTGCTTACCTTTTCCTTTGAGTGTCGGTTGCTTCTTTGATGCTTCAGCATTTGTTCCTGAGGATTCTCCTTCCTCATGTCCAGAAAAACCAAGACCATTGGTATTCTTTGCCGGTCTAGATGACTCAAGCTTTTGCTCTAGATTGATTGTACTTTTGCCAAACTTAGCAAGTATTTCCTTTGACTCAAAGAGTTCTTTGGAAATAGCAGTGTTTGTCTCCATAAGACTTGCATTTTCAGAGATGGCAATGTTCAGTTCTCCTTGCATGTCTTCTTTTTCCATTCTGCTCTCATGAAGGCGAGCAGTTAGTGCACTAATCTCATGTTTCAACTTGGAGATCTCATGATCTCTGTCCTTTACCAGATCTTCCGCTTTTCTCCGGTTCTCAAGCTCTTGACTAAACCGAATAGTCAGTCCTTCCAACTCCTTTCTCAAATTGGAGTTTGAATCATTCAGCTTATTCACTTCAGCAATCATGGCTTCCATGTTAGCTTCATCTTCAGAACTACTTTCAGATAGTTCCATCAACCTCTCTACATGTTCTCTTCTTTTTGCTTGAGATGCCTTGTATTTGACCATAAGATCATCATAGGCTTGCTCAAACTTAGTGAGCCGTTGAGTAAGTTCCCTCAAGGTGTATTCCCCCATATCTCTTTCCAAGTGGTTAAACTTATAGAAAGGTAGGCTCTGATACCAATTGATGAATACTAAGAGGGGGGGTGAATTAGTATGCCAAAAACTACTACACAAAAACACTTACACAGTCTAAAGATAAACCGGTAAAGCAGGCTGACGGTCAAACCGATTACCACACATGCAAACCAAAATGCGAATAAAGCACTCACCCACAAAAGCAATACAACCATAACATAGGATATTTGACATGGAAACCCAACTGGGAAAAACCATGGTGAGATGGAACTCACAAGTCACTATTTGTAGAATAGAAACCAGACCGGTTAAGGTCAGGCCGGTTAAGGTCTTACAATGTTCTTCACCAGAACAAATCCTGTTAGGAATCTCAATCTCTATTAGGAGATAAGTCCGATTAAAGACTCCCTTGTTAGAGGATTTTAGATTCACATGTGTGAACCACCTTGTTAGAGGATTTTACAAAGGCTTTGAGGCCTACCTAGTTAAGGGCTACAGACTTGTCAAAGATGTGAGTAATCAACAAGTGTTTGATCTATCTAATAGCACAAACTGCTTGGTTAGATCCAGTATTGCTCACAGCTAATGCATTCCAGCATTACTTCAGTCTTCTCTCTCTCTCTCTCTCACAGTTACAACTTGATCTTCTCAAATAAGATCGTTCTCACAACTCAACTTCCACCTCAAACCCTAGCTCAACATTAACCCTTTCAGCAACAACTTAAAACCCTAGACATGATGTCCTTTTAAAGGAATCTGATTTCATGTCGGTCCAATAGGATTACATTACAATTTCCTAGGTTCAATGAATCTAGACATACTTAGTAACACGACACACGAATCACCGTCAATGTGTCGGCACTATCAAACAATCGGTGGATTGGTAACTCATCACAAAATGTCGGTTGGTAACTCATCACAGAGTATTACCGGTTCATACAAAATACCAGTTGCCGGTTTGTCACAAATGAAGACTGGTAAGAATGTGTTGTGCCGCTTTGCTCCCTCGTACCACTTGTGATCTATGAACCGCTTGGGGTCGACATGCCACTTCAGACCGGGAAACACATTCTGCAAAATCACTAGTCTAGAGACTAGTATACAACATACCGATTGCAACAAATACCGGTTGAGCACAAGCTCATACATATAAAGGGGATCTCAATACAAGTGTGTGTCCATCAATGACAATCACAACATAATCATCAAAAATGCCAATAGGCATAACCCTTTTTTTCTTTACAATCATATAGTAAATTTTATTGGAAGAGTTTAATTTTTTTTCTCCAATTATTTTTGATTCCATTAATGTTACTAAATTGTTAATACATTGATGTCAAATTTTCATACCATGACAAAAAGTTATTAATCACTTTGGTAAGAACTTCTAGGTTGCTTATGCTCAAAATATAGCCAGCGATTTTATACACTCTTCTATATGTGACCAAGTTTACATTCCTTAATTTTATGTATTTCAATGCATGACAATGATTATGATTCTTTATAAATGAAATTAATTAGGGGTTATGTCCTTTTATAGTAGTCCTAGTCAAATTTTTGGTAATGGTAACATTAGGCTAGTTTGCATGGGTTATAATATACTTTAAATTTATAACTAAGAGAGTAAAGGTCATGAGGGTGAACATAACATGTGTAAAGAAAACATTGATTTGAGAAGTGTGACTAATTTGAGAAAAGGAAAAATGGTATTTTTAATTGATAATCAAAATCTATGTCAATCACATAAAAAGTTGGACAAAAACATGTGCTAGGGCTATATACGTAGAACCTCCTTAGAAAGTGGCATAAAATGAGAGGGAAAAGGGTAAAGGTGTGTACTTTTCTTCTCTACAATCATATATTAATTGTTTATGTAGAGGACAAAAATTTCTTTGTCCAATCATTTTGATTCCATTGATCTTATTTAATTCTCAATACGTTGATGTCAATTTTTTATACCATAACGAAAGACTAAAAATTGCTTTGGTAAAAACTTTTAAGGTGCTTATACACAGATGTATTATGCATCTAATAGACTAAAATTATGTATATTATGAAAAACAATACTTAATACTTAAAAGGAAAAGTTGTAACACTAGATGCGACTGTCAAATTTAAATAAAGTCACAACTCCAATCTGATTAGATTTACTATAAAAGCATGGAGTTTCCACATATGAGCATGTAGATTTTGTAATCCATGGAGGACCACAATGACATGACTGTTCAATATTTTCTTCACAAAATGAAAGCTGCATCAGCGTGGCCCCATTTCCATTGTGTTTTGGGGCCGCATAAGAGTCGGTGAACACCCATGTCTTTTCATCCTTAATCTTTTTTTAGTAGCTCTACATCATCATCCAAAACCATGTCATTTTGTAATTGGGTCTTTGATTTATATGAAACTATACAATATGTATCATGAAAGCATAGTGAATTGCCATGTACCTGTCATGAAAACAGATAAAAGCAATATAGATTTCAGCGTGATCTTGATAGGTAACTAGCATTCATAGCTTGGGAGACTATGAGCATGTATTTATGGCTTTTTGTCTGCTATTCCAATATTTCATCCTTGCACTGAATTCATTGCACTGTAATTGATAGGAATAGGAAAGCACTTTGACATTTACTTTTATCATTTTGCTTGTAAAGTTGTGGATGAGACAGAGGTCGTCCCCATTCAAGGATATATCAATGTTCACCACCTTATCAAAGGTCACATCATCTTAGGTACTTCCAAGACTGGGTCACTGGTTTGAAATTAGGCACTGGTGTAGTTATTAGTGTAAGTAAATGTCAATGACGTGAAGTAAGACCAGACCCATGGGTCACATGTTCAAGTTGATGTAGAATATGGCCGCTAGCAGAGAAAAGTGGTTAAGAACATTACAAAGAAACCATTCTTGATATTGTTTTATAATGGAGGAGAGGTAGTCATGCGAGATGGTGAGATGTTAAATTATAATACGGGATTGGATTCGGCAATTGAGCATGTTTCAATAGTTGTGATGTTAAAGTATATTGATTACTTGTGACAAGAAACTATTTGTTAGCCGAGAAGAGTGGTTAAGATCATTACCTACAAAAAAATCTTTTATATTATTTTGTAATGGAGGAGAGGTAGGCATATGAGATGAAGATATGTTAAATTACAATAAGGTAGATGATTCGATGATTGAGCATGTTTTAATAATCGTGATAACAATTGTTGATTATAGCAAATTGTAGGCATTTATTTATTGTAGTCAAAATATGTATACTGAACATGATACAAGTTTGGATTTGTATAGTTTGTGCTTTGTTTTTTTATGTTTAAGATTGAAATTTACAATTTGTATCGATTGTTATGCTATAAGTTTTTACTTGCTTCTTTAACAAATATGAAAATTTGACAATGCATTTGATGTGAACTCTATGAAATTTTGAAAAAGGAATTCAATGTGAATTCAAGATTTTTCTTACAAATTTTTAACTTTTATGATCATTAATAAAGCAACTATACACACCCAAATAGATGGCCATGTGTAACATTGGAATATCACATATATGAATATGGTTTGTCCCACTGATGGGATGGGATGATAATTGATCGTATAGCCACAAGTTTTTACTTGGTTCTTTAACAAATATGAAAATTTGACAATAAATTTGATGTGAACTCTATGAAATTTAGGCAAAGGAGTTCAATGTGAACTCAAGATTTTTCATAAATAGTTTTAACTTTTATGATCATTAATAAAGAAATAATGCATCCAACCAGCTGCCCACATGTAACATTCGACTTTCACATATATGAATATGGTTTGACCCATTGATGGGATGGGATGATAATGAATCCAAAAATAACTTTGGTGCTTTATTAAGTATCATTAATTTAGAAATGTGGAAAATAAACACTCTACAAACTATAAATCTACAGAGGTTCAATACATGAGTAACTATAATACATAATACATATGTTTAACAATTAAAAGTTGAGATTGACAAAAAGTGAATAAAAAGTTAGAAGGTGCTTAAATTTTTAATGTCATTAAATGTTGGTGGGATTAAATTACAATAAGATAAAAGACCCTCTTCCAATAATTATGATTAACATTTGTTGATGACATCTATTTGTAGGCGTTTATATATTATAGCAGAAATATGTGTATTGGGCAAGATAGAAGACTGGATTTTATAATTTGTGCTTTATTTTTCAAGGTTCTAGATTGAAATTTATAGTTCAAAATGGTTGTCAAGTCATAAATTCTTAATTATTTCTTTTAAAATAAAAAAGAAATTTCGACAATGAATTCAATGTGAACTCTATGAAATTTTTGACAAAGGAATTCAATGCGAACTCAAAAATTTTCTTTTTAACTTTTCTGATCATTAATGTAGAAGCTATGCACCTAACAAGATACCCACTTGTTTAGACTTTCACTTATTTGAATATGGGTCATTCTATTGATGCGATGAGATGATAAATGATCTAAAAATAACTTTAATGCTTTTTTAAATATCATTAACTTGAAGACATGGGAAATAAACACTCTACAAACTATAAATCTATGCATAATAGATATATCAAACTATTATAAGTGAAAATTGACCAAATTAAATGTTGGAGTGAATGAAATGTTTGTTGAATTCATAATTTATTAGAGTAAATGACTACCAAAATTTCTGTGCAATGTGACAGAAGCACGAGAGGCCATAGAAAGAAAGTGACAAGGCACATGCCCCAAAATCTCAACGCCTGCTTTGTTTTATCCACAGTTGGTTTCTGTTATTCCAAGGATTATTAATTAAATTGAAAAAGGATACATATTGTACTCTGCATGTCACTGCCAAACCATGTGAAGTTGGTCGTCCTATTGTCTCTTAAATTTTACACAAGAATAGCTTATTTATATCTCATGTCTCATACATCATATTCAATCAAAACTCTTGTACACACCTATTCAGGAAAAAACAAGTCTCCGTGGGAGCTTGCAATCTTTAAATCATAGTTTTGTTGGAATGGCATGATTGAATTCTAATGGGATGTTTTAAAAAGATTGAGATTGGAATCCATTGGGTATATTGTAATAGGAGATGATGAATGAGTATTTTTTTACATTATATAAAAAATAAAAAATAAAATAGTTGATTATCTATTAAAAGATTGTTATTGGTATTTTTTGAGTAAAAATATAATGATGTCTATTTTACTTTTCGAGATTATCATTGATTATTTTGTACTTGTTTCCCAAATGACAATATTAATGATGAGGAAAGATTATAGAAAACCATATTCTTAATCTTAAAGCTCATTTTCAAAACTCTCTCAAAGTTGTAATCTTCCAAGTCCAACAACATAGAAGCTCATTTCTCATATGAATCCCTTCACATGGAAGAAGATTGTTGTGTGGCTATTGTTGAATTTTTTCACTTGGCGTTGACATCTTCTCATGACATGTTGAATTTCTAGAGCAACACAACCTTACTTTCTCTAACACTAGCCCTAATTCATGCAATGTTCTAGGAATCAAACCATAACCCACTCCCACCTTGATCTATTTGTGTTTTAATTAACCTTAAGTCATTCCCCCTTGATAGACTCATCTTTTCCACTCCTCTACTATTTAGATGCTTTTATGAGAAACTCAATGGTAGTGGTGTTGACATAGGTTGTCATTGATGTGAAGGAAGCATGAGGATGTAGTAATTGATTTTGTTGGATAGATAATGCCATTGACGTTAAGGAAGCATGAGGATGTGAAGATTGATTTTGTTGGACATATACTGTCATTGATGTCAAGATGGAATGTTTGTTCCAAAAATGTTGATTTTATCATTATTGACTTATACTAGAAAAAATTATTCCTAAACATCTACCACTATTAATGATGTCTGAAAGTGTTTGTGTTTAGTTTCTAAGGTTTATTGCTTGGAAGTGGTGATTGTGTCAGGTTACACTATCGTTATTTTTTATATTGCATTCTACCATTATTGCTTATTTTGGCTTGTGGTTCAAAAGTTAAGTAAAGATACATATGAACCATGTTATATTCAAGTTTTAGAGGATTTTCCCTACAAAACTAAGAACTAGAAGTGGTAGAGTGAACAATATGGTTGTTGGTAAACTATGAATGATGTCTAGATAGATGTGCCAAAGATAGGAAATGTGCACCAGCTAGATAAAACATGAGAAGATAAAATAACATCAATTAAGTTCGTGACATGAAATTCACATTGTGTCCTTATTCTTACATTAAAAAAATTGATTTGGGGTCAAGCTGACTACATATTACATGTTGTTTTGAATTAAGAATTTATCTTTGGTCAAAATGATGAGTTGCATATGATGATTAAAGGTTCTAAGATGGCATACAATTGACAACATCTTAGTGGAATGTATATATATTTTTGATCAATTTCATACAAGGGATTAGAGAAGTTTAGGGTAGTGCAAGTTGTGAAGGTGGTGAATAAATATGAGTGATAAAGCGTGTGAGTCAAAATGCAATATCTTGTCCACACAATCTACATTACAAAGTAAATCAAAGTCACTCATGATACAAATTGAATTGAATATATACCGAGTGTGACTATAAAGATTATCATGACAAATTATTTTGTTGTTCTCATATCTACATTGTAATTGAGGTTGAAGCCTCTCAAATTTAGTTGGTGCTCAATTGTTGTGTTGTAGTTGAATCAAAGGGGATTGATGTCTCCTATAGGTTGATTCTTGCAAATCAGAATGTGAAGGGATTGTTGTCTTCTTCTTGGGTTGTAATTCATGTGGGTTGATACCTACAAAATTACTATAAGTTCTATAGTATTTTGCGAGGCTAGATTTGGGCAATAGATACAAGCAACTATTATCACCATAGTTTTTTCCTTTTGGGTTTCCACATAAATTTTCTATTCTCTTGTGTGGATGAGTTCATTACTTACTTTTTCATTGATTATTTATGAGGTAGTCGAAATGAAAAATAAACAATTACTAATTCACCTCCCTCCTCAATATTTGTGTGTAACAATTGGTATTAACGCCAAACTCGTTGGTGAATCCTAACAACTTAAGTAAGATCTAGGATGGCACACGTGATAGAACAAGAGGTTCTTTCCTCAAACAAGGAACAACTAGTTTATGGATCTAACTATGCCTTCTAAAGTGTCATATCTCATGTTTCATGTCATATTCAATTAAAACTTTGTACATCTATTCAGAAAAAAACAATTCTCCATGGGAGCTTGAAATCTTTAAATTATATTTTTGTTGGAATGAATTGAGTGAATTCTAATGGGATTATATCAAAAGATTGAGATTAAAACCTATATGGTATATTATAATTTTAAATTTATAGGAGATGATGAAAGGGTCTTTTAAAAGTAAACATAATTGATTATCTATTAGAAGATTATTATTTGGTTTGCATACGAAGTTTTGATGATTCTATTTTCAGTTTCAATAGTTTTGTCTTCAAATCTATCATGACTTCTATTTCAGTTCTCAAGATCACCATTGACCATCTTGAGACTATGAAAAACCATATTACTAGCCTAAAAGATCATTTCCCAAAGTCTCTTGAAGTTTATAACCTTCCAAAACCTACAACATATAAGCTCATTTCTTTTATCAATCCCTTCGTATGGAAGAAGACCATTGTGTGCCTAGTGTTGAAATGGTTCACTTGGAGCTAACATCTTCGTATGATGTGTTGAATTTCTAGAGAAACACAACTTTTCTTTCTCTAACACTTTCCCTAATTCAAGCGATGTTTTGGAACAAAACCACAACCTACTCCCACCATAATTTATTTATGTTTTAATTAACCTTAAGCCATTCCCCTTGATAAACTCATCTTTCCCGCTCCTCTACTATTTAGATGCATTTAATAGAAACTCAATGGTAAAGGTGTTGAACATAGATTTTCATCGATATCAAGGAAGCACGAGGATATGGAGATGCAGTAATTGATGTTAAGGAAGCATAAGGATGTATAGATTGGTTCTATTGGATGAATACAATCATTAATGTTAAGGAAGCATGAGGATGAGGAGATTGATTTTGTTGGATATATACCCTCATTGATGCCAAGATAGAACTGTTGGCATTTGCATGAAGATTGCATTAATGAAATATTATGTTGTCATTGATTTCAATTAACTGGTCATTGATTTCAATTAACTGGTAATGATATTGTTATAATGTTGTTTTGTAACCGGTAGGAAGAGCTAGTGAAAGGAACTGTAACTGGTAGGAAGAGCTAGTGAAAGGAACTGTACCCGGTAGGTGATTTTGTGGAGTGAACCAGTATTACTAAGTAATGGAGAGTTGAAACGGTAAACCTTACATGTTGATTTGATAAACCCCAACCGATTAAGTTTGGTGAATTGGTTGTATTGGTTTATGATATGATGATGAGCGGTAATAATTATGAAACGTATGCATGCTGTATGAGAATAGTTTCAAAGTGTTTTTGGCGCGTTGAGATAACGGTTTTTTTCTTGGGAATGAGAAAGTATATTGCATGTAATGCAAAACGTGTGATGAGTTATTGAGTTCGATGAAGCGGTGATCAACGAGTGGTCGAGGCTATCTTGAATGATGTGAAAAGATTGTTATGTAATCCAATGGTCATAATTGAACCAAATTGTTTGTAATCTCTATGAGAGAATTAGGTTTTTGTTGTGTTACTGCCTGATGATTTGTTTATAAGGTCGATGAGTTGTTTTGTTTAAGAGTTGGCAAAGTTATAGTTGAGTGTGGTTGACGAACTAGATGATGTATCTCCAGTTTGTGTAAAGGCAGATGGGAGCATGAAAAGGATCTGAGCAAGCAAGTGTAGTGCTATTCAAACAGATCAACAAACCCCTATTGTTTTCTAACAATTACAACAATTAAAATCCCCTAACCGGGTAAGCTCTAACAAACTTAGTGTTATTCAAATCCTCTAACCAGGTGGTCCATTAGCCATGATTTCAAATCCTCTATCGAGGTTACTCCTCACAGCGTATTGCTTCTAATAGGGCATTATAGTCAATCCCTTAACCGAGTGGTCCCTAACAGGATCTGTTCTTAACAAGACTTTTGTAAAGCTTAAAAAGTCTATCTCCTAACAGGGCAAACTTCAGAAGAGTTCAGAATACTTGTGAGTATTCATCTCCACCATGGTTTTTCCCATTTGGGTTTCCACGTCAAAAATATTGTGTCAAGTGGTGAATGTTTTTGTGGTTATGTTTACTATGGTTGAATTTCTTAACTGCTTAATCCACTTTGATATGTTATGTTAACCGACAACAATCTGAAATGAGGTTTTACTTATGTCAGTAAATTATTTTGATGTTTGTGAGTTTCAAGTTGTTTACTGGTAATCTGTTATAACAGTCAACTGGTTTATCTTAATAGTGATATTGCATTTTGTCAGTTTAGAGTTTGCTTTGAGGTTGATTATGAGATTGGTGAAAGTTTATATCAGTTTTCTATCTATTGATTCACCCCCCCCCCCCATCTCAGTAGTTGATCGGATCCTTATTCTTTCATCATACCATCAAGAACATCAATTGTAGAATTTCAATTTTATAATTATTGACTTAGAGAGTATTGTAGAAGTTGATGATTTAACTTCACAAGCCAAGAATTATCTACAAGCACGACACTTGTCACATAGAGAAATCAAGCAAGGATAATTTTCTTAGCACAACCTGATAACTATGTATTGATTGCACAAAAACATATTCTATTACAATGAATGAATGAATCCTTGTGAAAGGATGAATGAAACCCTAGATGCGAAACTTAAAGCTAGGTTAAATTAGCTTGTTCCAAGAGTCACAACCATAATGAATGAGACAATTAAGCTATTATTAGCCTAGTTTAATAAAAGGAAAAAAAAACTAAGTTTATCTTAAGTGAATAAAGTTATTAAAGGATCTTAATAATTCAATAATTTAATTGTCCTAATTATAACAACACTCCTCCTTGAGATTACCTTAGGAAGAAGCTAAAAAGCTAAGGATAAATGCAAAGATGGAAGCATGAATAGGTCCCAACAACAAGGCCTGATTAGGTACCCATTTACAAACCAATGCAACTCTCACAAATAGAGGAAGGAGGAGATGATGTATCCCCCCATAAGAGAGAAATAAAGAGATGATGCATCCCCCCATAAGAGATATAGGAAGATATTATTTATCCTCCCATAAGAGAGAAGCTCCAATTTCAAAGATGAAGGATCAAGGATGAATGTTGATGGAGATCCAAGAGTGACAAACTACATTCCTCCCCTTGGGAAGAAACAAATCCAATGGCTAAGATAGAAGAAACTCCATGAAAGGAGGTCGAAGAAACAGTATCATGATGTGTTCTATAGAAGACTTCTCAACTATCCACATGTTTGAATCAACTAAAGAAAATCCAAACAACTATGAAGATATTGGATGAACAACCTCTAAAGGAACCATTGCAGATGATTTGATAGGAATGCACAATATTCCATCAAAGAGGAATAAAATATCCTCAATCATGCCCCCAATGTCTAGAGTGTCTGATGTAGAAAATAACCATACAATATATAACAAGTACTCATCCCACATAGTAGAAACTGGAAGGGAACTATCAACCTATTGATTGAACTAACCTCTAAAGAAGAAAGAAGTGGAGGAGGGGTCTCAACACAAGTCTCAATAACATAGTGGAAGATTAAATCACACATAGGTTAAAATGACCAACCTCTCCTTATATACCTAATCCACTTTAGATGCATAAGAGATAGGACCAGTCAATAGAACTACATGCTTGGTGAGACAAAAAATGAGAAAACTCAAATATTATTGATGCATGATCAATAATACCAACTACAATAAGTTATCTACTGTGTAGGTCTCTGATAAACATTGACATAGGTGTGAAATCTACTATCTTACCCTGGCCACTATGAGTAATTTGATATATGAAAAGGAAATTGGATGATAAAGAAGGAACATATAGTACATCATTAAATGTGCCATCATCAACTTGGATATAATCCCTCCTAGTAACACTCATATAAGTGTTA
This sequence comes from Cryptomeria japonica, assembly GCF_030272615.1. Classification (NCBI taxonomy): domain Eukaryota; kingdom Viridiplantae; phylum Streptophyta; class Pinopsida; order Cupressales; family Cupressaceae; genus Cryptomeria; species Cryptomeria japonica. Next base: position 913,385,820 of record NC_081409.1, on the reverse strand, counting down.
TTACCCATCAAGATGTGTGGTACAATATAATGTCTATATGAAGAGAACATATCCATAGATGAAGCCATATGATGAGAGGCTCTTGAATTAAGAAGCCACCTAGTGGACTAAAGATATTATTGGACACAATGGATCACTAAGAGGGGGGTGAATCAGTGATTTAAACAATTTTCACTTAATTAGAGCTATACCGGTTCAATATGAAATGAACAAAATGCATATCAATTACCAAAGCAATACAAACAAGGTGTGTAGGATAAATATCTAAAAGATTAATAAAATACACACATGAAGATGCAACACACAACACCAAATGTACAAGGAAAACCCAATGTGGGAAAAACCTCAGTGAGAATAGCTGTTGGAGATCTTCTGCTCCAATCCAGCCTCACAGTGGAAAAAATCCGATTACAAATTTTAGGGCACCAACCCAAGGAACACCAATCCCTAATTTATGAGTACCAACTCAAAGGAGCACTAACCCCTACACAATTTATAGGCTACAACCTAAAGGAGCTACGACCCCTGCACTAAGCACCTACTTAGTGAAAATGATATGAAAACTCAGATATACAATTGAGATCCTTGCTGCAAATGAAGCTTTGCAACCTTTCAAAGCTTTGCACTGTCGGTTTCTATCTTACTGGTTTGTATCAACTCAACACACACTACAACTTAGCCTTCATGTTGGTTCTAACTCTCCTTAATCTTCTCTCCCTCTGTTATGCTAAATTCAAGTCACACTTGGTCGCTCTCTATCAGGTATTGCTTCTTTCTGTTTGTCCCCTCTGCATTCTATGATCAATTTGTTGGTTTGTATCTTACACTAGTTTACCCTTCTTCTCCTTACTGATACAATCTTCACTCACAAAATACTTCAAGTGTTTTTATCTTTGACTTTCAGACAACAATTTCACTCTTTTCTTCACCCTTCAACAACAACACTATCTATCTTAGGTCTCCATATTTAAACTGAATCTTTCTCGCCAAAAACCAATTCAAACAAAGGGTGGCTAGGGTTTCCTTCTCTCGACCAAATCTGTATCCAATCTGATCTGATCCACCTTGGATCAAACACCTGCATTGGAGGAATAAGCCATCACATGTTTTTCATCTATCCAAAGTATGTTTGCCAAAAATAGCAAACCCGACCATGATTTTTGGCCTTGAAATCTGTCAACTCATTTATGACCTAGCTGTTTCCTTCTCAAGGTCCTCTTGTAATCCAATTTCCTTGCTTTGATCTAGGTGCCAACAACTCCCTGATCTTTCTCTTTCGTTCATTCTGCCTCAAGCCACATCAATCTATTATTGACCCATGATTTGTGGTTGTTTCATTTAATGTTGACTAACTACTCCAAAAACCATGTCAATGGAAACTTCACCGACCTCTGCATGCTCGCCACCTCAACTTCATGTAGCATCACAATGGCATACACTCAACTCACCGACACAATGTCAGTTTAAACTTGAACATTCAACAAACTCATACTGGCACAAGCCCTTACTGGTGAGACATGTTGGCATTCTACACTCTAGTGAGAAACGATGGTGTTGTCATTGATGGCAACCTAACAACAACCTACTGGCAACCTTCAAGCAGCCACCCAACATTCATCTGGTAAACCACTGGCAAGCACTGGCATTGGCAAAATCTTCACCAGTAGTGGCAACAATACATACAGGCACTTGAGCCGACAGGAATAAAATTTTGTTTATTGTATTTGTAGTCACATAAATCTGTCCACTTAATTAAATGAATACTTAGTATTTATTTGATTATTTAACCATCAATTAATAATTAATTAAATTAATATTTAATTAATTCATCTTAACCCTATTCTCCTATTAATTAAATAAATTATTCAATTTATTTGATTTAATTCACTTAACCAAATTCAGACCATTAATTAAATAAATAAATCATATTTATTTAATTAAATCTTCTCTCACATTTAAATAAATTAATATTTATTTAAAACCCCCAAAATCCCACCTCTCACATTTAAATAAATAAATCATTTATTTAAAATCACCTTTATCCTCCACCCACTTGCATTTTCCTACAAATACAAGTTGCACAATTATTTTAAATAAATAATTTATTTAAATCACCTTTATCCTCCACCCACTTGTATTTTCCTACAAAAGCAAGTTGCACAACTATTTTAAATAAATTATTTATTTAAAATCCTATTTATCCTCACCCACTTGAAACCTTTAATGGTTCCCTTAAAGTATTCAAACTTGATGGCTTTAAAGTCATCAAACTTGATGGCTTCCTTCTATAATCTTCTTAAAGACTTTAATGGTTTTCCTTAAAGTCTTCAAGCCTTTAATGGTTTCCCTCAAAGTCTTCAAGCATTTTAAATGCTTTATCTTCTTTTTCTCATTTAAATAAATTAATATTTATTTAAATATTTATCCAAATTCAACTTACACCATTTAATTGAAATAAATGATTTTATTTTAATTGAAAATACCAAAATTTCTCCCACTTGCATTTTCCTACAAAATCCACTTGTATGCCTAAACCCCTTCTAGATTCTTCTAAACCCTTCCTAATTAGCCTAATCCATCCCCTAAATATTGTCACATTCCTAAGCAAATTGGAGTCACTTCTCAAAGACTCCAAAGTCTTTGAAAAGCAATTAATGCTTTGTGTGTTCAACAAATTAACCCTCAAAGTCTTGGATAACCTTTGAAAGCTTTCAACCTTCAACCACTTAATCCCCAAAGTCTCCAATAACCATTAATGGTTAATTCAACCCTCCCACATGGTTAAAACATTTGTTTTGACTCAACCTCTACCCAACCCAAAGGTCTCATCAGGCCATTAATGCTTTGACCATGATTATCTCTTAAACATTTGCACAAAGGTTTATCTTTGCATTAACTCCTAATCCAGTGGGTAATCCTAATTTAGACTTGACCCTTACCTTCTAGATAACCATGAGGTCTTCTCAGGCCTTTAATGCCTCCAACCTCTTCTCTCAACCCAATCCTATGTTGACACTTGTCACCATTTTATTGGTGCCAATTGTGCACATGGATCCCCAACTTTCAAACTTGGCCCTTGATTAAACCATTCAATCTTAACCCTTCATTTCCCCATTTCTTCTATAAATAGAACCCTTCTCCTCAAGCAAAAGGAAGCATTTAGAGTATTGTTGTTATACTGGCATTAGCATAGAGCTTTTTCATAGCATCACTATCTACTCTTGCATAGTATTTGCTTATCATATTCAACCATCTTGAATCTCCATATGGCATCCATGGCTAGTGCTAAAAGCTGAGAGCTACACTCATTTGGGACTTGGAGAGGAGAGGAACAAGGGAGGAGCAACTATGAGCATCTTGATTAGCTATTTCATTCTATGTTTATATGCTTTCTATTTCATGCTTAATATCTCTCTTGATATGCCTGTTTAGGATAATCTTTTGTTGCTAACACTAACGTTTGTTTCTTGTGCTCTTGTGTGTGTTGCCATCAAACAGATTTTCTAATCCTTTTTGCAGAGCATCAGTATTTAATTGTAAATATCTTTTTGTAAGCCGACATGGCATATTGTAATAGACTCATATATGTATGAGATCTTGTAAATCATCTTGTGATAAGGATATAGAGAAGAATAAATATAGTGGATGGAAAAAAGATGAGATATATGTGAATGCATAGGACATATTTTGTATAAGGTTTATGGTTATAGTATGAGCTTAAAGCGATACTGAACCTGGCATAGTTGATGCTAATTTGAAGTAGTACATTATATTGGATTTTCATAATCCATTTTGTAAGTTAGTGAGACTTCCACATTGTAGATTGAGTAGTGAGCTCTAGGTAGTTGGCCTTCTTGCATGTGCAGGCCCTCATTGTAAGTAATATTTATTCATTGGCCAGTGAGTGAATATTGTGGGTCACAAATCCCACCAAGGTTTTTCCCACACCGGGTTTCCTCATTAAACATCCTGTGTTATGGTGTGTTTTCTATGTTGTCTTTATTGTTCCTATTTACTACATTAATTCTTATTTACTGGTACACTATTTTGGAATGCAAAATACTTAATAAGGTTAAATATTCTATACACTAGTTAGATACTGGTTCACCCCCCCCCCCCCCCCCCTCTCAATATCTTTGGGACTATCATTAATCCTAACAATTGGTATCAGAGCCTGGTCCTCTATTTTCAAAAGCCTAACAGCTTGAGGAAGATTCTGACACCGGTACAGATGGAGAACTTAAGAAAGCAATTGGAAGGAGCTCTTGAAGACTATGATTCAAAGAAGTTGAAGAATATCAAACTTGAAGATGATCTGAGGACTGCACAAGAATTCAATCAAGGACTTCAGGAGAATCTTACTGTTGCTAGAAATAAAAGAAAAGAACTTCATGAGAAGATGCAAAGTGATGATGATGAAAAGGAAACTCTTAATGAGCTTGTAAACAAGATGTGGCAAGAAAACATGACTATGAGGAATGAAATGCAAGACATGACTATGAGATTTTGTAAAGACATTGAAGACAAAAAGAATAATGAAGATGACTTGACTAGGAGACTCAATGATGCTAGAAATGAAAACCTAAGACTCAGTCATGAAAATGATATGTTAAAGACAGACCTGATTCACATACAACATGATAAAACTAAACTTATGAGGCAGATGGGAATTCTGGAAAATGAGTTGGCTACTGCAAATCAACATAAAGAGAAATTCAAGAAAATTTCAAAAGAACTTGATGATATGCTGAAAAGTCAGAAACCTAATGGAGATACTAATGGACTTGGATTTGAAGTTGGTGAAAGTTTCGGTACTGTAAACAATCATGATCATAGTAAATCGGTAAGACAACCTAATGCTTACAAATTTAATGGGAAATGCTTTAACTGTAACAAGTATGGTCATAGAGCGAATCAGTGTAGATCTAGAAACAATCAAAACATTAATGCACCCACCGGTCAATGTTCCAAATGCAACAAAGTTGGTCATAATTCTGAAAACTGCAGAATGAATGTGAGATGTTATGTTTGTGGAAGATTTGGGCACGTATCTAATCAATGCAGAACACAAACCGACATAGGATATGGAAAGGCTATTCAAAAGAGTAATGTGACTTGTTATGCTTGTAACAAGATTGGACATATTGCAAAATTTTGTAGAAGCAAGACTTCACCGGCAAACAATAAAGGACCTAGTTTGAAAGGAAAAGAAAAGGTTGATGATGTAAAGAAAGAATTTTCAAGACAATGGATTAGAAAGACATATCAGAATGTTGATGAGACTATTCCTTCACCGGTAGAACAAAGTATCACTCCACCGGCAGGAAATTCTTCATCCAACTGAGAAGTAACCCTTTGGGGGTATTGCAGAAAGTTGAACATCATGCAAATTACCCTCGATAGATGGTGAGAAGATAGATTTCTTCTTTACCGATAGATGTGTTAAGTTTTCACTTAACTGACGAGCATTTATTGCGGTTGTTGAATGAAATTTCATTATAAATCATCAGTTTTTCCTCTTTTTCGATTCACCAAGCATCCAAACTAGCAGAGAGCATGAAAATCTGAGCGAAGGCATTCAAGGCGAAGAAGTCAAGTGATTCCTTTCAAGCACTCAAACATTATCAGGTAGCTTAAGGTATTTTTCTAATGGCTTCCTCTTCTGCTCTGGAATTTATTGCAAACCCTACTATTGTGGAAATTGTAAAATTCCCTAGGCCCATTTTCAAAATTATTCCCGAGATAGCTAAGCAAGATGACTCCATAGGCGCATTCTCAAAAATTCCTAAAGGAGTAGCTTGTGCTGAAGACCCTAGAATTTATATTCACTGCAATATTGAAGAGTTAGGTTCTGTGGAAATATTAAAGATGTTTAAAACAGTAATTTGTGATGAGAATGGAAATGTCAAACCCAAACACAAGGTTATTGAGACCTTAGGTTTTGTAGAAATCTTGAACATCCCTAAATTTCCAGAGGAGGTAGTGAGAATTGTCCTAAGTAGGGAACATGGAGAATTTCTTTGGCTGGAATCAGTCTGCAAATTCAACTGACAAGCAATTAGGGCAGTGACAGGTTTACCCTTCACCGGTAGTAGGCCAAACAAAACAAAGAAGGTACCCAACAACACAGTCATGACCTTAACTGGAGCAACATCTAATAGCAGATCCTTGAGACTAAATGACATCAAGGATATAAATATCAGATTCATAAGTATGATTTTAAGTTACAAGACCACACATGCAAACCGACTTAACTCAGTTTCTAGTCTTTGCATTAAAAGTTCTTATGATATGGTAAATAATGATGCAAAAATAGATGTATGTGAATGGCTGAAGGATGAACTAGTTGAAAATTTGAAGAAGATAAAAGGAGACAAGAAAGGAACATTTCATTTTGGTAATCTTTTGGTATGTCTTATGTTGTATTTCTCAAAACAAAATCCCGGTATTGGACACAAAGATTTTGGATATGACATACCGGTAGGCAAACAGTTGCAAGAAGCCTTCACCGACATGGGTACTGATAAGGAAAATAATATAGTTGAGTATTTCAAATCTTTCCAAGCCAAAATGAAAACAAGAGAGAGATTACCACAAAGTATAATAGACAAATATGATAAGGAAATCTGCTTTGTGATTAAGAAAGATGAAATATGGATGGAAGCAGTTCTTCCTAGAACTGTATGGGTAATTGAAATGGGGTATGAGGCTGATGTAAATATTATTGAAACTTATGGTAAAGTCTTGTTAAAAGCACCTAGAGAACCAATGGAAAAATTTTTTGGCAGTGCAAAAACAATTGAGAGTGGTGTACAAACATTGAAACAAAGAAATAAAAGAGAAAAGTACATAATGAGTGCAACAAAATAAGTAAAGGAAATCAAAGAAAACATCATGAACATTACTGGAATAAAGGAAAGTGACCTAGAAGGATTACAACCGGAGGCACATATCTCATCGGTTGGTACTTCATCTGACAGTGAGATACTTGTTGAGTTTAAGAGAGTTGATAGGAAGAGAAAACCTTCACCGGTACCCTCTCCTCCACCCAAGAAAACAAGAACACTGAGGAAGAAGCAACAAGTGGTAAGACAACCGACAAAAAAGTTGACACCTAAGAAGAAACAACAAGAAGTTATACCATCTTTGGATAACTTATTGAGTGAAATCATTGATGAAGGCAACTTGGCAAATGCGAGCAAACAATATAATACATTCACTAACTCTGAGAAGGAAAGTATTGAGAACAACATTATTCTACATCTAGACATTTACAAGAAAGTGTTAATAGAAGTTGTAGATGCTTTTCCAAATGAATTGTATAGAAGGTTAGATGCAAAGAGGATTGTAGTTATGGAGTTAGATAAGAAACTTAAGGTTGAAAAACTTATATCTATACATCCGGTTAACTCTAAAGAAGAGATTGATGAACTAATTAGTGAAGCAAATAGATCAGTTTTTGCAAGTGGTCACTAACATGTGAGCCTAATGGCTAGAAGAGTTAATGAAATTGCAAAGGAAACAACAACTAAATGGGATCTTTTTTATAGAAAAAGAAAAACAGGAATAATTGAACATGCCCAAGAAAACTTTCAAGGTATATCAGAAGGACAAGGACAAAGGGAAAGGTAAAGTTGGTGGAATACCAAACATTAAAATAACTGACAACCTACCACCACCATTGGATACTACACCAGTACACACTGAGGATACACTAGCTACTGAAAATGTGGACATAACACATGATGACACTAACCCTAAATTAGAGATTCTATTCACTATGAATGTTGATACTCAGAAAGTGAACATTATTGTGAACAAGGATAGCACAGAGCTACAGGATGATATTGCTAGTAGTGGAAACATTGTTGAGCAATCAACATAAAATGTAGAGGTTGAAGTGCAAACAGTGCATACAGAGCAAACAGAGAAAACAGTGCATACAAAGAAACCTTTGGACAGTGGAATAAATACTGGTAGTGTAGATGCTAGCACAATAAAACCAATAGAGACAGAGATACCAACAGTGGATAAAATAGAGATACCAGCAGTTGATAACACTGAGAAACCAATAGAGAAACCGACAGAAGCACATATACATGTTGAGATAGAAAAACCAGTAATCACTGAGAAACCCAAACCACTACAGGTGGAAACACAAACTTAGAGTGATCCACCAGAGGTTGAGACAAGCAAATTGGTTACTAGTACTGCAAGCATTGAGATAGTAAAAGCAGTTGGTCTGACATTAAGTACTTACCTAAGTGAATTCAGACCTACAAATGTGACTGAAGTACTTCTGGACTCAATCAAGAAGATAACTGATTGTAATGCTTTGGCCTACAAGGCAATTGATAATACTATACCTATTCTTAAGATGATTGCACCAAAATGCAATGTAGATAATGTAAATGATTCTTTAGGATAGTTAGACACATTGTCTAAATTTATTGTTGGAAATGTAATAATAGTGGATAAGGTAAATGAGGACACATTCAAAGAGAAAATGGAAAAAGAAAAAGAAAAATTCTTTGAGGAGACAATAAAGAAGTGCACAGACCACATTAACACACTTTTACCGACACTGAATACAACAATTTTGGAGTATAAGGAACTATATAGAGAAACATGCAAGCCACATTTGTTGACCCAGGACATTGATAAAGAGATAAGCAAAGTACAAAAGGAAATTGATGATATAGCTGATAACATCATTGGTTCATCCAAACCTATATCAATTATTGAGCAAGAGATAGCAGGATTTGAGGAAAAGTTAGAGAAATTTGAGAAGGAAAAAGCAAGGATCAAGGCAAATGCCAGAGAGCTGAAGTATAAACTCAGTCCTAAACTGGACAACCTTATCTCTTTGAGGAATGAGATCTCTAAGGAATTAATTCAAGGAGAAAGATCACTGGAGGAACATATGCATCATCTCACTAGTACAATCCAATGAACTGAGGTAACCATGAATGATAGCATCAAATTCATGTAGAGTTTAAACTTGGTTTTGGCTGATATATTTCAGATTGTAACCAACCGGTTACAAACCTTAAGGTAAAATTTTGCACTCATTTGACAATTTTTGACAACCTTTGTCATTGATGTCAAAGGGGGAGTAGTGGATAGAGAAAAATGGCTATTCAAAGGAGATCATCTGCTCAGGGGGAGCACATATTTTTTGGTAACTTTTTGGACTTCATTTTTGGAAACAGTTTTGGATTTTTCTCATGAGTGTTGCCATCAATGCCAAAGGGAGAGATTGTTGGCATTCTACACTCTAGTGAGAAATCATGGTGTTGTCATTGATGGCAACCTACCGGCAACCTTCAGGCAGCCACCCAACATTCATCTAGTAAACCACCGACAGGCACCGACACCAACAGACTCTTTACCGGTAGCGGCAACAATACATATCGACACTCCAACCGATAGGAATAAACTTTTGTTTACTGTATTTAATTGTAAATATCTTTTTGTAAAGCCGACATGGAATATTGTAATAGAATCATATTTGTATGAGATCTTGTAAATCATCTTGTGATAAGGATATAGAGAAGAATAAAGATAGTGGATGGAAAAAAGATGAGATATATGCAAATGCATAGGACATATTTTGTATAAGGTTTATGGTTATAGTATGAGCTTAAACCAGTACTGAACCTGACATAGTTGATGCTGATTTGAAGCAGTACGTTGTATTGGATTTTCATAATCCATTTTGTAAGTCAGTGAGACTTCCATTTTGTAGGTTGAGTAGTGAGCTCTAGGTAGTTGGCCTTCTTGCATGTGCAGGCCCCTCATTGTAAGTAATATTTATTCATTGGCTAGTGAGGGAATATTGTGAGTCACAACACCCACTGAGGTTTTTTCCACACCGAGTTTCCTCGTTAAACATCTTGTGTTATGGTGTGTTTTCTATGCTATCTTTATTGTTCCTATTTATTGCATTAATTCTTATTTACCGGTACACTGTTTTGGAATGCAAAATACTTAATAAGGTCAAATATTATGTACACTAGTTAGATATTGATTCACCCCCCCCCCCCCCCCCCCCTCTCAGTATCTTTGGGACTATCATTAATCCTAACAAGACCTTCTCCTACTCCTAACTGGTAACCAATAGTATACACTACACTGATAGCACAACTTCACCTCCGATGGTTTGTGATCTCTTTGTCACTTTGCCTCTTTATCAAAAACATTATACACTACACTGGTAGAAAAACCTCACCTCCAGTGATTTGTGATCTCTTTGTCACTCTGCCTCTTTATCACAAACATTATCACAAACAACTAGCCAACCTTTATACTGGTTACAACTTGTCATGCCAACACACAACTTCATATCACCCCTCACTGGTGATGTCACTGGCAGTCTTGATACCTACTTGTCTTCCACCATACTAGTTGACAAGCCTTCATGTTAATCTTCCTTATGCTAGTTCAATATTCTTCATACTAGGTTGACATACCCTACCGGTAGCCTGCAATACCAATTGACATAAAAGACAACTCAATGCAAAAAAATATGTGGATGCAAATTGAGAATGATCCTTCATCATATGTTTGCCACATACCATAGAAGCATACCTAGAATGTGTAGGTTGTGAAGCATTAGAAAAATATGAACTAGATTAAGGTGGCTCAATAATATGCTTTAGCAAAAGCTTATAAAGCTCATTAGTATTATTTGCATAATATCAATGCTTATTGTGTCCTGTCTTAGTGAAATATGCACACTAATGTTTATCATTCTTAGATGAAGAACTCTTACAAGATGAAGAAAAATTGAAAGAATCATGTTATTGTTGTCATTAGGTAGCTTGTGTGACTTGGAATCCCTCTACTTCTATTTCTTATATTTTCCATGGAAAGGCTTCTGATACATGGTGTCCTAGGATGCAAGGAGAGCCTGTGATTTGGTAGACTTCAACTGAGCCATCTAAATCAACTTGTTTTTTCTCTCAAGTGAGTTGAGAAGAACACTGATCAAGTGAAGGCATGGTGTACCTAGAACTGAATTTATCATTGGTGGCATAATATGTGGAAATAAAAATAGAATAATTAGGACCAAGTTAGGCTAAGATACAAAGAATCAAGTAAGAGTTCTCCTTCTAAATACCACACTAATGCAACTGCAATCTAAGAGACTTGATTATGGTGAATAACTCCCGCATGCTATCAAAATCTATAGGATTCAATATAATATTCTCATTTTCTAACTAAAATCCCCTCAATGCATCTTGCCTCCCAAGCAAGAACTCCAATATAGTCCATATCTGAGTGTGTTCGGTGCAAGACTCAACATAAAAGAGAAGATCTAGAGACATAGACATGCATAATGTCCCAAAAGACTCATCACACCTATTTAACCATTTTCTCATATTATCAACAATACCTGTAGGCTCAAGTTTTGTACCCATGGTCACTCTATATAACCCTCATTTCTTCAAATTAATCTCCATCTATTTATTATTCTAGTTGTTGAATGGAGTGATGGGAGTAATATGATTTGGATCTATGAAAAATGAATGAAAAATGTACAAAAATAGAATGATACAATAGTATAGAGCCTCTTATTGCCAAAAAAAATCACTTGACTCTCAAAAAAGTCAACTAACTTTCACATTTTGCAAGAAAGGAACCCAAAATACTAGATTTGAGATATTTGAGTACTTGGTGAATATTATGAAAAAATGGGTGGTAGATTTGGGTAGAGTACATAACTAGCTTTCCAATGCCTACTCATTTATGGAAAACAAAGTTTGAATGTGCAAGATAGGGCCCCCCGAAGTACAAAACTAAAGATTTGACTTCACAACATTGTTCCAAAAATCAGAGCAGAATCAAGAATCAAGTCTAGGACCACTAGATTGATGTTAGAACTAGCTTTCTAATGATATCATGTTTACACAATTTCGACCTTGTATGATTAAGTTGTAGCCAAAAATCCAAGCATAGGTCAAAAAGAAAGTTGAAGTGCTTGAGGAGGATGATGTGGTAGGTCATACAATCCCGAAGTTAGTAAGACATCATTCTAACATCACTAGAATATTCCCAAACTATTCCCTTGGTGAGAAAAAATAACTAGTCATCAGAATAAATTGATTCATGGAATATCTTCTACAATATTTTGGTCAGAATATGCTAGAGGAATCTCTAAGATTACTAGTGTGTAGAGAATATTCACCAAAATAATTAAAATTGTGGCCAACAAATTCTAATCATTACTAACGTTAGCATCAACATTGCAGTACGAGGGGCTATGCTACAAAATATATGGATTCTACAAAAATTTGTGCAATTTTTTTTTACAAAAATCTATTATTATTTTTTGGACCCTGCGAAAATTTATTTTTCTGTGAAGAGAAGGGCATTCGTAGGGTTTGTATGGTTGTATGGATCCATATGTTTGCAAAAAAATTCTTATAATGATACAAACCTGCAAAAAATTCACCTCAAAAATTTTTGCTCATGGCATTTTTTGCTGCTCTAAGTGTGATGGTGACATCCATTTTGATCTAAAGTGCCCAAAATTTTAACTAGCCCCCAAATTTTGTCTCAATTTTTGTGCCCTCAACAAAATTGATACCTCCAATTGCCCAAATTTTGGAAAAATGACAACCAATCTATAGGTTTTGGGATGCTGCAAACATAATGGAGACCTCTGTTTGAGCTGAAAGTGCCCAAATAATTCTCTGAAGACTAGATCCCTCAATAATATAGAAAGGAACATAGCAGATCTACTCTAATACCATGTTGAAGTTGATGACTTAACTTCACAAGGCAATAATTATCTACAAGAAAGGATAATTTCTTCAACACAACCTGAGAATTTGTATTGATTGCACAAAAAGATTATGTTACAATGAATGAATCCGTATGAAAAAATGAATGAAACCTTAGATGAAAACACTAAAGCTAGATTAAATTAGCTAGTTCCAAGTGTCACAATCATAATGAGTGAGACAACTTAAGCTATTATTAGCCTAATTCAATAAAATAAAACACCTAAGTTTAGCTTAAGTGAATAAATTAATTAAAGAGTCTTATTAATTAAATTATTAGATAATTGTCCTAATTATCCAACAAGTATATACAAAATCAATTGTTCCTAAACATGTATCACCATTGCTAATACATGGAAGTGTTTGTATTAAGTTTATAAGGTTTATTGCTCAGAGGCATTGATTGTGCCAAGTTACACTATCATTATTTTTGATATTGCATTCTACCGCTATTGCTTGTTGTGTCGTGTGGTTCAAAAGTTAAGTAAAGTTTCACATGAAATATGTTGTATTTAATTTTCAAAAGATTTTATCTATGGGACTAAGAACTGCAAATGCAAAGTGTACATTATGGTAGCTAGTCAACTGTGAATAATATCTAGACAGATGCACTAGAGATAGGAAATGTGAACTAGTTCGAGGAAGCATGAGAAGATAAAATAACACCAATTAAGTTCATGAAAGCAATCACACATTGTGTCCTTACTTGTGTGTCAATGCATTTGATTTGGGGTTGAGACAATTACACGTTACATGTTTTAAATCAAGAATTTATCTTTGCTTGAGATGATGAGTTGCAGATGATGATTAAAGGTTATAACCTACCATAGAGTTGATAATATCTTAGAGGAATGTATATATATATTGTCAAGATCAATTTCATACAAGGGGATATAGGAGTTTTGTGTATTGAAAGTTGTGAATGTGGTGAATAAATCTACATGGTAAAATGTGTGATTGAAAATGTAATATCTAGTCCATACAATATGCATTATGGAGTAAATCAGAGTCACTCATGATATAAATTGAATTGAATATATATAGAGTGCGATTGTAAGGATCCTCATGACAAATTATTTTGTTATTCCTATATCTTCATTGCAATTTATGTTGAAGCCCCTTGAACTGAGTTTGTGCTTAGTGGTTGTGTTGTACATTAATCAAAGGGGATTGGTGTCTCCTGTAGGTTAGTTCTTGCAAATAAAATTGTCATGAAGAGATTGGTATCTCATTCGTAGGTTGTAATTCCTATGAGTTGGTACCTACAAATTATTGTAGGCACTATAGAAATTTGTAAAGCTATATTTCGGCAATAGATACAAGCAATTATTCTCACTGTGGTTTTTCTATTTTAGATTTCCACATAATTCTAGTATTCTCTTGTGTGGATGTGTTCATTACTTGCATTTTTAATGGTAATATGTCATGAGGTGATTTAAATATAAAATATATAATTATAAATTCACCCTCTTCTCAATATTTGTGTCTAACAATTATTTTCAAAGACAATTTCATTGATGAATCCTAACAACATGAGGAAGATCTAGTATGACACACATGATAGAACAAGAAGGTATTTGTTCAAACAAAGTACCACTAGTTGATGGATCTAACTATGCCTTCGAAAGCGTGAGGATGAAATCCTACTTAATTGAATATGGGTTTGATGTTTGACAATCTTCTGTAGATGGTTATGAAATCATAGAAAATCCTCCAAAAGATCAAGTCAAAAAGAAATCTTATGAGAATATCACAAGAGAAAATAATTCTATTTTATGTAGTATTTTCAACTTTGACTTTGTCAAGATAATGCACCACTAGACTACAATAGTGATGCAAGAGCATCCCTAGTTCTTGGAAATATTGCATCAACCAAAAACATTTCTTTTCAATTTGTTTTCTGTTTTGCAGTTTTAGCATTCCTTTTTGCATTTTCTTGCATTTGCTCACCAGATCTTGTGGAGATGGATTGTGCTTGTAATCATGGTTGGAGAGAGGAAAAGTGAATGAGGGGATGAAATGGTTAGATGATCAAACAATAAGCATAAAGCATTAAAAACACAAAAACCAAGTATACCTTCACAAACTTGTCTTCTCCCTCAGATTGAGCTTGATGAAGTGAAGGCACCTCTTTTATGCTCCACTTGATTTTCTCTTTGCTCGTTGTAGATGTGGATTTCTCTCGAATGCTCAACAAGATAGATGGTTAAGGATTTGGATTTGGATCAAGGATAGATGGATATGGGTAACAATAATTTGATAGAGGACTATGATAAAATGATAAAAATATGATAGAGGGAGATGAGAGGAGAAATTAGCAGCATGATGATAGAAGAATGGAAGACTCCTTGATTTGAGAAGGAAACATGCTCCAATTTATAGATTGGAGGAGGCCAATGGAGGGCCAAGATTGATTTTCTTATGAAGGGCTAAGATTGATTGAAGATAGTGGACATGGATAAAGGATGCATTGGAGAAATAAAAATGAATATAAAATTCCTTGGGAAAAAGGGGTGAAAGAAATTTGAATTTCAAAGTGAGGATGCATAGGGGGATTCAAAGAAATTTGAATTTCTTTGAGAGGTTCAAGATTGATGTGACATGAGTGGGGGAATTTAAAATTGGAGAATAATGATAAGTGGGATTATGAGAGATTCTAAAGGAATTAAATAGGCTGAGTGGGGATTAGGAAAAAGTGATTTGTAGAAATCACATGATTAGGTTAATTAATTAAAATTTATTAACTGAGTGGGTTTAGAGGAAATAATTATTGGAGGGACTTTAGAATAATAGGGAAATAATTAATTTATTTGATAAATTAATTATTGGACAGTAGTGACAGGATAAATTAAATTAGATTTAATTAACACTGAGAAGAATAAGGATAACACAATTAAATAAATTAATATTTAATTAATTTTAGGTGTCTACATTTTTCCCCTCTTTGATAGAGCATCATGAAGTGATGTTATATCAAAGAAGAATAAAACATAGTGGAAGAAAAGGATAAGGACTAGTAGCATGATGCCCCAGTCATAAGATGAGGAAGAATGATGAGGAGGAAGAATGATGAGGAAGTAGTTTTATTCCCCCTCAAGAGGACATGCAGGTTCGAAGAACATGGGTGTTCTCTCGAAATGGATGAGAAGACGAGGTGATGAAAGAATGAGAGTGATGAAGAGGGAAAGAGGAATGGATGGATTGGAGTCTTGTGAATAAAATGAGATAAAGAAATGATAAATGGACGAGATTTCTTGTTGAGAAAATATAGAGAGCAAGCCTTGGTCTGATATTGACATGGATAGTCTACACCACTAATTATAAGAACCAGGATGATATGAATATCCAAGGCATGGACTGATGCTTAGACAAACAAGAATCTCTTGCACACAACCATGTAAGTGTTGATCAACACAAATGTAGGGTTGCCAATACATACAAGGGAAACCTTCAAACACACCATAGCATAAAAACAATGCCCCATTATACACCAACCAAGACATGACGAGATATGGATGATCAGAGAAGCCCTGAATAGGTATAGTTCTAGGACACACGATAAAAATCAGAGCGGGAATCTCAATCATGCAAACAACATGCACATGACCAACTGACGTCTCTTGCCAAGAGTAGGACATGGATTTGGATAGATTGCCATACATGGGAAGGATACATCCCAATGGGCAGGAAGACAAACTTGGATAAACTGCCAGACATGGAAAGGATGCATCTTGATGGGCAGGGTGTGGATAGATTGATGGATGACAAAAGACAAGTTGGTTGTGCAGAGTGTGTAGATGAAAAGATTGGCACTTGGATTTGATTAGAATAGAATGGATGGGTGTTTGGATTATGTGCAAGTCAATATAAGCTCAGATAGATGGGAAAAGATTAGTTTTGATGGGGAAAATGGATTGGATAATATGGGAGGTAGACTAATGGTTGAATGGGATTGGGTGGGATGGGAAATGTGATTGCATTGGATTGGATGAGATGGGGAATACAATTGAATGGATTGGATGAGATGGGGAATTAAAGTAGTCACCGATGAGGAGGGACCTCAAGGAGATCAACCTTGACCGGTCAACAAGAGTAAAACAACATAAACACACAGATATGATGGAGGCAATGCAGAACATATAGTTTTTTGTATGAAATCTGATTACATCCAATCGGTAACGATTGGGTTACAACATATCGGCTCACAGGCCTGGTAGAATAGGTCACAACCGGGACCTTGAATTGGAATATCTATCTTCTATGCACAATCTAGCTACTTGATTCTCCCTTCTTCTTACATTCTAAAGCATAATTATAAATATATACATATCAATCCGAAGGATCCAGTCGGCCCAAAGGGGATCTAAATGTCCTCTTGTCCTGTCTTCCAAAGTTCTCATTCTGATAACCATCCGGTTCTCTCCTTTGGTAGAAATTTATATCATCCTTTCGATATGAATTACCTTCTTTGCTCACTTCCTTGTCCTTTCTTTGATCTGTATGGGTTCCTCTTCCTCTGGTATATCTTCTTCCTCCTTAAAATCTTCCTCTAGTAAACCTTCCACCTCTACCTCTCTGTCTCTTCTCATGTCTTTTGTTCAATTTCTCTTCAGCCTTTAGGGCATACTGGCAAGCCTCTTCAACACTCTCCAATTTGATCAAGTCTTCAAGTAGAATCCAAATTCACAGGATCCGATGAGCCAAAACTACGACACGCCGAAAGGAAAACTACAAACAGAAAGTAAAATAGAAAGGAAAATGTTTTTTTTTTGGTTGATGCAAGATTGTTGTGAACCAGGGATGCCCCTGCATTAGGAATATGATTAAATGGATAGGATTTGATGGGGAATACGATTGAATGGATGGGATGAGATGGGGAATACAATTAAATGGATAGGATTTGATAGGGAATACGATTGAATGGATAGGATGAGATGGGGAATATGATTGAATGGATAGGATTTGATGGGGAATATGATTAAATAGATAGGATGAGATGGGGAATACTATTGAATGGATATGATTTGATGGGAAATATGATTGAATGGATTGGATGAGATGGGGAATATGATTGAATGGATAGGATTTGATTGTGGATATAGGATGAATGGATAGGATTTGATTGTGGATATAGGATAAATGGATTGGAACCAATGACAAGGGAGAACCAAGGTTTGGTAAAAGGATGGATGAATGGAGGGAGATATTGTTTGGATAGGAGAAAGATGGATCTAGTGGATGGATATGGATAGAATATGGAGGAATAAAGGATGGAGAGTAGGATGACGGACAACCAAGGACTTTGTTGCAAAGGAGTGGAATTCCCCACACTAGGGGTAGTGGAATTAAGGATGGAAGGATGGTGGATAGAGATGTAAGGATGGTAGAGGAATTAAGGCTTGTATTTTTCCAAAGCATGCATGCATATTATTTTGCCTCTAACATGATCAAGACCAAAGATAAGAATGGGGGATTCATTTGGATAGGATGAGGGATATGCGATGGAGTATATGGATAGGATAGTCAAGATCTAAAATAGGAAAGGAGGATGGACTTAGATAGGATGCAGATAGAAGATAAGGAATGTGGATGGTAGGATGGCATAGATTAAGCTTTCCCCCAAGTGTAGAGTGTAAGAGGATGAGGGGATTACACATGATGCTTGTTTACCAAGTTTTCATCATGGTACTTACCCAAGGTGCCACGAGATGTGGTTTTCACTATTGGATGAAGTTTTTTGTTTTTTTTAAATTTTTTTGGAATAGTTTGTATGGATGGGGATGAGGATAAGTGGATGTGGGAGATAGTGGATGCATGAAGGAGGAAGGGAGGACTCAAGCATATAGTTCCATGGATAGTACCTCTTAGTGCTTTTTTGAATTGGGGGTATGCTCATAGATGTTTTTAGAAATAATTAGGGAGATGAAGTGGATGAAGGACGAATGGGGATGAGGATTTATGCGAAGAATGGTATCATGGAAAATGGATGTTGGATAATGGATGGGGTTTTGAAGAAATTGTGGAAGATCAACATTGGCACACACCTTGAAGGGTGGTGGAGTGGTGGAGGAGGGGTTTTTTAATTAGATGGAGGATAAAATGTGGATTTTGGGAAATGTGGACCCAAAATAGATGAAGGAGGTGGTGGAGTTATGGTAGTGTAAGGGCCCAAAATGGATTTTGATGATGGCGGATTGTTAAATGGAGGATTGGAGGATGTATGAGTGGAGGGAGCTCTTGGATTAACAAGTTTGGATGCCAATTTGGATTTTACTTTGAGATGCATTGCTTCTATGAGTAGTTTGGGAATCCACATAGTTTTTGATTTTTTCTTTTGGGGCCTTTGTGGCCTTTTTGATTTTCCCTTCTTTTGGATCATATTTTTCTTTTCTTGAGCATGTCTTTTTGAGGTGACATGTTGATCCTTTGATTTTTGTGGATTCTTGACTTTATGCATTTTAGATTTGGCATCCAAATTGCTTCCAATAGAAATGGTATGAGTGCATGTGGATGGATGACTTAGGGATTTTATGGATGGTGGGATGATGGAGGCAAATTATTGGGAGGGATTCAATGATGTGTTCCTTTTTTGATCTTGCTTAGGGATTATTTGAGGTGATGGGGTGGTGGATGGAGGGATGTAACAACCCAAAATGGATAGAATGAATGGAGGATTTATCTTTGGAACATAGGGTCCTAAGATGGATGTGGATGACAAGGGATGGTGGGATTTTGATTTATATGAAGGGCTTTTGGATTTAGGAGGAATAGGAGATGCACCAACATCTTGATTGTTTCTTTTCCCAATAGGATACTTATTATTTTAAAAACAAGATGCGAATCCATTTTGAGTCAGATGGGATGTGGAAGGGATTGTAAGCTCTTGGAGAAAATCAGAGTGGATGAAGGTCAAAGAGTCAAGTTGATAGGTATGAGATTCATGGATAACTTGGATAGGGATGGTGGGATCTTGTGGAGAATTGGGGTTGTACGAAGGATTAGGATCGTGAGATGGAGAGGAAAGAATCCTTTGATCTTGACTTGGGAGGGGAACACTTGGTGGAGTGGGAGAGACTATTGGATCTTGAGATGGAAGGGGACCATGCGATGGTGGGAGAGGATTGGATTTAGGGATCATATGATCATGAGAGGAAGTGGAAGGGATGAGATCATCAGATGGAGTGGAGTGTAAACATGGATTTTGAGATGGAGAGGTATCATGAGATGGATGAATTCTTTGATCTTGAGGTGAAGAGAAGTCTATGCTAGCATGCATTGGAACAAGCTCTTGGCTTGTTTGGAGTTGTGGGAATTTTATGATGGAGGAGAATATGGAAACTTAGACTTGGGTATATGGAGGGATGGTATTATCATGAGACTAGGGGCATTGAGGTTCGTCTTGATTTGGAGGTGATGGAGGTGGGTGGAGGACTTGTGGAGATTTGGCAACTTTGTTTTGAGGTGGGGATTTTGTCTCCTTTGATAGCATGCCTTGGATAAGTTTATGAATTAAGGACTTGGAGGATGGGGATGATGAGGATTTTGGAGTATTAGGATTATGTGGAGGTTTGGTATTGAATGGAGGATTGGGATTATGGATCGGGGGAGAAGGTGGAGGTATAGATGTTGGCTTGAAGGGGTATGTGGACAAGGGATAATATAAAGACATGGATGGGGAATGAGATGGATTTCCCTTATCAAGGGTAGAGGAAGGATAAGGAATATAAGATGAATTATTAGGATTGAATATAATTTGGTGAGATGGAATTGATGAAGATAGGGTAGATGGATTGGGGGTTATGGGATTGATTTGGTAAGTGGGTTGGGGTGGGAGACATGAGTAGGTGGAAGTTTGATAGAATTGATGCATGCATGAGTTGGATGGGCATGGTTGATAGTGTAATCCTTGAACTTCCATAACCATCTTCTCATACCAAACCATGATGAGAATGAGGAGATAAAAGTGATGAGATGCTGCTAGATGAAGATGAGGATTAGGACTTAGCAAATTCGGATTGGATTGGTGATTGATTGGATTTTATTTTATTTTATTGGATTGGATTGGGCTTGATTTGATTGGATTGGTACTTGGATTAGGAAAAGATTTATTTGGATTAGGATGACACCTTAACCCCTAGATTAGAACTTATATGGGAATTGATGATGTGGACCACAAGCTAGATAAAATTTAGATCTTAGGATAATGATCAAACCTTCTTCTACTTAGGGTAGCCTTACGTTCCTAAGCAAAAGAGGGTAAAAGGATTAGGGTTTTGATCAACGCAAAATCATTAAGAAAAGGTACTTGGGGTTTCCCGAGCACAAAAGCTAATTGATTGATTGATTAAAGATAAATGTCTAAATTAAACTTTCACAAAGTGTCGACCTTAGGATGAGGTTGATTGATTGATTGATGGGATAATTTTATAGATTTGGTTGATTAGGATCGATTGGGATTTTTGGAGATTTGATTAGGTTAATATGTTAAGTCCTTGAGGATGGAATGAAAATTATTGCGGAAGAATGGATTTATAGTATGAAGAGAAAGGGAAGGTTAGCCAAAGTTGGATGAATGATTTAGAAAAAATGTTGGTTGAGGAAGGATGATTGTTTGGATGGATGAAATGTTGGCATTGTATTGTCATTGATTTCAATCGGTATAGGATGGCTACTAGTATAAGAGATGTATGTGCATCACTGTCATGGATGCATACAAGATGAGATGTATTTGATATCACCTTGTGTTGCAGAACACCAATAAGGTAAGGGAGAGAATTTCATTAAGAAGAATGAACATTGGAGTCACCGGTACACAAGTTAGTGCTTGACTTGTGTTGAAGATATGGAGAGGTTACCGATATAGTCTATCACTAGTAAGGAGAGTATGTCAACTGGTAAGTGATGCATTGACAGTGTATGGTTGCTAACCGGTAAGCATGTGTTGACATAGAGAAGATAAATCAACCAAGTGAGTGGTTTCCAACTCACAAGCTTATGACCTGTGTACAAGCAGGGTGAGCAAGATACTTGGATGTTGATTGTGATGAAGAGGCGGAATGTTACCTAAATCACATCAACATAGGAGGAGAAGTATTTACAGGTCACCTGTACACTATGTGGATGCAGAACAATAGGACTTCCACTGGATAAAGATGAAGTCACCATGTGAAGAGATGATTGTCAGTCAGTGTGCCCAATCGGATCACATGTGCCTATTTGAAGATATGTTGCACAAATAGGTGGATGCTGACATAAAGGCCATGTGGAGGTGAAGTGGCATGCATGCACATGTTGGCATGTTGAGTCGATGAAGTGTCAAGCGGCAAGGTAGATGGTGATAGGTTGACTTTTATGTCTACTACAAGATTCATGCGATACACAACAGAGGTTTGTGGCATGAGGTCAGGAGGACAATAGAGAGTCGGCTCAAATTGATTGAGTAGATCAAGGTAGGTGAAGGAAACCATGAAGCCATTCTTGGTGATCAACCAAGATATCCACCGATAGGTTAAAAGCAGATTACTAAAAATAGAAGGTGTGATCAGGAAGGCACGATAATGGCGGGATTGATTGATGAGTTACTGATCATCAATCAAGGTGATAAAATATCATGAGATCTGATTGGTTTGGTTTGCCTCAAAGTTGATGAGGAAACCCTAATCGCCCAAAATTTGAATTGTCTTTTGGTGGGAAAAATGGTCTATAAATATGAGAGCCAAAATCGATGAAGGTTGCCACTGAATGAGAGAGTGTTGTTTCATGTGAGAAGAAATTAGTCAAGTTCTCACCAAGAAGAAGAAGAAGAGACTGAGTGTGAGGAAGAACAGTGTTGAAATGTTCAACCGACAATAGGGAGAGAACTGATAGTCAACCACTAGGTCTGATAGAAGAGAGAATCGACAGAGAAGAAGTGTAGAAGACTGTAGAGAAGGCAAGCATAGAACCAACAGAGTGTAGTACCGGTGGAAAGAAACAATGTAGCAGAGAGAAGAGAGAACCGGTAAAGTGCAGAACTGACAGAGAGAAGATGCGGAAAAGAAGGAGAAGAGGCTGAACCGACAAGAGTAAAATAGAGAGTAAGGTTGTAGTGTTGGCAAATGCACACTCCAATGAGACATTGTAGGTGATTGAAGGTTTTGTCATTGATGGCAACCTTACAATCCTATTTCATCGGCAAGGCAATCCATCAGCACCAGCAAAGTTAGATTCTACACCAGCACATAGACCACCGACACCGACAGTGAAAGGAAGCATACCGGCACAAAAGCCGACAGGAATTTTATTGTTAATATATTTTGTTTATTATTGAAAAATCATTGTAAGCCGACTTGGCAATTTGTAAAATGACTATTATATAAGAGAGATCATTGTAGAACAATTAAAAGAGGATAGAGGAATGTAATTAGACGAAATAAGGCAGACCTATTATGTGAAATATAGGTTAAGGGTTTATGTAAGAAGCAGAGCAGAAACCGATACTGGATCTGGCATTATAGATGCTATTTTGAAGTAGTACAAGATACTGGATTTATATAATCCATTTTGTAAGTCAGCGAGACTTCCTATTTTGTATTTGAGTAGTGAGCTCTAGGCACTTGGTCTTCCTGCATGTGTAGGCCCCTCTTGTAGCAGTAATATTCTCTTATTGGCCAGTAAGTGAATATTATGGGTCACAAATCCCACTGAGGTTTTTCCCACACCGGGTTTCCTCGTTAAAATATTGTGTTATGGTGTGTTTTTCATGTGGTTGCTTTTATCTCTGATTATTGCATTACTTTCTGTTTACCAGTACACAATATTAATATGCTCTATATGTTTTAAGTTAAGAAAATCTTACAATCGGTTATATACTGATTCACCCCCCCCCCCTCTCAGTATCTATGGGGATCCTAACAATTGGTATTAGAGCCCGGTCCTCTATTTTCAAAAGCCTAACAACTTGAGGAAGATCTTAACATTGGTAGAGATGGAAAACTTGATGAAGCAACTTGAAGGAGCTCTCTTAGACTATGATGTAGAAAAATTGAAAAATATCAAACTCGAAGATGATCTAAAGGCTACTCAGGATATCATTCAAGCACTTCAAGATAATCTTACTATTTCAAGAAACAAGAGAAGTGAACTTTGTGAAAAGATGCAAA
This sequence comes from Cryptomeria japonica, assembly GCF_030272615.1. Lineage (NCBI taxonomy): Eukaryota > Viridiplantae > Streptophyta > Pinopsida > Cupressales > Cupressaceae > Cryptomeria > Cryptomeria japonica. The sequence goes on along the minus strand of NC_081409.1, from coordinate 913,361,891 downwards.
ATGAGAATGATGAAAAAGAAACTCTTAATTATATGATAAACAAGCTGAAGCAAGAGAACATGACAACAAAGAATGAGATGTAGGATATGACTATGAGATTTTGTAAAGAAATTGAAGATAGAAAGAAGAATGAAGAAGATTTGACTAGAAGACTAAGTGATGCTACAAATGAAAACACAAGACTCAATTATGAAAATGATTTGTTGAAGACACATCTGATGCACACTCAGAATGACTCAAATGAACTGATGAGGTAGAAAGAAGTCTTAGAAAGAGAACTAGATACTACAAATCAGCATAAAGAGAAATTCAAGAAAAGCTCAGAAGAACTTGGTAACTTGCTGAAGAATAAAAAACCTAAGGGTGACACTTGTGGATTTGGCTTTGAAGTTGGTGAAAGCTCCGGTACTGCAAACACACAGGATCATAGCAAACCGGTAAGACAACCTACTGCTTATAAATTCAATGGCAAATGCTTTAACTATAACAATTATGGTCATAGAGCAAATCAATGTAGATCTAGAAATTATCAGAATACCAATGCACCCACCGGTCAATGTTCAAAATGTAACAAAGTTGGTCATAACTCTAAGAATTGCAGAATGAATGTAAGATGTTATGTTTGTGGAAGATTTGGACACTTATCTAATCAATGCAGAACACAAACTGACATAGGTTATGGGAAGGCTATTCAGAAAAATAATGTGACTTGTTATGCTTGTAACAAGATTGGACATATTGCAAAATTCTACAGAAGTAAGGCACCACCGGTAGACAACAAAGGTTCTAGTTTGAAAGGAAAAGAAAAGGTTGAAGAAGTTAAGCAAGAATTCTCAAAACAATGGATTAGAAAGTTAGACCTAAATGGTGTTGGGAATACTCCTCCACCGGTAGAACCAAGCAACATTCCACCGGCAGAACAGAGTAGCACTCCACCGGCAGGAGTCTCTTCATCTAATTGAAGAAAATTCTTTTGAGGGTTTGGCAATCAATGTGAAATATGCTATTATCCCCTCGGTTGATGGTAAGAAGTTGAAATTACTTCTATACCAGCAGTTATGTTAAGTGATTACTTAACCGGCAAGCATTAAATGTGGTAGTTGGCAGATTGACATTATAAATTAGTGTTTTTGGCTCCATTTCACTTCACCGAGCATTCAAACATTTTAAGAGCATGAAATTTCTAGAGCTAAGGCATTTTGAGCAAAGAGGCAAAGCATTTCAGCAATCAATCTTTCCAAAGGTAGAAAAAGGTATTTATAATCATGGCATCATCTTCTGTACCTAAATTCATAGCAAACCCTACTATAGTCAAGGTAATCAAACGCCCTAAGCCTGCTTTTTAGTTAGTTCCCGAGATAGCTAAAAAGGATGATAATATTGGTGCATTTTCCCAAATCCCCAAAGGAGTTGTTTTTGTAGAAGACCCTAGAATGTACATCGATTGCCATATAGAAGAATTAGGTGACGAGGAAATCAAGAATATGTACAAAACTGTCATATGTGATGACTCCGATAATGTGAAGCTTGAACACAAAATTATTGAAACCCTAGGATTCACTGAAATCCTCAGTATTCCAGATTTCCCTAAGGAAGTTATTAGGATAGTATTGAGCAGGGTACATGGTGCATTCTTTTGGCTAGATTCGGTTCATAAAATTACAAAGGAAGCTGTGAAAGTTGTAACAGGGTTACCTTCCACTGGTAACAGACTAGACAAGACAAAGAAGGTCTCAAATGACTTGGTAATGAACCTAACAGGTGCAACATTCGACAAAAGGTCCTTAAGGGTAAATGATGTAACTGACATAAATGTGAGATTCATTAGCATGATTTTAAGTTACAAAACAACACATGCAAACAGACTTAACTCAGTTTCCAGCTTATGCATAAAAAGTGCACATGATATGGTTAAAGATAATGTGAAAATTGATGTATGTGAATGGTTAAAGGATGAACTTATTGACAATCTGGGAAAGATCAAGAAGGACAAGAAAGGGACATTCAAATTTGGTAACTTACTTGTTTGCTTAATGATACATATAACCAAATAGGTGCCCAGTATAGGTAATAAGAACCTTGGATTTGACATATCGGTAGGCAAACAATTATCTGACCTAATGAACAACATGGGTGAAAATTGAGAAAAGAATATCAATGAATACTTTCAAGCATTAAAGGCCAAAATGAACACTAGAGTAAGATTATCACAAGCAATTGTAGATAAATATAAGGATGATATATGCTTTGTGATTAAGAATGATGAGATCTAGATGGAAGCAGTTATCCCAAGAACAATTTGGGTTACTGAAATGGGTTATGAGATAGATGATCACATCATTGAAACATATGCTAAATCCCTTCTGGAAGCACCCAATGAACCTAAGGAAGAGGTATTTGGTAGTGCTGAGACCATTGAAAAAAAAATTCAATCCAAAAAGAGAGTGAAGAAAGTAGAAGCAACTGTAAGGAAAGGTTCAAGGCAGGCTAAGGCTATCAAAGAAGATGTACTGAAAAAAATCGGTATCACTGAAGATGAGTTACAGGCACAACAACCAGAAACTCACCTTTCACCGATAGCAACATTTTCAGAGAGTGACATGCCAGCTGAATTTAAAAGAGTTGTGAGGAAAAGACAACCTTCACCGATATCCACACCTTCACCTAGAAGAACCAGGCAAAAACAACAGGCAGTAAGGCCCCTGATCAAGAAGTCTACTCCTAAGAAGAAAAAGTTGATACCAAAGAAAAGGACTCAACAAAACATTTCTCTGATTGACAGACTATTGGATGAAATCACAGAAGAAGGAAAACTTAAAAACATCAACAAACTATATGACTCACTATCAGTTGATGATAAAGAAAAGGTTGAAAACAGTGTTATTTTACACTTGGATATCTACAAAAAGTTCTCGATGCAAGTTGTAGATGAACTACCAGATGAACTATTCAAGAGACTGGAAGCAAGAAGACAATCTGTTGTAGAACTTGACAAGAAAATAAAAATTGAAAAATTACTTACTATCTACCCAGTTAACTCTCCAAAGGAAATAGATGATCTAATTGCAGGGGCTAACCAATCAGTATTCTCTACTACACACCGACATATTGCACTAATGGTTGGAAGAGTAAATGAGGTTGCAGAAGAAACTGAAAATGCATGGGATATATTCCTTGTTGAAGAGGAAAAACAGGAAGAGTATAGAAATCCCAAACCAATCAAGGTATATCAGAAAGACAAGGATAAGGGTAAAGGAAAGGTTGGTGGTCCTCCAAGCATCAAAATAAAAGATAACTTACCCCCACCGCCTCTGGTTACTCCACCAGTAACAACAACTGAAAATCAACCGACTAATGAGAGTATGGATGTATTACAAGGATACAAATCCTAATTCTGAGGTACTTTACACAGTTGACATTGATACTCAGAAAGTCAACATTATGATAGACAAGGACACAACTGGTAAAACAGATATGGCTAGTGAGCCACTAATAACTAATAACATAGATAACATTGAATGTAAACTGACAGATGGGAAAACATAACAACAAACAGAGCAACAGGCTCCAGAACAGGAATAGGTTCATGTGGAAATAGTGCCACCGACAACAAGAGAACAACAAAAACCTTTGCTTAAGGAAATGGAAACATAGACTGACCTACCAGAGGTCACTGCAAGCAAGGATATTGCTCCCACTGGCGGAATTCAGAATGTTAGCTCTTCAACTGAAGGATTTAAATCAACAAATGTAACTGAAGTTCTTTTGGACTCTCTAAAGAAAATAACAGATTGTAGTTCACAGGCATATAAAGCTATAGATGACACAATTCCAATTTTTAAGATGATAGCTCCAAAATGCAATGTAGATAATAAGGATTCTTTGAGTCAACTTGACACTTTGTCTAAGTATATTACTGATAACACAGTGACAGTTGAACAAATAAAGGAGGAAGCATTCAAAGAGAGGTTAGAAAAGGAAAAATAGAAATTCTTTGAAGAATAAATAAAGAAGTGTACAAGGTAGTTTGACACACTTCTACTGGAACTGTGTAGCACACTCAAGGAGTTCAAAACTTTGTACAGAGACACTTGTAAGGCAAACCTTTTGACAGTTGACATAGATAAGAAAATGAGCAAGATATAGGAGGAAATTAATAAGCTAGCTGACAATTTTATTAATTCATCTGATTCATTATCAATTTTTGAGAAAAAGATAATAGGTTTTGAGGAAGAGTTACTAAAGCTAGAAAGAGAAAATGAGAGAATAAAAAGTAAGGCTAAAAATCTGAAATTAAGACTAAGTCCACAACTAGACTACCTAGCATCCTTAAGGAAAGAAATATCTGATGCACTAGTACAAGGACAGAAAACACCAACAGAGGAAATGCAACACCTCACCGGTATGGTTCAAAGAATAGAGGTAGAAATAAAGGACAGTAAAAAGTTCATTGAGAACTTGAATTTGGTTATGGCAGATCTTTTTCAAATTGTAACCACCTTGTTACAAAGTTGAGACAAGAAACCATACTCTATTGACACTTTGACAACCTTTGTCATTGATGCCAAAGGGGGAGTAGTGGTATGAGAAAATAATCAGGACTCATCTACTCAGGGGGAGTTCACACATTTTGGTTCACACATTTTTGGTAACATATTTTTGGACTACACTTTTTGAAATTTTCTCACGAGTGTTGCCATCAATGCCAAAGGGGGAGATTGTTGGCAAATGCACACTCGAATGAGACATTGTAGGTGATTGAAGGTTTTTTCATTGATGGCAACCTTACAATCCTATGTCACCGGCAAGGCAATCCACTGGCACTAGCAAAGTTAGATTTTACACCGACACACAGACCACCAGCACCGGCAGTGAAAGGAAGCATACCGACACAAAAGCGGACATAAATTTTATTGTTAATATACTTTGTTTATTATTGAAAAATCATTGTAAGCCGACTTGACAATTTGTAAAATGACTATTATATAAGAGAGATAATTGTAGAACAATTAAAAGAGGATAGAGGAATGTAATTAGGCGAAATAAGGCAGACCTATTATGCGAAATATAGGTTAAGGGTTTATGTAAGAAGCAGAGCAGAAATCGGTACTGGATTTGGCATTATAGATGCTATTTTGAAGCAGTACAAGACACTGGATTTATATAATCCATTTTGTAAGTCAGTGAGACTTCCTATTTTGTATTTGAGCAGTGAGCTCTAGGCACTTGGCCTTCCTGCATGTGTAGGCCCCTCTTGTAGCAGTAATATTCCCTTATTGGCCAGTAAGTGAATATTATGGGTCACAAATCCCACTGAGGTATGTTTGTTCAAGATGAACTGGTATGTTGGAATGAGAACTGGTATATGGAAGTTTTATATTAGGGTTTCATTTGGCATGACTACTAGTTGGTAGTCTCATCTTCAGGGTTTCCGATTGATGCATTGCTTGTGTGATTCAACCAATGAAATCTTGTGATTTGTTAGCATTGTAATGAAGATCAGATTGTGTTGCCATGTCAACCTTGTGCGCGTGAAGGATTTCCTTGAGGATCTTGCATGAAGAAGATCGATCCTATCTACCTCGGGAATGTGCGAAGTCTCTGTAAACGATGGAGAGCGCGTGATGGGTTATCAACTTCCTAAAGCGACAAAGAATGAATGTTGGAGAACATCTTGAGATCTGTTCAAGACTATTGTATTCAATGCAGTATGATTTACGGTTAGGATTTAACTGACTAAATTATTAAACCTAAATGTTTAGGGTTTAGGGTTTATGCTACCGACCTATCTGTTTCATATAAGGTCATTGATGTTTTTCATTTTGAAGTTGTTGGTGTTATCACTATTTAAAAAATGGATTTTCCTTTCCCATAATTGGCTATGATCTTGAAATTTTGAGTAAGACACATTATCAATTGCTCAGGTCTATGTTGGGTCTTAAGGGTTTAGGGTTTTTGATTTTAAATCGCTTAATGTCTGATAAAAAACCCTCTGGTTTCTATTCCTTCGTTACTTTATCCACTTAAGTAATGGGTCCTGGGGTCATAGGAAGTATCCCCCCTTGTCATTTGCCTAGGCAATGATATGAATTAATCGTAAAATTTATGCCTTATGTATTTTCCTCCTAATGTTGTCGGGCCTAGTAAGTTGTGCGCAACTCTCAGATGGATCTATGGTTTTCGCTATTTCGCTACGCGAAATAGCGCGTGGTTTAAAACCCGTGAAGTTGCAAAAAGGCTTTGCATTCTAAATGGTGATTTTGATCCTATCTAAAGAGGTCTCATCTTGTCCAAGATCCAACAACTGGCGTTATTTTGCAGCCTGAACTTGCAAGCGAAATACCTTTTACGAAATGGCGAAAGCATTTGGTGGGACCTTGCATGTGAAGATTTTTTAAGTGACTAAATAGTCGATCGAGTTTCTTTTGATCAGGCAGTTGGCGCTATTTCATAGGATGAAATTTCTTGAAGGTTATGCTTCACAAAGTTGCGAAAGAGAGAAAGGAAAGAATTGCAGGAATCAAATGGCCTGTTGGAGCGAAAATACGAATTCTCTCATGAATTCAATTCTGAAGGGATGGCCGACGCATGCGGAATCAATGTTGCAGTTAAGAGCCTAGGTACCATATATGATTTCCTATCAAACGGATGAAGGTATCTTTCTAAAGAATTATTGCAGAGGAGCAAATACAGAGCCATTTTCTTCAAATACAGAGCAAGTCAATTCAGTTGCAGAGCGGATTCACTCAAGCTAAAAACAGGTTTTCTTGTACTCTCGTGTAGCAATTTCTTTGTGGTGTGCTTTAAATAAGATATTGATTTGTCACATAACCATTTGGGGGCAGTATTTTGATTGCTTGCATTTTCAAAATGGCACCTAAGAGAGAATTTTCTAGGAAAGTCAATTATCCGGAGAGGGCCATTTGTGATGATTTTCTTGAGCAATTGACGTTGTCAACTAATCAGGCATCGAAAGCAAAAGAATTAGTCCCTAGAGCTCCTCGTTTGAAAATAGGAGAAGGGCTATATGACAAGGGTAACTGGTTGAGAGATCCATAGGTCGGATTGTCTGGGTTGGGGTTATTCAAGGTTGGATTTGGAATGAGGAATTCTCCGGCCCCACAAAATAGCATCTGGGAATAAGATGTAGGCAAGTTGGTAGTCCTAGGGGTATTTATGGATATGGATCTGTTGACCCAACTTGCACTTAATTATGATCCAGTCACAAGAAGCATTTGGGATATAAATGGAAAAGCCCTTATTGAGATTAATACTGAAGAGTTTAGAAGTGCTTTTGGGCTAAATGAGTTTACAAATTTTCTTGAACCCATAAATTTCAAATCATTAGCTCAAGCATACAGTGCACAGAGGAATCATCTTAGGAGTGGGCCTCTTAAGGAATTTTTTGTGAAGATAGGTGGGTTGACTATTGTAGGACCCAACATAGAAGAGCCCTTCTCATTAAATTTGTTTACCCTCAGAGCTAAGGGAATGTATTGGTCACTTTGCCAAGTTTTGGGAGAAGATGCTGAAGTGAATATGCCCAATCACTACTTGTTAATGATTGCTCAGATTTTAAATCCTTCCCTTGCAGTAACATTTGATTATGCTTCTTTAATTGCTAATTCTATCCATGGAGGGTTAGTAGGAATAAAGAATGGAAAGATGGATAGGCCTTTCGGATGGTACTCACTCTTGATGCATCTATTTCTATTCAAAGGAGGTGATTACTTTGCCAGTGGACTGGACCTTATCAAAGAGAAGGAAGGAGAAAAGATGCCAGTGCAACTATGGAGTACTATCTTGTCATGGGATAGAGAGGATGCCAGTTTCTTGAAGTTTGATAAATATTTTGCATCCAAGATTAGGACTCTCCTTTGCTCGGAGAACCCAAGAATCCCCAAGGTTCTTTCGGAATTCTTTAGACCAAAAGAATTTGCAGAGAGCATAAAGATTGTTCACAATTGGGGTGACATTTATCTGTACCCAATCTCAACAGTTTTCAGAGTTTTTGGTTTCAGAGGCACTCCATTCTTGTTGCCCTATCAGGTCCCTCTCAAAGTGGGAATTGTAGAAGTCCTTAGACAAATTGGTAATGTACAAGAGGCAGAACTGACCGACAGGGGTAAAGGGACTATTTTACCTACGATTACCATAGCCCACCAATTTGTAATAACTAAGGGAATTGTTTTGAGGATTTTCTCAAACCTTATCATTTGTCAACTGCAATATCCAGGTGTGCTGATCCAGAAGACTTCTTTAATGGCATGTTTAGAAGGAGAGCAGCGTGCAAAGGTAGACCCCATCAATTTCAGTTTCCTGAAGACCTCATTAGAAATGAATTTGATTTAGATGAGCAGGAACTAAGGAAGGAGAAATGGGTGGCTTATAAGAAAGCCTTAGATTTTGTGCATCAGTTTGATGCCAGCTATGACCCATTGTCTAGCTTTTTCCCTCTGGAGGAGAAAATAAAGTCTTTAATTGTTTGCTTTGAGGATGTGATGTAGACCCTGAAGGAGAAGAGGGAAGCTATGATTAAAAGCAACCCTGAAAAGGCAAGAATGATTCTAAGTAGGTTTGCCTCCACCAAAGCAATCCCTCCTGGTGACTACACCCTGCACAAGAAAGCTAGTTATAGTGTGCTAATGCCTACAATAGGGGAGCCCTCTACCTCCAAAGGAAAGAGGAAGATACAAGATGTCATTGACATCCAAGAGAGCCCAAATAAGCAGAGAGTAGGGAAAGAAGTACAATCTGATACACCTTTGTACTCTCCATCCCAATCCCCTATCCACATAGGAGATGAGCAAGTAGCAACTGAGCAACTTTTACAGTTGGGTAGTTTAGGGGAAATTGCCTACACATATGATGAGGTAGAAGAAGGAATGCCAGAAGAACCCCTTGCTGCTGAAATGAATATTACCACCACTGAACTCAAAGGCTAGGAGTTGGATCCTGAGATAAAGTAGGCCAGTGATGACTTCTTGGCTGACAATAATTTTGTCTCATTAGGAGCATTTATGTAGTTTGTATGGAAATGAAATATAGATAAGTACAATGCAAGATGTGATAATAGAAAAGGTGAACAACCTAGCAAAGATCCAGCTCCGGTAGAGGAAGAAATAAAATAGGAAATGATGGAAGAATTTAAGACCATCACTCCTGAGCAAGGAAGAGACATGGTGGCACAAGCTGGAGTGCTTATTCTCCCTGAGTGGGACATAGCAGATGCCCTAGTTCTAGAGGTAGTAAGGAAAGAAACCAAGCCCATGGAGGGAATCACTTTGAGCAAGGATAATGCTGCACTCGTCATGTGGTCTCTCAAGAGAGATGAGAGTAAGAGAAGCAAAGATACCCCAAGGTCAAGCTACCTTGGTGGAATGATAGTGAACAGAGTGCAGAACACAGGGGTGGTAGAAGCTGCTAGTACTATGGTAGAAACTGCAAAATTTAGTGTTGTAGTAGTAGAAAAGGAGGCCAAGGAGAAAGAAGACCTCCAAGTCATGTTGGAGACAATTCTGAAGGCCTATAACAGTCTTAAGGAAGAGGTAAGAGGTAGAGATAACATCATTGCTAAGCTACAAAGCCAGTTGATAGGACAGTACCATCAAGGTGAGTCTTCAACACTAATGATCTCCTCTTCTCCTACAAGACCTCCACCTACTAGCCCTATCATTGAGTTCCCACCATCTCCAGCACCTTCCAGCTCTCAAATGGTTGAGATCACTCCCCAAGAGCTAGAGAATTTAAAACAAGCTCAGGCCTTGTATGCAAAGAAATATGAGGAGAGAGTAAGGGCTACTAGTTCAAGTTTTGTAGATACAATGAGTGCCTCATTGTTATACAGTAATATAAGCAAAATTTTGGAAATGAGGAACGAGCTCAATGGAGATAAAGCCATTCTGACACCTATTTTTGACAAATGGAGGCCTAGAGAGCATGACTTGGAGTCTATTTGTTCCTCTTATGATGAAGCAGGGGCCAATCCTATCATCAAATCTACTTGTGATACCACCAAGGATCTAGTGAAACTAGTAGAAGGGGTGGATAATGCTGATAGGAAAATTAACTTGTACAAAAAGGAATATACTGATTAGGTTTTTGAGTTTCTCCCAGGAGTTTTTGCCAGCCCAAATCAACTGAAGGACAAACAAGTGCAGCTCAAGGAATTAGAGGCCAAATTGTCAGCCAGGATTAAGGGCATTGTTGATCTAGATGATGCTTCCTTCTTTGTTGTGATAATTTAGGAGATAGAGAAAATCAAGTCTCATTATGGTTTTCTCAATTCAGAGGTTACCAAGATGAGGAATTCATGGAAAAAGTTAACCAAGGCTAAAGCAAAAGTGATTAATTTCACATGGCCCACTGATGATGTGTACAATGAGTGGACAAGAAAATATGCCATCCAGGATGTAGAGCAGTTGGAGGGCACTCCTGAACAGTTAGAAGAGGTTGCAACCGGACATCAAGTTGAAGAAGTTGCAGAGGTAAAAAAGGACTTGTAATCATTTTTGCAAAAGGTTTTTTAACTTCTTCTTGAGAAGCAATGATTGTAACAAATTCTCCTAGGAAAGTCCGAAGCTTTGTGCATCCATATTGTTATAAATGGATACCAGGACCAGTTAAAAAAAATGATCGCAAAGAATTGTAAGAAAATGCTGTAGAAATTTATCTGAGCTTTTCTAAGTTTATTGGAGAATATTCAAAAGTTTTCGTAATACTTTCTTGAAGATAATATCAATATACAGACCATCGGTTTTGAGTAAAGCTTTGTGTCGTCTTCAAATGTGTTTGAAATTATTTATTGTTTCATACTGAATAATCCAGGGTTATTTTGTTTGAATAGGGGTTGTAAGGCAACTTTCAGTAGATGTGTTTGCTAGCTTTTCTCTTTAGGAGGGAAATTAAATATGCGGGGATCACTTCTACCGATAAATTACTTGTGAGACATCTTGAATCTTGATGAGCATAGTTTGATTTGGTGTGCATAAATTCTCATGTATGTCAGGCATATATAGGGATTAACAGAAGCCGAGCCAATGGGATGTGTAGAGATCATCTGTTTGGGGAGTATTGTTTGAATTTTGATGACTCTGTGACCTTGGATAAGGCACTGGAATAGATCAAGGTTGTCCATTGCATGTTTTTTAGATCAAAATACTGAATATGAGTATAATTTTCATTCCTTTGTTTCAGTCAGTTTCAAGGTGATTAGATCCACTAGTTTTCTGGACTGGTTTGTTGTGGATTTATCTTTTGAAAGTGTGAATTTAGTTCACAAAGGTATACCCACCTGGACTCTGAGCAAGTCCAAAGTGTAGAAGGTTAAATCAAACCTTGTCATATGTTGTCCTAAGAGTTTTCTTCCCCTTAACATCTCTCTTCCATAGAGTTTAATCATCTTATTATAAGGATGTTGAAGTGAATCAGATTTTGAAGACAACAGTTGGCAAATGTTATGTGTGTATCCAAGTGAAGAGATACTTGATTCTTGCCATATCGGAGAAGTTTGTTGATACCTACAGAGTGTGATTGCAGAAGAAAAGGAGCTAAAGTGGATCTGTCTTGGCATTGAGTGCGTTTATTAGATCAATGTATTACCTGTTGACTTCTAACCATTTCAGCAGTTGGAAAATCCCTTAACCAGGTAGCTTTAACATGCTTTAATGTAAATCCTTTAATAGGGTGACTCAATTCAATGAGTTCTTAAAATCCTCTTGCGAGGTAACCTTTAACAAGGTTCTAACCTTTAACCGGGTGATCCCTAGCAGGATCAGTTCCTAGCAGAACCTATTATAAAAGTCTTTAACCAAACTAGGCTCCTAATAGAGAAGACTTCAAAAGAGTTCAAAGAACAGCTTGTGGGTATTCATCCCCACCGTGGTTTTTCCTAGTTGGGTTTCCATGTGAAAAATCAGTGTGTCATGTGTGATGTTTTTCATGTGATGCTTTAATGTTTTATGTCAAGTGGTAAAACATGTTGAACCAGCAGTCATCATATTTCTGATGATATATTACTTGTTTATGCATACGGGTGAAATGGAAATGAGATATTAGATTGTGTAGAGATCTAAGTATTTAACAGTTTATGCTATTCATACACTCATTGTGTGTAACCCGTAGTGCCCTGATTTAGACCGGTGTTACTGTTAACCAGTTAAGTGCAGTCTTTGCAATCAAACTAGTTGAGGGAAAGCTTTTGTCTATACTGATTCACTCCCTCCCTCTCAGTACCAGTTTGGTACTTACTGTTCATCATTATTCATCAATTGGTATCAGATCCTCGTCTAGGTCCTCTATGTTGTAAGCTTAACCACTTGAGGAAAAGATGCTATTCTAATGATGAAGAGGGAAGGTCCAAAGTTCAACAGAGATAACTATAAGATATGGAAGGATAGAATGAAGATCTACATCAGAAGCATGGGTGCTCAACACTGGAGCTATGTTGAGAATGCTTATGTTATTCCTACCGGCACTCTCACCAATGACCAAAAAAGAGAGATTCGGGAGAATGGGCAAGTCATGGAAGCCCTAATCAATAGTCTATCTAACATTGAGTTTATTGATCTTCAGGATAAAGATAATCCCAAAGAAGTATGGGATGCTCTGGAGAATATCTATGGCAGTGATGAGCATGTGAAAAAAGCTAAGGAAGAGAGCCTTAGGGGAAAGTTTGAAGACATGCGGATGGTTGAAGGAGAGACCATTCAACAATATGGAATATGAATAAAAACTATTGTTGGAGACATCAATAGTGCAAGAGGTAAAATTGATGATTCCACTATTGTTAGCAAAGTCTTGAGATCCTTGTTACCAGTCTATGCAATAAGGGTTGTTTCTATTCAGGAGTTGAGGTCTATAGACAAGACAAAGGTATCCCTAGACTCCATCATTGCAAAGTTGACCGCATATGAGTTAAATAATTATGATGGTAGGATTCAAAAGACTGAATTAGCCTTTAGAGCATCTGTTGCACCATCTAGAAAAGGGAAAAGAAGCAAGTACTAGTTGTGAACCAAGACAAAGCATAGAAATGGGTGATGAGGAGATCTTGATGGAATTTGAAGCTCTTCTTTCCAAGAGACTTTCTAAGGGAACTAGTAAATACAGAGGTAAGCTTACTTTGAAATGCTTCTCTTGCAATAGGATAGGACACATTGATGTAAACTGTCCTAATGGTGATAATAAGGACAAGTTGGAGAAGTTCAAGAAGTTCAAAGGAGGAAACAGGGGAATCTATTTTGTAGCAGTTGATGAAGGTGTCACTGATGAAGAATCAGAAGATGAAGAAAGTGAAGACATTGTGTTTGTAGCAGTTAAGGAAGATGTGTCAGACAAGAAGGCTCTTGTCTCTCATTTTGATAATTCCAATGAGTGGATTATTGATAGTGGTTGTAGTCACCACATGACTGGTGACCGAAGTAAGTTTTTGTCTCTGGAAGAGTATGATGGTGGTGTGATCCGATTTGGTAATGATGCACCATGTATGGTAAAAGGAAGAGGGTCCATCTCTCTAAATGGAAAAAGCAGTGCTGATAATTTGTTTTGGGTAGAAGGTCTCAGGAACAACCTTTTGAGTGTTGCCTAGCTGAATGACAATGGACTCACTCTGGAATTCAAAGATGGAGTGTGCAAAATAAAACGAAAGAGTGGTGAACTGATGGCCACCGATATGCAGACCAAAGGTAACCTATTTTAGCTGAATGCAAATATCAGTACATGTCTAATGGCTAAGTTTGATGATAGCTGGATATGGCATAGGAGACTCTGCCATGTAAACTTTGATAATATTATGAAGGCCAATAAGATCAAGGCAGTCAGAGGATTTTCTATGCTGAGCAAACCGGATAATCCTTTGTGTAGAGAGTGTCAATTGGGGAAAATGTCTTCCTCAACCTTCAAAGGTAAACCTTTCACTGCAGACAATTTGCTTGATCTTGTGCATACTGATTTGTGTGTTCCTATGAAAACTAGGAGTCTGCAGGGTGATAGTTACTTTATGATTCTCACTGATGACTGCTCAAGAATGATGTGGGTCAGATTCTTGAAAGATAAGTCTAGAGCTTTTGGAAAGTTCAAAGCTTTCAGAGCACTAGTTGAAAAGGAAAGTGGTAAGAGGATTAAGTGCCTAAGAACTGATCAAGGAGGTGAATTCACTTCCGGTGAATTCAACAAGTACTGTGAAGATAATGACATCAAGAGGCAACTGTCTACCCCCCGGAATCCATAGCAGAATGGCCTAGCAGAGAGGAACAACCAGACTATAGTTGAAGCAGCCAGAATGATGTTGATTCAAGGGAAGGTTGCTCACACCTTCTGGAGAGAAGCGGTGAGTACTCCAGTCTACACTATGAACCGAGTACTCATCAAGAAAGGTAAGGATAAAACACCTTATGAGTATTAGACTAGTAAGACACTAGTGGTAAGCTACTTTAGAGTGTTTGTTAGCAAATGTTATATCAAGAGGAGTGAACATTAGAGCAAGTTTGATGCAAAATGTGATGAGGGAATATTCCTAGGGTATTCCACAAAGAGAAAAGCTCTCAAATGTTTCAACAATAGGACTCAAAGAATTGCTGAAAGTATCAATGTTAGAGTTGATGAAACCTCTGAGAAACCTGAGGAAACTGACAGTGAGCAAGTAGGAGATGAACCAGTTGTAACCTTCTGGGAACCAGTTGCAAAATAGCCTAGTACCAGTAACAGTGCTCCTACACTGGTAGATGTTGATGCTGATGAAGATGAGGATGAAGAAGAAAAGCAAGAGGAGATAGATAAGATCATTCCTAGGTATGTAAAGTTGAATCATGATCCAAAGCAGATCATAGGACACAAGGATGTAAGAATTCTTACAAGAAGAAAGGTCAGAGAAAATTCTTGCACGATCTTTGAATTTGAGCCTAAAACATTTAAAGAGGAACATAACAATGAAGACTGGATCAAGGCAATGGAAGAGGAACTTGACCAGATAGAAAAGAATGGTACATAGTCTTTGGTACCTAGACCTGAGCATAAAAATGTCATTGGCACCAAATGGGTTTTCAGAAATAAGCTGAATGAAGATGGCACAATGGTAAGAAACAAAGCCAGACTGGTGTGTAAGGGATATGCTCAAGAAGAAGGAGAAGACTATGGAGAAACCTTTGCTCCAGTAGCTAGATTGGAAGGAGTTTGTATGCTTCTTGCATATGCAGCCTTCAAAGGATTCAAAGTATATCAAATGGATGTAAAATCTGCATTTCTGAATGGAATACTTGAAGAGGAGGTGTATATAGAGCAACCAGATGGGTTTGCCCTATCAGAAGACAGTGACATGGTGTGTAGGCTACATAAAGCCCTATATGGATTGAAGCAGACACCTAGAGCATGGTATGAACACTTACACTCCCATCTTGTGAAGATTGGATTTGAAAGAACAAGTGAAGATAACAATATCTATTTGAAGTCAGAAGGAGATCAAATTCTGATCTGTGAAGTATTTGTTGATGACATAATTTTTTGGTAGAGATGACAAGATGAGTCATGACTTTGCAGATGAAATGAAGAAGGAATTTGAGATGTCACTTATAGGGGAGATTAAGTTCTTCATTGGACTACAGATTCAAGAAATGAAAGATGGTATCTTTATCACTTAGTCCAATTATGTCAAAGAGGTGTTGAAGACCTTTGGCATGGAAGACAATAAACCGGTTGGTACACCGATGGTGACCGGTTGTAAATTATCAAAAGAGGATGACTCAACATTGGTGAATGAGAAGGAATATCGATCAATGATTGGTAAGTTGCACTATGTAATACATAGAAGACTGGACATTACACATGTAGTAGGCATTATTGCACGGTTCCAGAAAAGTCCAAGAGAATCCCACTTAGTAGCAATCAAGCAGATTCTTAGATATCTGAAGGGAACTATTGACTATGAATTATGGTATCCATACAGTAATGATTTCAACCTGAAAGTGTTTACCGATGCTGATTGGGTTGGTAATGTGGATGATCGGAAGAGCACAACCGGTGATGCATTCTTTCTTGGTGGTAGACTGGTCTCATGGATGAGTAAGAAGTAGAGTTGTATCTCTCAATCTACATCAGAAGCAGAATATGTTGCAGCATTTATGAACTGCACCCAGACAATCTGGATGAAGCATGTATTAAGTGGTTTCAAAGTTCCTATATCTAAACCGGTAAGTATATTTTGTGACAACACAAGTGCAATTAATGGTGCAGGAGCACCTAGTTGAGTAAAAACTCTCATTTTTGAGTATTTCTTTATTTCATGTTTGTAATGTCTTGTGTTAGCTTTGTGATGTTATTTTAGGTTGTTGTGTGTCTTTTCTAGTGGTTTTGATCTCATTTTGTGCTCAAGAGGTCAAGTTTTGCCTTTCAGGACTTGAGTTGACAATTTTGGCAAAAATATGTAAAATTGCCTAAAAGGTCTCAAAATGCTTTCCAAAGCATTCAAACATGTTTACTAAGTGTTTTTAAGCATGTCTTAGGTTTTTAGATGAGTTGATGAGGTTTGGTTGTCAAAAATGTCATTTTGTGCAACAAAAGTTGCTCACCTTGTTGAAAAGTTGTCATTTTTGAAGTCAAAAATTTGAAAAAACAATCCTATAGCTATATGTCCATACATGACATCATAACTAACTCAAAATTATTTAAATAGACACCCTCAAACTTGTTTAGAGTTGGAAAATGTGGAAACAAAGTCATTCTCAATAGAAGAAGTGTAAAATTTGGGCTTTTATGACAATTTGAACTTGTTTGGATGCAACAGTCCGTACTAAACCATTTTTGTCCATACTGTACTTGCTAAGAAGTGTTTTTGATGTCCATTCCAAGCAATTAATGTAATTGGTTCTTTGTTTTTCATTGAAAAGAGAGTTATGGTTAATTGTTTTAGTTTTGTTACTTCACTGCCTTGTCAAGGGTTTGTACTCCATAATGGATCAACTTGACTAAAAACCTCATTGGGCTCCCATGGAGGAACTTGGTCAGTTTGATGAGAGATTTTATAGTGTAAATATCTTCTTGTTTGTCCAGGGTTATGCACAAGGAGTTTGTGTGAGATCCTACTAGGCAAGTTAAGTGGGTAACTTGGCTAGTAGATTGAAATTATGAGCAAAATGTTGTTCTCAAAGTCTATTTGAGCTAACAACGTTGGAAAAAGGTCTGCACCTTCCCTATGAGTGATTTGAAGCAAGTTAGAGCACCAAAATTTATCCATTTTGCATTATAAAGTGTCACTGTTTGTGAAGGGCAGCGAACTCCTTGTTTTGGGAAATATAATGGTTTTTGGCACCAAGATTTTCTTTGAAACCTTCCATGCATGAAGAATTCACCATACTTGTTCAATGAAATTTTTTGTTAAAAGGTTTATTTATGCTATGGTGCAGGCATTTTGGAAGTCCTAACCCTCTATTGTGCAGAAAAGACAGTGAAAGACAGTGAAAACAGTGAAAATGACTGTTTTTGTCATCTTCTACAGCTAGTTTACTAAATGTTTGTCAAAATGACAAGTGGTAATTGTGGAATAATGTCTCCCAAGGTGTGGTAGGGCCCAAAAAATAGTCTAGGGCCTTGGTTTGAGAAGGAGTTGTGAAATCTAACATTGCAAGCTCAAAACCCTCACTAAACCCTACATTTATGCCCAAAATTGAGGACCGTCACTAAACCCTCTTCATGGAGCCTAAGACCTAAAAAATCCTTGAGCCTAGACCTCCTAAACATCATTCAAGACAATTTTGTTGGAGGAATTGCCCATCATTGGGCTGGGTGAACAAAAAAGTGCCAATTAGCCCTCCATGGGCTACTAGCCTTCTTGGACTTCAAAACTACAATTTCAAGGACCTGATTGGTTTGGGGTTGTTGGAGCTTGTGAGACCTTTGGTAAAATATCTAGGAACATTAAGAAAGACCCCTCCACCTTCTTGAAAAATGACAAAAACTTTTGGGGTTTGCAACCTAGCAAAGGGGGTTGAGTAGAAGAGAAAAAATTGCCTAAGTGCTATAAGAAAATACATGATCAAAGACAAAACCTTTGCCTTTCTTCATAGAACCTTTGGAGGAGTTTACCTAGTCTTGGTGCAATAGGTATGAATGCCTAGGAAGTAGTGTAGTGAAGTTAGAAGAGTATACAATCAAGGAGGAGTGAGTTGAGTAAGGGTATAAGCCTTCATTAAAGGATGGATGTTGGAGAAGCTATGCATGAGATACTTAGCATTAAAACCTCAAGATGATTTTACAAACATACATGGCAGTCACAAACAAGAATCTTGTAAACCAATTGAACCATTAGACCTAATTCACCTTGTGGAGCACTTCTCTAGCATTCTCCCTATCAATTAACATTTCCAAGAATCCGGTTTTACATGCTAGAACCAAGAACTTCGAGCTCAAGTATCATTTCTTGAGGGAGAAGGTTCAGAACAAAGAGGTTAAACTGGAACATGTTTCCAGTAAGGAGCAGTTAGCAGACATATTCACCAAGCCTCTACCAAAGGCTACATTTACCTATTTAAGAGGTGAATTGGGGGTGCTTTCCCTTCAAGAGGTGAACTAAAGGTGTGTGGTCCACATCAATCAGGTATTGCATTGATAAATCTTTTTTCAGGATTGGTGTGTTGAAGGATGCTACTCCTTAGGGGGAGCAGCATAGTGGGACATAGTTGTTTGTGCCTCCACTTTGGCATTGTTTTCAAAGAGGGAGAAGATGTGAAGCAAAGAAGATATCTGCGGTATTGGGGAGAAGAAGATGAAAAGCAGATAGATATCTTTGTATATTGCCATCAATGCCAAAGGGGGAGATTGTTGGCATATGTGCAAAGCATGATGACATGATGATATTGTATGTTGTCATTGATGTCATTATGCTGAAGTATGAACTAGTATGATGATGTAAACTGGTATATGTGAAAAAGTGAAACGCTATGTTTGTTCAAGGTGAATCGGTATGTTGGAATGAGAACTGGTATATGGAATTTTTATATCAAGGTTTCATTTGGCATTGTTAGTCTCAAAATCTGATTACCCTTCAATGCCTTTAATAATATAATCTAAAATGGGTGCCGAGAAGACATCAAGGATAAAAGGATTTCAGAGACAACATATGACAAGGTTTGGTTAGACCTTCTACACTTCGGGCTCTTCCTTAAGCCCAGGCGGGTATACCCTTTGTGAATTAACTTCACATTCTTAAGCAACAAACCCACAGCAAACCAGTCCAGAAAACCAGTGAGTTTATTCACCTTGAAAAAACAACTGAAAACAAAGAATGAAACAATATTCAACTTCAGTATATTTGATCAACAAAGCATGCAATAAACAGCTTCGATTAGTACCAGTGCTTTATCCAAGGCTACAGAGTCACTCAAACTCAAATAAAACTCCTAAAATAAAACATCTCTATACTTCCCATCAACTTGGTCTCCATTTATCCCTGTAAATGCCTAGCATCAACAAGAATTTAATCACTTCAAAATAAGCTAAGGTCCTCAAAATTCAAAGTTCATCCTGAAGTATTTACTGGTAGAGTGGTCATGCCTGTTTAATTTCCCTCCTAAAGAGAAAAGCTAGAAACACCCATACTGAGATTGCCTTACAATTCCATTCAAACAGAAAAATCCTAGATTATTCTGAATGAAAGAATAAATACAATTAAGGACAAATTTGAAGACGACACAGAGCTTTACTCAAAACTGATGGTCTGTATATTGATATTCATTTGAAAAAGATTTTACAAAAGTCTGATTCTCCATTAAACTTTGGAAAAGCTCAGATAACATTTCTGCAGCGTTTTCTTACAAAAATTGTGTGATCCCTCTCTCTCTAGTCCTGGTATCCATTTATAACAATATGGATGCACAAAGCTTCGGACTTCTTGAGGAAAGTTTGTTACAATTACTTCAAAAAATTGAAGAAGTTACAATTTCAGTTATGCGCTCTTTTCAGCTTCTTCAGCAGTCTGTTGGACGGGTTATTCAGTTGCAACCTCCTCTGGCTTTTCAGGGACGTTCTCTAACTGCTCCGGATCTCGAGTGAAATATTTAATTCCCCACTCACCATACGTCTCCTCGGTCGGCCATACAAAATTAATCACATCACTTTTAACCTTAGTCAACCCTTTCCAAGAATTCCTCAGTTTGTTGACTTCTGAGTTAAGAAAACTGTAGTGTGATTTAATTCTCTCTATTTCCTGTATGGTTATAACAAAAAATGAGGTATCATCCAGATCAATAATTCCCTTGACCCTTGCTGACAATTTAGCATTTATCTCATTGAGCCATATCTGCTTATCTTTCAGCTGATCTGGATTGGCAAAAATTCCTGGAAGTAACTCACAAACCTGATCAGTGTATTCCTTTTTAAGCAATTTAACCCTTCTTTCCACATTATCCACCTCTATCGCCAATTGCAATAAACTCTTAGTGATATCAGAAGTGGATTTGATAATAGGGTTAGCTCTTGCTTCATCACAGGAAACACACATGAACTCCAAATCCTGCTCCCTAGGCCTCCATCTGTCAAAAATGGGTGTCAATATGACTTTATCTCTTATCAACTCAGTCCATATCTCCATGACTTTTCCTACACTATTGTGAAGGAGTGAAGCATTTATAGTGTCTGCAAAACTGGAGACTGTGGCCTTGATCTTTTCTTCATACTTCCCTGCATAATAGGCCTGAGTTTGCTTAAGACTCTCCAATTCTTGGGGAGTTATCTCTATCATCTGAGAGCTGGAAGGTGCAGGAGATGGTGGGAGCTCAATAATGGGGCTAGTAGGTGGAGGTCTTGCAGGAGAAGAGGTGATCATTAATGTTGAAGACTCACCTTGTTGACGTTGTCCTGCTAATTGGCTCTGCAATCTGGCAATAATACTCTCCTTGCCTCTTATTTCCTCCTTGGCACTGTCATAAGCCTTCAAGACTGTTTCCAATTTGAGCTGGAGAGCCTCTTTTTCTTTAGCATCCTTCTCAGCTACTGCAACACTAAATTTGGCAGTCTCCAACACCGTGCTAGCAGCCTCTACTACCCCTGTATTTTCTACTCTCCTGACCATCAATCCGCCAATGTGACTTGTCCCTGTGGTGTCTTTACCCTTTTTGTCCTCATTTCTCTTAAGGGACCACATGACTAGAGCAGCATCGTCTTTACTGAATGTAACCCCTTCCATGGGTTTGGTTTCTTTCCTCACTGCATCCAGCACCAGAGCATCAACAATATTCCATTCTGGCAAAATGAGCACTCCAGCTTGTGCTACTAAATCTCTCCCCTGTTCAGGAGTGATGGTTTTGAATTCTTCCATCATCTCCTGTTTTATTTCTTCCTCCACCGAGGCTGGATCTTTATTTTGTTGTTCTGCCTTTCTTGTTTCACATCTAGCATTATATTTATCTATATGTTGTTTCCATATAAACTGCATGAATGCTTCAGATGTTACAAAACTATCATCTGCTAGAAAAGCACTAGTGGCCTTCTTTATCTCAGGATCCCACTCCTGGCCTTTGAGTTCAGTCGAGGTGATGTCCATTTGTGCTTCAGTGGGTTCTTCTGGCATCCCCTCTTCCACTTCATCATATGTATATGCAATCTCCCCCAAACTGCCCAACTGAGATAGGTATTCAGTTGCTGCTTGTTCATCTCCAATGTGGAGAGGGGATTGGGATGGGGAATATAAGGGTGTATCTGATTGCACCTCCTTCCCCACCCTCTGCTTCTTTGGGCTGTCTTGTATGTGAATGACTTCATGTGCTTTCCTCTTCCCTTTGGATGAAGAGGGTTCCCCTCTTGCAGACACCAACACACTGTAACCTGCTTTCTTATGCAGGGTGTAATCACCAGGAGGGATGGCTTTAATAGGAGCTGATTTCCCCAAAATCATTCTTGCTTTCTCAGGGTTGTTTTTAATTACAACTTCCTTTTTCTCCTTTATTGTCTGCATCACATCCTCAAAACAAATAATCAAAAATTTTATCTTTTCTTCCAATGGGAAGAAGCTAGACAATGGGTCATAGCTAGCATCAAATTGATGCACAAAATCCAGGGCCTTCCTGTAAGCTACCCATTTTTCCTTCCTCAACTCCTGTTCATCCAAATCAAATTCATTCCTGATGAGGTCTTCAGGAAAGTGGAATTGATGGGGCCTACCTCTACATGCTACTTTCTTCCGGAATACACCATTGTAGAAGTCCACCGGATCAGCACATCTTGACACTGCAGTGGACAAATGGTAGGGTTTGAGGAAATCCTCAAAACATTTCCAGCCGCCCTTGGTGATTACAAATTGGTGGGCTACTGTAGCTGTAGGGAAAATAGTCCCTTTACCTCGGCTTGTTAACTCTGCCTCTTGCAAGTCACCAATTTGTCTGAGAATCTCAGCTATTCCCACTTTGAGGGGGACCTGGTATGGTAACAAAAATGGGGTGCCTCTGAAAACAAAACCCCTAAACACTGTGGACACTGGATATAAATACATATCACCCCAGTTATGAACAATCTTGACATTCTTTGTGAATTCTTTTGGTCTTAAGAATTCCAGAAGAATCTTGGGGACTCGTGGATTGTCAGAGCAAAGAAGAGTCCTTATCTTGGATGCAAAGTATTTATCAAACTTTAGAAAACTTGCATCCTCTCTATCCCATGACAATACGGTACTCCATAATTGTACCGGCATCTTTTCTCTCTCCTTTTCCTTTACCAGGTCCATTCCACTGGCAAAATAATCTCCACCTTTGAAGAGGAAAAGGTGCATCAATAGTGAATACCACCCAAATGGCCTATCCACCTTCCCATTCTTTATCCCCATCAGTCCTCCATGGATAGCATCAGCAATATAGCAGGCATAATCAAATGTAGTAGCAAGAGAAGGATTCAGAATTTGAACAATCATTAACAGATAATGATTTGGCATATTAGATTCAGCATCCTCTCCTAGAACTTGGCAAAGTGCCCAGTACATCCCTTTTGCCCTTAAGGTAAACATACTTAGTGAAAAGGGCTCTTGTGTATTGGGCCCTACAACTGCTAACCCTCCCACTTTCAGAAAAAGTTCTTTGAGAGGCCCATTCCTGAGATGAGTCCTCTGTGCCCTGTATACCTGAGTCAATTGTGTGAAGTTTATAGGCTCCAAGAAATTGGTAAACTCACTAAGCCCAAACGCTTTTCTCAGCTCTTCTGCATTTATCTCCACGAGGGTTTTTCCATTCACATCCCGGATACACCTGGTAACTGAATCATAATTTAATGCCATTTGGGTTAACAAATCTGTATCCATGAACACCCCTGGGACTACCAATCTCCCAACATCTAATTCCCAAATGTTATTTTGAGGAGCAGGAGAATTCCTCATTCCAAAACCGATTTTAAATAACCCCAACCCAGACAGCCCAACCTGTGGGTCTCTTAACCAATTACCCTTATCATACAATCCTTCTCCAATTCTCAGTCGGGGAGCCCTAGGTACTAATTCTTTGGCCTTAGATGCCTGGTTGGTTGACAGCGTCAACTGCTCTAAGAAGTCATCACACACACTTCTTTCAAGATAATCAACTTTACCAGAAAATTCCCTTTTAGGAGCCATTTGCAATACAACCAGATAAATATTACTTCTGAAACTATTTCTGTTATACGAGAACAGTTTCACGTATCACAACACAAGAACGGCTGCAAAATAAGAAAAAACCTGATGCTTGCTCGAAGAAATTCGCTCTGTAACCAATTCGCCTTCTTTGTATTTGTAAAAGATAACTCTGCGTTTGCCTCCTCTGCAAAAATCCTTTTAAGAGGTATCCTTACTTGGTTGTTAGGAAATCAAATGCTTGTACTCTGGGCCTTAACTGTAACATTGATTCCGCATGCTTCGACCGTCCCTTCAAAATCGAATTCATACGAGAATTCATATTTTAGCTCCAACGGGCCGCAGTCTTTCTGCAAGTGTCTCTCTGTGAATTTCATTTTGACGGCTTTGTCCTTAGTCTAAGTCCTGTCTTTTATTGGCTACATAATACCACGCGGCATCCGACCATTGGCTTAGAAAATCCCCTCACATTCTATTTTGATACTGGCTGAATGTCGCCCTTTATACTGTGGCGGGCCCGTGCCTTTCTCTTTTTGCCATGTCATCATCATGACACGTGGACGGCCGATATTCATTCTTGCTATTTCGCAGCCTTAAAGGGTGAGCACTTAACCCTTGCGAAATAGCGCGGGCCGTTGGATTATCTTTCAAGTTAATCACCTTTTAATCCTTCGAACAGGTCCTCAGGAATGGTGGGCCTGCTGAGTCATCAGTGACATCTGGCATCTAGTCATCCACTGTGCTGATTTGTCACTCTGTCACTTGCCGGAAGAAGAACCATGGGGGCCCCACTTCAGTCTCGACAGGTCTATCTTAGAAATGGTGGGCCCACTGACACGGCATAGACACCTGGCTTCTTGTCACATTCGAAGCTGACCTGTCAACTTTTCATTTGTCAAACATACACTATAGGGACCCACAGCTGCCTTTTAGACCGCGTGTCATCAAGACACGTGGACGGTCCAGGTTAACTTTCGCTATTTCACAGCCTTAAAGGGTGAGCACTTAGCCTTTGCGAAATAGTGCCGACCGTCAGATCCTTTCTCAAGTTGATCAGCATTTAAACCCTGTTAGGAGCTTTCAGAAGAGGTAGGCCCACGGACACGCCACGGACACCTGGCGCCCTGTCATCTTCGAAGCTGACCTATCAACTTTTCTTTCACTGGAAGGAGCCACGGGGTCTCAATGAATTGCAAGAGCTATCCCTGTTAGGTCACCTCCACCTGTGAGCTGACTCATCTTTGGGGCCCACTTTGATCCTTAATCTTAAAATGCTGACTGTGGCGGCTTGCGCCACGTGCTGCCCTCTAATACGCCAGAGAAGACCACGTAGAGGGGGCCCCACCTTCTTGACAACCGCAACCTTCACTTCCTCCGCATGACACATGGACGGCTGATATTCATTCTCGCTATTTCGCAGCCTTAAAGGGCAAGCACTTAGCCTTTGCGAAATAGAGACAACCGTCGAATCTTTCCCCAAGTTGATCAGTGTTTATTGGGCCCGGCACTTTAGAAGGAAATAATAAAAGGTGAAAAATTTTCAAATAATTAACATGACCGCCTAGGGAAATAGCAAGGGGGGAACACTTCTTACGACCCTGCGACCCATGACTTAAGTGAAATAAAGTGACGACGGAATAGAAACCAGGGGATTCAAAACAAAAGATAAAGTGCAAAACTTAGAAAAGCCTTAAACCCTCTAGGTTTAGAATAAGGCTGAAGCATTTGGGGCCACATCTTATACAAAATTTTTCAAAAACCATAGCCAAATATGGTGAAAGAACCCAATTTTAAAAACAGCGATAACAGCGGCTCTGACTGGGGATGGTTGATTGCGAGATCAACACAAGAAAACTCAGAAACTCTGGAGAAACAGACCAAAACACAAACCGAAACCAGGAAAACAGGAAAGAAAACAAAATATATACAACAAAGGACCTACTGGGCATGGACATTAAGAGAAATAGTACTTCGGGAATTGTCCATGCACTTGAAATTCCTGCATCTCATCATTCATATTCTTCAAAAAATATGAATCCTTACCATTCAAATCACAAATTACAAAAGGGCCAATCCAGAGTGATTCAAATTTCTTATGCTTTCCTTTATCTTGCCCTTTTGCATTCCACTGAAGAACCATGTCATCAATTTGGAACTTCCTCAATGATGTCCTTTTATCAAAAAGATACTTTGACTGTAACTGGAGCTTCTGATTTTTCTTATGAGCGGAGGTTCTAAGCTCTTCCACCTCTACAATTTGGATTATCCTGGTCTCCATTGGTTCAGATAGTTCGATGCTCTCTTCCTGCAAAAACTTATATACTGGAAGAAGGTTATTTACCGGTAATCTGGCTTGGGTACCATAAACCAACTCAAAAGGTGACATTCCAATGGATTTTTTAACTGTTATTCTATCCGCCCACAGAGCCAATTTCAACTTTTGATCCCAAGACCTTTTGTTTTCTTCTAAGATCTTCTTAATAATAGTTAGCAAGCTTTTGTTGCTAGATTCTGCTTGTCCATTCCCTTGAGGGTGATAAGGTGATGAGTATGACATAAGTATACCATGACTATTGTAAAAGCCAATAAATTCTTCTGATCTAAAACACATAGCATTATCCATTATCAATTTTGCAGGTGTTCCAAATCTAGTCACAATATTATCCATCAAGAAATCAATGACAATTTTTCTAGTAGCTCTTCTTGTGGGAATAGCTTCTATCCATTTAGTAAAATAATCTGTAGCCACTATAATCCATCCATGACCTCTTCCTGACTTCTCAGCAATTTCTCCAATAAAATCAATACCCCATTGGACAAAAGGAGCTTCTACTGAGACTGGATTCAGGGGTAAAGCTCCTCCATACTTGAGCTTAGAAGAAAATCTCTGACATGAATCACATCTCCGAACATATGCATGGGTATCTTTAAACAAAGTAGGCCAATAATACCCAGCCCGTATTATCTTACCAGCTGTAGTCTTAGCAGAGTAATGACCTCCACACACTCCATCATGCATTTCATTCAACATCCGTTTAGCTTGAAGTTCATCCAAACACAGCAGCAACTCCCCATCTCTCTGTCTCCAATAAAGATCACCCTGAATGAGGACATATTTCTGGGACTTGAGCTTCAAAGTTCTCTTCTGGTTGTGTGTCATTTCTTCTGGCAGCATATGAACTTTTAATACTTGGATTATTTCTGTGTACCATGCTTGCCTCTCAATACTAGTGACCAAAATATCTTCAACTTCAACATTGTGTACTTCTACATTCATGAGATTTGACTCAGTCATGAGCTTGGCCAAACCTAACCCTCTCACCAATTTAGTGATCTTTACCTCCAAATTGAACTCTTGAATTCTATTGATCCATCTACATCTCTTCCCAGTAACCTCAGATTGAGACAGAATATCTTTAACTGCAACATGTGGAACATAGGCAGTGACATTTGCATTCACCAAATATGGCCTAAAGACTTTAACAGCTTTAACCAAGGCATAAGCTTGTTTCTCCATGGTTTCATATTTTAATTCTGCCGCTTGCAAAGATTTTCTATAGAAAGCTATGGGATGATCATATCCCTCATTATCCTTTTGCAATAATACTGCAGCCACTGTGTGATATGAAGCAAAAGAAAACAGAGAAAAAGGCTTACCATAATCCAGGGACTTCAACACTGGTGCTTCCTGGATTGCTTTCTTAATCTCATTAAAAGCTTTTGAGGCTTCCTGATCCCAGTGAAACTTGGTGTCCTTCTTGAGCAACTTGACAATAGGCTTTACTATCTCAGCAAAGTTGGCAATGAATCTCCTGACAAAATTCACTTTGCCTAGAAAGGACTGAATTCCTTTCACATTTTTTGGTTCAGACACTTTATTGATTGCTTCAATTCTCTCAGGGTCTATTCTTACTCCTTCCTTGGAAACTATATGTCCCAATAATTTTCCTTCAGTGACCCCAAAATGACATTTTTTGGGATTCAGTGATACACCAAATTCCAAGGTTTTATCAAACACCTTCTCTAAATGTCCACAGTGATCATCAGCTCTCTTTGAGAAACAAGTTAAATCATCTTGGTAAACCACCATAATAATGTTAATGAATTCCTTAAAAGCCACATCCATAGCTCTTTGAAAGGTAGCCCCTGCATTTTTCAATCCAAACGGCATTCTCACATACACATAAGTTCCCTATGGAGTAGTAAAAGTTGTTTTAAACTGTTCAGACTCCTTTACAAGCACTTGATTGTATCCTGAGAAACCATCCATCATGGACAAAAGATCACAACCTGTCACTCTTTGTAGCATTGCTTCCATGTTTGGAGATGAATAATTATCTTTTAGGGAAGCAACATTCAGATTCCTAAAATCCACACACAATCTGATATCTCCATTCTTTTTTCTCACGGGGACCAAATTAGAAACCCATGAAGAATGTCTGATTGGTTTGATAATCCCCCCTTCTCTCAATTTAGTCAACTCTTGTTGCATTTTTGTTTCTAACAAGGGGTTAATAGGTCTCTGCTTCTGTCTAAAAGGCTTAGCATCTGGAAGTAAGGGAATTTCATGTTGAAAAAGATCTTGTCTATACGCCTTTAGATCTTCATAAGACCAAGCAAAAACATGTTTATACCTTTTCAGTAAACTGATTAGGTTAGTCCTAACATGAGGAGGTAGCTTCTTTCCAATATATACCAACTTGGGGGATGATTCTGTCCCCAAGTTGACCTCCTCTAATTCTTCTAACTTAGTGGTAGATTGCTGGTGTAGATGACTGTCATTATAACTAAACATGCTTTCTAACTCCACCAGCCCTTTAGGTATCTCGTTGGTTTCCAATTGGACAATATCATTTCCAAACATTGTCTCTCTGCCATCCACTACTTCCACCAATGCATTACAATCAATTTTTTGTCCATCATAATCATCAACACATTGGATGAACCTAAGAATATCATCGTCATCAGCAAAAACTTGCCAGTTATATACATTATCAGGGATAGCAGGCCTAGCTTTTATTTCCACAGTGGAGATACCAGTTAGTGTTGCATCGTCATTTTTTAAAGCAACATTAGCTAGGAAATCTGCCATAATATTTTTTGCTCGCTCTATCCAATTGATAGAAAAGGCATCAAAATATTCAATAATATCCCAAACAGCATGCTTATATTGCTTCAATTTATCATTCTTAGATGCATACTTAGATCTTATCTGAGAGACGACCAGCTCTGAATCACCCATCACTTTCAATAATCGGATTCCATGTTTTTTTGCAACCTCAAGTCCTAATAACAAAGCTTCATACTCTGCAGTATTATTTGTGCATTGGAATGCCAATAAGAATGAATATTTAAAGGTTATACCTGATGGGGATACAAAAAGAACCCCTGCTCCTGACCCTTCTTTGGAACAAGCTCCATCAAAATACATTTGCCACAATCCATACTGCTGTGCTTGTAGTTCAACTACAATTGGGTCAGTGTTCTTCAACTGAGGTGATACTGGCTGAATTCTGAAATTATCTAAATCCACATCAATCATACAGTTAAGCATACTAGGGTCCACATTTTCAACTACCTTAGGAGCTCGTGGCTCCCTGTATAGTTTGACCTTATTGCCACCAACAGGAATAGTAGCATAAGACAAATCCAATTGAACATTTCCCCCCACTGCTGCGGCCCACTGCCTAGAGAGTAACATGCCATAGTGGGGTTTAGTATCTGTGACAATAACATCCATTTTGTAAGTAGCTTCAGGAAATGCAGCTATTTTTACTTCTACATCTTTCATTGTACCTATCACAGGCACTTCTCTGTTATCCATGGCATAACATTTCCCATACACAGTGGTTACTGACAATCCTAATTCTTTCATGACACCATAGGGCATCACATTAGCAGCTGCTCCTGAATCTATCATGCAATTTTTAATTAACCGGTTATTGACTAGCAAAGTAACATAGAAAGGGTCCACCTGAGAAGGCTCCTGAGTGATAATGGTTCCAACATATACCTCTGGAGTTTGGAACTCTTGATCCTTCCCGATTTTGTCTGAACCAGTGGGTGATACTGAACCACCATCAGATATACTAGAGAATAGAGACAAAGCTGCATCCTTGTGTTCCTTAATCTTTAGTAACTCCACTAATGGGACAGTGACCTTCATTTGAGTTAAAGCTTGGGCCATATTAAATGTGGAATAATTACATTGTTCAGTATTAGCCTTAACCTTTTCTACTTTGAGTTGGTTACCCTTTTTTACTATTTCCACCTTTTGTACATCACCAGCATTTTTGGCATCTGTGGTTCTAGGGAAGTCTTTAACTTGTTCCTCTTTTTCTTGACTAGCTTTAACAGTAGCAGTAACACTGCTTGATGCCCCTTTCTTTGTGACCTCTTTTACAAACATGGAACCTGGCTCACCTTGATCAGTATCTCTCTTGGTGCTTCTCAGATTGTAGTTATGTTTAGCTTTGGCGATTGCGGCCTTAGTGAGGTTTCTAACCTCTTCTTCACTAGGCCTCCTATTGTTACCACATTCAATGTAGGGTGCCAGCTTAAGGCTAACTGCCCTTTTACTAATCTTTCATTATCTAACGCATCACTGCACTCACTTGGCATAGATTCCTCATCACTTTCTATGATAGTTTCAAACATATTAATATCAAGCTCTTCTTCCGGTCTCATGGATTCCTCCAGAGCTTGAGCTACTGCACACTGGTGAGGAGAATGTGGTCCATCACAAGCAATACACCAGGGAGTGTTTTCTATATTATTAACAGTCTTGCCTTTCAAAGGATCTGGTGTGTCTTGGCTTTGGGCAATTTTAGGCTTCTCAACTTGGGGCTTACCATCCTTCCAATTTGTATTGTATGGCATATCATGTAACCTAGGAGGTCTATCTTGCCAATTGTAATGAGGTTTATCATTTTTGTTAACCTTAGCAGTCAAATCTTTCATAGCAGTGACCAGTTTTTCTATTTTATCCTCTTCCTTAACAACTTTGTTAGGTTGCTGTTTGGTTTCATGCCATAATCTTCCATCTATCCTCCTTCCTAATTTGCCAGATGCCTTTCTATTACTTTCAACATTTATGGCAATTCTAAAGGCATCCCTCAAGTTATGAGGATTTTTATCTCTGAGAATGTAAGCCATCTTAGAATCAAATACATTATAATAGGTGTTAAGGCACATATTGTCATCTAACCTCATTACCTGATATAATCTATGCATAGCCTTCTGGAACCTAGCATTAAAATCAGTGACTATTTCATTTTCAGATTTTCTGATATTATTGAACTCATTCAGCATGAAACTCACATTAGTCTTATCACCATACTGTTCTTGAAAGCAATTTTTGAATTCCTCCCATGAACCTATGCTAGCTACTGGAAGACCTCTATACCAATCTCTTGCATCATCAACCAGGGATTGAACAAATAGTTTCATAATCACATCTTCATCAACTATCTCATAATCATTTATCAAATCCCCAAAAGATTTGAGATGTTCCTCAGCACTGACTGCATTGTTCCCGGCAAATTTATGGAGTTTGTCTCTTAACTCAATGGGAACATGATTTGGATATCCTGGGATCCCATCAAAAAACAATTGCTTATATTGTTCTAGATTAATCGGCCTTCTTTGAAAAGGGGAAACAGTATTATTATTCCCCATAATCATCTTAGCCTTTGAGATTGGGGATTGAAATGTTTGGGTGTACTGCTTATTTGAAGGTATGTGGCTTACTGAAGCAATGTTAGTGTGCACTGCTGGTTGGATATTGACCTGAGGGAGAGAAATTTGTTGGGGATTAGGCTTACTAAGATCTTCTGATGGGAATGTGATAGGGGGAGCTTTTAGGTAGTTAATCTTTCTCTTAACTTCCTGATTTGCAGCCTCTAACTCAGCCTTTTCCAACTCCATTTGGAGGTCTTCCTTTTCCTTCCTCATCTTTTCCATCTCTCTCTCATGTGCTAGGATCCTCTGAGAAATCCCTTCTGCAGTTTTAGACTCTACTCCATCATCTACCCATATCTGTTTCCCTTTGTTTAAATTAACTCTAGGGAGTTGGGAATCATTAGGGACTTCTTTACTTGGCTGGGCTACTGACTTAGGAACTGGTTTGATCTTAGGGGTTAAGATTTCCCTGATCACCGGGCCTTCTTGATCACTCTTTTCTTTGTCTTTGGCAAGGACTTCAAGATCAGCTATCTATCTAAGAAGCCTATCTCTCTCCATCATTTTGGCTTTAACTTCCTTTTCCTTATTTGCCTCTTTTTGGGCCCTCAAGGATATTAAATGATGAACCCTTTTATTTAATTCTTCAATTTCCTGAGACATCTTATCCTCATCAGAATAATTTTCTTCAGAATCCGATACATTAATTTGATCTATATCAATCAAACTAATGTTCCCATCTATCGTCCTAGGAACAGAGTGCCTAATAGCATTTGAACTAGTTCTATCTTTTGTGGAAACACTAGCATGTGATAAATCTCGACTTAAAATAGGCATATCATCAATATTTCCAAACAATCCTGAATGAAAACCTAAAATATCCTGATCCGAATCTCTTGAAGATGAATTTTACTTTGCATAGACAGGTCGGTCAGGCATCTTACCAGTATTGTTGTTTTTCCGCACCCATGCAGCATTTGACGGCTCGTGCATCATAGATCTCTTCTGGCCTCTTCATGATTGCTCGGGCAGACCTTCTTGCAGGGTTTCACGAGGATGTTTCTTCATAAATAATCTTGTATGCTTATTTCCTTGCATCTTGTTTGTCTTTATTTTAGAAAGCTTATATCTCACAAGGACTGGTTCAAAAAATAACAGAGTCGCCACCCACAAAACTATGGGAAATATAAACGCAAGCTGTCTTACTCACAAACACAACAATACTTTCCAGAAGCTTGGCACAGATTCTGTGTCTATATCTTTGCGATAACTGTCCCCAGCAGAGTCGCCACTTTTGTTAGTCTCAAAATCTGATTACCCTTCAATGCCTTTAATAATATAATCTAAAATGGGTGCCGAGAAGACATCAAGGATAAAAGGATTTCAGAGACAACATATGACAAGGTTTGGTTAGACCTTCTACACTTCGGGCTCTTCCTTAAGCCCAGGCGGGTATACCCTTTGTGAATTAACTTCACATTCTTAAGCAACAAACCCACAGCAAACCAGTCCAGAAAACCAGTGAGTTTATTCACCTTGAAAAAACAACTGAAAACAAAGAATGAAACAATATTCAACTTCAGTATATTTGATCAACAAAGCATGCAATAAACAGCTTCGATTAGTACCAGTGCTTTATCCAAGGCTACAGAGTCACTCAAACTCAAATAAAACTCCTAAAATAAAACATCTCTATACTTCCCATCAACTTGGTCTCCATTTATCCCTGTAAATGCCTAGCATCAACAAGAATTTAATCACTTCAAAATAAGCTAAGGTCCTCAAAATTCAAAGTTCATCCTGAAGTATTTACTGGTAGAGTGGTCATGCCTGTTTAATTTCCCTCCTAAAGAGAAAAGCTAGAAACACCCATACTGAGATTGCCTTACAATTCCATTCAAACAGAAAAATCCTAGATTATTCTGAATGAAAGAATAAATACAATTAAGGACAAATTTGAAGACGACACAGAGCTTTACTCAAAACTGATGGTCTGTATATTGATATTCATTTGAAAAAGATTTTACAAAAGTCTGATTCTCCATTAAACTTTGGAAAAGCTCAGATAACATTTCTGCAGCGTTTTCTTACAAAAATTGTGTGATCCCTCTCTCTCTAGTCCTGGTATCCATTTATAACAATATGGATGCACAAAGCTTCGGACTTCTTGAGGAAAGTTTGTTACAATTACTTCAAAAAATTGAAGAAGTTACAATTTCAGTTATGCGCTCTTTTCAGCTTCTTCAGCAGTCTGTTGGACGGGTTATTCAGTTGCAACCTCCTCTGGCTTTTCAGGGACGTTCTCTAACTGCTCCGGATCTCGAGTGGAATATTTAATTCCCCACTCACCATACGTCTCCTCGGTCGGCCATACAAAATTAATCACATCACTTTTAACCTTAGTCAACCCTTTCCAAGAATTCCTCAGTTTGTTGACTTCTGAGTTAAGAAAACTGTAGTGTGATTTAATTCTCTCTATTTCCTGTATGGTTATAACAAAAAATGAGGTATCATCCAGATCAATAATTCCCTTGACCCTTGCTGACAATTTAGCATTTATCTCATTGAGCCATATCTGCTTATCTTTCAGTTGATCTGGATTGGCAAAAATTCCTGGAAGTAACTCACAAACCTGATCAGTGTATTCCTTTTTAAGCAATTTAACCCTTCTTTCCACATTATCCACCTCTGTCGCCAATTGCAATAAACTCTTAGTGATATCAGAAGTGGATTTGATAATAGGGTTAGCTCTTGCTTCATCACAGGAAACACACATGAACTCCAAATCCTGCTCCCTAGGCCTCCATCTGTCAAAAATGGGTGTCAATATGACTTTATCTCTTATCAACTCAGTCCATATCTCCATGACTTTTCCTACACTATTGTGAAGGAGTGAAGCATTTATAGTGTCTGCAAAACTGGAGACTGTGGCCTTGATCTTTTCTTCATACTTCCCTGCATAATAGGCCTGAGTTTGCTTAAGACTCTCCAATTCTTGGGGAGTTATCTCTATCATCTGAGAGCTGGAAGGTGCAGGAGATGGTGGGAGCTCAATAATGGGGCTAGTAGGTGGAGGTCTTGCAGGAGAAGAGGTGATCATTAATGTTGAAGACTCACCTTGTTGACGTTGTCCTGCTAATTGGCTCTGCAATCTGGCAATAATACTCTCCTTGCCTCTTATTTCCTCCTTGGCACTGTCATAAGCCTTCAAGACTGTTTCCAATTTGAGCTGGAGAGCCTCTTTTTCTTTAGCAACCTTCTCAGCTACTGCAACACTAAATTTGGCAGTCTCCAACACCGTGCTAGCAGCCTCTACTACCCCTGTATTTTCTACTCTCCTGACCATCAATCCGCCAATGTGACTTGTCCCTGTGGTGTCTTTACCCTTTTTGTCCTCATTTCTCTTAAGGGACCACATGACTAGAGCAGCATCGTCTTTACTGAATGTAACCCCTTCCATGGGTTTGGTTTCTTTCCTCACTGCATCCAGCACCAGAGCATCAGCAATATTCCATTCTGGCAAAATGAGCACTCCAGCTTGTGCTACTAAATCTCTCCCCTGTTCAGGAGTGATGGTTTTGAATTCTTCCATCATCTCCTGTTTTATTTCTTCCTCCACCGAGGCTGGATCTTTATTTTGTTGTTCTGCCTTTCTTGTTTCACATCTAGCATTATATTTATCTATATGTTGTTTCCATATAAACTGCATGAATGCTTCAGATGTTACAAAACTATCATCTGCTAGAAAAGCACTAGTGGCCTTCTTTATCTCAGGATCCCACTCCTGGCCTTTGAGTTCAGTCGAGGTGATGTCCATTTGTGCTTCAGTGGGTTCTTCTGGCATCCCCTCTTCCACTTCATCATATGTATACGCAATCTCCCCCAAACTGCCCAACTGAGATAGGTATTCAGTTGCTGCTTGTTCATCTCCAATGTGGAGAGGGGATTTGGATGGGGAATATAAGGGTGTATCTGATTGCACCTCCTTCCCCACCCTCTGCTTCTTTGGGCTGTCTTATATGTGAATGACTTCATGTGCTTTCCTCTTCCCTTTGGATGAAGAGGGTTCCCCTCTTGCAGACACCAACACACTGTAACCTGCTTTCTTATGCAGGGTGTAATCACCAGGAGGGATGGCTTTAATAGGAGCTGATTTCCCCAAAATCATTCTTGCTTTCTCAGGGCTATTTTTAATTACAACTTCCTTTTTCTCCTTTATTGTCTGCATCACATCCTCAAAACAAATAATCAAAAATTTTATCTTTTCTTCCAATGGGAAGAAGCTAGACAATGGGTCATAGCTAGCATCAAATTGATGCACAAAATCCAGGGCCTTCCTGTAAGCTACCCATTTTTCCTTCCTCAACTCCTGTTCATCCAAATCAAATTCATTCCTGATGAGGTCTTCAGGAAAGTGGAATTGATGGGGCCTACCTCTGCATGCTACTTTCTTCCGGAATACACCATTGTAGAAGTCCTCCGGATCAACACATCTTGACACTGCAGTGGACAAATGGTAGGGTTTGAGGAAATCCTCAAAACATTTCCAGCCGCCCTTGGTGATTACAAATTGGTGGGCTACTGTAGCTGTAGGGAAAATAGTCCCTTTATCTCGGCCTGTTAACTCTGCCTCTTGCAAGTCACCAATTTGTCTGAGAATCTCAGCTATTCCCACTTTGAGGGGGACCTGGTATGGTAACAAAAATGGGGTGCCTCTGAAACCAAAAACCCTAAACATTGTGGACACTGGATATAAATACATATCACCCCAGTTATGAACAATCTTGACATTCTCTGCGAATTCTTTTGGTCTTAAGAATTCCAGAAGAATCTTGGGGACTCGTGGATTGTCAGAGCAAAGAAGAGTCCTTATCTTGGATGCAAAGTATTTATCAAACTTTAGAAAACTTGCATCCTCTCTATCCCATGACAATACGGTACTCCATAATTGTACCGGCATCTTTTCTCCCTCCTTTTTCTTTACCAGGTCCATTCCACTGGCAAAATAATCTCCACCTTTGAAGAGGAAAAGGTGCATCAATAGTGAATACCACCCAAATGGCCTATCCACCTTCCCATTCTTTATCCCCATCAGTCCTCCATGGATAGCATCAGCAATATAGGAGGCATAATCAAATGTAATAGCAAGAGAAGGATTCAGAATTTGAACAATCATTAACAGATAATGATTTGGCATATTAGATTCAGCATCCTCTCCTAGAACTTGGCAAAGTGCCCAGTACATCCCTTTTGCCCTTAAGGTAAACATACTTAGTGAAAAGGGATCTTGTGTATTGGGCCCTACAACTGCTAACCCTCCCACTTTCAGAAAAAGTTCTTTGAGAGGCCCATTCCTGAGATGAGTCCTCTGTGCCCTGTATACCTGAATCAATTGTGTGAAGTTTATAGGCTCCAAGAAATTGGTAAACTCACTAAGCCCAAACGCTTTTCTCAGCTCTTCTGCATTTGTCTCCACGAGGGTTTTTCCATTCACATCCCGTATACACCTGGTAACTGAATCATAATTTAATGCCATTTGGGTTAACAAATCTGTATCCATGAACACCCCTGGGACTACCAATCTCCCAACATCTAATTCCCAAATGTTATTTTGAGGAGCAGGAGAATTCCTCATTCCAAAACCGATTTTAAATAACCCCAACCCAGACAGCCCAACCTGTGGGTCTCTTAACCAATTACCCTTATCATACAATCCTTCTCCAATTCTCAGTCGGGGAGCCCTGGGTACTAATTCTTTGGCCTTAGATGCCTGGTTGGTTGACAGCGTCAACTGCTCTAAGAAGTCATCACACACACTTCTTTCAAGATAATCAACTTTACCAGAAAATTTCCTTTTAGGAGCCATTTGCAATACAACCAGATAAATATTACTTCTGAAACTATTTCTGTTATACGAGAACAGTTTCACGTATCACAACACAAGAACGGCTGCAAAATAAGAAAAAACCTGATGCTTGCTCGAAGAAATTCGCTCTGCAATCAATTCGCCTTCTCTGTATTTGTAAAAGATAACTCTGCGTTTGCCTCCTCTGTAAAAATCCTTTTAAGAGGTATCCTTACTTGGTTGTTAGGAAATCAAATGCTTGTACTCTGGGCCTTAACTGTAACATTGATTCCGCATGCTTCGACCGTCCCTTGAAAATCGAATTCATACGAGAATTCATATTTTAGCTCCAACGGGCCACAGTCTTTCTGCAAGTGTCTCTCTGTGAATTTCATTTTGACGGCTTTGTCCTTAGTCTAAGTCCTGTCTTTTATTGGCTACATAATACCACGCGGCATCCGACCATTGGCTTAGAAAATCCCCTCACATTCTATTTTGATACTGGCTGAATGTCGCCCTTTATACTGTGGCGGGCCCGTGTCTTTCTCTTTTTGCCATGTCATCATCATGACACGTGGACGACCGATATTCATTCTCGCTATTTCGCAGCCTTAAAGGGTGAGCACTTAACCCTTGCGAAATAGCGCGGGCCGTTGGATTATCTTTCAAGTTAATCACCTTTTAATCCTTCGAACAGGTCCTCAGGAATGGTGGGCCCGCTGAGTCATCAATGACATCTGGCATCTAGTCATCCACTGTGCTGATTTGTCACTCTGTCACTTGCCGGAAGAAGAACCATGGGGGCCCCACTTCAGTCTCGACAGGTCTATCTCAGAAATGGTGGGCCCACTGACACGCCATAGACACCTGGCTTCTTGTCACCTTCGAAGCTGACCTGTCAACTTTTCATTTGTCAAACATACACTATAGGGACCCACAGCTGCCTTTTAGACCGCGTGTCATCAAGACACGTGGACGGTCCAGGTTAACTTTCGCTATTTCGCAGCCTTAAAGGGTGAGCACTTAGCCTTTGCGAAATAGCGCCGACCGTCAGATCCTTTCTCAAGTTGATCAACATTTAAACCCTGTTAGGAGCCTTCAGAAGAGGTAGGCCCACGGACACGCCACGGACACCTGGCGCCCTGTCATCTTCGAAGCTGACCTGTCAACTTTTCATTCACTGGAAGGAGCCACGGGGTCTCAATGAATTGCAAGAGCTATCCCTGCCAGGTCACCTCCACCTGTGAGCTGACTCATCTTTGGGGCCCACTTTGATCCTTAATCTTAAAATGCTGACTGTGGCGGCCTGCGCCACGTGCTGCCCTCTAATACGCCAGAGAAGACCACGTAGAGGGGGCCCCACCTTCTTGACAACCGCAACCTTCACTTCCTCCACATGACACATGGACGGCTGATATTCATTCTCGCTATTTCGCAGCCTTAAAGGGCAAGCACTTAGCCTTTGCGAAATAGCGCCAACCGTCGGATCTTTCCCCAAGTTGATCAGTGTTTACTGGGCCCGGCACTTTAGAAGGAAATAATAAAAGGTGAAATTTTTTCAAATAATTAACATGACCGCCTAGGGAAATAGCAAGGGGGGAACACTTCTTACGACCCTGCGACCCATGACTTAAGTGAAATAAAGTGATGACGGAATAGAAACCAAGGGATTCAAAACAAAAGATAAAGCGCAAAACTTAGAAAAGCCTTAAACCCTCTAGGTTTAGAATAAGGCTGAAGCATTTGGGGCCACATCTTATACAATTTTTTTCAAAAACCATAGCCAAATATGGTGAAAGAACCCAATTTTAAAAACAGCGATAACAGGCATGACTACCAGTTGGTAGTCTCAGCTTTAGGGTTTCCAGTTGATGCATTGCCTATGTGATTCAACTGATGACATCTTGTGTTGTGTTAGCATTGTAATGAAGATCAGATCATGTTGCCACATCAGCCTTGTGCGCGTGAAGGATTTCCTTGAGGATCTTGCATGAAGAAGATCGATCCTATCTACCTCGGGAATGTGTGAAGTCTCTGTAAACGATGGAGAGCGCGTGATGGGTTATCAGCTTCCTGAAGCGGCAAAGAATGAACATTGGAGAACGTCTTGAGATTTGTTCAAGACTATTGTATTCAATGCAATATGATTAATGGTCAGGATTGAACCGATTGAATTGTTAAACCTAAATGTTTAGGGTTTAGGGTTTATGCTACCGACCTATCTGTTTCCTATAAGGTCGTTGATGTTTTTCATTTTGAAGTTGTTGGCAAATGTTATGTGTGTATCCAAGTGAAGAGATACTTGATTCTTTCTAGACTGAAGAAGTGTGTTGATACCTTCAGAGTGTGATTGCAAAAGAAAAGGAGCTAAAGTGTGTCTGCCTTGGCATTGAGTGTTGTTATTAGATCAATGTATTACCTGTTGACTTCTAACCATTTCAGCAGTTGGAAAATCCCTTAACTGGGTAGCTTTAACAGGATTTTGTGTAAATCCTTTAATAGGGTGACTCAATTCAATGTTCTTAAAATCCTCTTGTGAGGTAACCTTTAACAGGGTTCTAACCTTTAACTGGGTATTTAGCCATCCCTTAACCGGGTGATCCCTAGCAGGATCAGTTCCTAGCAGAACCTATTGTAAAATTCTTTAACTAGACTAGGCTCCTAACAGAGCGGACTTCAAAAGAGTTCAAAGAACAACTTGTGGGTATTCATCCCCATTGTGGTTTTTCCCAGTTGGGTTTCCATGTGAAAAATCAGTGTGTCATGTGTGATGTTTTTCATGTGATGCTTTAATGTTTTCTGTCAAGTGGTAAAGCATGTTGAACTAATAGTCATTATATTTATGATGATATATTACTTGTTTATGCATATGGGTGAAGTGGAAATGAGATATTAGATTGTGTAGAGATCTAATTGTTTAATGGTTTATGCTATTCATACACTCACTGTGTGTAACCGGTAGTGCCCTGATTTAGACCGATGTAATTGTTTACCAGTTAAGTGCAGTCTTTGCAGTCAAACTGGTTGAGGGAAAAAATTTGTCTGTACTGATTCACCCCCCCTCTCAGTACTAGTTTGGTACTTACTGTTCATCATTATTCATCAGTAGCTCCTTGGGTTGGTGCCCTAAAATCAGGGGTTGGTGCTCCTTGGTTTGGTGCCCTAAAATCAAGGGTTGGTGCCCTAAACATTGTAATCATATTTCCATTGTGAGGCTGGATTAGAGTAGTAGACTCCAACAGTATTTCTCACCAAGTTTTTTTCCATCTTGGGTTTGATGTTATGATGAAAGAACAAGGATCTGGTCAACTACTGAGAGGGGGTGGTGAATCAGTAGATAGAAAAATTGATAAACTTCACCAATCTCAAAATCATTCTCTCAAAGTAAACTTAGTGTTATCACTATTTTAAAAATGGATGTTCTCAGTCCATAATTGGCTAGGTTTTTTAAAATTTTGAGTCTGGTATGCCCTAGTTGCTTCAAAATTGTTTTTAGTCCTAAGGAGTTCAGGGTTTTAGGTTTTAAGTCACTCCATTTTTGGGGAAAAAAACCTTTGGTTTCTAATCCTGCATTACTTTATTCACTTAAGTGATGGGTCCTTTTGTCGTGAAAAGTGTTCCCCCCATTGCTATTTACCTAGGTGGTCCCTTTAAATATTTTAAATTTTATCCACCTTTAAATTTGCCTTTTCTAATGTTCGTCGGGCCTTGTAAAAGTCGACCAACTCTCAGTCAATCGGACGGCCCGCATGGATTCGCAAACTCTACTTGCCCAAAAGTTACCTATCGCAAAATAGCGAAAAGGTTTGGTGGGACCTAGCAGTGAGGACTTCTCCCTTGGCTAAAGGGCGATCAGTTTGCAAAGAGATCAATGGCTCACGTTGATTTGTAGCCGAGAGATTCCCATGGTTTATAAGTTGCGAAATGGCGAAAAGATGGTGGGCCCGAGTGAAGTGGTTAGCAGAAAGAGTAACAATAGTGCAAGTCTTTGAGATCAGACGTCCCATGTTATTTCACGAGATAAAGATGATTGAAGATTACCTATCATAAAATAGCAAAAGGTTTTGGTGGGCCCAACGTCCAAGCTTTGTCAAAATATTAAAGACCGATCATGTTTTATCTGATCGGATGGCCCTCATTATTTCATGAGATCAAAGTGCACGTGTTTTACCCTTTGCGAAATAGTGAAAGGTTTTGGTGGGTCCCAGAAGCCGGCGGGTTTTCTAACGAATAAAGAGTGAGTGGTTCAGAGAATAATCAACAACCTGCGCTGATTCGTAACCCAAAGATGCTCGAGAGTTAGTTTTCACAAAATGGCGAAATGACATGGCATTCCAAGTGAGCAGTTTAGGAGGTAAGGATCACGAATCAAAAGGTTACACGTGTCCTCCAGATCATGTAAATCAAAGAACAAAGTTGGCAACCAAGTGGTAGGCCCAACAAATAGAATGACGTAAATTGAAGACAAAGAGGATATATGTCAAGCACAGGTGGCAGTGAAAGAAGTGGATCCCATTGAAGTCTTTCAGCGAGTAAGAGGTTGACACGTCAATCCAAAAAGGATCGGATGTGAAAGTGGAAGGCCCTGATTCAGAGGGCCCACGTCTATAGGTTCTAACAGTTTGATAAAGGATGAGCATCTCAAGAAAGATCTGACGGTGGGCGTTATTCTACAACCCAAAGATGTGAGCTTGTTACCATTTGCGAAATGGTGAAAATGGTTAGTGGTAACTGATTTAAGCACAGTTAGTAATATAAACCGCTAGGTTAAGACAAAGTAAAGATCGATTAAGTTTCAGTTGATCAGATGGCTAGCGCAGTTTCACGAGGACAAGATGCAAGATGGTTTCCTATTGCAAAATGGCGAAAAGGTTTTTTCAGTCTGTTGCCAAATGAGGAAAAGTCAAAAGCTAAAAGTCGATCAAGTTTCAGTTGATCGGATGACCGGCGTGATTTCGTTAGATGAACCTACAAGCACTTTATGCTTTGCAAAACAATGAAAGAAGAAAAGGAAAAAATACTCAGAGCTGTTCTGACTCATTGGAGCCAAATTTTTGTATTCTTGCATGAATTCAATTCTAAAGGGACAACCGAAGCATGTGGTGTTAATGCTGCAGTTAAGGAGCCAAATTGCCGTATATGTTCCCGTGTCAATTGAATGAGGGTATCATTCCATAGAAGTAGTTGCAAAGAGTGCTGGTGCAGAGCAAAAGTTTGCAAACCAAAAATCAGGTTCTCTTGTTGTTTGTTTACCCTTTGCTTAAAGATTGATTGAATTGTGGTCTTGTATTGTTAGAACATTGTTTTGATTGATAATTGGCTCAGTTGCATACTTTTAAAATGTGACCCAGAAGAGAATTAACAGGGAAGGTAAATTACCAGGACCAAAATATTTGTGATGACTTTCTTGAGCAATTAACCATGTCGACCAATGTCGAGGCTAGGGCCAAGTAGTTAGTGCCAAAAAACCCCCGTTTGAAAATTGGGGATGGTTTATATGATAAAGGAAATTGGTTGAGGGACCCTAAAATAGGGATAACTGGTCTCAATTTGTTTAAAGTGGGTTTTGGTTAGAGACATGCCTCTTCCCCTATGAATAGTATCTGGGATTTAGATGTGGGAAACCTTGTGGTCCCTGGTGTGTTCATGGACGTTGATTTGTTGACCTTAGTAGCACAAAGTTATGACCTTGCTACCAGATGCATCAGAAACATAAAGGGATCAGCCCTTATTGAAATCAAGGATGGAGAATTTAGAAATGTTTTCAAGCTTACTGAAACTTCTAGCTATCTTGAGCCTATTGATTTTGAGGCATTAACCCAAGTTTATAATGCCCAAAGAGATCATCTTAGGAGTGGCCCATTGAGAGAATTTTTTGTCAAAATAGGGGGATTAACAGTTGTAGGCCCTAGCACAATGGAGCCATTTTCCTTGAATCTATTTACCTTGAGAGCTAAGGGTATGTACATGACACTATGTCAAATTTTTGGGGAAGATGCTGAGAAAAACATGCCAGTCCATTATATGTTAATGATTGCCCAAATTTTGAACCCTTTCCTAGCCATAACATTTGACTTTGCTCCTTTCCTCACTGATGCTATCCATGTAGGCCTAGTAGGAATTAAAAATTGTAAGGTAGACAAGCCATTTGGATGGTATTCCTTGTTGATGTATATGTTTCTTTTCAAAGGGGCAGATTATTTTGCAAAAGAGATGGACCTGGTTAAGGTCATGGATAAAGAGGAGATGCCAGTGCAATTGAGGAGTACTGTTCTATCTTGGGATAGAAAGGATGTGAGTTATCTAAAGTTTGATAGATGCTTTGCATCTAAGATTAGAATGTTGTTATGTGCAGAAAACCCTAGGATTTCCAAGGCTCTCTTGGAATTCCTTAGGCCCAAAGAGTTTGCAGAGGACATCAAGATTGTTCATAACTGGGGAGATATGTATTTGTATCTAGTCTCTACTATTTTGAGAGTATATGGTTCCAAAGGAACCCCCTACTTACTGCCTTATCAAGTTCCATTGAAGATAGGGATTGTAGAGGAGTTGAGATAGATTGGTGGAGTGCAAGAAGCCAAGTTGACCAACAGGGGTAAAGGGACAATTTTCCCAACCATCACAATGGCTCATCATTTTGTAATAACCAAAGGTGGATGGAAGTACTTTGAAGAATTCTTTGCACCGTACATGCTATCAACTACAGTATCAAGGTGTGCTGACCCTGAACATTTCTTTAACGACATGTTCAGAAAGAGGGAAGTATGTAAGATCAGGCCTCATCAATTTCAGTTTCTTGAAGATTTGATCAGGAATGAATTCAGTCTCGATGAGCAGGAGCTAAGGAAGGAGAAGTGGATTGCCTACAAGAGAGCCCTTGACTTCATCCACCAATTTGATTCTAGCTATGATCCTCTTTCCAGTTTTACCCCATTTGAGGAAAAGATTAAATTCTTGATTCTTTATTTTGAGGATTTAATGCAAACCTTGAAGGATAAGAGAGAGGCCATAATGCAGAATGATCCTGATAGGGCTAAATTGGTCCTATCCAAGCCTGCCTTTGCTAAGGTTGTTCTGCTAGGTAACTATATAATGCATAAAAAATCTAAATACATTGTGATGATGTCAGTGTCAGGGGAACCTTCTACTTCCAAAGGGAAGAGGGATATTGAAGATATTATGGAGATACAGGATTCACCAAAAAGGTAGAGGGTAGGAAAATAAATTGAATCCGATGACCCTCAGTACTCTCCCTCTCAGTCCCCAATTCATATAGGAGATGAGCAAGCTGTGGTGGAGCAATTATTACAATTAGGGAGTCTAGGTGAAATTGTATACACCTACAACGAGACTCAAGAAGGAATGCCAGAGGAGTCACCCAGTGCTGAAATGGACATAACTGATGGTGAGCTACAAGGAAAAGAG
Source organism: Cryptomeria japonica (assembly GCF_030272615.1). Lineage (NCBI taxonomy): Eukaryota > Viridiplantae > Streptophyta > Pinopsida > Cupressales > Cupressaceae > Cryptomeria > Cryptomeria japonica. Next base: position 913,317,366 of record NC_081409.1, on the reverse strand, counting down.
TTGGACATCACTATCAAGCAAGCTAGTGAAGAATTCCTAGCTAACAACAATTTTGTTGTGCCAGGTGCTTTCATGTAGTTTCTTTGGAAACAAAATATTGATCAGTTCAAGATTAGATGTGCAAAAAGAACAAGTGAACAACCTCATAAAGACACAAATTCAATAGAAGAAGAGGTCAAACAAGAAATAATGGCTGAATTCAAAGCCATCACTCCTGAGGCCGGAAGGGAAATGGTTTCAAAAGTCGGTGTGCTAATTCTCCCTGAATGGGATATAGCTGATGCATTGGTCCTGGAAGTGGTCAGAAAGGAAACCAAGCCAATGAAAGGAGTGGCATTTAGTAAAGATGATGCCTCTCTGGTAATGTGGTCCCTTAAAAGAGATGAGGGTAGAAGAAGGAAGGACAACTTGGAGTCTAATCTCTTAGGAGGAATGATAGTTAGGAGAGTCTAGGACACATGGGTGGTGGAAGCAGCTAGTACTGTTTTAGAGACTGCTAAGTTCAATGTAGCAGTAGCAGAGAAGGAAGAAAAAGAAGGGGCTGATCTTAAAAACAAATTGGAGACAGTTCTAAAGGCTTATAATGAAGCAAAGAAAGAGGTAGCCAGCAGGGACAGTACCATTGCCAAGCTTCAAAGTCAGCTAATGGGACAATACCAAAGAGGTGAGTCCTCTACCTTGGCAATCTCTTCATCTCCAGCAAGACCTCCTCCTACTAGTGCCATCATAGAATTCCCTCCTTCTCCTATGCCTTCTAGTTTTCAACCAGCTGAGACTTATCAACATGAATTGGAGAAGTTGAAACAGGCTCAGGCCCTATTTGCAAGCAAATATGAGGAGAAGATAAAAGCTACAATTTTGAGTTTTACTGATAAAATTGATGCTCCCACAGTACACATAAATATGAAGAGGATCTTGGACACTCTTAGTGAGTTAAATGAGGACAAGGCTATTTTAGGGCCCATTTTGAATAAATGGTTGCCTAGAGAAGTGGACCTAGAACTGATGTGTGCATCATATGATGAAGCTGGGTCTGATGTTGTTATTAAGTCCACATGTGAGTTGACCAAAGATTTAACAAAGCTGGTAGAAGGGAAATCCAATGTGGAAAGGAAGGCTAACTTATATAGAAAAGAGTATACTGAGCACAAATTTGAACTGTTTCGTGGAGGTTTTGTCAACCAAAATCAGATAAAGGACAAACAGGTATGGCTAGATGAGTTAGGAGCTAATCTATCTCTAAGGGTAAATGAAATAGTTAATAAAGATAACACCTCACTATTTGTTAAAACAATTGAGGAAATAGAAAAGATCAAATCACATTATGGTTTCTTGGAGTCAGAAGTGCGGAAAATAAGGAACTCTTAGAAAAGGTTATTAAAATTGAAGAAAAAGATTATTGGTTACTCATGGCCTACCGATGATGTTTTCCAAGAGTGGTCCAAGAAATATGCGGTGCAAGAAGAAGATGCTCCAAATCAGTTGGAAGATGGTCCAGGACAGTTAGAGGGTATTGCAGAAGAGTTGCCAACTGAAAAGGCCGCTGAGTTAGAAAGAGGCTTGTAACTGCTTTTTGAAACAAAGTATAATTTTAACAAATTTTCCTAGGGAAGTCCGAAGCTTGGTATGCATCCATGTTTTTATAAATGGATACCAGGACTGTGGAAAAAGGGATCGCTAGAAAAATGTAAGGAAACGCTACAGAAATTTATCTGAGCTTTTTCTAAGTCTTATGGAGAACATTCAAGTGTTTTTGTAATATTTTCTAAATTAATATCAATACACAGACCATCAACTTTGAGCCTAGAATCTGTGTTGTCTTCAAGTGTGCTTGCAAATATTTACTGTTTTCAATTTGAGTAATCTAGGGTTATTTATTTGAGTATGGGTTGTAAGGCAATCTTAAATAGATGCATTTCTTAGCTTTTCTCTTCAGGAGGGGAATTAAATATGAAGGAATCATTTCTATCAGTAAATTCTTTGTGGGAGACTTTGAATTTGATGAATGCTATCTAGTTTGATGAGGGTAAATTCTTATGTATGTCAGGCATATGTGGGGTTTATGAAAGCCGAGGTGATGGGATGTATGGAGATGTTTAATTGTGAGATTATTGTTTAAACTTAGATGACTTTGTGGCCTAGATAAGGCACTGGTATCTATTGTGGTTATCTTTTACATATCTTGTAGGTCAATACTGAACATGAGCATAAGCTTTCTTTCTTTGTTTCATTTAGTTTTGAGGCGATAAGATTCATTGGTTTTCAGACTGGTTTATTGTGGATCCGTCTTTTAAAAGTTTGAAGTCAATTCACATAGGGTATACCCGCCTGAACTTTGGATAAGTTCAAAGTGTAGAAGGTTCATCAAACCTTGTCATATGTTGCTCTGAAGTTTCCTTCTCCTTGATTTCTCTTTTGCAGACAAAGTTTACTATTTTATTATAAGGGATTTTAGAGGGAATTGGAATTTGAGAACAACACTTAGAACTATCAATGCAATATCACTATCAAGATAAAATTGTCAATTTTAAACTGGTTGACTGTTACAATAGATTAATAGTAAACAACTTGAAACTCACAAACATTCAAATACTTTTACTGACATAAGTAAAACTTCATTTCATATTGCTGCTAGTTATTATGACTTATCAAAGTGGGTTAAGTAGTTAAACAAATCAACCATAGAAAACATAACCAAAAAAACATTCACCACTTGACACAAAAGTTTTGATGTGGAAACCCAAATGGGAAAAACTACGGTGAGATGAGACTCACAAGATAACTATTTGAAATCTTCTGAAGTTCGCCCTGTTAGGAGCCAAGCCTGTTAAATCTTTACAAAAAGTCTTGTTAAGAATAGATCTTGTTAGGGACCACCCAGTTAAGGGATTGACTATAATGACTTGTTAGAAGCAATACCCTGTGAGGAGTAACCTTTGTAAGGGATTTAGAATCCAAGCTAATGGATCACCTTGTTAGAGGATTTGAATAACACCAAGCTTGTTAGAGCTTACCCAGTTAGGGGATTTTACTGTTGTAATTGTTAGCAAACAATAGGAGTTTGTTGATCTATTTGAATAGCACTACACTTGCTTGTTCATATCCTTTTCATGCTCCTATCTACCCTTACTCAAAATGTAGATACATCATCTATTGGTATTATGGATGTGTTGTATTGGTTTTGTCATTGATGTCAACACTTGTCAACACTTATCAACACTGGAGATCTTCGGTTATGTTCATCGACATGTTCAGTGACTTATGCACAATCACTGGTATTTGGTTCACCGGTAGGTTATATTGTTCACCGACACTAAGGATGATCTGTTATCATCTGGAGATTACTTGGTTATGTTGAAGACATGGTTTGGACACTTGTTTTGGTGATTTGGTTATTGGTCTAATCGAGTTTACATATTCGTTATTACCGGCAAATTGGTCTAGGTTATGGATTGACAAGCATTATCTATTCCAGATCAATACAACACGATCTAGAGATGACTTATTGATTGTTTATTATTGTAAATGCATTGAGCCAACATGATGCATCTCATATTGATTCATTTGTAATTGATTTAATTGTAATATTCTTAGTGAGTTGACCTACACATTTGGTCTTAGGTTTTGGTATATATGTAAGATCTCATTTGTGAGATTATGTAGTTGTAGTGGAATGTAAAAAGGTATATGCGAATATAAGCAAAGCTACTCATGCAGACATCATTTGAAGATTCAAGGAAGGTATGAAGAAGACAATCAGAACTTAACCGGTACTGAATCCAGCATATGAAGATGCTATTTTGAGTCACTACTGTAGTCAGTGTGACTCTCATTTTGTGATTGAGTAGTGAACTCTAGGTAGTTGGCCTTTCTGCATGTGCAGACCCCATTTGTACACACATACTATCTACAGTAGTATCATCTAATTGTGGGTAAGGTTTCCCATCGTGGTTTTTTCCCTTACAGGGTTTCCACATACAAATATCTGTGTTATGTGTTGTGGATGTTATTTGTCTTTTTGTTTCATGCATTAAACTTCACCGGTATTGTTATTAACTGTTAAACTCTCAACCGACATTAAGTTTTGTTTACCAGTATTATGCATCAAGTTTGATTAAGTTGTCTTTGGGTTGAAATGAATAGACAACTAATTCACCCCCCCCCCCTGAGTTGCCTCTGGGTCCTAACAATTGGTATAAGAGCCAAGTTCTCTTTTTGCATAAGTTTAACAGCTTGAGGAGATTCTATAGCAACTAACTATTTCAGGAAGGACAGACTGAAGCTTGATGGAACTAACTACGGTATATGGAAGATCCGAATGGAGACTCATCTGAATTGTATTGGAAGAGACATATGGGATGTTACAAAGAATGGCTATTTTGGTCCTACACAAAGTCAACCTAATCCACCTAACTTGGCTAAAGGTCAGGAGAATGATTGCAAAGCAAGAGAAGCACTTTTGAGCACATTGTCAGATCAGCAAATCATGGGATTATCAAATCGATCTACTGCTAAAGCTATTTGGGACAAATTAGAAATGTTGAATGAAGGTGATACCACTATCAAAATTGCAAAAATGGAATGCTTTCGGGTTAGGTATGAAAATCTGAAAATGGAAGAAGATGAAAGGATTTATGCTTTATGGAAAGAGTTAATGAAATTATTTTTGGGTATAAAATGTTGTGGAAAATCCTTAAGTGAAGATGAGACCATTTCTAAAGTTTTAAGAGTATTGCCACCGACATAAAAAATGAAAGTAACTGCTATTAATGAATTGAGAACAATGCCTAATACATCAGTATCTAGAGATACCTTGGTTGGAAAACTTTCAGCTTTTGAACTTGAGGAATTCGATCTTGTTGCTACAATTAAGACAAATTTATCTTTCAAAGCATCATTATCTACAACATCATCATCATCATCTGAGAAATTTGATTGGAAAGCACTTTATACAAGAGAACTTGAAGACATCGAAAGGGAAAATGAAGAACTGGAAGAGCTTGAAGCACTATTTGCAATAAAAATGCCTAAAGGTCCACTTGGAAGTAAGTATGAAGATAAAGCACCTTTTAAATGTTTTAACTACAATAAAATTGGTCATATGGCATCTAGGTGTCCTGATAGACATGCAAGATTGAGAGAAGAAGCTAAAAGAACATATAAACCTAACCCTGAATATCAGAGATACATATTTAAGAAGAATAGAGACAAATCATGCTACTATGTTGATGGAGTTACTGATGATTCTGATGAGGAACTGGAAGACAATGGATGGGCTTTTGTTGCAATAACAGAAGATCAACTGGCACCTATTGTACAACCAGTAGAGTAGGACCTGGTAGCTAAAATTGAAGAAAAGGATGAACAGATCATTGATTCTGGATGCTCACATCATATGACTGGTGATAATAGTAAATTCTTAACCTTTCAGGAATACAATGGAGGTCTAGTAAGATTTGGGGATGATAAATCTTGTTTGATCAGAAGAAAAAGGTACTATATCTTTTGGTGGTAAGCACAATACTAACAATGTTTGTTATGTTGAAGGTTTGAAGCATAATCTTTTGAGTGTTGGTCAATTAGTTGAGAAGGGATTTCAATTACAATTCAAGAATGGTAAATGCAAAATCATGAATAGAATTGGTTTGGAAATTGCAACCAGTAATCAGACTAGAGGTAATATCTTTTATTTGAATAATAGTGAGAAGACATGCTTGATTGCACATATTGATGAAAGTTGGTTATGGCATAAAAGACTTTGTCATGTGAATTTTGATTGCATTGTAAAGATCAGTACAACTAAGGCAGTAAGGGATTTAAAGATCAGTACAACTAAGGCAGTAAGGGATTTATCTAAGACTGTAAAACCTCACAATCCAGTATGTAAGGAATGTCAATTTGGAAAACAAGTTAGAGAAACTTTTAAGAGTATTCAAGAGAAATCCAATAATATTCTTGATTTAATTCACACTGATTTATGTGGTCTGGCAAGAACTAGAAGTCTACAAAGAGATAGATATTTTATGCTAATCATTGATGATTATTCTAGAATGTGTTGGGTTACTTTTCTCAGGGAGAAATCATAACCTTTTGGGAAATTCAAACTATTCAAGGTAATGGTAGAGAATGAAACTAAGAAAATCAAATGTTTAAGATCAAATCAAGGAGTCAAATTTACATCTAAGGAATTTAATACATTCTGTGAAGTGAATGGAATCATAAGACGACTATCAGCACCTCGGACACCCCAGTAGAATGGAGTTTTGGAAAGGAAGAACAAAACTATTCTGAATGCAGCCAGAAGCATGATATCAGAAGAAAACCTACCTCATGTGTATTGGAGTGAAGCAGTGAATACAATAGTTTACACGTTCAATGGAGTTCACATCAAAGATGAAACCGATAAGATCCCTCATGAACTATGGTTTGGTAGTACTCCTACTGAAGAAGTTGAGGAAATACAACTTCAGAGATCCCAAGAACACCTGCATGCAAATACCTGTCACAAGAGAAGAATGGAAGCTCATAAAGCAAAAAAGCATAAATGCTCTGAAGAAGAAAATTATCATTTAGAAAGGGAATCAATTTTAAGAACAAGTACAATACAATCCTTATAAAAGGATAATAACAACCCTAAAGATATGCAACCCTAAAGAAACCCTAAAGGGATAATGTGTATTTAATAATTGGAATAATTATTAAATACTTATAATATTTATTAAATGCCTAAGTTTAGCTTAAGCGTAGAGTTTAATAGACTAATAATTAAATAAATAATTATTAGCTAATACAAGATAACTCTAACACCCCCCCTAAAGATGAAATTAGGGAGTAGCTAAAAATCTAAATGCATGAAGCAAAAAATGCAACTACATGATGAAAGCAAATTCGGGTCCCAGCAACAAGGCCTGATGAGGTACCCAATCACAACCAAATCTCTATGAAATGGAGAAATAGAAAAAACCACATGGGAAAAAAACTACTCCAAAAAGAGATGGAAAAGAAAGAAGAACACCACTGAAGCAGGAAATAGCTGCAAACACTGTTGAAGAGTAACTATTGATCTGAAGAACCTCCACTGAAATAGAACATGACCAAGTAGAGAAGACTGTAATTTGCATGAGTGCCCTCAAATGACACTACTCGAATCAGATGGCAAACAAAGACAAACAACTAAACTTGAAGATATAGATGGCATGAGACACCAAAGCCTGAAGAGCTAATCAATAAAACCAAGGAAGCATTAGAACTAACAAGACAAACCTCCCCATAATGTTGAAAAGGGAGAGGGACAAGAACACTGAAAAGAATGGCCAACAAGAACTGCATGACGATGAACCAGGAACATCAAGGGTGCAGAGAAAGTACATGGTGTCGTGGAAGGAACACTCACTTGACACATATCATGAGGTGAATGTCATGGAAGGAACACTCACTAGACAATGCTAGATGGCAAACAAGGCAAACATCAACCCCCCATGGCACTTTATAAGTAGTGCATGCACAATAAGGCACAAGAGGTGCAAGATTCCATGTAAACAATGCATGATGGCACTTTATCTTAGTGTGTTTGCATAAATACAAGCTACAATGATAAGAAGACTGGAAATAGAAACGAGAACCAAAATAGAGACATCCTACTCAAAGAAAGGATCCCAGAACCTGAAACAACCAAGATATCTACCAGAGTGCTAAAAAAGCAAAAAACTGAATAAAATATTCCTGGAGTAGAATCTGGAAAGAAAACTCATATGGCTGGAAATTGCACAAAACAAGCTTTCAAATGATGTAAAGTTTTTGAAAAAAGGATTTCGGATGCTCATTCTATGGCTCCCGGAGTACAAAAAAGAGACCCCACTTTGACTGGAGAAAAACATAGTCAAATAGAAAAATTGGAAAAACAATCCAACATCACGAGGTCTGACTCGGAACCAGCTTTCCGACGCCTATTTGTTTTTGAAAAAATGATTCCGTATACCCAAGATATGGCCAAAAGAAAAAACCCCTCTTTTAGGGCATAAAAATTTTTGATGAAATTTTTTTTACGCATTTGCAGGTACAACCATACGAATTTTGTACCTCGTAAAGCGTGCCAATGAAAAAATCATGGCCCAGATACATTTGTCACCAAAATAGGTCGAATTATATATCAAAATGAATGGAAATGCCCTTCAGAAGCCAAGGTGAGGTCTGTTTTGGCCCAAACTGCTCTGAATTTTTTTTAATGATTTTTTTGACAAATTTCTCAAAATTAGTGCAAAAAAAAGTAAAACCAAAGAAAAACTTTCAGAACCCAAATTTGTCAAATTTTACATTGAAATGGGGGTTTTGGGGCATTTTGAGCTCAACGATGAGGTCCATTTGAGCCCAAAATGATCAGAAACAAAACAACTACCCCAGATCCAATAAAAAATTCTGAAAAAACTTGAAACCCTCCTCCAAAAAATCTTCTGAAAAATTAGGAACAAGCAGCAACAGATGTAAGCTCTGATACCATGAAGAAGTTGAGGAAATACAACTTCAAAGATCCCAAGAACACCTGCATGAAAATACCTATCACAAGAGAAGAATGGAAGCACATAAAGCAACAAAGCATAAATGCTTTGAAGAAGAAAATTATCATTCAGAAAGGGAATCAATTTTAAGAACAAGTACAATACAATCCTTATAAAAGGATAATAGCAACCCTAAAGAAACCCTAAAGGGATAATGTGTATTTAATAATTAGAATAATTACTAAATACTTACAATATATATTAAATGCCTAAGTTTAGCTTAAGCGTAGAGTTTAATAGACTAATAATTAAATAAATAATTATTAGCTAATACAAGATAACTTTAACACCTACTCTTAAATATTTTAGAATATTTGGAAGCAAATGTTATATTAGGAGAAATGATTATATTGGTAAATTTAATCCTAGAAGTGATGAAGGAATATTTCTTGATTATTCATCTAAGAGCAAGACATATAGATGTTTTAATAAGAGATTGCAGAAAATCATTGAGAGTGCAAATGTGAAGATTGATGAACAGTTTAGAGGTAATTCAAGGTGTATGGACTCTAAACCGGAAGTTGAGATAATCACAAATGAACCTACACTTAATACACCGGTACAAAATGTAGATCCAGTCACATCGGCATCATCTAAGAATTCCACAGTGACTGAAGAACAACAAGAAGTGAATACACCCAGGTATATAAGATTGAATCACTTTGAAAGTCAGATAATTGGGAATAAGTATCAAGGAGTTATGACAATAGGAAGACTGGAAAATGAAGAGGTATGCTTAATTTCTCAAATTGGACCAACAATTATCTTTGAGGCATGTGAAGATAAACAATGGATTAAAGCTATGGAAGATGAATTGGAACAAATTGAAAAGAGTAACACATGGACATTGGTTCCTCGACCTAAAAACAAAAATGTAATTGGAACTAAATGGGTATTCAGAAATAAACTTAATGAAGATGGTAAGGTAATCAGAAACAAAGAAAGATTAGTGTGTAAGGGATATTCATAGAAAGAGGGAATTGATTACAATGAAACCTTTGCACTGGTAGCTAGAATTGAGGCAGTCAGACTATTTCTAGCATTTTTAGCACACAAGAACAATAAAGCATATCAAATGGATGTTAAATGTGCATTTCTTGATGGTGATCTTGAAGAGGAAGTTTACATTGAACAACCTGATGGATTTTCTTTGACAAATGACAAAGATATGGTTTGCAAGATAAGGAAAGCTCTATATAATATGAAGCAAGCTCCTAGAGCTTGGTATGCTAGATTGGACAAATATCTTTTGAAGCTTGGTTACACTAAAGGTAATGTTGACAACAACTTATATTTCAAAGTGAATAATGATGACATCTTGGTTATTGAAGTTTTTGTTGATGATATCATTTTTGGAGGAGAAGATGGATTGTGTAAAGACTTTTCTAATAAGATGTAGGAAGAATTTGAAATGTCTATGATTAGGGAGATAAAATTATTTTTAGGATTGCAGATTTCATAGACTGATAAAGGTATATTCATATGTCAATCAAAATACTTGAAAGAACTACTAAAGAAATTTGGTATAGAAAACTCTAAACTGGTAAGTACTCCTATGGCTACAACTGATAAACTATCATTGAAGGATGATTCAACCCCTATTAATTTGACAAGATATAAATCTATGATTGGAGGTTTACTGTATTTGACACAAACAAGACGTGATATTATGAATGCAGTATGTATTGTTTCAAGATTTCAGAGTAATCCTAAGGAAAATCATGAATAAGCAGTGAAAAGGATTTTCTCGTATCTACAAGGCACAACAAATCTTGGTTCATGGTATCCTAAAGATGAAATTTTTGATTTATGTGCATACACCGATGCAAATTGGGAAGGAGATGTAGATTATAGAAAGAGAACCACCGGCAGAGCATTCTTTCTTGGTCACAGATTGATTTCATGGTTGAGCAAGAAACAAAGTTGTACATCATTATCAACAGCATAATCAGAATATGTTGCAACAACAACTAATTGTACTCAGGTATTATGGATTAAACAAATGTTGAAGGACATAAAGGTAAAATGCAAAGAACCTAATAATCATTTATTGTGATAATATGGGAGTAATTGATATATCCAAGAATCCGGTATTTCACTCTAAAACTAAACATGTTTCTATCAAATTCAATTTTCTGAAAGAGAATGTTGAAGCAAAAGAAGTGAAATTGGTTTATGTGAATACTAAAAAGAAGATTGCAAATATCTTTACTAAGCCTTTACCTAAGGAAACTTTTGAATATCTCAGAGAGCAGCTTGGGGTTATACCTTCACCGATAGAGACTTAGAAAGTTGGAGATTAGCATTAGACCGATAGAAATTAACAGAGAAACCTTTTTCCGGCTTTGATGGAGGAGAGCTACTTCTCAAGGGGAGTAGTTGGATAAGTTGGTATTTGTAATTAGTCCTTTGAACTAGTTATATCTGGTTTTTGTATTGCTTTGGCATTTGATGTCAAAGGGGGAGAGATATCTATGGAAAAACACATTATCTTTTGGGGAGAGATTACTCATTGGGGGAGAGATATTCTATATTTTGATTTGTGGTAATTGATCTCCTTGGGAGATTATTGGTTTTTGGTTTTTGGCATTTCTACTTTGGCACTTAGATGGTTTTTCCATCTTGTGTTGCCATCAATGCCAAAGGGGGAAATTGTTGGTATTATGGATGTGTTGTATTGGTTTTGTCATCGATGTCAACACTTGTCAACACTTATCAGCACTGGAGATCTTCAGTTATGTTCACCGATAAGTTCAATGACTTATGCACAGTCACCCGTATTTTGTTCACTGGCAGGTTATATTGTTCACCGGCACTAAGGATGATCTATTATCATCTGGAGATTACTTGGTTATTGGTCTAATCGAGTTTACATATTTGCTGTTACTGGCAAATTGGTCTAGGTTATGGACCGGCAAGCATTATCTATTCCAGATCAGCACGACATGATATGGAGATGACTTATTGATTGATTATTATTGTAAATGCATTGAGCCAACATGATGCATCACATATTGATTCATTTTTAATTGATTTAATTGTAATATTCTTAGTGAGCTGACCTACACATTTGGTCTTAGGTTTTGGTATATATGTAAGATCTCATTTGTGAGATTATATAGTTGTAGTGGAATGTGAAAAGGTATATGCGAATATAAGTAGAGCTACTCACGCAGACATCATTTGAAGATTCAAGGAAGGTATGAAGAAGACAATTAGAGCTTAACCGATACTGAATCCAGCATATGAAGATGCTATTTTTAGTAGTACATTATCATTGGATTTAACCATCCAATTGTAGTTAGCGTGACTCTCATTTTGTGATTGAGCAGTGAGCTCTAGGCAGTTGGCCTTTCTGCATGTGCAGTTCCCATTTGTACACACATACTATCTGCAGTAGTATCATCTAATTGTGGGTAATGTTTCCCACCATGGTTTTTCCCCTTACAGGGTTTCCACATACAAATATTTGTGTCATGTGTTGTGGATGTTATTTGTCTTTTTGTTTCATGCATTAAACTTCACCAATATTGTTATTAACTATTAAACTGTCAACTAAACTTAATTTTGGTTTATCGGTATTATGCATCAAGTTTGATTAATAGACAACTGATTCACCCCCCCCCCTCTCAATTGCCTCCGGATCCTAACATCATCTGGTTCGGCAACCACACATTCAACTAGAACTTTGCCAACACTAAAAATAAACAACTCATCAACCTTATAAACAAATCAACTAGGTTGGTAACACAACAAAAACCTAATTCATATAGAGATTACAAACAAGTCGGTTCAAGTATGACTGTTGGATTACATAACAATCTCTACACATTATTTAAGAAATCCTCGACCTCTCCTTGATCACTGTTTCATTGAGATCAGTAACTCATCACGCGCTTTGTATTACATGTAATATACTTGCTCATTCCCAAGACAACCGTTACCTCAACATGTCAAAAACACTTTGAAACTCTCTTCATACAGTATGCATACGTGTCATAATCATTACCGCTCACCATTAGATCATAAACCAATATAACCAATTCACCAAACTTAATCAGTTAGGGTTTATCAAATCAACAAGCAGGGTTTACCAGTTCAACTCTCCAATACTTAGCAATACCAGTTCACTCCAAAAACTTACCTACTAGTTACTATTTCCTTTAACCAACTCTTCCTACCTACCAGTTACAAAACAACATTATCATAATAACATTATCGGTTAATTGACATCAATGACAACATAACATTTCATTAATGCAATCTTCATACAAATTCCAACAATCTCCCCCTTTGGTATTGATGGCAATACAAATATCAATACCATTGATTGTTGTGATTGTGAATAGGAATCCTGGTTTACATTTTACCATGTACTCTCCTTGTCTTCAGCTTGTCATTGGTTCTTCTCCCCCTTTGACAACAATTCCAAATTGAAAGTAAACCCTGCAATGTAAAACTTCACTGTCCAGCATCAACAACCTACAACTCGATGCTCCCCCTTTGGAATAACTCCACTTCTACATCAATCCTGCTGTAAAATTTATCAAGTAGCTCCGGGACTGATGTAATCTACATCATGCTCAATTGACCTCATGAAGGGGTACAACCCCTAGTTGACTTCTAAGATACTCAAAAGTAGTCTTAGGTAGAGGTTTAGTAAAGATATCTACAAGATGCTCCTTGGTAGAAATATTCTCCAAGATCACATCTTTACTCTGCACTTTTTCCCTCAAAAAATGACACTTCAATTCAATATGCTTGGTTCATGCATGCAAGACAAGGTTCTTTGAAATATTTATGACACTGGTATTGTCACATAAGATCTTTACAGGTTCTGAAAACTTCATCTTGAAACCTTCTAAAATATGCCTCATCCAGATAGCCTGGGTACAATTCATATAAGCTACAACATACTTAGCTTTAGCAGTAGACTGTGAAATACAACTCTTCTTCTTGCTACTCCATGAAACAAGTCTTCCTCCTAGAAAGAATGCTCCACCAGTTGTTCTTTTCCTATCATCAACATTACCTTCCCAGTTTGCATCTATGTACATCTTCAAGTCAAAGTTTCCTTCATATGGATAACATAATCCATAGTCAATAGTACCTTTCAAATATCTGAATACCTCTTGGTTGCTATCAAATGTGTTTCCTTTGGATTCTTCTGAAACCTAGCAACTAGACCAACTACATGAGCTATATCCAATTTGCTATGAACAACATAGTGCAATTTTCCAATCATTGACTTGTACTCCTTCTCATCAACAGATGTGGCCTCATCTTCCTTAGACAACTTACAACCTATAATAATTGGTGTCCCAATTGGTTTACAATTACTCATACCAAATGTCTTTAATACCTCCTTCACATACTTAGATAGTGTAATGAAAATACCAATCTTCATTTGCTATATTTGCAAACCTATGAATTTTTTTTTCTCTCCAACTAGAGGCATTTCAAACTCACTTTTCATTTCATTTGAAAAGTTATTGCTCATGTCATCATTCCCTCCAAATATGATATCATCTACAAACACTTCACTACCCAATATCTTATCTCCTTCAGATTTGAGATATATGTTTCTATCTTCACTGGTTCTCTGAAAACCTATATTCATTAGGTGTGAATGAATCCTTTCATACCATGCTCTTGGTGCTTGCTTTAATCCATATAATTCCTTATGCAACTTACATACCATGTCTTTCTCATTAGTCAAAGCATAACCATCTGGTTGCTCAATGTATACTTCTTCTTCCAGTATTCCATTCAAAAATGTTGACTTTACATCCATCTGGTATACTTTGAATACCTTGTATGCTGCAAATACAAGTAAAGTTTTGACACCTTCCAGTCTAGCCACTGGTGCAAAAGTTTCCCCATGATATTCTCCTTCTTCTTGTGCATAACCTTTGCAAACCAATCTATCTTTGTTACGAACTACAACACCATCTTCATTCAACTTGTTCCTGAAAACGCACTTAGTACCTATCACATTTTTATTTACCGATTGGGGTACTAGGGTCCATGTGTTATTATTCCCATTTTGTTCAAGCTCTTCCTCCATAGATTTAACCCAATGATCATCTCCAAATGCTTCCTTAGCAGTTCTAGGCTCAATAGTGGAGATCATGCAATAATTCTCCCCGATTCTTCTTCTGGTTAATACTCCAACATCCTTATATCCAATAATCTGTTCAGGATTGTGATTGAGTCTCACATACTTCATAATAACATGATCATTATCTTCAAGTTCTTCTTCATTATTAACATCATCTTCTTCTGAATCTACTTTTTCCGGTTGAACTGGTACAACAACATTCTCTTTACTGGTTTCAGGTTTCACAAGTTCTGGTTCCAAAAACAAAATGCAAGGATCTTCATCCTTCTTCTCCATACTGGTTTCCCCTAAGACTTCAAGAAACTCATCCACTTGAACATCAGCACTCTCAATGATTCTTTGTGTCTGATTGTTATAACATTTGTAGGCCTTACTCTTGGTGGAATAGCCAAGAAATATACCTTCATCACTTTTAGCCTCAAACTTGCTAACATAGTCATCTCTCTTAATAAAACATTTGCTGCCAAATATCTTGAAATAACTAACATTAGGTGATCTACCATACCATTATTCATAAGGATTCTTGTCCTTACCTCTTTTTACCAAAATCTTGTTCATTGTGTAGACAGTCGTGTTGACAACTTCTCTCTAAAAAGTATTCGCTACACCTCCTTGTATCAGCATCATCCTAGCGGCTTCAACAACTGACTAATTTTTTCTCTTTGCAATACCATTCTGTTGTGGTGTCCTTGGTACAAAAAGTTGTCATTTGATACCATTCTCTTCACAATATCTAGTGAGTTCTTCAAAAGTGAATTCTCTGCCTTGATCAGTCCTCAGACATTTTATCTTCTTACCACTCTCCTTTTCAGCTAAGGCTCTGAATGCCTTGAATTTACTAAATGCTTTTGTTTCATCTTTCAAGAATGTGACCCACATCATTCTTGAGAAATCACCAGTGAAGATCATGAAATATCTATCAACTTGAATACTTTTAGGCCTTATTGGTCCACAGAGGTTTGTATGAACCAAATCTAACAGATGTTCCACTAAAAAAAAATTACTGTTGAAAGTTGAGGATGTCATCTTTCCCAGCTAACATTCCTTACAAAGAGAATTAACCGGTTTGTCCAATTGAGGCAAACCTCTCACTGTCTTTGACATACTCACTTTAACAATGTTATCAAAATTTATATGACAAAATCTCCTATGCCAAAGCCAACTATCATCTAATTTAGCAATTAAACAATTTCTGAATTTAGGATTCAAGTGAAATAGGTTACCTTTAGTCTGCTTGCCAATTGCAATCAGTTTTTGCACATACCGTTCTTAAACTCCAATGGATATATCTTCAACCTAGTAGACATCATTTGCAATTCTCTTTCCATTAAGAGAAATAGTTCCCTTACCTTTAACCATCTAGGGTGAGTCATTACCAAATCTTATAGCTCTACCATCAAATTCCTTCAAAGAAAGAAATTTGCTTAGGTCACCAGTCATGTGAAGTGAACAAACACTATCAATGATCCAATCATCAAAATTATCCAGTCGTGAAACTAAAGCCTTTTGATCAGATGTTTCTTCTTTAATGGCTACAAACACAATGTCTTCATTAGCATCACCATCAGATTCCTCATCACTGATACCACCATCAACTGCAATAAGACAATCTCTTTTGCCTTTTCCATTGTAATTATTTAATTTCTCTCACTTGTGCTCATTATCACCATTAGGGTAGTTAGTAGCTATGTGTCCAATCTTGTTGCATGCAAAACATTTCAAAGATAATTTACCTCTATATTTACCGATACCTCTGGGAAACCGCTTGGCCAACAATGCTTCAAGCTCAACCAAAATATCTTCATCATCAACTTCTCTACTGGATCTAGATTAATAAATATGACTAACATCTCTACCTTTCCTCATAGATGGGTTAGAAACAGAAGCTCTAAATGTTGATTCAAATTTTTGAATACTACCACCATAACCATTTAATTCAAAAGCAGTAATCTTACCAATGATGGAGTCAAGAGTTACCTTAGTTTTGTCAATAGATCTCAACTCCTGAATGGATGCAACTCAAATAGCATAGGCTAGTATCAGGGTTCTCGATACCTTACTAACCACTATGGCATCTTCCACTTTACCACCCGCACTCTTGATCTCACCAACTATCTCTTTTATCCTCTGGCCATACTGTTGGATATTCTCACCTTCATCCATCTGCATGTCATCAAAATTTCCTCTTAGATTCTCTTCCTTGGCAATCTTCACATGTTCATCACTGTTATAAATATCTTCAAGTTTCTTCCATACCTCATATGCAGTCTCCAAACTATGGACATCTACATACTCTGCATCAGACAAAGAACTGATAAAAGCCTCCAGTGCTTGATTGTTTTCTTGTTGCTTTTTCTTCTGATCATCAATCATAATCCCACTAGGTGCAACGTATTGAGTACCAAGATATTCCTAGTATTGATTTCCAAGACTCTTGATATAAATTTTCATTCTATCACTCCATATCCTATAGTTATCTCTATTAATCTTTGGACCTTCCTTCTTCATCATGTTCTACAAGATCTTTACCACAAGTTGTTAGGCTTATACTTTAGAGGACCTGAGACGCTCTGATAACAGTTGATGGTATGATGAAAGAACAAGAATCTTGTCAACTACTAAGAGGGGGGTCAATCAGTAGATAGAAAAACTGATAAAATTCACCAATCTCAAAATAAATCTCTCAAAGTAAACTTAGAACTATGAATGCAATATCACTATCAAGATAAAAATGTCAAGTTTAAACTAGCTGACTGTTACAATAGATTAACAGTAAACAAATTGAAACTCACAAACATCCAAATACTTTTACTAACATAAGTAAAACTTCATTTCATATTGTTGCCAGTTATCATGACTTATCAAAGTGGATTAAGTAGTTAAACAAATCAACCATAGAAAACATAACCACAAAAACATTCACCATTTGACACAATATTTTTTATGTGGAAACCCAAATGGGAAAAACCACGGTGAGATGAGACTCACAAGATAGCTATCTGAACTCTTTTGAAGTTCACCCTATTAGGAGCCAAGCTTGTTAAACCTTTACAAAAAGTCCTATTAAGAATAGATCCTATTAGGGACCACCCGATTAAGGGATTGACTATAATGCCTTGTTAGAAGCAATACCCTATGAGGAGTAACTGTTGTAAGGGATTTAGAATCCAAGCTAATGGATCACCTTGTTAGAGGATTTGAATAACAGCAAGCTTGTTAGAGCTTACCCGGTTAGGGGATTTAACTACTGTAATTGTTAGAAAACAACAGGAGTTTGTTGATTTGTTTGAATAGCACTACACTTGCTTGTTCAGATCCTTTTCATGCTCCTATCTACCTTTACTCAAGCTACAGATACATCATCCAGTTTGGCAACCACACACTCAACTAAAAATTTGCCAACACTGAAACTAAACAACTCATCGACCTTATAAACAAATTAACTAGGTTAGTAACACAACAAAAACCTAATTCACATAGAGATTACAAACAAGTCGGTTCAAGTATGACCTTTGGATTACATAACAATCTCTACACATTATTCAAGAAAGCCTTGACCGCTCCATCGAGCTCAATAACTCATCATGCACTTTGCATTACATGCAATATACTTGCTCCTTCCCAAGACAAAAACTATTACCTCAATGCACCAAAAACACTTTGAAACTCTCTTCATACAATATGCATACATGTCATAATCATTACACTCATCATCAGATCATAAACCAATATAACCAATTCACCACATTTAATCGGTTAGGGTTTATCAAATCAATAGGTAGGGTTTACTAGTTCAACTCTCCAATACTTAGCAATACTGGTTCACTCCACAAACTTACCTAATGGTTATAGTTTCCTTTCACCAGCTCTTCCTACTGGTTACAAAATAACATTATCATAATAACATTACCAGTTAATTGATATCAATGACAACATAACATTTCATTAATGCAATCTTCATGCAAATGCCAATAGGGTTTTCCTCATACATGCTGGTGTTATGTGATGTCCCCTTTATGTGTGAGTGCATTGAATAATCTCTCCTTAGCATAAAATATTAGCCTTAGTATGTTAACCTGTACATATATTTAAGAGTTTAAGGGAAAATAATTTGAGAACCACTGATTCACCCCTTGTTAGTGGTACATTGTTAGATAATTGATTAATCCCAAAGACACTGAGAGGGGGGGTGAGTCAGTGTCAGACTGGTAAATGAAAGATTTAAACTTATTGCAATTCTATAACTAAGATTAATATGCTAGTAAGTAAACAATAATGAAGCAAAGAGAAATAAAGGAATCAACATCAATGCACACCATAACACAAAGATTTTGGCGAGGAAACCCGGTAAGGGAAAAATCTTGGTGGGATTTGTGACCCACAATATTTACTCACTGGCCATATGAATAAATATTACTTTGTAAAAAAGGGGCCTACACATGCAGGAAGGCCAATTGCCTAGAGCTCACTGCTCAACAAAAAAAGTGGTGTATCACTGACTAAAACATCACATTGATGTAAACATAAAATGAACTCTTACGACTTGCATCAAAATGCTAGATGAGTTCATTGTTATGTTGTGTTTGATACCGGTTCTACCTCTGCCAAAAACCCTAGCCGGTATGCTATCAAATTATTCTGCTTATATAGAATAGTCTTCGCTCTGCTCTGCTTCTTATTTACTCCAAAATAAACACATAAAAATGCATATACAACTATCCATTATCATATCCTATCTTATCTCATGTTACCGCTTACTTCTATCTAAATGACCTACAAGAACTCATAAATATATGAGTCTTTACAATACAACATGTCGGCCATACAATTATAATTTACATTATAATTTATTTCGCATAAACAATATTTATTGACAAGTCGGCCTGGAATGCCGGTATAATCTTTTGCTGGTGTAAACTGGATGTCGATGTGAATAAGCCTTGTTGTATCTCCAGGTGCTGGTAGGTGAAGTCTATGGCCATTTGATCTTGTGGAACCTTGTTGCCATTAATGAAAACATCTACCTTTCTCATCTGAGTGTATAATGCCAACAATCTCTCCCTTTGGTATTGATGGCAACACTCATGAGATAAATAAAAAAACTATGAATCCAAAACTGTGAGTGCTCCCCCTGAGAAAATGATATGTTCATCTTCTTCTGTTCACTTTTCTCCATGCCTTACTCAGTACATTTTTCTCACTATACCACTTCCCCTTTGGCATCAATGACAAAGGATGTCAAAAACAATTTCAAAAAATAATTCAAAAATTTACTTAGAACCCTGAAGTCTATTGTGTACAACTTGAAAAATATCCGCAAGAACTAAGTTTAGACCCTGCATGAACTTCATACTGTTGGTAATCATTATTTCTATTTGTCTGATCATTCCAGTAAGATAGTGCATTTTCTATTCCGGTGATCTATCTCCTTGAATTGTAGCCTTTGATAGTGCATTCCGGTGAGTGATTAGATTGTCCAGTCTTGGACCAAGCTTATTCTTCAACTCCCTAGTTTTCATTTTTAGTCTTGCCTTTTCTTTTTCAAGATTTTCAATCTTCTCCTTATGTATAGCCATCTTTTGTTCTATGACTGATGTTAGTTCCAAAGAACCAATTATGTTATCTGCAATATCATCAATTTCCTTTTGCATTTTTCTGATCTAATCATCAATATCTTCTGTTAGTTGATGTGGTTTACAAGCTTCCCGATATAATTCCTTATACTCCAAAATGGTAGAATTCAATGCCGGTAGCAGTGTATCAATCTACTGAGTACATTCCTTCATTGTTTTACTGAAGAATAATTCCTTTTCTTTATCAACTTTTTCTTGAATAGTCTCCTCATTTGTTTTGTCTAATGACTGAATGTTAGCAGAAATGAATTTGGACAATGTGTCCAATTTACCTATCGAGCCGACAATATGATCTACCTTGCACTTGGGTGCAATCATCTGCAAAATCGGTAGAGAATCATCGATAGTATTAAATGCTAAGGCATTACACTCCGTTATTTTCTTTATAGAATTCAAAAGTAATTTTGTGATAGTTGTTGGTCTGAAATCCAAAATTGAAGTACCGAGAGAGGTGCTAGGTTTTGCATTATCTTTCTTCTCTTCTCCTGATTTCTTTAACTTTTCCTTTGTTTTCTGTTCAGCTACATTAATCTCTTCCTCTTCCTTATTTTCATTCTTATCCTTTGTCGGTTCAGATGCTATCTGCTCTTGTGCTTTATCTGCCGGTATCTCAACATCGATGACCTTAGTAGTATCTATATGTATGTCATCATTATTTATATCCCATTGAGTGTCAACTCTCTTGACCGGTGAGTTAGAGATCTCGATATTTGCAGATTCTGATTTCTTGTCCACAAAACTTTCTTTATCTACAACTTTATTTGCATCGTCAATAGTTATTTTATCAATATCAATATTTAAAGGAGTGTTAGTGCACTGGTCCTTACCAATTTCTGGAATAGAGGTATCATCCATTGTAATGTTCATGTCCTGAGTGTCAATCTTCATTGTGAATAAAATGTTTGACTTGGTATCAACTACATCTATTGCTTTTTCTTCCTCTGATGTCTTTTCTACGGGCTGATTTTGTGCTTCTGCTTGTGCCTCTGCTACTACCGGTGGGGTGTCCTGAGCTGATGGTGGTAAGTTATCCTTTATTGTTAAGTCAGGAACACTGCCAACTTTATTCTTCCCTTTATCTCCTTTTAGATATACCTTAGTAAAATATTTCTCAACTTTTTGTCTTTCTTTTTCTTCTCTTTTCTCCTTTTCCACAAAGAAAATATCCCATTTGTCTACTGTCTCATCTATGATTTCCTTTGTCCTACCGGCCATGAGGCTTACTTGTCGGTGACCACTTACAAAAACAGTTTTGTTAGCTTCTTCTATCAATTCATCTATTTCTTGTCTAGACTTAGCTGGATGAACAACCAAGAGTGCTTCAACCTTCAATTTCTTAGCCAATTCCATGATGGACATTCTTTCTGCCTCAAGTCTTAAATATA